>NC_090824.1:111783474-112383474 GCF_028021215.1 Eschrichtius robustus | reverse complement strand
GAACAAGAAGAGGGCCTGAAGCAATCCTGCGCTTTTGCGGCCAGCTCCCAAAAAAGCGAGTTGAAAAATGGAGCTCAGGGGCACTGCAATTCACAAACCTGCAGAGTTATAACTGATAACTCTCGTCCACAAATATATTGAGGGAAGGCAACGAAGAGGATTTGAAAGCAAGGCAGAATTGCAGGAAACTGATTTCAGGAGGTAGATTCGAATCGCCTTTAAAGCACAGGAAAAGCGGCAAAACCTCGACAATGATGCCCTTGGCCAAAAAGGGCGTATGCGTTTTTTCCTGAATATATTCAGGAAAAAACGCATACGCCCTTTTTGGCCAACCAACCAACCTGAAAAGGCAAATCAGCGCTACAAAGAAGTCTCGCTTCCCATCGGTCAAAAGGACCATGCTGAATAAAGTGTCAAAACCAGAAATGCAGGGCAGGCCATGGAGAAACGGGAGCCTTGCTACGCTGATGGGCGGGAGGTAAATTGCCAACAGCCACTCTGGAGAAGTGTACGGTGTGTCCTGAAACACCTAAAAAACGCAGCTTAGAGAGCGAAGGGCACTTCCACTCATGGGCGTATAAATTGGGAAAACTAAAAATCAGCAAGACACAGGCACCCCAAAGTTTAGGGCTGCTCTGCTGACAAGAACCTCCACTTCGTTACTCCTTAAATATCCCAGGAAAGAGAAAAATGGATAAAGACGTTTTGGTCCTTATGTACAATGGAATATCACTCAGCCATGAAATCAACGTCATAAGGCTAGTGGCAGCATGATGAGTGGATTTAGGTACGACGATTCTAAGTGAAATAAGTCAAACAGAAAACGACACTTATCATAAGATATCACTTATAGAGGGAATGTAAAAACCGCTACACTGGAACTGAACTACAAAACAGAACAGAGCCACACGTTTAGAAAACACACTATGGCTGCTCAACGGGAAAGGGGAGGTGGGGAGATGCGTAAAAGAAGGGTTTCAAATTAGCTCAGATACCGTTCCATAAACCCAATATGTAATAGACAAGACCTACTCCTTGCTCAGTGAACTTGACTCAACACCCCCTATTCAACGCCCAAGAATATATCTGACTAGTAAGAATCTTAAAACCTATGTGTTGATATCCCTCTGTAAGTGAGTCAAGTGGGTGTAAAGCGGCCTAAACACAGCAGTGAAAAGCAGCTAAACCCCATTATAAAAATCAACTACTTTTAAAAAGCCGTGAAACAAAGACAGTGAAAGACAGAGAAATTCTTACAAAATTCGTTCAGGGGCTGTGATGCCACCTGGATTGACCATATCTAGACCCACTGCTGATTGAGACATAAGTGTGAACCCTCTTGGGGCTGAGAGGTTTGGTGAGGTTGGGTGAGCAAACACAGACCCTTTAAAGTAATACTGCGTGGTGCCCATCCCATGGGTCCGAAATCTCCAGGTTCAAGGGCATTTTCCTACATCGAAAACATGCATGAGACACCCAGAAGATGGTACACCGTGTGATCGGGAAAGGTTTCTAAAACGCACGTCATTTCTCATCTCCTTGTGCTCGGGTTCGCCATTCCAGCCGCTTTACTAGCAATCTCCCTCCTTGGAGAATCAGCACCTTTAACCTCCTGTTCCGTCCAGGTTGCCATTTGTCCTGAGGATGAACGGGAAGAGGGTGAAACAATGAGAGACTAGCTCAAGAAGTTGGGGCAGGCACAGGTCACTCTATTTTCCCATCAGGAAGAAGAATTAACCACAGGCTCAGCCTGCCGCCCGGAACCAGAATAGGGCCTGAAGCAATCCTGCGCTTTTGCGGCCAGCTCCCAAAAAAGCGAGTTGAAAAATGGAGCTCAGGGGCACTGCAATTCACAAACCTGCAGAGTTATAACTGATAACTCTCGTCCACAAATATATTGAGGGAAGGCAACGAAGAGGATTTGAAAGCAAGGCAGAATTGCAGGAAACTGATTTCAGGAGGTAGATTCGAATCGCCTTTAAAGCACAGGAAAAGCGGCAAAACCTCGACAATGATGCCCTTGGCCAAAAAGGGCGTATGCGTTTTTTACTAAATATATTCAGGAAAAAACGCATACGCCCTTTTTGGCCAACCAAGCAACCTGGAAAGGCAAATCAGCGCTACAAAGAAGTCTCGCTTCCCATCGGTCAAAAGGACCATGCTGAATAAAGTGTCAAAACCAGAAATGCAGGGCAGGCCATGGAGAAACGGGAGCCTTGCTACGCTGATGGGCGGGAGGTAAATTGCCAACAGCCACTCTGGAGAAGTGTACGGTGTGTCCTGAAACACCTAAAAAACTCAGCTTAGAGAGCATAGGGCACTTCCACTCATGGGCGTATAAATTGGAAAACTAAAAATCAGCAAGACACAGGCACCCCAAAGTTTAGGGCTGCTCTGCTGACAAGAACCTCCACTTCCTTACACCTGAAATATCCCAGGAAAGAGAAAAATGGATAAAGACGTTGTGGTCCTTATGTACAATGGAATATCACTCAGCCATGAAATCAACGTCATAAGGCTAGTGGCAGCATGATGAGTGGATTTAGGTACGACGATTCTAAGTGAAATAAGTCAAACAGAAAACGACACTTATCATAAGATATCACTTATAGAGGGAATGTAAAAACCGCTACACTTGAACTGAATTACAAAACAGAACAGAGTCACACGTTTAGAAAACACACTATGGCTGCTTAACGGGAAAGGTGAGGTGGGGTGATGCGTAAAAGAAGGGTTTCAAATTAGCTCAGATACCGTTCCATAAACCCAATATGTAATAGACAAGACCTACTCCTTGCTCAGTGAACTTGACTCAACACCCCCTATTCAACGCCCAAGAATATATCTGACTAGTAAGAATCTTAAAACCTATGTGTTGATATCCCTCTGTAAGTGAGTCAAGTGGGTGTAAAGCGGCCTAAACACAGCAGTGAAAAGCAGCTAAACCCCATTATAAAAATCAACTACTTTTAAAAAGCCGTGAAACAAAGACAGTGAAAGAGAGAGAAATTCTTACAAAATTCGTTCAGGGGCTGTGATGCCACCTGGATTGACCATATCTAGACCCACTGCTGATTGAGACATAAGTGTGAACACTCTTGGGGCTGAGAGGTTTGGTGAGGTTGGGTGAGCAAACGCAGACCCTTTAAAGTAATACTGCGTGGTACCCATCCCATGGGTCCCAAATCTCCAGGTTCAAGGGCATTTTCCTACATCGAAAACATGCATGAGACACCCAGAAGATGGTACACCGTGTGATCGGGAAAGGTTTCTAAAACGCACGTCATTTCTCATCTCCTTGTGCTCGGGTTCGCCATTCCAGCCGCTTTACTAGCAATCTCCCTCCTTGGAGAATCAGCACCTTTAACCTCCTGTTCCGTCCAGGTTGCCATTTGTCCTGAGGATGAACGGGAAGAGGGTGAAACAATGAGAGACTAGCTCAAGAAGTTGGGGCAGGCACAGGTCACTCTATTTTCCCATCAGGAAGAAGAATTAACCACAGGCTCAGCCTGCCGCCCGGAACCAGAATAGGGCCTGAAGCAATCCTGCGCTTTTGCGGCCAGCTCCCAAAAAAGCGAGTTGAAAAATGGAGCTCAGGGGCACTGCAATTCACAAACCTGCAGAGTTATAACTGATAACTCTCGTCCACAAATATATTGAGGGAAGGCAACGAAGAGGATTTGAAAGCAAGGCAGAATTGCAGGAAACTGATTTCAGGAGGTAGATTCGAATCGCATTTAAAGCACAGGAAAAGCGGCAAAACCTCGACAATGATGCTCTTGGCCAAAAAGGGCGTATGCGTTTTTTCCTGAATATATTCAGGAAAAAACGCATACGCCCTTTTTGGCCAACCAAGCAACCTGGAAAGGCAAATCAGCGCTACAAAGAAGTCTCGCTTCCCATCGGTCAAAAGGACCATGCTGAATAAAGTGTCAAAACCAGAAATGCAGGGCAGGCCATGGAGAAATGGGAGCCTTGCTACGCTGATGGGCGGGAGGTAAATTGCCAACAGCCACTCTGGAGAAGTGTACGGTGTGTCCTGAAACACCTAAAAAACTCAGCTTAGAGAGCATAGGGCATTTCCACTCATGGGCGTATAAATTGGAAAACTAAAAATCAGCAAGACACAGGCACCCCAAAGTTTAGGGCTGCTCTGCTGACAAGAACCTCCACTTCCTTACACCTGAAATATCCCAGGAAAGAGAAAAATGGATAAAGACGTTGTGGTCCTTATGTACAATGGAATATCACTCAGCCATGAAATCAACGTCATAAGGCTAGTGGCAGCATGATGAGTGGATTTAGGTACGACGATTCTAAGTGAAATAAGTCAAACAGAAAACGACACTTATCATAAGATATCACTTATAGAGGGAATGTAAAAACCGCTACACTTGAACTGAATTACAAAACAGAACAGAGTCACACGTTTAGAAAACACACTATGGCTGCTTAACGGGAAAGGTGAGGTGGGGTGATGCGTAAAAGAAGGGTTTCAAATTAGCTCAGATACCGTTCCATAAACCCAATATGTAATAGACAAGACCTACTCCTTGCTCAGTGAACTTGACTCAAAACCCCCTATTCAACGCCCAAGAATATATCTGACTAGTAAGAATCTTAAAACCTATGTGTTGATATCCCTCTGTAAGTGAGTCAAGTGGGTGTAAAGCGGCCTAAACACAGCAGTGAAAAGCAGCTAAACCCCATTATAAAAATCAACTACTTTTAAAAAGCCGTGAAACAAAGACAGTGAAAGAGAGAGAAATTCTTACAAAATTCGTTCAGGGGCTGTGATGCCACCTGGATTGACCATATCTAGACCCACTGCTGATTGAGACATAAGTGTGAACACTCTTGGGGCTGAGAGGTTTGGTGAGGTTGGGTGAGCAAACGCAGACCCTTTAAAGTAATACTGCGTGGTACCCATCCCATGGGTCCCAAATCTCCAGGTTCAAGGGCATTTTCCTACATCGAAAACATGCATGAGACACCCAGAAGATGGTACACCGTGTGATCGGGAAAGGTTTCTAAAACGCACCTCATTTCTCATCTCCTTGTGCTCGGGTTCGCCATTCCAGCCGCTTTACTAGCAATCTCCCTCCTTGGAGAATCAGCACCTTTAACCTCCTGTTCCGTCCAGGTTGCCATTTGTCCTGAGGATGAACGGGAAGAGGGTGAAACAATGAGAGACTAGCTCAAGAAGTTGGGGCAGGCACAGGTCACTCTATTTTCCCATCAGGAAGAAGAATTAACCACAGGCTCATCCTGCCGCCCGGAACCAGAATAGGGCCTGAAGCAATCCTGCGCTTTTGCGTCCAGCTCCCAAAAAAGCGAGTTGAAAAATGGAGCTCAGGGGCACTGCAATTCACAAACCTGCAGAGTTATAACTGATAACTCTCGTCCACAAATATATTGAGGGAAGGCAACGAAGAGGATTTGAAAGCAAGGCAGAATTGCAGGAAACTGATTTCAGGAGGTAGATTCGAATCGCCTTTAAAGCACAGGAAAAGCGGCAAAACCTCGACAATGATGCCCTTGGCCAAAAAGGGCGTATGCGTTTTTTAATAAATATATTCAGGAAAAAACGCATACGCCCTTTTTGGCCAACCAAGCAACCTGGAAAGGCAAATCAGCGCTACAAAGAAGTCTCGCTTCCCATCGGTCAAAAGGACCATGCTGAATAAAGTGTCAAAACCAGAAATGCAGGGCAGGCCATGGAGAAACGGGAGCCTTGCTACGCTGATGGGCGGGAGGTAAATTGCCAACAGCCACTCTGGAGAAGTGTACGGTGTGTCCTGAAACACCTAAAAAACTCAGCTTAGAGAGCATAGGGCACTTCCACTCATGGGCGTATAAATTGGAAAACTAAAAATCAGCAAGACACAGGCACCCCAAAGTTTAGGGCTGCTCTGCTGACAAGAACCTCCACTTCCTTACACCTGAAATATCCCAGGAAAGAGAAAAATGGATAAAGACGTTGTGGTCCTTATGTACAATGGAATATCACTCAGCCATGAAATCAACGTCATAAGGCTAGTGGCAGCATGATGAGTGGATTTAGGTACGACGATTCTAAGTGAAATAAGTCAAACAGAAAACGACACTTATCATAAGATATCACTTATAGAGGGAATGTAAAAACCGCTACACTTGAACTGAATTACAAAACAGAACAGAGTCACACGTTTAGAAAACACACTATGGCTGCTTAACGGGAAAGGTGAGGTGGGGTGATGCGTAAAAGAAGGGTTTCAAATTAGCTCAGATACCGTTCCATAAACCCAATATGTAATAGACAAGACCTACTCCTTGCTCAGTGAACTTGACTCAAAACCCCCTATTCAACGCCCAAGAATATATCTGACTAGTAAGAATCTTAAAACCTATGTGTTGATATCCCTCTGTAAGTGAGTCAAGTGGGTGTAAAGCGGCCTAAACACAGCAGTGAAAAGCAGCTAAACCCCATTATAAAAATCAACTACTTTTAAAAACCCGTGAAACAATGACAGTGAAAGAGAGAGAAATTCTTACAAAATTCGTTCAGGGGCTGTGATGCCACCTGGATTGACCATATCTAGACCCACTAATGATTGAGACATAAGTGTGAACACTCTTGGGGCTGAGAGGTTTGGTGAGGTTGGGTGAGCAAACGCAGACCCTTTAAAGTAATACTGCGTGGTACCCATCCCATGGGTCCCAAATCTCCAGGTTCAAGGGCATCTTCCTACATCGAAAACATGCATGAGACACCCAGAAGATGGTACACCGTGTGATCGGGAAAGGTTTCTAAAACGCACCTCATTTCTCATCTCCTTGTGCTCGGGTTCGCCATTCCAGCCGCTTTACTAGCAATCTCCCTCCTTGGAGAATCAGCACCTTTAACCTCCTGTTCCGTCCAGGTTGCCATTTGTCCTGAGGATGAACGGGAAGAGGGCGAAACAATGAGAGACTAGCTCAAGAAGTTGGGGCAGGCACAGGTCACTCTATTTTCCCATCAGGAAGAAGAATTAACCACAGGCTCAGCCTGCCGCCCGGAACCAGAATAGGGCCTGAAGCAATCCTGCGCTTTTGCGGCCAGCTCCCAAAAAAGCGAGTTGAAAAATGGAGCTCAGGGGCACTGCAATTCACAAACCTGCAGAGTTATAACTGATAACTCTCGTCCACAAATATATTGAGGGAAGGCAACGAAGAGGATTTGAAAGCAAGGCAGAATTGCAGGAAACTGATTTCAGGAGGTAGATTCGAATCGCCTTTAAAGCACAGGAAAAGCGGCAAAACCTCGACAATGATGCCCTTGGCCAAAAAGGGCGTATGCGTTTTTTCCTGAATATATTCAGGAAAAAACGCCTACGCCCTTTTTGGCCAACCAACCAACCTGGAAAGGCAAATCAGCGCTACAAAGAAGTCTCGCTTCCCATCGGTCAAAAGGACCATGCTGAATAAAGTGTCAAAACCAGAAATGCAGGGCAGGCCATGGAGAAACGGGAGCCTTGCTACGCTGATGGGCGGGAGGTAAATTGCCAACAGCCACTCTGGAGAAGTGTACGGTGTGTCCTGAAACACCTAAAAAACGCAGCTTAGAGAGCATAGGGCATTTCCACTCATGGGCGTATAAATTGGGAAAACTAAAAATCAGCAAGACACAGGCACCCCAAAGTTTAGGGCTGCTCTGCTGACAAGAACCTCCACTTCGTTACTCCTTAAATATCCCAGGAAAGAGAAAAATGGATAAAGACGTTGTGGTCCTTATGTACAATGGAATATCACTCAGCCATGAAATCAACGTCATAAGGCTAGTGGCAGCATGATGAGTGGATTTAGGTACGACGATTCTAAGTGAAATAAGTCAAACAGAAAACGACACTTATCATAAGATATCACTTATAGAGGGAATGTAAAAACCGCTACACTTGAACTGAATTACAAAACAGAACAGAGTCACACGTTTAGAAAACACACTATGGCTGCTTAACGGGAAAGGTGAGGTGGGGTGATGCGTAAAAGAAGGGTTTCAAATTAGCTCAGATACCGTTCCATAAACCCAATATGTAATAGACAAGACCTACTCCTTGCTCAGTGAACTTGACTCAACACCCCCTATTCAACGCCCAAGAATATATCTGACTAGTAAGAATCTTAAAACCTATGTGTTGATATCCCTCTGTAAGTGAGTCAAGTGGGTGTAAAGCGGCCTAAACACAGCAGTGAAAAGCAGCTAAACCCCATTATAAAAATCAACTACTTTTAAAAAGCCGTGAAACAAAGACAGTGAAAGAGAGAGAAATTCTTACAAAATTCGTTCAGGGGCTGTGATGCCACCTGGATTGACCATATCTAGACCCACTGATGATTGAGACATAAGGGTGAACACTCTTGGGGCTGAGAGGTTTGGTGAGGTTGGGTGAGCAAACACAGACCCTTTAAAGTAATACTGCGTGGTGCCCATCCCATGGGTCCCAAATCTCCAGGTTCAAGGGCATTTTCCTACATCGAAAACATGCATGAGACACCCAGAAGATGGTACACCGTGTGATCGGGAAAGGTTTCTAAAACGCACGTCATTTCTCATCTCCTTGTGCTCGGGTTCGCCATTCCAGCCGCTTTACTAGCAATCTCCCTCCTTGGAGAATCAGCACCTTTAACCTCCTGTTCCGTCCAGGTTGCCATTTGTCCTGAGGATGAACGGGAAGAGGGTGAAACAATGAGAGACTAGCTCAAGAAGTTGGGGCAGGCACAGGTCACTCTATTTTCCCATCAGGAAGAAGAATTAACCACAGGCTCAGCCTGCCGCCCGGAACCAGAATAGGGCCTGAAGCAATCCTGCGCTTTTGCGGCCAGCTCCCAAAAAAGCGAGTTGAAAAATGGAGCTCAGGGGCACTGCAATTCACAAACCTGCAGAGTTATAACTGATAACTCTCGTCCACAAATATATTGAGGGAAGGCAACGAAGAGGATTTGAAAGCAAGGCAGAATTGCAGGAAACTGATTTCAGGAGGTAGATTCGAATCGCCTTTAAAGCACAGGAAAAGCGGCAAAACCTCGACAATGATGCCCTTGGCCAAAAAGGGCGTATGCGTTTTTTCCTGAATATATTCAGGAAAAAACGCATACGCCCTTTTTGGCCAACCAACCAACCTGAAAAGGCAAATCAGCGCTACAAAGAAGTCTCGCTTCCCATCGGTCAAAAGGACCATGCTGAATAAAGTGTCAAAACCAGAAATGCAGGGCAGGCCATGGAGAAACGGGAGCCTTGCTACGCTGATGGGCGGGAGGTAAATTGCCAACAGCCACTCTGGAGAAGTGTACGGTGTGTCCTGAAACACCTAAAAAACGCAGCTTAGAGAGCGAAGGGCACTTCCACTCATGGGCGTATAAATTGGGAAAACTAAAAATCAGCAAGACACAGGCACCCCAAAGTTTAGGGCTGCTCTGCTGACAAGAACCTCCACTTCGTTACTCCTTAAATATCCCAGGAAAGAGAAAAATGGATAAAGACGTTTTGGTCCTTATGTACAATGGAATATCACTCAGCCATGAAATCAACGTCATAAGGCTAGTGGCAGCATGATGAGTGGATTTAGGTACGACGATTCTAAGTGAAATAAGTCAAACAGAAAACGACACTTATCATAAGATATCACTTATAGAGGGAATGTAAAAACCGCTACACTGGAACTGAACTACAAAACAGAACAGAGCCACACGTTTAGAAAACACACTATGGCTGCTCAACGGGAAAGGGGAGGTGGGGAGATGCGTAAAAGAAGGGTTTCAAATTAGCTCCGATACCGTTCCATAAACCCAATATGTAATAGACAAGACCTACTCCTTGCTCAGTGAACTTGACTCAACACCCCCTATTCAACGCCCAAGAATATATCTGACTAGTAAGAATCTTAAAACCTATGTGTTGATATCCCTCTGTAAGTGAGTCAAGTGGGTGTAAAGCGGCCTAAACACAGCAGTGAAAAGCAGCTAAACCCCATTATAAAAATCAACTACTTTTAAAAAGCCGTGAAACAAAGACAGTGAAAAAGAGAGAAATTCTTACAAAATTCGTTCAGGGGCTGTGATGCCACCTGGATTGACCATATCAAGACCCACTGCTGATTGAGACATAAGGGTGAACACTCTTGGGGCTGAGAGGTTTGGCGAGGTTGGGTGAGCAAACGCAGACCCTTTAAAGTAATACTGCGTGGTACCCATCCCATGGGTCCCAAATCTCCAGGTTCAAGGGCATCTTCCTACATCGAAAACATGCATGAGACACCCAGAAGGTGGTACACCGTGTGATCGGGAAAGGTTTCTAAAACGCACCTCATTTCTCATCTCCTTGTGCTCGGGTTCGCCATTCCAGCCGCTTTACTAGCAATCTCCCTCCTTGGAGAATCAGCACCTTTAACCTCCTGTTCCGTCCAGGTTGCCATTTGTCCTGAGGATGAACGGGAAGAGGGTGAAACAATGAGAGACTAGCTCAAGAAGTTGGGGCAGGCACAGGTCACTCTATTTTCCCATCAGGAAGAAGAATTAACCACAGGCTCAGCCTGCCGCCCGGAACCAGAATAGGGCCTGAAGCAATCCTGCGCTTTTGCGGCCAGCTCCCAAAAAAGCGAGTTGAAAAATGGAGCTCAGGGGCACTGCAATTCACAAACCTGCAGAGTTATAACTGATAACTCTCGTCCACAAATATATTGAGGGAAGGCAACGAAGAGGATTTGAAAGCAAGGCAGAATTGCAGGAAACTGATTTCAGGAGGTAGATTCGAATCGCCTTTAAAGCACAGGAAAAGCGGCAAAACCTCGACAATGATGCCCTTGGCCAAAAAGGGCGTATGCGTTTTTTCCTGAATATATTCAGGAAAAAACGCATACGCCCTTTTTGGCCAACCAAGCAACCTGGAAAGGCAAATCAGCGCTACAAAGAAGTCTCGCTTCCCATCGGTCAAAAGGACCATGCTGAATAAAGTGTCAAAACCAGAAATGCAGGGCAGGCCATGGAGAAACGGGAGCCTTGCTACGCTGATGGGCGGGAGGTAAATTGCCAACAGCCACTCTGGAGAAGTGTACGGTGTGTCCTGAAACATCTAAAAAACGCAGCTTAGAGAGCGAAGGGCATTTCCACTCATGGGCGTATAAATTGGGAAAACTAAAAATCAGCAAGACACAGGCACCCCAAAGTTTAGGGCTGCTCTGCTGACAAGAACCTCCACTTCGTTACTCCTTAAATATCCCAGGAAAGAGAAAAATGGATAAAGACGTTGTGGTCCTTATGTAGAATGGAATATCACTGAGCCATGAAATCAACATCATAAGGCTACTGGCAGCATGATGAGTGGATTTAGGTACGACGATTCTACGTGAAATAAGTCAAACAGAAAACGACACTTATCATAAGATATCACTTATAGAGGGAATGTAAAAACCGCTACACTTGAACTGAATTACAAAACAGAACAGAGCCACACGTTTAGAAAACACACTATGGCTGCTTAACGGGAAAGGGGAGGTGGGGTGATGCGTAAAAGAAGGGTTTCAAATTAGCTCAGATACCGTTCCATAAACCCAATATGTAATAGACAAGACCTACTCCTTGCTCAGTGAACTTGACTCAACACCCCCTATTCAACGCCCAAGAATATATCTGACTAGTAAGAATCTTAAAACCTATGTGTTGATATCCCTCTGTAAGTGAGTCAAGTGGGTGTAAAGCGGCCTAAACACAGCAGTGAAAAGCAGCCAAACCCCATTATAAAAATCAACTACTTTTAAAAAGCCGTGAAACAAAGACAGTGAAAGAGAGAAATTCTTACAAAATTCGTTCAGGGGCTGTGATGCCACCTGGATTGACCATATCTAGACCCACTGCTGATTGAGACATAAGGGTGAACACTCTTGGGGCTGAGAGGTTTGGTGAGGTTGGGTGAGCAAACGCAGACCCTTTAAAGTAATACTGCGTGGTACCCATCCCATGGGTCCCAAATCTCCAGGTTCAAGGGCATCTTCCTACATGGAAAACATGCATGAGACACCCAGAAGATGGTACACCGTGTGATCGGGAAAGGTTTTTAAAACGCACCTCATTTCTCATCTCCTTGTGCTCGGGTTCGCCATTCCAGCCGCTTTACTAGCAATCTCCCTCCTTGGAGAATCAGCACCTTTAACCTCCTGTTCCGTCCAGGTTGCCATTTCTCCTGAGGATGAACGGGAAGAGGGCGAAACAATGAGAGACTAGCTCAAGAAGTTGGGGCAGGCACAGGTCACTCTATTTTCCCATCAGGAAGAAGAATTAACCACAGGCTCAGCCTGCCGCCCGGAACAAGAAGAGGGCCTGAAGCAATCCTGCGCTTTTGCGGCCAGCTCCCAAAAAAGCGAGTTGAAAAATGGAGCTCAGGGGCACTGCAATTCACAAACCTGCAGAGTTATAACTGATAACTCTCGTCCACAAATATATTGAGGGAAGGCAACGAAGAGGATTTGAAAGCAAGGCAGAATTGCAGGAAACTGATTTCAGGAGGTAGATTCGAATCGCCTTTAAAGCACAGGAAAAGCGGCAAAACCTCGACAATGATGCCCTTGGCCAAAAAGGGCGTATGCGTTTTTTCCTGAATATATTCAGGAAAAAACGCATACGCCCTTTTTGGCCAACCAACCAACCTGGAAAGGCAAATCAGCGCTACAAAGAAGTCTCGCTTCCCATCGGTCAAAAGGACCATGCTGAATAAAGTGTCAAAACCAGAAATGCAGGGCAGGCCATGGAGAAACGGGAGCCTTGCTACGCTGATGGGCAGGATGTAAATTGCCAACAGCCACTCTGGAGAAGTGTACGGTGTGTCCTGAAACACCTAAAAAACGCAGCTTAGAGAGCATAGGGCATTTCCACTCATGGGCGTATAAATTGGGAAAACTAAAAATCAGCAAGACACAGGCACCCCAAAGTTTAGGGCTGCTCTGCTGACAAGAACCTCCACTTCGTTACTCCTTAAATATCCCAGGAAAGAGAAAAATGGATAAAGACGTTGTGGTCCTTATGTACAATGGAATATCACTCAGCCATGAAATCAACGTCATAAGGCTAGTGGCAGCATGATGAGTGGATTTAGGTACGACGATTCTAAGTGAAATAAGTCAAACAGAAAACGACACTTATCATCAGATATCACTTATAGAGGGAATGTAAAAACCGCTACACTGGAACTGAATTACAAAACAGAACAGAGCCACACGTTTAGAAAACACACTATGGCTGCTTAACGGGAAAGGGGAGGTGGGGTGATGCGTAAAAGAAGGGTTTCAAATTAGCTCAGATACCGTTCCATAAACCCAATATGTAATAGACAAGACCTACTCCTTGCTCAGTGAACTTGACTCAACACCCCCTATTCAACGCCCAAGAATATATCTGACTAGTAAGAATCTTAAAACCTATGTGTTGATATCCCTCTGTAAGTGAGTCAAGTGGGTGTAAAGCGGCCTAAACACAGCAGTGAAAAGCAGCTAAACGCCATTATTAAATTCAATTACTTTTAAAACTCCGTGAAACAAAGACAGTGAAAGAGAGAGAAATTCTTACAAAATTCGTTCAGGGGCTGTGATGCCACCTGGATTGACCATATCTAGACCCACAGCTGATTGAGACATAAGAGTGGACACTCTTGCGCCTTAGAGTTTTGGTGAGGTTGGGTGAGCAAACGCAGACCCTTTAAAGTAATACTGCGGGGTACCCATCCCATGGGTCCCAAATCTCCAGGTTCAAGGGCATCTTCCTACATCGAAAACATGCATGAGAAACCCAGAAGATGGTACACCGTGTGATCGGGAAAGGTTTCCAAAACGCACCTCATTTCTCATCTCCTTGTGCTCGGGTTCGCCATTCCAACCCCTTTACTAGCAATCTCCCTCCTTGGAGAATCAGCACCTTTCACCTCTTGTTCCGTACAGGTAGCCATTTGTCCTGAGGATGAACGGGAAGAGGGGGAACCAATGAGAGACTAGCTCTAGGTGTTGGGACAGGCACAGGTCACTCTATTTTCCCATCAGGAAGAAGAATTAACCACAGGCTCAGCCTGCCCCCCCGGAACCAGAATAGGGCCTGAAGCAATCCTGCTCTTTTGCGGTCTGCTCACAAAAATGCGAGTTGAAAAACGTAGCCCAGGGGCACTGCAATTCACAAACCTGCAGAGTTATCAATTGATAACTCTCGTCCACAAATATATTGAGGGAAGGCAACGAAGAGGATTTGAAAGCAAGGCAGAATTGCAGGAAACAGATTGCAGGAGGTAGATTCGAATCGCCTTTAAAGCACAGGAAAAGCGGCAAAACCTCGGCAATGATGCCCTTGGCCAAAAAGGGCGTATGCGTTTTTTCCTGAATATATTCAGGAAAAAACGCATACGCCCTTTTTGGCCAACCAAGCAACCTGGAAAGGCAAATCAGCGCTACAAAGAGGTCTCGCTTCCCATCGGTCAAAAGGGCCATGCTGAATAAAGTGTCAAAACCAGGAATGCAGGACAGGCCATGGAGAAACGGGAGCCTTGCTACGCTGATGGGCGGGATGTAAATTGCCAACAGCCACTCTGGAGAAGTGTACGGTGTTTCCTGAAACACCTAAAAAACTCAGCTTAGAGAGCATAGGGCACTTCCACTCATGGGCGTATAAATTGGGAAAACTAAAAATCTGCAAGACACAGGCACCCCAAAGTTTAGGGCTGCTCTGCTGACAAGAACCTCCACTTCCTTACACCTTAAATATCCCAGGAAAGAGAAAAATGGTTAAAGACGTTGTGGTCCTTATGTACAATGGAATATCACTCAGCCATGAAAACAACGTCATAAGGCTAGTAGCAGCATGATGAGTGGATTTAGGTATGACGATTCTAAGTGAAATACGTCACACAGAAAAAGACACTTATCATAAGATATCACTTATAGAGGGAATGTAAAAACTGCTACACTTGAACTGAATTACAAAACAGAACAGAGTCACACGTTTAGAAAACACACTATGGCTGCTTAACGGGAAAGGGGACGTGGGGTGATGCATAAAACAAGGGTTTCAATTTAGCTCAGATACCGTTCCATAAACCCAATATGTATTAGACAAGACCTACTCCTTGCTCAGTGAACTGGACTCAACACCCCCTATTCACCGCCGAAGAATATATCTGACTAGTAAGAATCTTAAAACATATATATTGATATCTCTCTTTAAGTGAGTCAAGTGGGTGTAAAGCGATATAAACACAGCAGTGAAAAGCACCTAAACCCCATTATAAAATTAAATTACTTTTAAAAACCCGTGAAACAAAGACAGTGAAAGAGAGAGAAATTCTTACAAAATTCGTTCAGGGACTGTGATGCCACCTGGATTGACCATATCTAGACCCACTGCTGATTGAGACATAAGGGTGAACACTCTTGGGGCTGAGAGGTTTGGTGAGGTTGGGTGAGCAAACGCAGACCCTTTAAAGTAATACTGCGTGGTACCCATCCCATGGGTCCCAAATCTCCAGGTTCAAGGGCATCTTCCTACATCGAAAACATGCATGAGACACCCAGAAGATGGTACACCGTGTGATCGGGAAAGGTTTCTAAAACGCACCTCATTTCTCATCTCCTTGTGCTCGGGTTCGCCATTCCAGCCGCTTTACTAGCAATCTCCCTCCTTGGAGAATCAGCACCTTTAACCTCCTGTTCCGTCCAGGTTGCCATTTGTCCTGAGGATGAACGGGAAGAGGGCGAAACAATGAGAGACTAGCTCTAGGCGTTGGGGCAGGCACAGGTCACTCTATTTTCCCATCAGGAAGAAGAATTAACCACAGGCTCAGGCTGACGCCAGGAACCAGAATACGGCCTGAAGCAATCCTGCGCTTTTGCGGCCAGCTCCCAAAAAAGCGAGTTGAAAAATGGAGCTCAGGGGCACTGCAATTCACAAACCTGCAGAGTTATAAATGATAACTCTCGTCCACAAATATATTGAGGGAAGGCAACGAAGAGGATTTGAAAGCAAGGCAGAATTGCAGGAAACTGATTTCAGGAGGTAGATTCGAATCGCCTTTAAAGCACAGGAAAAGCAGCAAAACCTCGACAATGATGCCCTTGGCCAAAAAGGGCGTATGCCTTTTTTCCTGAATATATTCAGGAAAAAACGCATACGCCCTTTTTGGCCAACCAAGCAACCTGGAAATGCAAATCAGCGCTACAAAGAAGTCTCGCTTTCCATCGGTCAAAAGGGCCATGGTGAATAAAGTGTCAACACCAGAAATGCAGGGCAGGCCATGGAGAAACGGGAGCCTTGCTACGCTGATGGGCGGGATGTAAATTGACAACAGCCACTCTGGAGAAGTGTACAGTGTGTCCTGAAACATCTAAAAAACTCAGCTTAGAGAGCATAGGGCACTTCCACTCATGGGCGTTTAAATTGGGAAAACTAAAAATCTGCAAGAAAAAGGCACCCCAAAGTTTAGGGCTGCTCTGCTGACAAGAACCTCCACTTCCTTACACCTTAAATATCCCAGGAAAGAGAAAAATGGATAAAGACGTTGTGGTCCTTATGTACAAAGGAATATCACTCAGCCATGAAATCAACGTCATAAGGCTAGTAGCAACATGATGAGTGGATTTAGGTACGACGATTCTAAGTGAAATAAGTCAAACAGAAAAAGACATTATCATAAGCTATCACTTATAGAGGGAATGTAAAAACCGCTACACTTGAACTGAATTACAAAACAGAACAGAGTCACACGTTTAGAAAACACACTATGGCTGCTTAACGGGAAAGGGGAGGTGGGGTGATGCATAAAAGAAGGGTTTCAAATTAGCTCAGATACCGTTCCATAAACCCAATATGTAATAGACAAGACCTACTCCTTGCTCAGTGAACTGGACTCAACACCCCCTATTCAACGCCCAAGAATATATCTGACTAGTAAGAATCTTAAAACCTATGTGTTGATATCCCTCTGTAAGTGAGTCAAGTGGTTGTAAAGCGGCCTAAACACAGCAGTGAACAGCAGCTAAACCCCATTATAAAAATCAACTACTTTTAAAAACCCGTGAAACAAAGACAGTGAAAGAGAGAGAAATTCTTACAAAATTCGTTCAGGGGCTGTGATGCCACCTGGATTGACCATATCTAGACCCACTGCTGATTGAGACATAAGGGTGAACACTCTTGGGGCTGAGAGGATTGGTGAGGTTGGGTGAGCAAACGCAGACCCTTTAAAGTAATACTGCGTGGTACCCATCCCATGGGTCCCAAATCTCCAGGTTCAAGGGCATCTTCCTACATCGAAAACATGCAGGAGAAACCCAGAAGATGGTACACCGTGTGATCGGGAAAGGTTTCCAAAACGCACCTCTTTTCTCATCTCCTTGTTCTCGGGTTCGCCATTCCAGCCGCTTTACTAGCAATCTCCCTCCTTGGAGAATCAGCACCTTTCACCTCCTGTTCCGTACAGGTTGCCATTTGTTCTGAGGATGAACGGGAAGAGGGGGAACCAATGAGAGACTATCTCTAGGTGTTGGGACAGGCACAGGTCACTCTGTTTTCCCATCAGGAAGAAGAATTAACCACAGGCTCAGCCTGCCGCCCGGAACCAGAATAGGGCCTGAAGCAATCCTGCGCTTTTGCGGCCAGCTCCCAAGAAAGCGAGTTGAAAAATGGAGCTCAGGGGCACTGCAATTCACAAACCTGCAGAGTTATAAATGATAACTCTCGTCCACAAATATATTGAGGGAAGGCAACGAAGAGGTTTTGAAAGCAAGGCAGAATTGCAGGAAACTGATTTCAGGAGGTAGATTCGAATCGCCTTTAAAGCACAGGAAAAGCGGCAAAACCTCGACAATGATGCCCTTGGCCAAAAAGGGCGTATGCGTTTTTTCCTGAATATATTCAGGAAAAAACGCATACGCCCTTTTTGGCCAATCAAGCAACCTGGAAAGACAAATCAGCGCTACAAAGAAGTCTCGCTTCCCATCGGTCAAAAGGACCATGCTGAATAAAGTGTCAAAACCAGAAATACACGGCAGGCCATCTAGAAACGGGAGCCTTGCTACGCCGATGGGCGGGATGTCAATTGCCAACAGCCACTCTGGAGAAGTGTACGGTGTGTCCTGAAACACCTAAAAAACTCAGCTTAGAGAGCATAGGGCACTTCCACTCATGGGCGTATAAATTGGGAAAACTGAAAATCAGCAAGACACAGGCACCCCAAAGTTTAGGGCTGCTCTGCTGACAAGAACCTCCACTTCCTTACACCTTAAATATCCCAGGAAAGAGAAAAATGGATAAAGACGTTGTGGTCCTTATGTACAATGGAATATCACTCAGCCATGAACTCAACGTCATAAGGCTAGTAGCAGCATGATGAGTGGATTTAGGTACTACGATTCGAAGTGAAATAAGTCACACAGAAAGAGACACCTATGATAAGATATCACTTATAGAGGGAATGTAAAAACCGCTACACGTGAACTGAATTACAAAACAGAACAGAGTCACACGTTTAGAAAACACACTATGGCTGCTTATCGGGAAAGGTGAGGTGGGGTGACGCATAAAACAAGGGTTTCAAATTAGCTCAGATACCGTTCCATAAACCCAATATGTAATAGACAAGACCTACTCCTTGCTCAGTGAACTGGACTCAACAACCCCTATTCACCGCCCAAGAATACATCTGACTAGTAAGAATCTTACAACCTATGTATTGATATCTCTCTGTAAGTGAGTGAAGTGGGTGTAAAGCGGCCTAAACACAGCAGTGAAACGCAGCTAAACTCCATTATTAAATTCAATTACTTTTAAAACTCCGTGAAACAAAGACAGTGAAAGAGAGTGAAATTCTTACAAAATTCGTTCAGGGGCTGTGATGCCACCTGGATTGACCATATCTAGACCCACTGCTGATTGAGACATAAGGGTGAACACTCTTGGGGCTGAGAGGATTGGTGAGGTTGGGTGAGCAAACGCAGACCCTTTAAAGTAATACTGCGTGGTACCCATCCCATGGGTCCCAAATCTCCAGGTTCAAGGGCATCTTCCTACATCGAAAACATGCAGGAGAAACCCAGAAGATGGTACACCGTGTGATCGGGAAAGGTTTCCAAAACGCACCTCTTTTCTCATCTCCTTGTTCTCGGGTTCGCCATTCCAGCCGCTTTACTAGCAATCTCCCTCCTTGGAGAATCAGCACCTTTCACCTCCTGTTCCGTACAGGTTGCCATTTGTTCTGAGGATGAACGGGAAGAGGGGGAACCAATGAGAGACTATCTCTAGGTGTTGGGACAGGCACAGGTCACTCTGTTTTCCCATCAGGAAGAAGAATTAACCACAGGCTCAGCCTGCCGCCCGGAACCAGAATAGGGCCTGAAGCAATCCTGCGCTTTTGCGGCCAGCTCCCAAGAAAGCGAGTTGAAAAATGGAGCTCAGGGGCACTGAAATTCACAAACCTGCAGAGTTATAAATGATAACTCTCGTCCACAAATATATTGAGGGAAGGCAACGAAGAGGATTTGAAAGCAAGGCAGAATTGCAGGAAACAGATTGCAGGAGGTAGATTCGAATCGCCTTTAAAGCACAGGAAAAGCGGCAAAACCTCGGCAATGATGCCCTTGGTCAAAAAGGGCGTATGCGTTTTTTCCTGAATATATTCAGGAAAAAACGCATACGCCCTTTTTGGCCAACCAAGCAACCTGGAAAGGCAAATCAGCGCTACAAAGAAGTCTCGCTTCCCATCGGTCAAAAGGGCCATGCTGAATAAAGTGTCAAAACCAGGAATGCAGGACAGGCCATGGAGAAACGGGAACCTTGCTACGCTGATGGGTGGGATGTCAATTGCCAACAGCCACTCTGGAGAAGTGTACGGTGTGTCCTGAAACATCTAAAAAACTCAGCTTACAGAGCATAGGGCACTTCCACTCATGGGCGTATAAATTGGGAAAACTGAAAATCAGCAAGACACAGGCACCCCAAAGTTTAGGGTTGCTCTGTTGACAAGAACCTCCACATCGATACACCTTAAATATCCCAGAAAAGAGAAAAATGGATAAAGACGTTGTGGTCCTTATGTACAATGGAATATCACTCAGCCATGAACTCAACGTCATAAGGCTAGTAGCAGCATGATGAGTGGATTTAGGTACTACGATTCTAAGTGAAATAAGTCACACAGAAAGAGACACCTATGATAAGATATCACTTATAGAGGGAATGTAAAAACCGCTACACTTGAACTGAATTACAAAACAGAACAGAGTCACACGTTTAGAAAACACACTATGGCTGCTTATCGGGAAAGGTGAGGTGGGGTGACGCATAAAACAAGGGTTTCAAAATAGCTCAGATACCGTTCCGTAAACCCAATATGTAATAGACAAGACCTACTCCTTGCTCAGTGAACTGGACTCAACACCCCCTATTCAACGCCCAAGAATATATCTGACTAGTAAGAAGCTTAAAACCTATCTATTGATATCTCTCTGTAAGTGAGTGAAGTGGGTGTAAAGCGGCATAAACACAGCAGTGAAACGCAGCTAAACGCCATTATTAAATTCAATTACTTTTAAAACTCCGTGAAACAAAGACAGTGAAAGAGAGAGAAATTCTTACAAAATTCGTTCAGGGGCTGTGATGCCACCTGGATTGACCATATCTAGACCCACAGCTGATTGAGACATAAGGGTGGACACTCTTGCGCCTTAGAGTTTTGGTGAGGTTGGGTGAGCAAACGCAGACCCTTTAAAGTAATACTGCGGGGTACCCATCCCATGGGTCCCAAATCTCCAGGTTCAAGGGCATCTTCCTACATCGAAAACATGCATGAGAAACCCAGAAGATGGTACACCGTGTGATCGGGAAAGGTTTCCAAAACGCACCTCATTTCTCATCTCCTTGTGCTCGGGTTCGCCATTCCAACCGCTTTACTATCAATCTCCCTCCTTGGAGAATCAGCACCTTTCACCTCCTGTTCCGTACAGGTAGCCATTTGTCCTGAGGATGAACGGGAAGAGGGGGAACCAATGAGAGACTAGCTCTAGGTGTTGGGACAGGCACAGGTCACTCTATTTTCCCATCAGGAAGAAGAATTAACCACAGACTCAGCCTGCCACCCCGGAACCAAAATAGGGCCTGAAGCAATCCTGCGCTTTTGCGGCCTGCTCCCAAAAATGCGAGTTGAAAAACGTAGCTCAGGGGCACTGCAATTTACAAACCTGCAGAGTTATCAATGATAACTCTCGTCCACAAATATATTGAGGGAAGGCAACGAAGAGGATTTGAAAGCAAGGCAGAATTGCAGGAAACTGATTTCAGGAGGTAGATTCGAATCGCCTTTAAAGCACAGGAAAAGCGGCAAAACCTCGACAATGATGCCCTTGGCCAAAAAGGGCGTATGCGTTTTTTCCTGAATATATTCAGGAAAAAACGCATACGCCCTTTTTGGCCAACCAAGCAACCTGGAAAGGCAAATCAGCGCTACAAAGAAGTCTCGCTTCCCATCGGTCAAAAGGACCATGCTGAATAAAGTGTCAAAACCAGAAATGCAGGGCAGGCCATGGAGAAACGGGAGCCTTGCTACGCTGATGGGTGGGATGTAAATTGCCAACAGCCACTCTGGAGAAGTGTACGGTGTGTCCTGAAACATCTAAAAAACTCAGCTTAGAGAGCATAGGGCACTTCCGCTCATGGGCGTATAAATTGGGAAAACTAAAAATCAGCAAGACACAGGCAGCCCAAAGATTAGGGCTGCTCTGTTGACAAGAACCTCCACTTCGTCACACCTTAAATATCCCAGGAAAGAGAAAAATGGATAAAGAAGTTGTGGTCCTTATGTACAATGGAATATCACTCAGCCATGACATCAACGTCATAAGGCTAGTAGCAGCATGAGGAGTGGATTTAGGTACGACGATTCTAAGTGAAATAGTCACACAGAAAAAGACACTTATCATAAGATATCACTTATAGAGGGAATGTAAAAACCGCTACACTTGAACTGAATTACAAAACAGAACAGATTCACACGTTTAGAAAACACACTATGGCTGCTTAACGGGAAAGGTGAGGTGGGGTGATGCATAAAACAAAGGTTTCAAATTAGCTCAGATACCGTTCCATAAACCCAATATGTAATAGACAAGACCTACTCCTTGCTCAGTGAACTGGACTCAACACCCCCTATTCAACGCCCAAGAATATATCTGACTAGTAAGAATCTTAAAACCTATGTGTTGATATCGCTCTGTAAGTGAGTCAAGTGGGAGTAAAGCGGCCTAAACACAGCAGTGAAAAGCAGCTAAACCCCATTATAAAAATCAACTACTTTTAAAAACCCGTGAAACAAAGACAGTGAAAGAGAGACAAATTCTTACAAAATTCGTTCAGGGGCTGTGATGCCACCTGGATTGACCATATCAAGACCCACTGCTGATTGAGACATAAGGGTGAACACTCTTGGGGCTGAGAGGATTGGTGAGGTTGTGTGAGCAAACGCAGACCCTTTAAAGTAATACTGCGTGGTACCCATCCCATGGGTCCCAAATCTCCAGGTTCAAGGGCATCTTCCTACATCGAAAACATGCAGGAGAAACCCAGAAGATGGTACACCGTGTGATCGGGAAAGGTTTCTAAAACGCACCTCATTTCTCATCTCCTTGTGCTCGGGTTCGCCATTCCAGCCGCTTTACTAGCAATCTCCCTCCTTGGAGAATCAGCACCTTTCACCTCCTGTTCCGTACAGGTTGCCATTTGTTCTGAGGATGAACGGGAAGAGGGGGAACCAATGAGAGACTATCTCTAGGTGTTGGGACAGGCACAGGTCACTCTGTTTTCCCATCAGGAAGAAGAATTAACCACAGGCTCAGCCTGCCGCCCGGAACCAGAATAGGGCCTGAAGCAATCCTGCGCTTTTGCGGCCAGCTCCCAAGAAAGCGAGTTGAAAAATGGAGCTCAGGGGCACTGCAATTCACAAACCTGCAGAGTTATAAATGATAACTCTCGTCCACAAATATATTGAGGGAAGGCAACGAAGAGGATTTGAAAGCAAGGCAGAATTGCAGGAAACAGATTGCAGGAGGTAGATTCGAATCGCCTTTAAAGCACAGGAAAAGCGGCAAAACCTCGGCAATGATGCCCTTGGCCAAAAAGGGCGTATGCGTTTTTTCCTGAATATATTCAGGAAAAAACGCATACGCCCTTTTTGGCCAACCAAGCAACCTGGAAAGGCAAATCAGCGCTACAAAGAAGTCTCGCTTCCCATCGGTCAAAAGGGCCATGCTGAATAAAGTGTCAAAACCAGGAATGCAGGACAGGCCATGGAGAAACGGGAGCCTTGCTACGCTGATGGGTGGGATGTCAATTGCCAACAGCCACTCTGGAGAAGTGTACGGTGTGTCCTGAAACATCTAAAAAACTCAGCTTACAGAGCATAGGGCACTTCCACTCATGGGCGTATAAATTGGGAAAACTGAAAATCAGCAAGACACAGGCACCCCAAAGTTTAGGGTTGCTCTGTTGACAAGAACCTCCACATCGATACACCTTAAATATCCCAGGAAAGAGAAAAATTGATAAAGACGTTGTGGTCCTTATGTACAATGGAATATCACTCAGCCATGAACTCAACGTCATAAGGCTAGTAGCAGCATGATGAGTGGATTTAGGTACTACGATTCTAAGTGAAATAAGTCACACAGAAAGAGACACCTATGATAAGATATCACTTATAGAGGGAATGTAAAAACCGCTACACTTGAACTGAATTACAAAACAGAACAGAGTCACACGTTTAGAAAACACACTATGGCTGCTTATCGGGAAAGGTGAGGTGGGGTGACGCATAAAACAAGGGTTTCAAAATAGCTCAGATACCGTTCCGTAAACCCAATATGTAATAGACAAGACCTACTCCTTGCTCAGTGAACTGGACTCAACACCCCCTATTCAAAGCCCAAGAATATATCTGACTAGTAAGAAGCTTAAAACCTATCTATTGATATCTCTCTGTAAGTGAGTGAAGTGGGTGTAAAGCGGCATAAACACAGCAGTGAAACGTAGCTAAACGCCATTATTAAATTCAATTACTTTTAAAACTCCGTGAAACAAAGACAGTGAAAGAGAGAGAAATTCTTACAAAATTCGTTCAGGGGCTGTGATGCCACCTGGATTGACCATATCTAGACCCACAGCTGATTGAGACATAAGAGTGGACACTCTTGCGGCTTAGAGTTTTGGTGAGGTTGGGTGAGCAAACGCAGACCCTTTAAAGTAATACTGCGGGGTACCCATCCCATGGGTCCCAAATCTCCAGGTTCAAGGGCATCTTCCTACATCGAAAACATGCATGAGAAACCCAGAAGATGGTACACCGTGTGATCGGGAAAGGTTTCCAAAACGCACCTCATTTCTCATCTCCTTGTGCTCGGGTTCGCCATTCCAACCCCTTTACTAGCAATCTCCCTCCTTGGAGAATCAGCACCTTTCACATCCTGTTCCGTACAGGTAGCCATTTGTCCTGAGGATGAACGGGAAGAGGGGGAACCAATGAGAGACTAGCTCTAGGTGTTGGGACAGGCACAGGTCACTCTATTTTCCCATCAGGAAGAAGAATTAACCACAGACTCAGCCTGCCACCCCGGAACCAAAATAGGGTCTGAAGCAATCCTGCGCTTTTGCGGCCTGCTCCCAAAAATGCGAGTTGAAAAACGTAGCTCAGGGGCACTGCAATTCACAAACCTGCAGAATTATCAATGATAACTCTCGTCCACAAATATATTGAGGGAAGGCAACGAAGAGGATTTGAAAGCAAGGCAGAATTGCAGGAAACTGATTTCAGGAGGTAGATTCGAATCGCCTTTAAAGCACAGGAAAAGCGGCAAAACCTCGACAATGATGCCCTTGGCCAAAAAGGGCGTATGCGTTTTTTCCTGAATATATTCAGGAAAAAACGCATACGCCCTTTTTGGCCAACCAAGCAACCTGGAAAGGCAAATCAGCGCTACAAAGAAGTCTCGCTTCCCATCGGTCAAAAGGACCATGCTGAATAAAGTGTCAAAACCAGAAATGCAGGGCAGGCCATGGAGAAACGGGAGCCTTGCTACGCTGATGGGTGGGATGTAAATTGCCAACAGCCACTCTGGAGAAGTGTACGGTGTGTCCTGAAACATCTAAAAAACTCAGCTTAGAGAGCATAGGGCACTTCCGCTCATGGGCGTATAAATTGGGAAAACTAAAAATCAGCAAGACACAGGCAGCCCAAAGATTAGGGCTGCTCTGTTGACAAGAACCTCCACTTCGTCACACCTTAAATATCCCAGGAAAGAGAAAAATGGATAAAGAAGTTGTGGTCCTTATGTACAATGGAATATCACTCAGCCATGACATCAACGTCATAAGGCTAGTAGCAGCATGAGGAGTGGATTTAGGTACGACGATTCTAAGTGAAATAGTCACACAGAAAAAGACACTTATCATAAGATATCACTTATAGAGGGAATGTAAAAACCGCTACACTTGAACTGAATTACAAAACAGAACAGATTCACACGTTTAGAAAACACACTATGGCTGCTTAACGGGAAAGGTGAGGTGGGGTGATGCATAAAACAAAGGTTTCAAATTAGCTCAGATACCGTTCCATAAACCCAATATGTAATAGACAAGACCTACTCCTTGCTCAGTGAACTGGACTCAACACCCCCTATTCAACGCCCAAGAATATATCTGACTAGTAAGAATCTTAAAACCTATGTGTTGATATCGCTCTGTAAGTGAGTCAAGTGGGAGTAAAGCGGCCTAAACACAGCAGTGAAAAGCAGCTAAACCCCATTATAAAAATCAACTACTTTTAAAAACCCGTGAAACAAAGACAGTGAAAGAGAGACAAATTCTTACAAAATTCGTTCAGGGGCTGTGATGCCACCTGGATTGACCATATCTAGACCCACTGCTGATTGAGACATAAGGGTGAACACTCTTGGGGCTGAGAGGATTGGTGAGGTTGCGTGAGCAAACGCAGACCCTTTAAAGTAATACTGCGTGGTACCCATCCCATGGGTCCCAAATCTCCAGGTTCAAGGGCATCTTCCTACATCGAAAACATGCAGGAGAAACCCAGAAGATGTTACACCGTGTGATCGGGAAAGGTTTCTAAAACGCACCTCATTTCTCATCTCCTTGTGCTCGGGTTCGCCATTCCAGCCGCTTTACTAGCAATCTCCCTCCTTGGAGAATCAGCACCTTTCACCTCCTGTTCCGTACAGGTTGCCATTTGTTCTGAGGATGAACGGGAAGAGGGGGAACCAATGAGAGACTATCTCTAGGTGTTGGGACAGGCACAGGTCACTCTGTTTTCCCATCAGGAAGAAGAATTAACCACAGGCTCAGCCTGCCGCCCGGAACCAGAATAGGGCCTGAAGCAATCCTGCGCTTTTGCGGCCAGCTCCCAAGAAAGCGAGTTGAAAAATGGAGCTCAGGGGCACTGCAATTCACAAACCTGCAGAGTTATAAATGATAACTCTCGTCCACAAATATATTGAGGGAAGGCAACGAAGAGGATTTGAAAGCAAGGCAGAATTGCAGGAAACAGATTGCAGGAGGTAGATTCGAATCGCCTTTAAAGCACAGGAAAAGCGGCAAAACCTCGGCAATGATGCCCTTGGCCAAAAAGGGCGTATGCGTTTTTTCCTGAATATATTCAGGAAAAAACGCATACGCCCTTTTTGGCCAACCAAGCAACCTGGAAAGGCAAATCAGCGCTACAAAGAAGTCTCGCTTCCCATCGGTCAAAAGGGCCATGCTGAATAAAGTGTCAAAACCAGGAATGCAGGACAGGCCATGGAGAAACGGGAGCCTTGCTACGCTGATGGGTGGGATGTCAATTGCCAACAGCCACTCTGGAGAAGTGTACGGTGTGTCCTGAAACATCTAAAAAACTCAGCTTACAGAGCATAGGGCACTTCCACTCATGGGCGTATAAATTGGGAAAACTGAAAATCAGCAAGACACAGGCACCCCAAAGTTTAGGGTTGCTCTGTTGACAAGAACCTCCACATCGATACACCTTAAATATCCCAGGAAAGAGAAAAATTGATAAAGACGTTGTGGTCCTTATGTACAATGGAATATCACTCAGCCATGAACTCAACGTCATAAGGCTAGTAGCAGCATGATGAGTGGATTTAGGTACTACGATTCTAAGTGAAATAAGTCACACAGAAAGAGACACCTATGATAAGATATCACTTATAGAGGGAATGTAAAAACCGCTACACTTGAACTGAATTACAAAACAGAACAGAGTCACACGTTTAGAAAACACACTATGGCTGCTTATCGGGAAAGGTGAGGTGGGGTGACGCATAAAACAAGGGTTTCAAAATAGCTCAGATACCGTTCCGTAAACCCAATATGTAATAGACAAGACCTACTCCTTGCTCAGTGAACTGGACTCAACACCCCCTATTCAAAGCCCAAGAATATATCTGACTAGTAAGAAGCTTAAAACCTATCTATTGATATCTCTCTGTAAGTGAGTGAAGTGGGTGTAAAGCGGCATAAACACAGCAGTGAAACGTAGCTAAACGCCATTATTAAATTCAATTACTTTTAAAACTCCGTGAAACAAAGACAGTGAAAGAGAGAGAAATTCTTACAAAATTCGTTCAGGGGCTGTGATGCCACCTGGATTGACCATATCTAGACCCACAGCTGATTGAGACATAAGAGTGGACACTCTTGCGGCTTAGAGTTTTGGTGAGGTTGGGTGAGCAAACGCAGACCCTTTAAAGTAATACTGCGGGGTACCCATCCCATGGGTCCCAAATCTCCAGGTTCAAGGGCATCTTCCTACATCGAAAACATGCATGAGAAACCCAGAAGATGGTACACCGTGTGATCGGGAAAGGTTTCCAAAACGCACCTCATTTCTCATCTCCTTGTGCTCGGGTTCGCCATTCCAACCCCTTTACTAGCAATCTCCCTCCTTGGAGAATCAGCACCTTTCACCTCCTGTTCCGTACAGGTAGCCATTTGTCCTGAGGATGAACGGGAAGAGGGGGAACCAATGAGAGACTAGCTCTAGGTGTTGGGACAGGCACAGGTCACTCAATTTTCCCATCAGGAAGAAGAATTAACCACAGGCTCAGCCTGCCCCCCCGGAACCAGAATAGGGCCTGAAGCAATCTTGCGCTTTTGCGGCCTGCTCCCAAAAATGCGAGTTGAAAAACGTAGCTCAGGGGCACTGCAATTCACAAACCTGCAGAGTTATCAATGATAACTCTCGTCCACAAATATATTGAGGGAAGGCAACGAAGAGGATTTGAAAGCAAGGCAGAATTGCAGGAAACTGATTTCAGGAGGTAGATTCGAATCGCCTTTAAAGCACAGGAAAAGCGGCAAAACCTCGACAATGATGCCCTTGGCCAAAAAGGGCGTATGCGTTTTTTCCTGAATATATTCAGGAAAAAACGCATACGCCCTTTTTGGCCAACCAAGCAACCTGGAAAGGCAAATCAGCGCTACAAAGAAGTCTTGCTTCCCATCGGTCAAAAGAGCCCTGCTGAATAAACTGTCAAAACCAGGAATGCAGGACAGGCCATGGAGAAACGGGAGCCTTCCTACACTGATGGGCGGGATGTCAATTGCCAACAGCCACTCTGGAGAAGTGTACGGTGTGTCCTGAAACATCTAAAAAACTCAGCTTAGAGAGCATAGGGCACTTCCACTCATGGGCGTATAAATTGGGAAAACTAAAAATCAGCAAGACACAGGCACCCCAAAGATTAGGGCTGCTCTGTTGACAAGAACCTCCACTTCGTTACACCTTAAATATCCCAGGAAAGAGAAAAAATGGATAAAGAAGTTGTGGTCCTTATGTACAATGGAATATCACTCAGCCATGACATCAACGTCATAAGGCTAGTAGCAGCATGAGGAGTGGATTTAGGTACGACGATTCTAAGTGAAATAGTCACACAGAAAAAGACACTTATCATAAGATATCACTTATAGAGGGAATGTAAAAACCGCTACACTTGAACTGAATTACAAAACAGAACAGATTCACACGTTTAAAAAACACACTATGGCTGCTTAATGGGAAAGGTGAGGTGGGGTGATGCATAAAACAAAGGTTTCAAATTAGCTCAGATACCGTTCCATAAACCCAATATGTAATAGATAAGACCTACTCCTTGCTCAGTGAACTGAACTCAACACCCCCTATTCAACGCCCAAGAATATATCTGAATAGTAAAAATCTTAAAACTTATGTGTTGATATCCCTCTGTAAGTGAGTCAAGTGGGTGTAAAGCGGCCTAAACACAGCAGTGAACAGCAGCTAAACCCCATTATAAAAATCAACTACTTTTAAAAACCCGTGAAACAAAGACAGTGAAAGAGAGAGAAATTCTTACAAAATTCGTTCAGGGGCTGTGATGCCACCTGGATTGACCATATCTAGACCCACTGCTGATTGAGACATAAGGGTGAACACTCTTGGGGCTGAGAGTTTTGGTGAGCTTGGGTGAGCAAACGCAGACCCTTTATAGTAATACTGCGTGTTACCCATCCCATGGGTCCCAAATCTCCAGGTTCAAGGGCATCTTCCTACAACGAAAACATGCATGAGACACCCAGATGATGGTACACCGTGTGATCGGGAAAGGATTCTAAAACGCACCTCATTTCTCATCTCCTTGTGCTCGGGTTCGCCATTTCAGCCGCTTTACTAGCAATCTCCCTCCTTGGAGAATCAGCACCTTTAACTTCCTGTTCCGTCCAGGTTGCCATTTGTCCTGAGGATGAACGGAAAGAGGGCGAAACAATGAGAGACTAGCTCTAGGTGTTGGGAAAGGCACAGGTCACTCTATTTTCCCATCAGGAAGAAGAATTAACCAGAGGCTCAGCCTGCCGCCCGGAACCAGAATAGGGCCTGAAGCAATCCTGCGCTTTTGCGGCCAGCTCCCAAAAAAGCGAGTTGAAAAATGGAGCTCAGGGGCACTGCAATTCACAAACCTGCAGAGTTATAAATGATAACTCTCGTCCACAAATATATTGAGGGAAGGCAACGAAGAGGATTTGAAAGCAAGGCAGAATTGCAGGAAACTGATTTCAGGAGGTAGATTCGAATCGCCTTTAAAGCACAGGAAAAGCAGCAAAACCTCGACAATGATGCCCTTGGCCAAAAAGGGCGTATGCCTTTTTTCCTGAATATATTCAGGAAAAAACGCATACGCCCTTTTTGGCCAACCAAGCAACCTGGAAATGCAAATCAGCGCTACAAAGAAGTCTCGCTTCCCATCGGTCAAAAGGGCCATGGTGAATAAAGTGTCAACACCAGAAATGCAGGGCAGGCCATGGAGAAACGGGAGCCTTGCTACGCTGATGGGCGGGATGTAAATTGACAACAGCCACTCTGGAGAAGTGTACAGTGTGTCCTGAAACACCTAAAAAACTCAGCTTACAGAGCATAGGGCACTTCCACTCATGGGCGTATAAATTGGGAAAACTGAAAATCAGCAAGACACAGGCACCCCAAAGTTTAGGGCTGCTCTGCTGACAAGAACCTCCACTTCCTTACACCTTAAATATCCCAGGAAAGAGAAAAATGGATAAAGACGTTGTGGTCCTTACGTACAATGGAATATCACTCAGCCATGAAATCAACGTCATAAGGCTAGTAGCAACATGATGAGTGGATTTAGGTACGACGATTCTAAGTGAAATAAGTCAAACAGAAAAAGACATTATCATAAGCTATCACTTATAGAGGGAATGTAAAAACCGCTACACTTGAACTGAATTACAAAACAGAACAGAGTCACACGTTTAGAAAACACACTATGGCTGCTTAACGGGAAAGGGGAGCTGGGGTGATGCATAAAAGAAGGGTTTCAAATTAGCTCAGATACCGTTCCATAAACCCAATATGTAATAGACAAGACCTACTCCTTGCTCAGTGAACTGGACTCAACACCCCCTATTCAACGCCCAAGAATATATCTGACTAGTAAGAATCTTAAAACCTATGTGTTGATATCCCTCTGTAAGTGAGTCAAGTGGTTGTAAAGCGGCCTAAACACAGCAGTGAACAGCAGCTAAACCCCATTATAAAAATCAACTACTTTTAAAAACCCGTGAAACAAAGACAGTGAAAGAGAGAGAAATTCTTACAAAATTCGTTCAGGGGCTGTGATGCCACCTGGATTGACCATATCTAGACCCACTGAAGATTGAGACATAAGGGTGAACACTCTTGGGGCTGAGAGTTTTGGTGAGGTTGGGTGAGCAAACGCAGACCCTTTATAGTAATACTGCGTGGTACCCATCCCATGGGTCCCAAATCTCCAGGTTCAAGGGCATCTTCCTACATCGAAAACATGCATGAGACACCCAGAAGATGGTACACCGTGTGATCGAGAAAGGTTTCTAAAACGCACCTCATTTCTCATCTCCTTGTGCTCGGGTTCGCCATTCCAGCCGCTTTACTAGCAATCTCCCTCCTTGGAGAATCAGCACCTTTAACCTCCTGTTCCGTCCAGGTTGCCATTTGTCCTGAGGATGAACGGGAAGAGGGCGAAACAATGAGAGACTAGCTCTAGGCGTTGGGGCAGGCACAGGTCACTCTATTTTCCCATCAGGAAGAAGAATTAACCAGAGGCTCAGCCTGCCGCCCGGAACCAGAATAGGGCCTGAAGCAATCTTGCGCATTTGCGGCCAGCTCCCAAAAAAACGAGTTGAAAAATGGAGCTCAGGGGCACTGAAATTCACAAACCTGCAGAGTTATAAATGATAACTCTCGTCCACAAATATATTGAGGGAAGGCAACGAAGAGGTTTTGAAAGCAAGGCCGAATTGCAGGAAACTGATTTCAGGAGGTAGATTCGAATCGCCTTTAAAGCACAGGAAAAGCGGCAAAACCTCGACAATGACGCCCTTGGCCAAAAAGGGCGTATGCGTTTTTTCCTGAATATATTCAGGAAAAAACGCATACGCCCTTTTTGGCCAATCAAGCAACCTGGAAAGACAAATCAGCGCTACAAAGAAGTCTCGCTTCCCATCGGTCAAAAGGACCATGCTGAATAAAGTGTCAAAACCAGAAATACACGGCAGGCCATCTAGAAACGGGAGCCTTGCTACGCCGATGGTCGGGATGTCAATTGCCAACAGCCACTCTGGAGAAGTGTACGGTGTGTCCTGAAACACCTAAAAAACTCAGCTTAGAGAGCATAGGGCACATCCACTCATGGGCGTATAAATTGGGAAAACTGAAAATCAGCAAGACACAGGCACCCCAAAGTTTAGGGCTGCTCTGCTGACAAGAACCTCCACTTCCTTACACCTTAAATATCCCAGGAAAGAGAAAAATGGATAAAGACGTTGTGGTCCTCATGTACAATGGAATATCACTCAGCCATGAACTCAACATCATAAGGCTAGTAGCAGCATGATGAGTGGATTTAGGTACTACGATTCGAAGTGAAATAAGTCACACAGAAAGAGACACCTATGATAAGATATCACTTATAGAGGGAATGTAAAAACCGCTACACGTGAACTGAATTACAAAACAGAACAGAGTCACACGTTTAGAAAACACACTATGGCTGCTTATCGGGAAAGGTGAGGTGGGGTGACGCATAAAACAAGGGTTTCAAATTAGCTCAGATACCGTTCCATAAACCCAATATGTAATAGACAAGACCTACTCCTTGCTCAGTGAACTGGAATCAACAACCCCTATTCACCGCCCAAGAATATATCTGACTAGTAAGAATCTTACAACCTATGTATTGATATCTCTCTGTAAGTGAGTGAAGTGGGTGTAAAGCGGCCTAAACACAGCAGTGAAACGCAGCTAAACTCCATTATTAAATTCAATTACTTTTAAAACTCCGTGAAACAAAGACAGTGAAAGAGAGTGAAATTCTTACAAAATTCGTTCAGGGGCTGTGGTGCCACCTGGATTGACCATATCTAGACCCACTGCTGATTGAGACATAAGGGTGAACACTCTTGGGGCTGAGAGGATTGGTGAGGTTGGGTGAGCAAACGCAGACCCTTTAAAGTAATACTGCGTGGTACCCATCCCATGGGTCCCAAATCTCCAGGTTCAAGGGCATCTTCCTACATCGAAAACATGCAGGAGAAACCCAGAAGATGGTACACCGTGTGATCGGGAAAGGTTTCCAAAACGCACCTCTTTTCTCATCTCCTTGTGCTCGGGTTCGCCATTCCAGCCGCTTTACTAGCAATCTCCCTCCTTGGAGAATCAGCACCTTTCACCTCCTGTTCCATACAGGTTGCCATTTGTTCTGAGGATGAACGGGAAGAGGGGGAACCAATGAGAGACTATCTCTAGGTGTTGGGACAGGCACAGGTCACTCTGTTTTCCCATCAGGAAGAAGAATTAACCACAGGCTCAGCCTGCCGCCCGGAACCAGAATAGGGCCTGAAGCAATCCTGCGCTTTTGCGGCCAGCTCCCAAGAAAGCGAGTTGAAAAATGGAGCTCAGGGGCACTGCAATTCACAAACCTGCAGAGTTATAAATGATAACTCTCGTCCACAAATATATTGAGGGAAGGCAACGAAGAGGATTTGAAAGCAAGGCAGAATTGCAGGAAACAGATTGCAGGAGGTAGATTCGAATCGCCTTTAAAGCACAGGAAAAGCGGCAAAACCTCGGCAATGATGCCCTTGGTCAAAAAGGGCGTATGCGTTTTTTCCTGAATATATTCAGGAAAAAACGCATACGCCCTTTTTGGCCAACCAAGCAACCTGGAAAGGCAAATCAGCGCTACAAAGAAGTCTCGCTTCCCATCGGTCAAAAGGGCCATGCTGAATAAAGTGTCAAAACCAGGAATGCAGGACAGGCCATGGAGAAACGGGAACCTTGCTACGCTGATGGGTGGGATGTCAATTGCCAACAGCCACTCTGGAGAAGTGTACGGTGTGTCCTGAAACATCTAAAAAACTCAGCTTACAGAGCATAGGGCACTTCCACTCATTGGCGTATAAATTGGGAAAACTGAAAATCAGCAAGACACAGGCACCCCAAAGTTTAGGGTTGCTCTGTTGACAAGAACCTGCACATCGATACACCTTAAATATCCCAGAAAAGAGAAAAATGGATAAAGACGTTGTGGTCCTTATGTACAATGGAATATCACTCAGCCATGAACTCAACGTCATAAGGCTAGTAGCAGCATGATGAGTGGATTTAGGTACTACGATTCTAAGTGAAATAAGTCACACAGAAAGAGACACCTATGATAAGATATCACTTATAGAGGGAATGTAAAAACCGCTACACTTGAACTGAATTACAAAACAGAACAGAGTCACACGTTTAGAAAACACACTATGGCTGCTTATCGGGAAAGGTGAGGTGGGGTGACGCATAAAACAAGGGTTTCAAAATAGCTCAGATACCGTTCCGTAAACCCAATATGTAATAGACAAGACCTACTCCTTGCTCAGTGAACTGGACTCAACACCCCCTATTCAACGCCCAAGAATATATCTGACTAGTAAGAAGCTTAAAACCTATCTATTGATATCTCTCTGTAAGTGAGTGAAGTGGGTGTAAAGCGGCATAAACACAGCAGTGAAACGCAGCTAAACGCCATTATTAAATTCAATTACTTTTAAAACTCCGTGAAACAAAGACAGTGAAAGAGAGAGAAATTCTTACAAAATTCGTTCAGGGGCTGTGATGCCACCTGGATTGACCATATCTAGACCCACAGCTGATTGAGACATAAGGGTGGACACTCTTGCGCCTTAAAGTTTTGGTGAGGTTGGGTGAGCAAACGCAGACCCTTTAAAGTAATACTGCGGGGTACCCATCCCATGGGTCCCAAATCTCCAGGTTCAAGGGCATCTTCCTACATCGAAAACATGCATGAGAAACCCAGAAGATGGTACACCGTGTGATCGGGAAAGGTTTCCAAAACGCACCTCATTTCTCATCTCCTTGTGCTCGGGTTCGCCATTCCAACCGCTTTACTATCAATCTCCCTCCTTGGAGAATCAGCACCTTTCACCTCCTGTTCCGTACAGGTAGCCATTTGTCCTGAGGATGAACGGGAAGAGGGGGAACCAATGAGAGACTAGCTCTAGGTGTTGGGACAGGCACAGGTCACTCTATTTTCCCATCAGGAAGAAGAATTAACCACAGACTCAGCCTGCCACCCCGGAACCAAAATAGGGCCTGAAGCAATCCTGCGCTTTTGCGGCCTGCTCCCAAAAATGCGAGTTGAAAAACGTAGCTCAGGGGCACTGCAATTCACAAACCTGCAGAGTTATCAATGATAACTCTCGTCCACAAATATATTGAGGGAAGGCAACGAAGAGGATTTCAAAGCAAGGCAGAATTGCAGGAAACTGATTTCAGGAGGTAGATTCGAATCGCCTTTAAAGCACAGGAAAAGCGGCAAAACCTCGACAATGATGCCCTTGGCCAAAAAGGGCGTATGCGTTTTTTCCTGAATATATTCAGGAAAAAACGCATACGCCCTTTTTGGCCAACCAAGCAACCTGGAAAGGCAAATCAGCGCTACAAAGAAGTCTCGCTTCCCATCGGTCAAAAGGACCATGCTGAATAAAGTGTCAAAACCAGAAATGCAGGGCAGGCCATGGAGAAACGGGAGCCTTGCTACGCTGATGGGTGGGATGTAAATTGCCAACAGCCACTCTGGAGAAGTGTACGGTGTGTCCTGAAACATCTAAAAAACTCAGCTTAGAGAGCATAGGGCACTTCCGCTCATGGGCGTATAAATTGGGAAAACTAAAAATCAGCAAGACACAGGCAGCCCAAAGATTAGGGCTGCTCTGTTGACAAGAACCTCCACTTCGTCACACCTTAAATATCCCAGGAAAGAGAAAAATGGATAAAGAAGTTGTGGTCCTTATGTACAATGGAATATCACTCAGCCATGACATCAACGTCATAAGGCTAGTAGCAGCATGAGGAGTGGATTTAGGTACGACGATTCTAAGTGAAATAGTCACACAGAAAAAGACACTTATCATAAGATATCACTTATAGAGGGAATGTAAAAACCGCTACACTTGAACTGAATTACAAAACAGAACAGATTCACACGTTTAGAAAACACACTATGGCTGCTTAACGGGAAAGGTGAGGTGGGGTGATGCATAAAACAAAGGTTTCAAATTAGCTCAGATACCGTTCCATAAACCCAATATGTAATAGACAAGACCTACTCCTTGCTCAGTGAACTGGACTCAACACCCCCTATTCAACGCCCAAGAATATATCTGACTAGTAAGAATCTTAAAACCTATGTGTTGATATCGCTCTGTAAGTGAGTCAAGTGGGAGTAAAGCGGCCTAAACACAGCAGTGAAAAGCAGCTAAACCCCATTATAAAAATCAACTACTTTTAAAAACCCGTGAAACAAAGACAGTGAAAGAGAGACAAATTCTTACAAAATTCGTTCAGGGGCTGTGATGCCACCTGGATTGACCATATCTAGACCCACTGCTGATTGAGACATAAGGGTGAACACTCTTGGGGCTGAGAGGATTGGTGAGGTTGCGTGAGCAAACGCAGACCCTTTAAAGTAATACTGCGTGGTACCCATCCCATGGGTCCCAAATCTCCAGGTTCAAGGGCATCTTCCTACATCGAAAACATGCAGGAGAAACCCAGAAGATGGTACACCGTGTGATCGGGAAAGGTTTCTAAAACGCACCTCATTTCTCATCTCCTTGTGCTCGGGTTCGCCATTCCAGCCGGTTTACTAGTAATCTCCCTCCTTGGAGAATCAGCACCTTTCACCTCCTGTTCCGTACAGGTTGCCATTTGTTCTGAGGATGAACGGGAAGAGGGGGAACCAATGAGAGACTATCTCTAGGTGTTGGGACAGGCACAGGTCACTCTGTTTTCCCATCAGGAAGAAGAATTAACCACAGGCTCAGCCTGCCGCCCGGAACCAGAAGAGGGCCTGAAGCAATCCTGCGCTTTTGCGGCCAGCTCCCAAGAAAGCGAGTTGAAAAATGGAGCTCAGGGGCACTGCAATTCACAAACCTGCAGAGTTATAAATGATAACTCTCGTCCACAAATATATTGAGGGAAGGCAACGAAGAGGATTTGAAAGCAAGGCAGAATTGCAGGAAACAGATTGCAGGAGGTTGATTCGAATCGCCTTTAAAGCACAGGAAAAGCGGCAAAACCTCGGCAATGATGCCCTTGGCCAAAAAGGGCGTATGCGTTTTTTCCTGAATATATTCAGGAAAAAACGCATACGCCCTTTTTGGCCAACCAAGCAACCTGGAAAGGCAAATCAGCGCTACAAAGAAGTCTCGCTTCCCATCGGTCAAAAGGGCCATGCTGAATAAAGTGTCAAAACCAGGAATGCAGGACAGGCCATGGAGAAACGGGAGCCTTGCTACGCTGATGGGTGGGATGTCAATTGCCAACAGCCACTCTGGAGAAGTGTACGGTGTGTCCTGAAACATCTAAAAAACTCAGCTTACAGAGCATAGGGCACTTCCACTCATGGGCGTATAAATTGGGAAAACTGAAAATCAGCAAGACACAGGCACCCCAAAGTTTAGGGTTGCTCTGTTGACAAGAACCTCCACATCGATACACCTTAAATATCCCAGGAAAGAGAAAAATGGATAAAGACGTTGTGGTCCTTATGTACAATGGAATATCACTCAGCCATGAACTCAACGTCATAAGGCTAGTAGCAGCATGATGAGTGGATTTAGGTACTACGATTCTAAGTGAAATAAGTCACACAGAAAGAGACACCTATGATAAGATATCACTTATAGAGGGAATGTAAAAACCGCTACACTTGAACTGAATTACAAAACAGAACAGAGTCACACGTTTAGAAAACACACTATGGCTGCTTATCGGGAAAGGTGAGGTGGGGTGACGCATAAAACAAGGGTTTCAAAATAGCTCAGATACCGTTCCGTAAACCCAATATGTAATAGACAAGACCTACTCCTTGCTCAGTGAACTGGACTCAACACCCCCTATTCAAAGCCCAAGAATATATCTGACTAGTAAGAAGCTTAAAACCTATCTATTGATATCTCTCTGTAAGTGAGTGAAGTGGGTGTAAAGCGGCATAAACACAGCAGTGAAACGTAGCTAAACGCCATTATTAAATTCAATTACTTTTAAAACTCCGTGAAACAAAGACAGTGAAAGAGAGAGAAATTCTTACAAAATTCGTTCAGGGGCTGTGATGCCACCTGGATTGACCATATCTAGACCCACAGCTGATTGAGACATAAGAGTGGACACTCTTGCGGCTTAGAGTTTTGGTGAGGTTGGGTGAGCAAACGCAGACCCTTTAAAGTAATACTGCGGGGTACCCATCCCATGGGTCCCAAATCTCCAGGTTCAAGGGCATCTTCCTACATCGAAAACATGCATGAGAAACCCAGAAGATGGTACACCGTGTGATCGGGAAAGGTTTCCAAAACGCACCTCATTTCTCATCTCCTTGTGCTCGGGTTCGCCATTCCAACCCCTTTACTAGCAATCTCCCTCCTTGGAGAATCAGCACCTTTCACCTCCTGTTCCGTACAGGTAGCCATTTGTCCTGAGGATGAACGGGAAGAGGGGGAACCAATGAGAGACTAGCTCTAGGTGTTGGGACAGGCACAGGTCACTCTATTTTCCCATCAGGAAGAAGAATTAACCACAGGCTCAGCCTGCCCCCCCGGAACCAGAATAGGGCCTGAAGCAATCTTGCGCTTTTGCGGCCTGCTCCCAAAAATGCGAGTTGAAAAACGTAGCTCAGGGGCACTGCAATTCACAAACCTGCAGAGTTATCAATGATAACTGTCGTCCACAAATATATTGAGGGAAGGCAACGAAGAGGATTTGAAAGCAAGGCAGAATTGCAGGAAACTGATTTCAGGAGGTAGATTCGAATCGCCTTTAAAGCACAGGAAAAGCGGCAAAACCTCGACAATGATGCCCTTGGCCAAAAAGGGCGTATGCGTTTTTTCCTGAATATATTCAGGAAAAAACGCATACGCCCTTTTTGGCCAACCAAGCAACCTGGAAAGGCAAATCAGCGCTACAAAGAAGTCTTGCTTCCCATCGGTCAAAAGGGCCCTGCTGAATAAACTGTCAAAACCAGGAATGCAGGACAGGCCATGGAGAAACGGGAGCCTTCCTACGCTGATGGGCGGGATGTCAATTGCCAACAGCCACTCTGGAGAAGTGTACGGTGTGTCCTGAAACATCTAAAAAACTCAGCTTAGAGAGCATAGGGCACTTCCACTCATGGGCGTATAAATTGGGAAAACTAAAAATCAGCAAGACACAGGCACCCCAAAGATTAGGGCTGCTCTGTTGACAAGAACCTCCACTTCGTTACACCTTAAATATCCCAGGAAAGAGAAAAAATGGATAAAGAAGTTGTGGTCCTTATGTACAATGGAATATCACTCAGCCATGACATCAACGTCATAAGGCTAGTAGCAGCATGACGAGTGGATTTAGGTACGACGATTCTAAGTGAAATAGTCACACAGAAAAAGACACTTATCATAAGATATCACTTATAGAGGGAATGTAAAAACCGCTACACTTGAACTGAATTACAAAACAGAACAGATTCACACGTTTAGAAAACACACTATGGCTGCTTAATGGGAAAGGTGAGGTGGGGTGATGCATAAAACAAAGGTTTCAAATTAGCTCAGATACCGTTCCATAAACCCAATATGTAATAGATAAGACCTACTCCTTGCTCAGTGAACTGAACTCAACACCCCCTATTCAACGCCCAAGAATATATCTGACTAGTAAAAATCTTAAAACTTATGTGTTGATATCCCTCTGTAAGTGAGTCAAGTGGGTGTAAAGCGGCCTAAACACAGCAGTGAACAGCAGCTAAACCCCATTATAAAAATCAACTACTTTTAAAAACCCGTGAAACAAAGACAGTGAAAGAGAGAGAAATTCTTACAAAATTCGTTCAGGGGCTGTGATGCCACCTGGATTGACCATATCTAGACCCACTGCTGATTGAGACATAAGGGTGAACACTCTTGGGGCTGAGAGTTTTGGTGAGCTTGGGTGAGCAAACGCAGTCCCTTTATAGTAATACTGCGTGTTACCCATCCCATGGGTCCCAAATCTCCAGGTTCAAGGGCATCTTCCTACAACGAAAACATGCATGAGACACCCAGATGATGGTACACCGTGTGATCGGGAAAGGATTCTAAAACGCACCTCATTTCTCATCTCCTTGTGCTCGGGTTCGCCATTTCAGCCGCTTTACTAGCAATCTCCCTCCTTGGAGAATCAGCACCTTTAACTTCCTGTTCCGTCCAGGTTGCCATTTGTCCTGAGGATGAACGGAAAGAGGGCGAAACAATGAGAGACTAGCTCTAGGTGTTGGGACAGGCACAGGTCACTCTATTTTCCCATCAGGAAGAAGAATTAACCAGAGGCTCAGCCTGCCGCCCGGAACCAGAATAGGGCCTGAAGCAATCCTGCGCTTTTGCGGCCAGCTCCCAAAAAAGCGAGTTGAAAAATGGAGCTCAGGGGCACTGCAATTCACAAACCTGCAGAGTTATAAATGATAACTCTCGTCCACAAATATATTGAGGGAAGGCAACGAAGAGGATTTGAAAGCAAGGCAGAATTGCAGGAAACTGATTTCAGGAGGTAGATTCGAATCGCCTTTAAAGCACAGGAAAAGCAGCAAAACCTCGACAATGATGCCCTTGGCCAAAAAGGGCGTATGCCTTTTTTCCTGAATATATTCAGGAAAAAACGCATACGCCCTTTTTGGCCAACCAAGCAACCTGGAAATGCAAATCAGCGCTACAAAGAAGTCTCGCTTCCCATCGGTCAAAAGGGCCATGGTGAATAAAGTGTCAACACCAAAAATGCAGGGCAGGCCATGCAGAAACGGGAGCCTTGCTACGCTGATGGGCGGGATGTAAATTGACAACAGCCACTCTGGAGAAGTGTACAGTGTGTCCTGAAACACCTAAAAAACTCAGCTTAGAGAGCATAGGGCACTTCCACTCATGGGCGTATAAATTGGGAAAACTAAAAATCTGCAAGACACAGGCACCCCAAAGTTTAGGGCTGCTCTGCTGACAAGAACCTCCACTTCCTTACACCTTAAATATCCCAGGAAAGAGAAAAATGGATAAAGACGTTGTGGTCCTTATGTACAATGGAATATCACTCAGCCATGAAATCAACGTCATAAGGCTAGTAGCAACATGATGAGTGGATTTAGGTACGACGATTCTAAGTGAAATAAGTCAAACAGAAAAAGACATTATCATAAGCTATCACTTATAGAGGGAATGTAAAAACCGCTACACTTGAACTGAATTACAAAACAGAACAGAGTCACACGTTTAGAAAACACACTATGGCTGCTTAACGGGAAAGGGGAGGTGGGGTGATGCATAAAAGAAGGGTTTCAAATTAGCTCAGATACCGTTCCATAAACCCAATATGTAATAGACAAGACCTACTCCTTGCTCAGTGAACTGGACTCAACACCCCCTATTCAACGCCCAAGAATATATCTGACTAGTAAGAATCTTAAAACCTATGTGTTGATATCCCTCTGTAAGTGAGTCAAGTGGTTGTAAAGCGGCCTAAACACAGCAGTGAACAGCAGCTAAACCCCATTATAAAAATCAACTACTTTTAAAAACCCGTGAAACAAAGACAGTGAAAGAGAGAGAAATTCTTACAAAATTCGTTCAGGGGCTGTGATGCCACCTGGATTGACCATATCTAGACCCACTGATGATTGAGACATAAGGGTGAACACTCTTGGGGCTGAGAGTTTTGGTGAGGTTGGGTGAGCAAACGCAGACCCTTTATAGTAATACTGCGTGGTACCCTTCCCATGGGTCCCAAATCTCCAGGTTCAAGGGCATCTTCCTACATCGAAAACATGCATGAGACACCCAGAAGATGGTACACCGTGTGATCGGGAAAGGTTTCTAAAACGCACCTCATTTCTCATCTCCTTGTGCTCGGGTTCGCCATTCCAGCCGCTTTACTAGCAATCTCCCTCCTTGGAGAATCAGCACCTTTAACCTCCTGTTCCGTCCAGGTTGCCATTTGTCCTGAGGATGAACGGGAAGAGGGCGAAACAATGAGAGACTAGCTCTAGGCGTTGGGGCAGGCACAGGTCACTCTATTTTCCCATCAGGAAGAAGAATTAACCAGAGGCTCAGCCTGCCGCCCGGAACCAGAATAGGGCCTGAAGCAATCTTGCGCATTTGCGGCCAGCTCCCAAAAAAACGAGTTGAAAAATGGAGCTCAGGGGCACTGCAATTCACAAACCTGCAGAGTTATAAATGATAACTCTCGTCCACAAATATATTGAGGGAAGGCAACGAAGAGGTTTTGAAAGCAAGGCAGAATTGCAGGAAACTGATTTCAGGAGGTAGATTCGAATCGCCTTTAAAGCACAGGAAAAGCGGCAAAACCTCGACAATGACGCCCTTGGCCAAAAAGGGCGTATGGGTTTTTTCCTGAATATATTCAGGAAAAAACGCATACGCCCTTTTTGGCCAATCAAGCAACCTGGAAAGACAAATCAGCGCTACAAAGAAGTCTCGCTTCCCATCGGTCAAAAGGACCATGCTGAATAAAGTGTCAAAACCAGAAATACACGGCAGGCCATCTAGAAACGGGAGCCTTGCTACGCCGATGGGCGGGATGTCAATTGCCAACAGCCACTCTGGAGAAGTGTACGGTGTGTCCTGAAACACCTAAAAAACTCAGCTTAGAGAGCATAGGGCACTTCCACTCATGGGCGTATAAATTGGGAAAACTGAAAATCAGCAAGACACAGGCACCCCAAAGTTTAGGGCTGCTCTGCTGACAAGAACCTCCACTTCCTTACACCTTAAATATCCCAGGAAAGAGAAAAATGGATAAAGACGTTGTGGTCCTTATGTACAATGGAATATCACTCAGCCATGAACTCAACGTCATAAGGCTAGTAGCAGCATGATGAGTGGATTTAGGTACTACGATTCGAAGTGAAATAAGTCACACAGAAAGAGACACCTATGATAAGATATCACTTATAGAGGGAATGTAAAAACCGCTACACGTGAACTGAATTACAAAACAGAACAGAGTCACACGTTTAGAAAACACACTATGGCTGCTTATCGGGAAAGGTGAGGTGGGGTGACGCATAAAACAAGGGTTTCAAATTAGCTCAGATACCGTTCCATAAACCCAATATGTAATAGACAAGACCTACTCCTTGCTCAGTGAACTGGAATCAACAACCCCTATTCACCGCCCAAGAATATATCTGACTAGTAAGAATCTTACAACCTATGTATTGATATCTCTCTGTAAGTGAGTGAAGTGGGTGTAAAGCGGCCTAAACACAGCAGTGAAACGCAGCTAAACTCCATTATTAAATTCAATTACTTTTAAAACTCCGTGAAACAAAGACAGTGAAAGAGAGTGAAATTCTTACAAAATTCGTTCAGGGGCTGTGATGCCACCTGGATTGACCATATCTAGACCCACTGCTGATTGAGACATAAGGGTGAACACTCTTGGGGCTGAGAGGATTGGTGAGGTTGGGTGAGCAAACGCAGACCCTTTAAAGTAATACTGCGTGGTACCCATCCCATGGGTCCCAAATCTCCAGGTTCAAGGGCATCTTCCTACATCGAAAACATGCAGGAGAAACCCAGAAGATGGTACACCGTGTGATCGGGAAAGGTTTCCAAAACGCACCTCTTTTCTCATCTCCTTGTGCTCGGGTTCGCCATTCCAGCCGCTTTACTAGCAATCTCCCTCCTTGGAGAATCAGCACCTTTCACCTCCTGTTCCGTACAGGTTGCCATTTGTTCTGAGGATGAACGGGAAGAGGGGGAACCAATGAGAGACTATCTCTAGGTGTTGGGACAGGCACAGGTCACTCTGTTTTCCCATCAGGAAGAAGAATTAACCACAGGCTCAGCCTGCCGCCCGGAACCAGAATAGGGCCTGAAGCAATCCTGCGCTTTTGCGGCCAGCTCCCAAGAAAGCGAGTTGAAAAATGGAGCTCAGGGGCACTGCAATTCACAAACCTGCAGAGTTATAAATGATAACTCTCGTCCACAAATATATTGAGGGAAGGCAACGAAGAGGATTTGAAAGCAAGGCAGAATTGCAGGAAACAGATTGCAGGAGGTAGATTCGAATCGCCTTTAAAGCACAGGAAAAGCGGCAAAACCTCGGCAATGATGCCCTTGGTCAAAAAGGGCGTATGCGTTTTTTCCTGAATATATTTAGGAAAAAACGCATACGCCCTTTTTGGCCAACCAAGCAACCTGGAAAGGCAAATCAGCGCTACAAAGAAGTCTCGCTTCCCATCGGTCAAAAGGGCCATGCTGAATAAAGTGTCAAAACCAGGAATGCAGGACAGGCCATGGAGAAACGGGAACCTTGCTACGCTAATGGGTGGGATGTCAATTGCCAACAGCCACTCTGGAGAAGTGTACGGTGTGTCCTGAAACATCTAAAAGACTCAGCTTACAGAGCATAGGGCACTTCCACTCATGGGCGTATAAATTGGGAAAACTGAAAATCAGCAAGACACAGGCACCCCAAAGTTTAGGGTTGCTCTGTTGACAAGAACCTCCACATCGATACACCTTAAATATCCCAGAAAAGAGAAAAATGGATAAAGACGTTGTGGTCCTTATGTACAATGGAATATCACTCAGCCATGAACTCAACGTCATAAGGCTAGTAGCAGCATGATGAGTGGATTTAGGTACTACGATTCTAAGTGAAATAAGTCACACAGAAAGAGACACCTATGATAAGATATCACTTATAGAGGGAATGTAAAAACCGCTACACTTGAACTGAATTACAAAACAGAACAGAGTCACACGTTTAGAAAACACACTATGGCTGCTTATCGGGAAAGGTGAGGTGGGGTGACGCATAAAACAAGGGTTTCAAAATAGCTCAGATACCGTTCCGTAAACCCAATATGTAATAGACAAGACCTACTCCTTGCTCAGTGAACTGGACTCAACACCCCCTATTCAACGCCCAAGAATATATCTGACTAGTAAGAATCTTAAAACCTATGTGTTGATATCCCTCTGTAAGTGAGTCAAGTGGGTGTAAAGCGGCCTAAACACAGCAGTGAAAAGCAGCTAAACCCCATTATAAAAATCAACTACTTTTAAAAAGCCGTGAAACAAAGACAGTGAAAGAGTGAAATTCTTACAAAATTCGTTCAGGGGCTGTGATGCCACCTGGATTGACCATATCTAGACCCACTGCTGATTGAGACATAAGGGTGAACACTCTTGGGGCTGAGAGGTTTGGTGAGGTTGGGTGAGCAAACGCAGACCCTTTAAAGTAATACTGCGTGGTACCCATCCCATGGGTCCCAAATCTCCAGGTTCAAGGGCATCTTCCTACATGGAAAACATGCATGAGACACCCAGAAGATGGTACACCGTGTGATCGGGAAAGGTTTCTAAAACGCACCTCATTTCTCATGTCCTTGTGCTCGGGTTCGCCATTCCAGCCGCTTTACTAGCAATCTCCCTCCTTGGAGAATCAGCACCTTTCACCTCCTGTTCCGTACAGGTAGCCATTTGTCCTGAGGATGAACGGGAAGAGGGGGAACCAATGAGAGACTAGCCTTAGGTGTTGGGAAAGGCACAGGTCACTCTATTTTCCCATCAGGAAGAAGAATTAACCACAGGCTCACCCTGCCCCCCCGGAACCAGAATAGGGCCTGAAGCAATCCTGCGCTTTTGCGGCCTGCTCCCAAAAAAGCGAGTGGAAAAATGGAGCTCAGGGGCACGGCAATTCACAAACCTGCAGAGTTATCAATGATAACTCTCGTCCACAAATATATTGAGGGAAGGCAACGAAGAGGATTTGAAAGCAAGGCAGAATTGCAGGAAACTGATTTCAGGAGGTAGATTCGAATCGCTTTTAAATCACAGGAAAAGCGGCAAAACCTCGACAATGATGCCCTTGGCCAAAAAGGGCGTATGCGTTTTTTCCTGAATATATTCAGGAAAAAACGCATACGCACTTTTTGGCCAACCAAGCAACCTGGAAAGGCAAATCGGCGCTACAAAGAAGTCTCGCTTCCCATTGGTCAAAAGGGCCGTGCTGAATAAAGTGTCCAAACCAGAAAGGCAGGACAGCCATGGAGAAACGGCAGCCTTGCTACGCTGATGGGCTGGATGTAAATTGCCAACAGCCACTCTGGAGAAGTGTTCGGTGTGTCCTGAAACATCTAAAAAACTCAGCTTACAGAGCATAGGGCACTTCCACTCATGGGCGTATAAATTGGGAAAACTGAAAATCAGCAAGACACAGGCACCCCAAAGTTTAGGGTTGCTCTGTTGACAAGAACTTCCACATCGATACACCTTAAATATCCCAGGAAAGAGAAAAATGGATAAAGACGTTGTGGTCCTTATGTACAATGGAATATCACTCAGCCATGAAATCAACGTCATAAGGCTACTAGCAGCATGATGAGTGGATTTAGGGACGACGATTCTAAGTGAAATAAGTCACACAGAAAGAGACACCTATGATAAGATATCACTTATAGAGGGAATGTAAAAACCGCTACACTTGAACTGAATTACAAAACAGAACAGAGTCACACGTTCAAAAAACACACTATGGCTGCTTAACGGGAAAGGTGAGGTGGGGTGATGCATAAAACAAGGGTTTCAAATTAGCTCAGATACCGTTCCGTAAACCCAATATGAAATAGACAAGACCTACTCCTTGCTCAGTGAACTGGACTCAACACCCCGTATTCACCGCACAAGAATATATCTGACTAGTAAGAATCTTAAAACCTATGTATTGATATCTCTCCGTAAGTGACTCAAGTGGGTGTAAAGCGGCATAAACACAGCAGTGAAAAGCAGCTAAACCCCATTATAAAAATCAACTACTTTTAAAAACCCGTGAAACAAAGACAGTGAAAGAGAGAGAAATTCTTACGAAATTCGTTCAGGGGCTGTGATGCCACCTGGATTGACCATATCTAGACCCACTGCTGATTGAGACATAAGGGTGAACACTCTTGGGGCTGAGAGGTTTGGTGAGGTTGGGTGAGCAAACGCAGACCCTTTAAAGTAATACTGCGTGGTACCCATCCCATGGGTCCCAAATCTCCAGGTTCAAGGGCATCTTCCTACATCGAAAACATGCATGAGAAACCCAGAAGATGGTACACCGTGTGATCGGGAAAGGTTTCCAAAACGCACCTCATTTCTCATCTCCTTGTGCTCGGGTTCGCCATTCCAACCGCTTTACTAGCAATCTCCCTCCTTGGAGAATCAGCACCTTTCACCTCCTGTTCCGTACAGGTAGCCATTTGTCCTGAGGATGAACGGGAAGAGGGGGAACCAATGAGAGACTAGCTCTAAGTGTTGGGAAAGGTACAGGTCACTCTATTTTCCCATCAGGAAGAAGAATTAACCACAGGCTCACCCTGCCCCCCCGGAACCAGAATAGGGCCTGAAGCAATCCTGCGCTTTTGCGGCCTGCTCCCAAAAAAGCGAGTTGAAAAATGGAGCTCAGGGGCACTGCAATTCACAAACCTGCAGAGTTATCAATGATAACTCTCGTCCACAAATATATTGAGGGAAGGCAACGAAGAGGATTTGAAAGCAAGGCAGAATTGCAGGAAACTGATTTCAGGAGGTAGATTCGAATCGCCTTTAAAGCACAGGAAAAGCGGAAAAACCTCGACAATGATGCCCTTGGCCAAAAAGGGCGTATGCGTTTTTTCCTGAATATATTCAGGAAAAAACGCATACGCCCTTTTTGGCCAACCAAGCAACCTGGAAAGGCAAATCGGCGCTACAAAGAAGTCTCGCTTCCCATCGGTCAAAAGGGCCGTGCTGAATAAAGTGTCCAAACCAGAAAGGCAGGACAGCCATGGAGAAATGGGAGCCTTGCTACGCTGATGGGCTGGATGTAAATTGCCAACAGCCACTCTGGAGAAGTGTTCGGTGTGTCCTGAAACATCTAAAAAACTCAGCTTACAGAGCATAGGGCACTTCCACTCACGGGCGTATAAATTGGGAAAACTGAAAATCAGCAAGACACAGGCACCCCAAAGTTTAGGGTTGCTCTGTTGACAAGAACCTCCACATCGATACACCTTAAATATCCCAGGAAAGAGAAAAATGGATAAAGACGTTGTGGTCCTTATGTACAATGGAATATCACTCAGCCATGAAATCAACGTCATAAGGCTACTAGCAGCATGATGAGTGGATTTAGGGACGACGATTCTAAGTGAAATAAGTCACACAGAAAGAGACACCTATGATAAGATATCACTTATAGAGGGAATGTAAAAACCGCTACACTTGAACTGAATTACAAAACAGAACAGAGTCACACGTTTAGAAAACACACTATGGCTGCTTAACGGGAAAGGTGAGGTGGGGTGATGCATAAAACAAGGGTTTCAAATTAGCTCAGATACCGTTCGGTAAACCCAATATGAAATAGACAAGACCTACTCCTTGCTCAGTGAACTGGACTCAACACCCCATATTCACCGCACAAGAATATATCTGACTAGTAAGAATCTTAAAATCTATGTATTGATATCTCTCCGTAAGTGAATCAAGTGGGTGTAAAGCGGCATAAACACAGCAGTGAAAAGCAGCTAAACCCCATTATAAAAATCAACTACTTTTAAAAACCCGTGAAACAAAGACAGTGAAAGAGAGAGAAATTCTTACAAAATTCGTTCAGGGGCTGTGATACCACCTGGATTGACCATATCTAGACCCACAGCTGATTGAGACATAAGGGTGGACACTCTTGCGGCTTAGACGTTTGGTGAGGTTGGGTGAGCAAACGCAGACCCTTTAAAGTAATACTGCGTGGTACCCATCCCATGGGTCCCAAATCTCCAGGTTCAAGGGCATCTTCCTACATCGAAAACATGCATGAGAAACCCAGAAGATGGTACACCGTGTGATCGGGAAAGGTTTCCAAAACGCACCTCATTTCTCATCTCCTTGTGCTCGGGTTCGCCATTCCAACCGCTTTACTAGCAATCTCCCTCCTTGGAGAACCAGCACCTTTCACCTCCTGTTCCGTACAGGTAGCCATTTGTCCTGAGGATGAACGGGAAGAGGGGGAACCAATGAGAGACTAGCTCTAGGTGTTGGGAAAGGCACAGGTCACTCTATTTTCCCATCAGGAAGAAGAATTAACCACAGGCTCACCCTGCCCCCCCGGAACCAGAATAGGGCCTGAAGCAATCCTGCGCTTTTGCGGCCTGCTCCCAAAAAAGCGAGTTGAAAAATGGAGCTCAGGGGCACTGCAATTCAAAAACCTGCAGAGTTATCAATGATAACTCTCGTCCACAAATATATTGAGGGAAGGCAACGAAGAGGATTTGAAAGCAAGGCAGAATTGCAGGAAACTGATTTCAGGAGGTAGAGTCGAATCGCCTTTAAAACACAGGAAAAGCGGAAAAACCTCGACAATGATGCCCTTGGCCAAAATGGGCGTATGCGTTTTTTCCTGAATATATTCAGGAAAAAACGCATACGCCCTTTTTGGCCAACCAAGCAACCTGGAAAGGCAAATCGGCGCTACAAATAAGTCTCGCTTCCCATCGGTCAAAAGGGCCGTGCTGAAAAAGGTGTCCAAACCAGAAAGGCAGGACAGCCATGGAGAAACGGGAGCCTTGCTACGCTGATGGGCTGGATGTAAATTGCCAACAGCCACTCTGGAGAAGTGTTCGGTGTGTCCTGAAACATCTAAAAAACTCAGCTTACAGAGCATAGGGCACTTCCACTCATGGGCGTATAAATTGGGAAAACTGAAAATCAGCAAGACACAGGCACCCCAAAGTTTAGGGTTGCTCTGTTGACAAGAACCTCCACATCGATACACCTTCAATATCCCAGGAAAGAGAAAAATGGATAAAGACGTTGTGGTCCTTATGTACAATGGAATATCACTCAGCCATGAAATCAACGTCATAAGGCTACTAGCAGCATGATGAGTGGATTTAGGTACGACGATTCTAAGTGAAATAAGTCACACAGAAAGAGACACCTATGATAAGATATCACTTATAGAGGGAATGTAAAAACCGCTACACTTGAACTGAATTACAAAACAGAACAGAGTCACACGTTTAGAAAACACACTATGGCTGCTTAACGGGAAAGGTGAGGTGGGGTGATGCATAAAACAAGGGTTTCAAACTAGCTCAGATACCGTTCCGTAAACCCAATATGAAATAGACAAGACCTACTCCTTGCTCAGTGAACTGGACTCAACACCCCATATTCACCGCACAAGAATATATCTGACTAGTAAGAATCTTAAAACCTATGTATTGATATCTCTCCATAAGTGAGTCAAGTGGGTGTAAAGCGGCATAAACACAGCAGTGAAAAGCAGCTAAACCCCATTATAAAAATCAACTACTTTTAAAAACCCGTGAAGCAAAGACAGTGAAAGAGAGAGAAATTCTTACGAAATTCGTTCAGGGGCTGTGATACCACCTGGATTGATCATATCTAGACCCACAGCTGATTGAGACATAAGGATGTACACTCTTGCGGCTTAGAGGTTTGGTGAGGTTGGGTGAGCAAACGCAGACCCTTTAAAGTAATACTGCGGGGTACCCATCCCATGGGTCCCAAATCTCCAGGTTCAAGGGCATCTTCCTACATCGAAAACATGCATGAGAAACCCAGAAGATGGTACACCGTGTGATCGGGAAAGGTTTTCAAAACGCACCTCATTTCTCATCTCCTTGTGCTCGGGTTCGCCATTCCAACCGCTTTACTAGCAATATCCCTCCTTGGAGAACCAGCACCTTTCACCTCCTGTTCCGTACAGGTAGCCATTTGTCCTGAGGATGAACGGGAAGAGGGGGAACCAATGAGAGACTAGCTCTAGGTGTTGGGAAAGGCACAGGTCACTCTATTTTCCCATCAGGAAGAAGAATTAACCACAGGCTCAGCCTGCCCCCCCGGAACCAGAATAGGGCCTGAAGCAATCCTGTGCTTTTGCGGCCTGCTCCCAAAAAAGCGAGTTGAAAAATGGAGCTCAGGGGCACTGCAATTCACAAACCTGCAGAGTTATCAATGATATCTCTGGTCCACAAATATATTGAGGGAAGGCAACGAAGAGGATTTGAAAGCAAGGCAGAATTGCAGGAAACTGATTTCAGGAGGTAGATTCGAATCGCTTTTAAAGCACAGGAAAAGCGGCAAAACCTCGACAATGATGCCCTTGGCCAAAAAGGGCGTATGCGTTTTTTCCTGAATATATTCAGGAAAAAACGCATACGCCCTTTTTGGCCAACCAAGCAACCTGGAAAGGCAAATCGGCGCTACAAAGAAGTCTCGCTTCCCATCGGTCAAAAGGGCCGTGCTGAATAAAGTTTCCAAACCAGAAAGGCAGGACAGCCATGGAGAAAAGGGAGCCTTGCTACGCTGATGGGCTGGATGTAAATTGCCAACAGCCACTCTGGAGAAGTGTTCGGTGTGTCCTGAAACATCTAAAAAACTCAGCTTACAGAGCATAGGGCACTTCCACTCACGGGCGTATAAATTGGGAAAACTGAAAATCAGCAAGACACAGGCACCCCAAAGTTTAGGGTTGCTCTGTTGACAAGAACCTCCACATCGATACACCTTAAATATCCCAGGAAAGAGAAAAATGGATAAAGACGTTGTGGTCCTTATGTACAATGGAATATCACTCAGCCATGAAATCAACGTCATAAGGCTACTAGCAGCATGATGAGTGGATTTAGGTACGACGATTCTAAGTGAAATAAGTCACACAGAAAGAGACACCTATGATAAGATATCACTTATAGAGGGAATGTAAAAACCGCTACACTTGAACTGAATTACAAAACAGAACAGAGTCACACGTTTAGAAAACACACTATGGCTGCTTAACGGGAAAGGTGAGGTGGGGTGATGCATAAAACAAGGGTTTCAAATTAGCTCAGATACCGTTCCGTAAACCCAATATGAAATAGACAAGACCTACTCCTTGCTCAGTGAACTGGACTCAACACCCCATATTCACCGCACAAGAATATATCTGACTAGTAAGAATCTTAAAATCTATGTATTGATATCTCTCCGTAAGTGAATCAAGTGGGTGTAAAGCGGCATAAACACAGCAGTGAAAAGCAGCTAAACCCCATTATAAAAATCAACTACTTTTAAAAACCCGTGAAACAAAGACAGTGAAAGAGAGAGAAATTCTTACAAAATTCGTTCAGGGGCTGTGATGCCACCTGGATTGACCATATCTAGACCCACTGCTGATTGAGACATAAGGGTGTACACTCTTGCGGCGTAGAGTTTTGGTGAGGTTGGGTGAGCAAACACAGACCCTTTAAAGTAATACTGCGGGGTACCCATCCCATGGGTCCCAAATCTCCAGGTTCAAGGGCATCTTCCTACATCGAAAACATGCATGAGAAACCCAGAAGATGGTACACCGTGTGATCGGGAAAGGTTTTCAAAACGCACCTCATTTCTCATCTCCTTGTGCTCGGGTTCGCCATTCCAACCGCTTTACTAGCAATCTCCCTCCTTGGAGAATCAGCACCTTTCACCTCCTGTTCCGTACAGGTAGCCATTTGTCCTGAGGATGAACGGGAAGAGGGGGAACCAATGAGAGACTAGCCTTAGGTGTTGGGAAAGGCACAGGTCACTCTATTTTCCCATCAGGAAGAAGAATTAACCACAGGCTCACCCTGCCCCCCCGGAACCAGAATAGGGCCTGAAGCAATCCTGCGCTTTTGCGGCCTGCTCCCAAAAAAGCGAGTTGAAAAATGGAGCTCAGGGGCACGGCAATTCACAAACCTGCAGAGTTATCAATGATAACTCTCGTCCACAAATATATTGAGGGAAGGCAACGAAGAGGATTTGAAAGCAAGGCAGAATTGCAGGAAACTGATTTCAGGAGGTAGATTCGAATCGCTTTTAAATCACAGGAAAAGCGGCAAAACCTCGACAATGATGCCCTTGGCCAAAAAGGGCGTATGCGTTTTTTCCTGAATATATTCAGGAAAAAACGCATACGCCCTTTTTGGCCAACCAAGCAACCTGGAAAGGCAAATCGGCGCTACAAAGAAGTCTCGCTTCCCATTGGTCAAAAGGGCCGTGCTGAATAAAGTGTCCAAACCAGAAAGGCAGGACAGCCATGGAGAAACGGCAGCCTTGCTACGCTGATGGGCTGGATGTAAATTGCCAACAGCCACTCTGGAGAAGTGTTCGGTGTGTCCTGAAACATCTAAAAAACTCAGCTTACAGAGCATAGGGCACTTCCACTCATGGGCGTATAAATTGGGAAAACTGAAAATCAGTAAGACACAGGCACCCCAAAGTTTAGGGTTGCTCTGTTGACAAGAACCTCCACATCGATACACCTTAAATATCCCAGGAAAGAGAAAAATGGATAAAGACGTTGTGGTCCTTATGTACAATGGAATATCACTCAGCCATGAAATCAATGTCATAAGGCTAGTAGCAGCATGATGAGTGGATTTAGGTACGACGATTCTAAGTGAAATAAGTCACACAGAAAGAGACACCTATGATAAGATATCACTTATAGAGGGAATGTAAAAACCGCTACACTTGAACTGAATTACAAAACAGAACAGAGTCACACGTTTAGAAAACACACTATGGCTGCTTAACGGGAAAGGTGAGGTGGGGTGATGCATAAAACAAGGGTTTCAAATTAGCTCAGATACCGTTCCGTAAACCCAATATGAAATAGACAATACCTACTCCTTGCTCAGTGAACTGGACTCAACACCCCGTATTCACCGCACAGGAATATATCTGACTAGTAAGAATCTTAAAACCTATGTATTGATATCTCTCCGTAAGTGAGTCAAGTGGGTGTAAAGCGGCATAAACACAGCAGTGAAAAGCAGCTAAACCCCATTATAAAAATCAACTACTTTTAAAAACCCGTGAAACAAAGACAGTGAAAGAGAGAGAAATTCTTACGAAATTCGTTCAGGGGCTGTGATGCCACCTGGATTGACCATATCTAGACCCACTGCTGATTGAGACATAAGGGTGAACACTCTTGGGGCTGAGAGGTTTGGTGAGGTTGGGTGAGCAAACGCAGACCCTTTAAATTAATACTGCGTGGTATCCATCCCATGGGTCCCAAATCTCCAGGTTCAAGGGCATCTTCCTACATCAAAAACATGCATGAGAAACCCAGAAGATGGTACACCGTGTGATCGGGAAAGGTTTCCAAAACGCACCTCATTTCTCATCTCCTTGTGCTCGGGTTCGCCATTCCAACCGCTTTACTAGCAATCTCCCTCCTTGGAGAATCAGCACCTTTCACATCCTGTTCCGTACAGGTAGCCATTTGTCCTGAGGATGAACGGGAAGAGGAGGAACCAATGAGAGACTAGCTCTAGGTGTTGGGAAAGGTACAGGTCACCCTATTTTCCCATCAGGAAGAAGAATTAACCACAGGCTCACCCTGTCCCCCCGGAACCAGAATAGGGCCTGAAGCAATCCTGCGCTTTTGCGGCCTGCTCCCAAAAAAGCGAGTTGAAAAATGGAGTTCAGGGGCACTGCAATTCAAAAACCTGCAGAGTTATCAATGATAACTCTCGTCCACAAATATATTGAGGGAAGGCAACGAAGAGGATTTGAAAGCAAGGCAGAATTGCAGGAAACTGATTTCAGGAGGTAGATTCGAATCGCCTTTAAAGCACAGGAAAAGCGGAAAAACCTCGACAATGATGCCCTTGGCCAAAAAGGGCGTATGCATTTTTTCCTGAATATATTCAGGAAAAAACGCATACGCCCTTTTTGGCCAACCAAGCAACCTGGAAATGCAAATCGGCGCTACAAAGAAGTCTCGCTTCCATCGGTCAAAAGGGCCGTGCTGAATAAAGTGTCCAAACCAGAAAGGCAGGACAGCCATGGAGAAACGGGAGCCTTGCTACGCTGATGGGCTGGATGTAAATTGCAAACAGCCACTCTGGAGAAGTGTTCGGTGTGTCCTGAAACATCTAAAAAACTCAGCTTACAGAGCATAGGGCACTTCCACTCATGGGCGTATAAATTGGGAAAACTGAAAATCAGCAAGACACAGGCACCCCAAAGTTTAGGGTTGCTCTGTTGACAAGAACTTCCACATCGATACACCTTAAATATCCCAGGAAAGAGAAAAATGGATAAAGACGTTGTGGTCCTTATGTACAATGGAATATCACTCAGCCATGAAATCAACGTCATAAGGCTACTAGCAGCATGATGAGTGGATTTAGGGACAACGATTCTAAGTGAAATAAGTCACACAGAAAGAGACACCTATGATAAGATATCACTTATAGAGGGAATGTAAAAACTGCTACACTTGAACTGAATTACAAAACAGAACAGAGTCACACGTTCAAAAAACACACTATGGCTGCTTAACGGGAAAGGTGAGGTGGGGTGATGCATAAAACAAGGGTTTCAAATTAGCTCAGATACCGTTCCGTAAACCCAATATGAAATAGACAAGACCTACTCCTTGCTCAGTGAACTGGACTCAACACCCCGTATTCACCGCACAAGAATATATCTGACTAGTAAGAATCTTAAAACCTATGTATTGATATCTCTCCGTAAGTGAGTCAAGTGGGTGTAAAGCGGCATAAACACAGCAGTGAAAAGCAGCTAAACCCCATTATAAAAATCAACTACTTTTAAGAACCCGTGAAACAAAGACAGTGAAAGAGAGAGAAATTCTTACGAAATTCGTTTAGGGGCTGTGATGCCACCTGGATTGACCATATCTAGACCCACTGCTGATAGAGACATAAGGGTGAACACTCTTGGGGCTGAGAGGTTTGGTGAGGTTGGGTGAGCAAACGCAGACCCTTTAAAGTAATACTGCGTGGTACCCATCCCATGGGTCCCAAATCTCCAGGTTTAAGGGCATCTTCCTACATCGAGAACATGCATGAGAAACCCAGAAGATGGTACACCGTGTGATCGGGAAAGGTTTCCAAAACGCACCTCATTTCTCATCTCCTTGTGCTCGGGTTCGCCATTCCAACCGCTTTACTAGCAATCTCCCTCCTTGGAGAATCAGCACCTTTCACATCCTGTTCCGTACAGGTAGCCATTTGTCCTGAGGATGAACGGGAAGAGGGGGAACCAATGAGAGACTAGCTCTAGGTGTTGGGAAAGGTACAGGTCACTCTATTTTCCCATCAGGAAGAAGAATTAACCACAGGCTCAGCCTGCCCCCCCGAAACCAGAATAGGGCCTGAAGCAATCCTGCGCTTTTGCGGCCTGCTCCCAAAAAAGCGAGTTGAAAAATGGAGCTCAGGGGCACGGCAATTCAAAAACCTGCAGAGTTATCAATGATAACTCTCGTCCACAAATATATTGAGGGAAGGCAACGAAGAGGATTTGAAAGCAAGACAGAATTGCAGGAAACTGATTTCAGGAGGTAGATTCGAATCGCCTTTAAAGCACAGGAAAAGCGGAAAAACCTCGACAATGATGCCCTTGGCCAAAAAGGGCGTATGCGTTTTTTCCTGCATATATTCAGGAAAAAACGCATACGCCCTTTTTGGCCAACCAAGCAACCTGGAAAGGCAAATCGGCGCTACAAAGAAGTCTCGCTTCCCATCGGTCAAAAGGGCCGTGCTGAATAAAGTGTCCAAACCAGAAAGGCAGGACAGCCATGGAGAAATGGGAGCCTTGCTACGCTGATGGGCTGGATGTAAATTGCCAACAGCCACTCTGGAGAAGTGTTCGGTGTGTCCTGAAACATCTAAAAAACTCAGCTTACAGAGCATAGGGCACTTCCACTCACGGGCGTATAAATTGGGAAAACTGAAAATCAGCAAGACACAGGCACCCCAAAGTTTAGGGTTGCTCTGTTGACAAGAACCTCCACATCGATACACCTTAAATATCCCAGGAAAGAGAAAAATGGATAAAGACGTTGTGGTCCTTATGTACAATGGAATATCACTCAGCCATGAAATCAACGTCATAAGGCTACTAGCAGCATGATGAGTGGATTTAGGGACGACGATTCTAAGTGAAATAAGTCACACAGAAAGAGACACCTATGATAAGATATCACTTATAGAGGGAATGTAAAAACCGCTACACTTGAACTGAATTACAAAACAGAACAGAGTCACACGTTTAGAAAACACACTATGGCTGCTTAACGGGAAAGGTGAGGTGGGGTGATGCATAAAACAAGGGTTTCAAATTAGCTCAGATACCGTTCGGTAAACCCAATATGAAATAGACAAGACCTACTCCTTGCTCAGTGAACTGGACTCAACACCCCATATTCACCGCACAAGAATATATCTGACTAGTAAGAATCTTAAAATCTATGTATTGATATCTCTCCGTAAGTGAATCAAGTGGGTGTAAAGCGGCATAAACACAGCAGTGAAAAGCAGCTAAACCCCATTATAAAAATCAACTACTTTTAAAAACCCGTGAAACAAAGACAGTGAAAGAGAGAGAAATTCTTACAAAATTCGTTCAGGGGCTGTGATACCACCTGGATTGACCATATCTAGACCCACAGCTGATTGAGACATAAGGGTGGACACTCTTGCGGCTTAGACGTTTGGTGAGGTTGGGTGAGCAAACGCAGACCCTTTAAAGTAATACTGCGTGGTACCCATCCCATGGGTCCCAAATCTCCAGGTTCAAGGGCATCTTCCTACATCGAAAACATGCATGAGAAACCCAGAAGATGGTACACCGTGTGATCGGGAAAGGTTTCCAAAACGCACCTCATTTCTCATCTCCTTGTGCTCGGGTTCGCCATTCCAACCGCTTTACTAGCAATCTCCCTCCTTGGAGAACCAGCACCTTTCACCTCCTGTTCCGTACAGGTAGCCATTTGTCCTGAGGATGAACGGGAAGAGGGGGAACCAATGAGAGACTAGCTCTAGGTGTTGGGAAAGGCACAGGTCACTCTATTTTCCCATCAGGAAGAAGAATTAACCACAGGCTCACCCTGCCCCCCCGGAACCAGAATAGGGCCTGAAGCAATCCTGCGCTTTTGCGGCCTGCTCCCAAAAAAGCGAGTTGAAAAATGGAGCTCAGGGGCACTGCAATTCAAAAACCTGCAGAGTTATCAATGATAACTCTCGTCCACAAATATATTGAGGGAAGGCAACGAAGAGGATTTGAAAGCAAGGCAGAATTGCAGGAAACTGATTTCAGGAGGTAGAGTCGAATCGCCTTTAAAACACAGGAAAAGCGGAAAAACCTCGACAATGATGCCCTTGGCCAAAATGGGCGTATGCGTTTTTTCCTGAATATATTCAGGAAAAAACGCATACGCCCTTTTTGGCCAACCAAGCAACCTGGAAAGGCAAATCGGCGCTACAAATAAGTCTCGCTTCCCATCGGTCAAAAGGGCCGTGCTGAAAAAGGTGTCCAAACCAGAAAGGCAGGACAGCCATGGAGAAACGGGAGCCTTGCTACGCTGATGGGCTGGATGTAAATTGCCAACAGCCACTCTGGAGAAGTGTTCGGTGTGTCCTGAAACATCTAAAAAACTCAGCTTACAGAGCATAGGGCACTTCCACTCATGGGCGTATAAATTGGGAAAACTGAAAATCAGCAAGACACAGGCACCCCAAAGTTTAGGGTTGCTCTGTTGACAAGAACCTCCACATCGATACACCTTCAATATCCCAGGAAAGAGAAAAATGGATAAAGACGTTGTGGTCCTTATGTACAATGGAATATCACTCAGCCATGAAATCAACGTCATAAGGCTACTAGCAGCATGATGAGTGGATTTAGGTACGACGATTCTAAGTGAAATAAGTCACACAGAAAGAGACACCTATGATAAGATATCACTTATAGAGGGAATGTAAAAACCGCTACACTTGAACTGAATTACAAAACAGAACAGAGTCACACGTTTAGAAAACACACTATGGCTGCTTAACGGGAAAGGTGAGGTGGGGTGATGCATAAAACAAGGGTTTCAAACTAGCTCAGATACCGTTCCGTAAACCCAATATGAAATAGACAAGACCTACTCCTTGCTCAGTGAACTGGACTCAACACCCCATATTCACCGCACAAGAATATATCTGACTAGTAAGAATCTTAAAACCTATGTATTGATATCTCTCCATAAGTGAGTCAAGTGGGTGTAAAGCGGCATAAACACAGCAGTGAAAAGCAGCTAAACCCCATTATAAAAATCAACTACTTTTAAAAACCCGTGAAGCAAAGACAGTGAAAGAGAGAGAAATTCTTACGAAATTCGTTCAGGGGCTGTGATACCACCTGGATTGATCATATCTAGACCCACAGCTGATTGAGACATAAGGATGTACACTCTTGCGGCTTAGAGGTTTGGTGAGGTTGGGTGAGCAAACGCAGACCCTTTAAAGTAATACTGCGGGGTACCCATCCCATGGGTCCCAAATCTCCAGGTTCAAGGGCATCTTCCTACATCGAAAACATGCATGAGAAACCCAGAAGATGGTACACCGTGTGATCGGGAAAGGTTTTCAAAACGCACCTCATTTCTCATCTCCTTGTGCTCGGGTTCGCCATTCCAACCGCTTTACTAGCAATATCCCTCCTTGGAGAACCAGCACCTTTCACCTCCTGTTCCGTACAGGTAGCCATTTGTCCTGAGGATGAACGGGAAGAGGGGGAACCAATGAGAGACTAGCTCTAGGTGTTGGGAAAGGCACAGGTCACTCTATTTTCCCATCAGGAAGAAGAATTAACCACAGGCTCAGCCTGCCCCCCCGGAACCAGAATAGGGCCTGAAGCAATCCTGTGCTTTTGCGGCCTGCTCCCAAAAAAGCGAGTTGAAAAATGGAGCTCAGGGGCACTGCAATTCACAAACCTGCAGAGTTATCAATGATATCTCTGGTCCACAAATATATTGAGGGAAGGCAACGAAGAGGATTTGAAAGCAAGGCAGAATTGCAGGAAACTGATTTCAGGAGGTAGATTCGAATCGCTTTTAAAGCACAGGAAAAGCGGCAAAACCTCGACAATGATGCCCTTGGCCAAAAAGGGCGTATGCGTTTTTTCCTGAATATATTCAGGAAAAAACGCATACGCCCTTTTTGGCCAACCAAGCAACCTGGAAAGGCAAATCGGCGCTACAAAGAAGTCTCGCTTCCCATCGGTCAAAAGGGCCGTGCTGAATAAAGTTTCCAAACCAGAAAGGCAGGACAGCCATGGAGAAAAGGGAGCCTTGCTACGCTGATGGGCTGGATGTAAATTGCCAACAGCCACTCTGGAGAAGTGTTCGGTGTGTCCTGAAACATCTAAAAAACTCAGCTTACAGAGCATAGGGCACTTCCACTCACGGGCGTATAAATTGGGAAAACTGAAAATCAGCAAGACACAGGCACCCCAAAGTTTAGGGTTGCTCTGTTGACAAGAACCTCCACATCGATACACCTTAAATATCCCAGGAAAGAGAAAAATGGATAAAGACGTTGTGGTCCTTATGTACAATGGAATATCACTCAGCAATGAAATCAACGTCATAAGGCTACTAGCAGCATGATGAGTGGATTTAGGTACGACGATTCTAAGTGAAATAAGTCACACAGAAAGAGACACCTATGATAAGATATCACTTATAGAGGGAATGTAAAAACCGCTACACTTGAACTGAATTACAAAACAGAACAGAGTCACACGTTTAGAAAACACACTATGGCTGCTTAACGGGAAAGGTGAGGTGGGGTGATGCATAAAACAAGGGTTTCAAATTAGCTCAGATACCGTTCCGTAAACCCAATGTGAAATAGACAAGACCTACTCCTTGCTCAGTGAACTGGACTCAACACCCCATATTCACCGCACAAGAATATATCTGACTAGTAAGAATCTTAAAATCTATGTATTGATATCTCTCCGTAAGTGAATCAAGTGGGTGTAAAGCGGCATAAACACAGCAGTGAAAAGCAGCTAAACCCCATTATAAAAATCAACTACTTTTAAAAACCCGTGAAACAAAGACAGTGAAAGAGAGAGAAATTCTTACAAAATTCGTTCAGGGGCTGTGATGCCACCTGGATTGACCATATCTAGACCCACTGCTGATTGAGACATAAGGGTGTACACTCTTGCGGCGTAGAGTTTTGGTGAGGTTGGGTGAGCAAACACAGACCCTTTAAAGTAATACTGCGGGGTACCCATCCCATGGGTCCCAAATCTCCAGGTTCAAGGGCATCTTCCTACATCGAAAACATGCATGAGAAACCCAGAAGATGGTACACCGTGTGATCGGGAAAGGTTTTCAAAACGCACCTCATTTCTCATCTCCTTGTGCTCGGGTTCGCCATTCCAACCGCTTTACTAGCAATCTCCCTCCTTGGAGAATCAGCACCTTTCACCTCCTGTTCCGTACAGGTAGCCATTTGTCCTGAGGATGAACGGGAAGAGGGGGAACCAATGAGAGACTAGCCTTAGGTGTTGGGAAAGGCACAGGTCACTCTATTTTCCCATCAGGAAGAAGAATTAACCACAGGCTCACCCTGCCCCCCCGGAACCAGAATAGGGCCTGAAGCAATCCTGCGCTTTTGCGGCCTGCTCCCAAAAAAGCGAGTTGAAAAATGGAGCTCAGGGGCACGGCAATTCACAAACCTGCAGAGTTATCAATGATAACTCTCGTCCACAAATATATTGAGGGAAGGCAACGAAGAGGATTTGAAAGCAAGGCAGAATTGCAGGAAACTGATTTCAGGAGGTAGATTCGAATCGCTTTTAAATCACAGGAAAAGCGGCAAAACCTCGACAATGATGCCCTTGGCCAAAAAGGGCGTATGCGTTTTTTCCTGAATATATTCAGGAAAAAACGCATACGCCCTTTTTGGCCAACCAAGCAACCTGGAAAGGCAAATCGGCGCTACAAAGAAGTCTCGCTTCCCATTGGTCAAAAGGGCCGTGCTGAATAAAGTGTCCAAACCAGAAAGGCAGGACAGCCATGGAGAAACGGCAGCCTTGCTACGCTGATGGGCTGGATGTAAATTGCCAACAGCCACTCTGGAGAAGTGTTCGGTGTGTCCTGAAACATCTAAAAAACTCAGCTTACAGAGCATAGGGCACTTCCACTCATGGGCGTATAAATTGGGAAAACTGAAAATCAGTAAGACACAGGCACCCCAAAGTATAGGGTTGCTCTGTTGACAAGAACCTCCACATCGATACACCTTAAATATCCCAGGAAAGAGAAAAATGGATAAAGACGTTGTGGTCCTTATGTACAATGGAATATCACTCAGCCATGAAATCAACGTCATAAGGCTAGTAGCAGCATGATGAGTGGATTTAGGTACGACGATTCTAAGTGAAATAAGTCACACAGAAAGAGACACCTATGATAAGATATCACTTATAGAGGGAATGTAAAAACCGCTACACTTGAACTGAATTACAAAACGGAACAGAGTCACACGTTTAGAAAACACACTATGGCTGCTTAACGGGAAAGGTGAGGTGGGGTGATGCATAAAACAAGGGTTTCAAATTAGCTCAGATACCGTTCCGTAAACCCAATATGAAATAGACAATACCTACTCCTTGCTCAGTGAACTGGACTCAACACCCCGTATTCACCGCACAGGAATATATCTGACTAGTAAGAATCTTAAAACCTATGTATTGATATCTCTCCGTAAGTGAGTCAAGTGGGTGTAAAGCGGCATAAACACAGCAGTGAAAAGCAGCTAAACCCCATTATAAAAATCAACTACTTTTAAAAACCCGTGAAACAAAGACAGTGAAAGAGAGAGAAATTCTTACGAAATTCGTTCAGGGGCTGTGATGCCACCTGGATTGACCATATCTAGACCCACTGCTGATTGAGACATAAGGGTGAACACTCTTGGGGCTGAGAGGTTTGGTGAGGTTGGGTGAGCAAACGCAGACCCTTTAAATTAATACTGCGTGGTATCCATCCCATGGGTCCCAAATCTCCAGGTTCAAGGGCATCTTCCTACATCAAAAACATGCATGAGAAACCCAGAAGATGGTACACCGTGTGATCGGGAAAGGTTTCCAAAACGCACCTCATTTCTCATCTCCTTGTGCTCGGGTTCGCCATTCCAACCGCTTTACTAGCAATCTCCCTCCTTGGAGAATCAGCACCTTTCACATCCTGTTCCGTACAGGTAGCCATTTGTCCTGAGGATGAACGGGAAGAGGAGGAACCAATGAGAGACTAGCTCTAGGTGTTGGGAAAGGTACAGGTCACCCTATTTTCCCATCAGGAAGAAGAATTAACCACAGGCTCACCCTGTCCCCCCGGAACCAGAATAGGGCCTGAAGCAATCCTGCGCTTTTGCGGCCTGCTCCCAAAAAAGCGAGTTGAAAAATGGAGCTCAGGGGCACTGCAATTCAAAAACCTGCAGAGTTATCAATGATAACTCTCGTCCACAAATATATTGAGGGAAGGCAACGAAGAGGATTTGAAAGCAAGGCAGAATTGCAGGAAACTGATTTCAGGAGGTAGATTCGAATCGCCTTTAAAGCACAGGAAAAGCGGAAAAACCTCGACAATGATGCCCTTGGCCAAAAAGGGCGTATGCGTTTTTTCCTGAATATATTCAGGAAAAAACGCATACGCCCTTTTTGGCCAACCAAGCAACCTGGAAATGCAAATCGGCGCTACAAAGAAGTCTCGCTTCCATCGGTCAAAAGGGCCGTGCTGAATAAAGTGTCCAAACCAGAAAGGCAGGACAGCCATGGAGAAACGGGAGCCTTGCTACGCTGATGGGCTGGATGTAAATTGCCAACAGCCACTCTGGAGAAGTGTTCGGTGTGTCCTGAAACATCTAAAAAACTCAGCTTACAGAGCATAGGGCACTTCCACTCATGGGCGTATAAATTGGGAAAACTGAAAATCAGCAAGACACAGGCACCCCAAAGTTTAGGGTTGCTCTGTTGACAAGAACTTCCACATCGATACACCTTAAATATCCCAGGAAAGAGAAAAATGGATAAAGACGTTGTGGTCCTTATGTACAATGGAATATCACTCAGCCATGAAATCAACGTCATAAGGCTACTAGCAGCATGATGAGTGGATTTAGGGACGACGATTCTAAGTGAAATAAGTCACACAGAAAGAGACACCTATGATAAGATATCACTTATAGAGGGAATGTAAAAACCGCTACACTTGAACTGAATTACAAAACAGAACAGAGTCACACGTTCAAAAAACACACTATGGCTGCTTAACGGGAAAGGTGAGGTGGGGTGATGCATAAAACAAGGGTTTCAAATTAGCTCAGATACCGTTCCGTAAACCCAATATGAAATAGACAAGACCTACTCCTTGCTCAGTGAACTGGACTCAACACCCCGTATTCACCGCACAAGAATATATCTGACTAGTAAGAATCTTAAAACCTATGTATTGATATCTCTCCGTAAGTGAGTCAAGTGGGTGTAAAGCGGCATAAACACAGCAGTGAAAAGCAGCTAAACCCCATTATAAAAATCAACTACTTTTAAGAACCCGTGAAACAAAGACAGTGAAAGAGAGAGAAATTCTTACGAAATTCGTTTAGGGGCTGTGATGCCACCTGGATTGACCATATCTAGACCCACTGCTGATAGAGACATAAGGGTGAACACTCTTGGGGCTGAGAGGTTTGGTGAGGTTGGGTGAGCAAACGCAGACCCTTTAAAGTAATACTGCGTGGTACCCATCCCATGGGTCCCAAATCTCCAGGTTTAAGGGCATCTTCCTACATCGAGAACATGCATGAGAAACCCAGAAGATGGTACACCGTGTGATCGGGAAAGGTTTCCAAAACGCACCTCATTTCTCATCTCCTTGTGCTCGGGTTCGCCATTCCAACCGCTTTACTAGCAATCTCCCTCCTTGGAGAATCAGCACCTTTCACATCCTGTTCCGTACAGGTAGCCATTTGTCCTGAGGATGAACGGGAAGAGGGGGAACCAATGAGAGACTAGCTCTAGGTGTTGGGAAAGGTACAGGTCACTCTATTTTCCCATCAGGAAGAAGAATTAACCACAGGCTCAGCCTGCCCCCCCGGAACCAGAATAGGGCCTGAAGCAATCCTGCGCTTTTGCGGCCTGCTCCCAAAAAAGCGAGTTGAAAAATGGAGCTCAGGGGCACGGCAATTCAAAAACCTGCAGAGTTATCAATGATAACTCTCGTCCACAAATATATTGAGGGAAGGCAACGAAGAGGATTTGAAAGCAAGACAGAATTGCAGGAAACTGATTTCAGGAGGTAGATTCGAATCGCCTTTAAAGCACAGGAAAAGCGGAAAAACCTCGACAATGATGCCCTTGGCCAAAAAGGGCGTATGCGTTTTTTCCTGCATATATTCAGGAAAAAACGCATACGCCCTTTTTGGCCAACCAAGCAACCTGGAAAGGCAAATCGGCGCTACAAAGAAGTCTCGCTTCCCATCGGTCAAAAGGGCCGTGCTGAATAAAGTGTCCAAACCAGAAAGGCAGGACAGCCATGGAGAAATGGGAGCCTTGCTACGCTGATGGGCTGGATGTAAATTGCCAACAGCCACTCTGGAGAAGTGTTCGGTGTGTCCTGAAACATCTAAAAAACTCAGCTTACAGAGCATAGGGCACTTCCACTCACGGGCGTATAAATTGGGAAAACTGAAAATCAGCAAGACACAGGCACCCCAAAGTTTAGGGTTGCTCTGTTGACAAGAACCTCCACATCGATACACCTTAAATATCCCAGGAAAGAGAAAAATGGATAAAGACGTTGTGGTCCTTATGTACAATGGAATATCACTCAGCCATGAAATCAACGTCATAAGGCTACTAGCAGCATGATGAGTGGATTTAGGGACGACGATTCTAAGTGAAATAAGTCACACAGAAAGAGACACCTATGATAAGATATCACTTATAGAGGGAATGTAAAAACCGCTACACTTGAACTGAATTACAAAACAGAACAGAGTCACACGTTTAGAAAACACACTATGGCTGCTTAACGGGAAAGGTGAGGTGGGGTGATGCATAAAACAAGGGTTTCAAATTAGCTCAGATACCGTTCGGTAAACCCAATATGAAATAGACAAGACCTACTCCTTGCTCAGTGAACTGGACTCAACACCCCATATTCACCGCACAAGAATATATCTGACTAGTAAGAATCTTAAAATCTATGTATTGATATCTCTCCGTAAGTGAATCAAGTGGGTGTAAAGCGGCATAAACACAGCAGTGAAAAGCAGCTAAACCCCATTATAAAAATCAACTACTTTTAAAAACCCGTGAAACAAAGACAGTGAAAGAGAGAGAAATTCTTACAAAATTCGTTCAGGGGCTGTGATACCACCTGGATTGACCATATCTAGACCCACAGCTGATTGAGACATAAGGGTGGACACTCTTGCGGCTTAGACGTTTGGTGAGGTTGGGTGAGCAAACGCAGACCCTTTAAAGTAATACTGCGTGGTACCCATCCCATGGGTCCCAAATCTCCAGGTTCAAGGGCATCTTCCTACATCGAAAACATGCATGAGAAACCCAGAAGATGGTACACCGTGTGATCGGGAAAGGTTTCCAAAACGCACCTCATTTCTCATCTCCTTGTGCTCGGGTTCGCCATTCCAACCGCTTTACTAGCAATCTCCCTCCTTGGAGAACCAGCACCTTTCACCTCCTGTTCCGTACAGGTAGCCATTTGTCCTGAGGATGAACGGGAAGAGGGGGAACCAATGAGAGACTAGCTCTAGGTGTTGGGAAAGGCACAGGTCACTCTATTTTCCCATCAGGAAGAAGAATTAACCACAGGCTCACCCTGCCCCCCCGGAACCAGAATAGGGCCTGAAGCAATCCTGCGCTTTTGCGGCCTGCTCCCAAAAAAGCGAGTTGAAAAATGGAGCTCAGGGGCACTGCAATTCAAAAACCTGCAGAGTTATCAATGATAACTCTCGTCCACAAATATATTGAGGGAAGGCAACGAAGAGGATTTGAAAGCAAGGCAGAATTGCAGGAAACTGATTTAAGGAGGTAGAGTCGAATCGCCTTTAAAACACAGGAAAAGCGGAAAAACCTCGACAATGATGCCCTTGGCCAAAATGGGCGTATGCGTTTTTTCCTGAATATATTCAGGAAAAAACGCATACGCCCTTTTTGGCCAACCAAGCAACCTGGAAAGGCAAATCGGCGCTACAAATAAGTCTCGCTTCCCATCGGTCAAAAGGGCCGTGCTGAAAAAGGTGTCCAAACCAGAAAGGCAGGACAGCCATGGAGAAACGGGAGCCTTGCTACGCTGATGGGCTGGATGTAAATTGCCAACAGCCACTCTGGAGAAGTGTTCGGTGTGTCCTGAAACATCTAAAAAACTCAGCTTACAGAGCATAGGGCACTTCCACTCATGGGCGTATAAATTGGGAAAACTGAAAATCAGCAAGACACAGGCACCCCAAAGTTTAGGGTTGCTCTGTTGACAAGAACCTCCACATCGATACACCTTCAATATCCCAGGAAAGAGAAAAATGGATAAAGACGTTGTGGTCCTTATGTACAATGGAATATCACTCAGCCATGAAATCAACGTCATAAGGCTACTAGCAGCATGATGAGTGGATTTAGGTACGACGATTCTAAGTGAAATAAGTCACACAGAAAGAGACACCTATGATAAGATATCACTTATAGAGGGAATGTAAAAACCGCTACACTTGAACTGAATTACAAAACAGAACAGAGTCACACGTTTAGAAAACACACTATGGCTGCTTAACGGGAAAGGTGAGGTGGGGTGATGCATAAAACAAGGGTTTCAAACTAGCTCAGATACCGTTCCGTAAACCCAATATGAAATAGACAAGACCTACTCCTTGCTCAGTGAACTGGACTCAACACCCCATATTCACCGCACAAGAATATATCTGACTAGTAAGAATCTTAAAACCTATGTATTGATATCTCTCCATAAGTGAGTCAAGTGGGTGTAAAGCGGCATAAACACAGCAGTGAAAAGCAGCTAAACCCCATTATAAAAATCAACTACTTTTAAAAACCCGTGAAGCAAAGACAGTGAAAGAGAGAGAAATTCTTACGAAATTCGTTCAGGGGCTGTGATACCACCTGGATTGATCATATCTAGACCCACAGCTGATTGAGACATAAGGATGTACACTCTTGCGGCTTAGAGGTTTGGTGAGGTTGGGTGAGCAAACGCAGACCCTTTAAAGTAATACTGCGGGGTACCCATCCCATGGGTCCCAAATCTCCAGGTTCAAGGGCATCTTCCTACATCGAAAACATGCATGAGAAACCCAGAAGATGGTACACCGTGTGATCGGGAAAGGTTTCCAAAACGCACCTCATTTCTCATCTCCTTGTGCTCGGGTTCGCCATTCCAACCGCTTTACTAGCAATCTCCCTCCTTGGAGAATCAGCACCTTTCACATCCTGTTCCGTACAGGTAGCCATTTGTCCTGAGGATGAACGGGAAGAGGAGGAACCAATGAGAGACTAGCTCTAGGTGTTGGGAAAGGTACAGGTCACCCTATTTTCCCATCAGGAAGAAGAATTAACCACAGGCTCACCCTGTCCCCCCGGAACCAGAATAGGGCCTGAAGCAATCCTGCGCTTTTGCGGCCTGCTCCCAAAAAAGCGAGTTGAAAAATGGAGCTCAGGGGCACTGCAATTCAAAAACCTGCAGAGTTATCAATGATAACTCTCGTCCACAAATATATTGAGGGAAGGCAACGAAGAGGATTTGAAAGCAAGGCAGAATTGCAGGAAACTGATTTCAGGAGGTAGATTCGAATCGCCTTTAAAGCACAGGAAAAGCGGAAAAACCTCGACAATGATGCCCTTGGCCAAAAAGGGCGTATGCGTTTTTTCCTGAATATATTCAGGAAAAAACGCATACGCCCTTTTTGGCCAACCAAGCAACCTGGAAATGCAAATCGGCGCTACAAAGAAGTCTCGCTTCCATCGGTCAAAAGGGCCGTGCTGAATAAAGTGTCCAAACCAGAAAGGCAGGACAGCCATGGAGAAACGGGAGCCTTGCTACGCTGATGGGCTGGATGTAAATTGCCAACAGCCACTCTGGAGAAGTGTTCGGTGTGTCCTGAAACATCTAAAAAACTCAGCTTACAGAGCATAGGGCACTTCCACTCATGGGCGTATAAATTGGGAAAACTGAAAATCAGCAAGACACAGGCACCCCAAAGTTTAGGGTTGCTCTGTTGACAAGAACTTCCACATCGATACACCTTAAATATCCCAGGAAAGAGAAAAATGGATAAAGACGTTGTGGTCCTTATGTACAATGGAATATCACTCAGCCATGAAATCAACGTCATAAGGCTACTAGCAGCATGATGAGTGGATTTAGGGACGACGATTCTAAGTGAAATAAGTCACACAGAAAGAGACACCTATGATAAGATATCACTTATAGAGGGAATGTAAAAACCGCTACACTTGAACTGAATTACAAAACAGAACAGAGTCACACGTTCAAAAAACAAACTATGGCTGCTTAACGGGAAAGGTGAGGTGGGGTGATGCATAAAACAAGGGTTTCAAATTAGCTCAGATACCGTTCCGTAAACCCAATATGAAATAGACAAGACCTACTCCTTGCTCAGTGAACTGGACTCAACACCCCGTATTCACCGCACAAGAATATATCTGACTAGTAAGAATCTTAAAACCTATGTATTGATATCTCTCCGTAAGTGAGTCAAGTGGGTGTAAAGCGGCATAAACACAGCAGTGAAAAGCAGCTAAACCCCATTATAAAAATCAACTACTTTTAAAAACCCGTGAAACAAAGACAGTGAAAGAGAGAGAAATTCTTACGAAATTCGTTCAGGGGCTGTGATGCCACCTGGATTGACCATATCTAGACCCACTGCTGATTGAGACATAAGGGTGAACACTCTTGGGGCTGAGAGGTTTGGTGAGGTTGGGTGAGCAAACGCAGACCCTTTAAAGTAATACTGCGTGGTACCCATCCCATGGGTCCCAAATCTCCAGGTTCAAGGGCATCTTCCTACATCGAAAACATGCATGAGAAACCCAGAAGATGGTACACCGTGTGATCGGGAAAGGTTTCCAAAACGCACCTCATTTCTCATCTCCTTGTGCTCGGGTTCGCCATTCCAACCGCTTTACTAGCAATCTCCCTCCTTGGAGAATCAGCACCTTTCACATCCTGTTCCGTACAGGTAGCCATTTGTCCTGAGGATGAACGGGAAGAGGGGGAACCAATGAGAGACTAGCTCTAGGTGTTGGGACAGGCACAGGTCACTCTATTTTCCCATCAGGAAGAAGAATTAACCACAGGCTCACCCTGCCCCCCCGGAACCAGAATAGGGCCTGAAGCAATCCTGCGCTTTTGCGGCCTGCTCCCAAAAAAGCGAGTTGAAAAATGGAGCTCAGGGGCACTGCAATTCACAAACCTGCAGAGTTATCAATGATAACTCTCGTCCACAAATATATTGAGGGAAGGCAACGAAGAGGATTTGAAAGCAAGGCAGAATTGCAGGAAACTGATTTCAGGAGGTAGATTCGAATCGCCTTTAAAGCACAGGAAAAGCGGAAAAACCTCGACAATGATGCCCTTGGCCAAAAAGGGCGTATGCGTTTTTTCCTGAATATATTCAGGAAAAAACGCATACGCCCTTTTTGGCCAACCAAGCAACCTGGAAAGGCAAATCGGCGCTACAAAGAAGTCTCGCTTCCATCGGTCAAAAGGGCCGTGCTGAATAAAGTGTCCAAACCAGAAAGGCAGGACAGCCATGGAGAAACGGGAGCCTTGCTACGCTGATGGGCTGGATGTAAATTGCCAACAGCCACTCTGGAGAAGTGTTCGGTGTGTCCTGAAACATCTAAAAAACTCAGCTTACAGAGCATAGGGCACTTCCACTCATGGGCGTATAAATTGGGAAAACTGAAAATCAGCAAGACACAGGCACCCCAAAGTTTAGGGTTGCTCTGTTGACAAGAACTTCCACATCGATACACCTTAAATATCCCAGGAAAGAGAAAAATGGATAAAGACGTTGTGGTCCTTATGTACAATGGAATATCACTCAGCCATGAAATCAACGTCATAAGGCTACTAGCAGCATGATGAGTGGATTTAGGGACGACGATTCTAAGTGAAATAAGTCACACAGAAAGAGACACCAATGATAAGATATCACTTATAGAGGGAATGTAAAAACCGCTACACTTGAACTGAATTACAAAACAGAACAGAGTCACACGTTCAGAAAACACACTATGGCTGCTTAACGGGAAAGGTGAGGTGGGGTGATGCATAAAACAAGGGTTTCAAATTAGCTCAGATACCGTTCCGTAAACCCAATATGAAATAGACAAGACCTACTCCTTGCTCAGTGAACTGGACTCAACACCCCGTATTCACCGCACAAGAATATATCTGACTAGTAAGTATCTTAAAACCTATGTATTGATATCTCTCCGTAAGTGAGTCAAGTGGGTGTAAAGCGGCATAAACACAGCAGTGAAAAGCAGCTAAACCCCATTATAAAAATCAACTACTTTTAAGAACCCGTGAAACAAAGACAGTGAAAGAGAGAGAAATTCTTACGAAATTCGTTTAGGGGCTGTGATGCCACCTGGATTGACCATATCTAGACCCACTGCTGATAGAGACATAAGGGTGAACACTCTTGGGGCTGAGAGGTTTGGTGAGGTTGGGTGAGCAAACGCAGACCCTTTAAAGTAATACTGCGTGGTACCCATCCCATGGGTCCCAAATCTCCAGGTTTAAGGGCATCTTCCTACATCGAGAACATGCATGAGAAACCCAGAAGATGGTACACCGTGTGATCGGGAAAGGTTTCCAAAACGCACCTCATTTCTCATCTCCTTGTGCTCGGGTTCGCCATTCCAACCGCTTTACTAGCAATCTCCCTCCTTGGAGAATCAGCACCTTTCACATCCTGTTCCGTACAGGTAGCCATTTGTCCTGAGGATGAACGGGAAGAGGGGGAACCAATGAGAGACTAGCTCTAGGTGTTGGGAAAGGTACAGGTCACTCTATTTTCCCATCAGGAAGAAGAATTAACCACAGGCTCAGCCTGCCCCCCCGGAACCAGAATAGGGCCTGAAGCAATCCTGCACTTTTGCGGCCTGCTCCCAAAAAAGCGAGTTGAAAAATGGAGCTCAGGGGCACGGCAATTCAAAAACCTGCAGAGTTATCAATGATAACTCTCGTCCACAAATATATTGAGGGAAGGCAACGAAGAGGATTTGAAAGCAAGACAGAATTGCAGGAAACTGATTTCAGGAGGTAGATTCGAATCGCCTTTAAAGCACAGGAAAAGCGGAAAAACCTCGACAATGATGCCCTTGGCCAAAAAGGGCGTATGCGTTTTTTCCTGAATATATTCAGGAAAAAACGCATACGCCCTTTTTGGCCAACCAAGCAACCTGGAAAGGCAAATCGGCGCTACAAAGAAGTCTCGCTTCCCATCGGTCAAAAGGGCCGTGCTGAATAAAGTGTCCAAACCAGAAAGGCAGGACAGCCATGGAGAAATGGGAGCCTTGCTACGCTGATGGGCTGGATGTAAATTGCCAACAGCCACTCTGGAGAAGTGTTCGGTGTGTCCTGAAACATCTAAAAAACTCAGCTTACAGAGCATAGGGGACTTCCACTCACGGGCGTATAAATTGGGAAAACTGAAAATCAGCAAGACACAGGCACCCCAAAGTTTAGGGTTGCTCTGTTGACAAGAACCTCCACATCGATACACCTTAAATATCCCAGGAAAGAGAAAAATGGATAAAGACGTTGTGGTCCTTATGTACAATGGAATATCACTCAGCCATGAAATCAACGTCATAAGGCTACTAGCAGCATGATGAGTGGATTTAGGGACGACGATTCTAAGTGAAATAAGTCACACAGAAAGAGACACCTATGATAAGATATCACTTATAGAGGGAATGTAAAAACCGCTACACTTGAACTGAATTACAAAACAGAACAGAGTCACACGTTTAGAAAACACACTATGGCTGCTTAACGGGAAAGGTGAGGTGGGGTGATGCATAAAACAAGGGTTTCAAATTAGCTCAGATACCGTTCGGTAAACCCAATATGAAATAGACAAGACCTACTCCTTGCTCAGTGAACTGGACTCAACACCCCATATTCACCGCACAAGAATATATCTGACTAGTTAGAATCTTAAAATCTATGTATTGATATCTCTCCGTAAGTGAATCAAGTGGGTGTAAAGCGGCATAAACACAGCAGTGAAAAGCAGCTAAACCCCATTATAAAAATCAACTACTTTTAAAAACCCGTGAAACAAAGACAGTGAAAGAGAGAGAAATTCTTACAAAATTCGTTCAGGGGCTGTGATACCACCTGGATTGACCATATCTAGACCCACAGCTGATTGAGACATAAGGGTGGACACTCTTGCGGCTTAGACGTTTGGTGAGGTTGGGTGAGCAAACGCAGACCCTTTAAAGTAATACTGCGTGGTACCCATCCCATGGGTCCCAAATCTCCAGGTTCAAGGGCATCTTCCTACATCGAAAACATGCATGAGAAACCCAGAAGATGGTACACCGTGTGATCGGGAAAGGTTTCCAAAACGCACCTCATTTCTCATCTCCTTGTGCTCAGGTTCGCCATTCCAACCGCTTTACTAGCAATCTCCCTCCTTGGAGAACCAGCACCTTTCACCTCCTGTTCCGTACAGGTAGCCATTTGTCCTGAGGATGAACGGGAAGAGGGGGAACCAATGAGAGACTAGCTCTAGGTGTTGGGAAAGGCACAGGTCACTCTATTTTCCCATCAGGAAGAAGAATTAACCACAGGCTCACCCTGCCCCCCCGGAACCAGAATAGGGCCTGAAGCAATCCTGCGCTTTTGCGGCCTGCTCCCAAAAAAGCGAGTTGAAAAATGGAGCTCAGGGGCACTGCAATTCAAAAACCTGCAGAGTTATCAATGATAACTCTCGTCCACAAATATATTGAGGGAAGGCAACGAAGAGGATTTGAAAGCAAGGCAGAATTGCAGGAAACTGATTTCAGGAGGTAGAGTCGAATCGCCTTTAAAACACAGGAAAAGCGGAAAAACCTCGACAATGATGCCCTTGGCCAAAATGGGCGTATGCGTTTTTTCCTGAATATATTCAGGAAAAAACGCATACGCCCTTTTTGGCCAACCAAGCAACCTGGAAAGGCAAATCGGCGCTACAAATAAGTCTCGCTTCCCATCGGTCAAAAGGGCCGTGCTGAAAAAGGTGTCCAAACCAGAAAGGCAGGACAGCCATGGAGAAACGGGAGCCTTGCTACGCTGATGGGCTGGATGTAAATTGCCAACAGCCACTCTGGAGAAGTGTTCGGTGTGTCCTGAAACATCTAAAAAACTCAGCTTACAGAGCATAGGGCACTTCCACTCATGGGCGTATAAATTGGGAAAACTGAAAATCAGCAAGACACAGGCACCCCAAAGTTTAGGGTTGCTCTGTTGACAAGAACCTCCACATCGATACACCTTCAATATCCCAGGAAAGAGAAAAATGGATAAAGACGTTGTGGTCCTTATGTACAATGGAATATCACTCAGCCATGAAATCAACGTCATAAGGCTACTAGCAGCATGATGAGTGGATTTAGGTACGACGATTCTAAGTGAAATAAGTCACACAGAAAGAGACACCTATGATAAGATATCACTTATAGAGGGAATGTAAAAACCGCTACACTTGAACTGAATTACAAAACAGAACAGAGTCACACGTTTAGAAAACACACTATGGCTGCTTAACGGGAAAGGTGAGGTGGGGTGATGCATAAAACAAGGGTTTCAAACTAGCTCAGATACCGTTCCGTAAACCCAATATGAAATAGACAAGACCTACTCCTTGCTCAGTGAACTGGACTCAACACCCCATATTCACCGCACAAGAATATATCTGACTAGTAAGAATCTTAAAACCTATGTATTGATATCTCTCCATAAGTGAGTCAAGTGGGTGTAAAGCGGCATAAACACAGCAGTGAAAAGCAGCTAAACCCCATTATAAAAATCAACTACTTTTAAAAACCCGTGAAGCAAAGACAGTGAAAGAGAGAGAAATTCTTACGAAATTCGTTCAGGGGCTGTGATGCCACCTGGATTGACCATATCTAGACCCACTGCTGATTGAGACATAAGTGTGAACACTCTTGGGGCTGAGAGGTTTGGTGAGGTTGGGTGAGCAAACGCAGACCCTTTAAAGTAATACTGCGTGGTACCCATCCCATGGGTCCCAAATCTCCAGGTTCAAGGGCATCTTCCTACATCGAAAACATGCATGAGAAACCCAGAAGATGGTACACCGTGTGATCGGGAAAGGTTTCCAAAACGCACCTCATTTCTCATCTCCTTGTGCTCGGGTTCGCCATTCCAGCCGCTTTACTAGCAATCTCCCTCCTTGGAGAATCAGCACCTTTAACCTCCTGTTCCGTCCAGGTTGCCATTTGTCCTGAGGATGAACGGGAAGAGGGCGAAACAATGAGAGACTAGCTCAAGAAGTTGGGGCAGGCACAGGTCACTCTATTTTCCCATCAGGAAGAAGAATTAACCACAGGCTCAGCCTGCCGCCCGGAACCAGAATAGGGCCTGAAGCAATCCTGCGCTTTTGCGGCCAGCTCCCAAAAAAGCGAGTTGAAAAATGGAGCTCAGGGGCACTGCAATTCACAAACCTGCAGAGTTATAACTGATAACTCTCGTCCACAAATATATTGAGGGAAGGCAACGAAGAGGATTTGAAAGCAAGGCAGAATTGCAGGAAACTGATTTCAGGAGGTAGATTCGAATCGCCTTTAAAGCACAGGAAAAGCGGCAAAACCTCGACAATGATGCCCTTGGCCAAAAAGGGCGTATGCGTTTTTTCCTGAATATATTCAGGAAAAAACGCCTACGCCCTTTTTGGCCAACCAACCAACCTGGAAAGGCAAATCAGCGCTACAAAGAAGTCTCGCTTCCCATCGGTCAAAAGGACCATGCTGAATAAAGTGTCAAAACCAGAAATGCAGGGCAGGCCATGGAGAAACGGGAGCCTTGCTACGCTGATGGGCGGGAGGTAAATTGCCAACAGCCACTCTGGAGAAGTGTACGGTGTGTCCTGAAACACCTAAAAAACGCAGCTTAGAGAGCATAGGGCATTTCCACTCATGGGCGTATAAATTGGGAAAACTAAAAATCAGCAAGACACAGGCACCCCAAAGTTTAGGGCTGCTCTGCTGACAAGAACCTCCACTTCGTTACTCCTTAAATATCCCAGGAAAGAGAAAAATGGATAAAGACGTTGTGGTCCTTATGTACAATGGAATATCACTCAGCCATGAAATCAACGTCATAAGGCTAGTGGCAGCATGATGAGTGGATTTAGGTACGACGATTCTAAGTGAAATAAGTCAAACAGAAAACGACACTTATCATAAGATATCACTTATAGAGGGAATGTAAAAACCGCTACACTTGAACTGAATTACAAAACAGAACAGAGTCACACGTTTAGAAAACACACTATGGCTGCTTAACGGGAAAGGTGAGGTGGGGTGATGCATAAAAGAAGGGTTTCAAATTAGCTCAGATACCGTTCCATAAACCCAATATGTAATAGACAAGACCTACTCCTTGCTCAGTGAACTTGACTCAACACCCCCTATTCAACGCCCAAGAATATATCTGACTAGTAAGAATCTTAAAACCTATGTGTTGATATCCCTCTGTAAGTGAGTCAAGTGGGTGTAAAGCGGCCTAAACACAGCAGTGAAAAGCAGCTAAACCCCATTATAAAAATCAACTACTTTTAAAAAGCCGTGAAACAAAGACAGTGAAAGAGAGAGAAATTCTTACAAAATTCGTTCAGGGGCTGTGATGCCACCTGGATTGACCATATCTAGACCCACTGATGATTGAGACATAAGGGTGAACACTCTTGGGGCTGAGAGGTTTGGTGAGGTTGGGTGAGCAAACACAGACCCTTTAAAGTAATACTGCGTGGTGCCCATCCCATGGGTCCCAAATCTCCAGGTTCAAGGGCATTTTCCTACATCGAAAACATGCATGAGACACCCAGAAGATGGTACACCGTGTGATCGGGAAAGGTTTCTAAAACGCACGTCATTTCTCATCTCCTTGTGCTCGGGTTCGCCATTCCAGCCGCTTTACTAGCAATCTCCCTCCTTGGAGAATCAGCACCTTTAACCTCCTGTTCCGTCCAGGTTGCCATTTGTCCTGAGGATGAACGGGAAGAGGGTGAAACAATGAGAGACTAGCTCAAGAAGTTGGGGCAGGCACAGGTCACTCTATTTTCCCATCAGGAAGAAGAATTAACCACAGGCTCAGCCTGCCGCCCGGAACCAGAATAGGGCCTGAAGCAATCCTGCGCTTTTGCGGCCAGCTCCCAAAAAAGCGAGTTGAAAAATGGAGCTCAGGGGCACTGCAATTCACAAACCTGCAGAGTTATAACTGATAACTCTCGTCCACAAATATATTGAGGGAAGGCAACGAAGAGGATTTGAAAGCAAGGCAGAATTGCAGGAAACTGATTTCAGGAGGTAGATTCGAATCGCCTTTAAAGCACAGGAAAAGCGGCAAAACCTCGACAATGATGCCCTTGGCCAAAAAGGGCGTATGCGTTTTTTCCTGAATATATTCAGGAAAAAACGCATACGCCCTTTTTGGCCAACCAACCAACCTGAAAAGGCAAATCAGCGCTACAAAGAAGTCTCGCTTCCCATCGGTCAAAAGGACCATGCTGAATAAAGTGTCAAAACCAGAAATGCAGGGCAGGCCATGGAGAAACGGGAGCCTTGCTACGCTGATGGGCGGGAGGTAAATTGCCAACAGCCACTCTGGAGAAGTGTACGGTGTGTCCTGAAACACCTAAAAAACGCAGCTTAGAGAGCGAAGGGCACTTCCACTCATGGGCGTATAAATTGGGAAAACTAAAAATCAGCAAGACACAGGCACCCCAAAGTTTAGGGCTGCTCTGCTGACAAGAACCTCCACTTCGTTACTCCTTAAATATCCCAGGAAAGAGAAAAATGGATAAAGACGTTTTGGTCCTTATGTACAATGGAATATCACTCAGCCATGAAATCAACGTCATAAGGCTAGTGGCAGCATGATGAGTGGATTTAGGTACGACGATTCTAAGTGAAATAAGTCAAACAGAAAACGACACTTATCATAAGATATCACTTATAGAGGGAATGTAAAAACCGCTACACTGGAACTGAACTACAAAACAGAACAGAGCCACACGTTTAGAAAACACACTATGGCTGCTCAACGGGAAAGGGGAGGTGGGGAGATGCGTAAAAGAAGGGTTTCAAATTAGCTCCGATACCGTTCCATAAACCCAATATGTAATAGACAAGACCTACTCCTTGCTCAGTGAACTTGACTCAACACCCCCTATTCAACGCCCAAGAATATATCTGACTAGTAAGAATCTTAAAACCTATGTGTTGATATCCCTCTGTAAGTGAGTCAAGTGGGTGTAAAGCGGCCTAAACACAGCAGTGAAAAGCAGCTAAACCCCATTATAAAAATCAACTACTTTTAAAAAGCCGTGAAACAAAGACAGTGAAAAAGAGAGAAATTCTTACAAAATTCGTTCAGGGGCTGTGATGCCACCTGGATTGACCATATCTAGACCCACTGCTGATTGAGACATAAGGGTGAACACTCTTGGGGCTGAGAGGTTTGGCGAGGTTGGGTGAGCAAACGCAGACCCTTTAAAGTAATACTGCGTGGTACCCATCCCATGGGTCCCAAATCTCCAGGTTCAAGGGCATCTTCCTACATCGAAAACATGCATGAGACACCCAGAAGGTGGTACACCGTGTGATCGGGAAAGGTTTCTAAAACGCACCTCATTTCTCATCTCCTTGTGCTCGGGTTCGCCATTCCAGCCGCTTTACTAGCAATCTCCCTCCTTGGAGAATCAGCACCTTTAACCTCCTGTTCCGTCCAGGTTGCCATTTGTCCTGAGGATGAACGGGAAGAGGGTGAAACAATGAGAGACTAGCTCAAGAAGTTGGGGCAGGCACAGGTCACTCTATTTTCCCATCAGGAAGAAGAATTAACCACAGGCTCAGCCTGCCGCCCGGAACCAGAATAGGGCCTGAAGCAATCCTGCGCTTTTGCGGCCAGCTCCCAAAAAAGCGAGTTGAAAAATGGAGCTCAGGGGCACTGCAATTCACAAACCTGCAGAGTTATAACTGATAACTCTCGTCCACAAATATATTGAGGGAAGGCAACGAAGAGGATTTGAAAGCAAGGCAGAATTGCAGGAAACTGATTTCAGGAGGTAGATTCGAATCGCCTTTAAAGCACAGGAAAAGCGGCAAAACCTCGACAATGATGCCCTTGGCCAAAAAGGGCGTATGCGTTTTTTCCTGAATATATTCAGGAAAAAACGCATACGCCCTTTTTGGCCAACCAAGCAACCTGGAAAGGCAAATCAGCGCTACAAAGAAGTCTCGCTTCCCATCGGTCAAAAGGACCATGCTGAATAAAGTGTCAAAACCAGAAATGCAGGGCAGGCCATGGAGAAACGGGAGCCTTGCTACGCTGATGGGCGGGAGGTAAATTGCCAACAGCCACTCTGGAGAAGTGTACGGTGTGTCCTGAAACATCTAAAAAACGCAGCTTAGAGAGCGAAGGGCATTTCCACTCATGGGCGTATAAATTGGAAAACTAAAAATCAGCAAGACACAGGCACCCCAAAGTTTAGGGCTGCTCTGCTGACAAGAACCTCCACTTCGTTACTCCTTAAATATCCCAGGAAAGAGAAAAATGGATAAAGACGTTGTGGTCCTTATGTAGAATGGAATATCACTGAGCCATGAAATCAACATCATAAGGCTACTGGCAGCATGATGAGTGGATTTAGGTACGACGATTCTACGTGAAATAAGTCAAACAGAAAACGACACTTATCATAAGATATCACTTATAGAGGGAATGTAAAAACCGCTACACTTGAACTGAATTACAAAACAGAACAGAGCCACACGTTTAGAAAACACACTATGGCTGCTTAACGGGAAAGGGGAGGTGGGGTGATGCGTAAAAGAAGGGTTTCAAATTAGCTCAGATACCGTTCCATAAACCCAATATGTAATAGACAAGACCTACTCCTTGCTCAGTGAACTTGACTCAACACCCCCTATTCAACGCCCAAGAATATATCTGACTAGTAAGAATCTTAAAACCTATGTGTTGATATCCCTCTGTAAGTGAGTCAAGTGGGTGTAAAGCGGCCTAAACACAGCAGTGAAAAGCAGCCAAACCCATTATAAAAATCAACTACTTTTAAAAAGCCGTGAAACAAAGACAGTGAAAGAGAGAAATTCTTACAAAATTCGTTCAGGGGCTGTGATGCCACCTGGATTGACCATATCTAGACCCACTGCTGATTGAGACATAAGGGTGAACACTCTTGGGGCTGAGAGGTTTGGTGAGGTTGGGTGAGCAAACGCAGACCCTTTAAAGTAATACTGCGTGGTACCCATCCCATGGGTCCCAAATCTCCAGGTTCAAGGGCATCTTCCTACATGGAAAACATGCATGAGACACCCAGAAGATGGTACACCGTGTGATCGGGAAAGGTTTTTAAAACGCACCTCATTTCTCATCTCCTTGTGCTCGGGTTCGCCATTCCAGCCGCTTTACTAGCAATCTCCCTCCTTGGAGAATCAGCACCTTTAACCTCCTGTTCCGTCCAGGTTGCCATTTCTCCTGAGGATGAACGGGAAGAGGGCGAAACAATGAGAGACTAGCTCAAGAAGTTGGGGCAGGCACAGGTCACTCTATTTTCCCATCAGGAAGAAGAATTAACCACAGGCTCAGCCTGCCGCCCGGAACAACAAGAGGGCCTGAAGCAATCCTGCGCTTTTGCGGCCAGCTCCCAAAAAAGCGAGTTGAAAAATGGAGCTCAGGGGCACTGCAATTCACAAACCTGCAGAGTTATAACTGATAACTCTCGTCCACAAATATATTGAGGGAAGGCAACGAAGAGGATTTGAAAGCAAGGCAGAATTGCAGGAAACTGATTTCAGGAGGTAGATTCGAATCGCCTTTAAAGCACAGGAAAAGCGGCAAAACCTCGACAATGATGCCCTTGGCCAAAAAGGGCGTATGCGTTTTTTCCTGAATATATTCAGGAAAAAACGCATACGCCCTTTTTGGCCAACCAACCAACCTGGAAAGGCAAATCAGCGCTACAAAGAAGTCTCGCTTCCCATCGGTCAAAAGGACCATGCTGAATAAAGTGTCAAAACCAGAAATGCAGGGCAGGCCATGGAGAAACGGGAGCCTTGCTACGCTGATGGGCAGGATGTAAATTGCCAACAGCCACTCTGGAGAAGTGTACGGTGTGTCCTGAAACACCTAAAAAACGCAGCTTAGAGAGCATAGGGCATTTCCACTCATGGGCGTATAAATTGGGAAAACTAAAAATCAGCAAGACACAGGCACCCCAAAGTTTAGGGCTGCTCTGCTGACAAGAACCTCCACTTCGTTACTCCTTAAATATCCCAGGAAAGAGAAAAATGGATAAAGACGTTGTGGTCCTTATGTACAATGGAATATCACTCAGCCATGAAATCAACGTCATAAGGCTAGTGGCAGCATGATGAGTGGATTTAGGTACGACGATTCTAAGTGAAATAAGTCAAACAGAAAACGACACTTATCATCAGATATCACTTATAGAGGGAATGTAAAAAACCGCTACACTGGAACTGAATTACAAAACAGAACAGAGCCACACGTTTAGAAAACACACTATGGCTGCTTAACGGGAAAGGGGAGGTGGGGTGATGCGTAAAAGAAGGGTTTCAAATTAGCTCAGATACCGTTCCATAAACCCAATATGTAATAGACAAGACCTACTCCTTGCTCAGTGAACTTGACTCAACACCCCCTATTCAACGCCCAAGAATATATCTGACTAGTAAGAATCTTAAAACCTATGTGTTGATATCCCTCTGTAAGTGAGTCAAGTGGGTGTAAAGCGGCCTAAACACAGCAGTGAAAAGCAGCTAAACGCCATTATTAAATTCAATTACTTTTAAAACTCCGTGAAACAAAGACAGTGAAGAGAGAGAAATTCTTACAAAATTCGTTCAGGGGCTGTGATGCCACCTGGATTGACCATATCTAGACCCACAGCTGATTGAGACATAAGAGTGGACACTCTTGCGCCTTAGAGTTTTGGTGAGGTTGGGTGAGCAAACGCAGACCCTTTAAAGTAATACTGCGGGGTACCCATCCCATGGGTCCCAAATCTCCAGGTTCAAGGGCATCTTCCTACATCGAAAAACATGCATGAGAAACCCAGAAGATGGTACACCGTGTGATCGGGAAAGGTTTCCAAAACGCACCTCATTTCTCATCTCCTTGTGCTCGGGTTCGCCATTCCAACCCCTTTACTAGCAATCTCCCTCCTTGGAGAATCAGCACCTTTCACCTCTTGTTCCGTACAGGTAGCCATTTGTCCTGAGATGAACGGGAAGAGGGGGAACCAATGAGAGACTAGCTCTAGGTGTTGGGACAGGCACAGGTCACTCTATTTTCCCATCAGGAAGAAGAATTAACCACAGGCTCAGCCTGCCCCCCCGGAACCAGAATAGGGCCTGAAGCAATCCTGCTCTTTTGCGGTCTGCTCACAAAAATGCGAGTTGAAAAACGTAGCCCAGGGGCACTGCAATTCACAAACCTGCAGAGTTATCAATTGATAACTCTCGTCCACAAATATATTGAGGGAAGGCAACGAAGAGGATTTGAAAGCAAGGCAGAATTGCAGGAAACAGATTGCAGGAGGTAGATTCGAATCGCCTTTAAAGCACAGGAAAAGCGGCAAAACCTCGGCAATGATGCCCTTGGCCAAAAAGGGCGTATGCGTTTTTTCCTGAATATATTCAGGAAAAAACGCATACGCCCTTTTTGGCCAACCAAGCAACCTGGAAAGGCAAATCAGCGCTACAAAGAGGTCTCGCTTCCCATCGGTCAAAAGGGCCATGCTGAATAAAGTGTCAAAACCAGGAATGCAGGACAGGCCATGGAGAAACGGGAGCCTTGCTACGCTGATGGGCGGGATGTAAATTGCCAACAGCCACTCTGGAGAAGTGTACGGTGTTTCCTGAAACACCTAAAAAACTCAGCTTAGAGAGCATAGGGCACTTCCACTCATGGGCGTATAAATTGGGAAAACTAAAAATCTGCAAGACACAGGCACCCCAAAGTTTAGGGCTGCTCTGCTGACAAGAACCTCCACTTCCTTACACCTTAAATATCCCAGGAAAGAGAAAAATGGTTAAAGACGTTGTGGTCCTTATGTACAATGGAATATCACTCAGCCATGAAAACAACGTCATAAGGCTAGTAGCAGCATGATGAGTGGATTTAGGTATGACGATTCTAAGTGAAATACGTCACACAGAAAAAGACACTTATCATAAGATATCACTTATAGAGGGAATGTAAAAACTGCTACACTTGAACTGAATTACAAAACAGAACAGAGTCACACGTTTAGAAAACACACTATGGCTGCTTAACGGGAAAGGGGACGTGGGGTGATGCATAAAACAAGGGTTTCAATTTAGCTCAGATACCGTTCCATAAACCCAATATGTATTAGACAAGACCTACTCCTTGCTCAGTGAACTGGACTCAACACCCCCTATTCACCGCCGAAGAATATATCTGACTAGTAAGAATCTTAAAACATATATATTGATATCTCTCTTTAAGTGAGTCAAGTGGGTGTAAAGCGATATAAACACAGCAGTGAAAAGCACCTAAACCCCATTATAAAATTAAATTACTTTTAAAAACCCGTGAAACAAAGACAGTGAAAGAGAGAGAAATTCTTACAAAATTCGTTCAGGGACTGTGATGCCACCTGGATTGACCATATCTAGACCCACTGCTGATTGAGACATAAGGGTGAACACTCTTGGGGCTGAGAGGTTTGGTGAGGTTGGGTGAGCAAACGCAGACCCTTTAAAGTAATACTGCGTGGTACCCATCCCATGGGTCCCAAATCTCCAGGTTCAAGGGCATCTTCCTACATCGAAAACATGCATGAGACACCCAGAAGATGGTACACCGTGTGATCGGGAAAGGTTTCTAAAACGCACCTCATTTCTCATCTCCTTGTGCTCGGGTTCGCCATTCCAGCCGCTTTACTAGCAATCTCCCTCCTTGGAGAATCAGCACCTTTAACCTCCTGTTCCGTCCAGGTTGCCATTTGTCCTGAGGATGAACGGGAAGAGGGCGAAACAATGAGAGACTAGCTCTAGGCGTTGGGGCAGGCACAGGTCACTCTATTTTCCCATCAGGAAGAAGAATTAACCACAGGCTCAGCCTGCCGCCCGGAACCAGAATAGGGCCTGAAGCAATCCTGCGCTTTTGCGGCCAGCTCCCAAAAAAGCGAGTTGAAAAATGGAGCTCAGGGGCACTGCAATTCACAAACCTGCAGAGTTATAACTGATAACTCTCGTCCACAAATATATTGAGGGAAGGCAACGAAGAGGATTTGAAAGCAAGGCAGAATTGCAGGAAACTGATTTCAGGAGGTAGATTCGAATCGCCTTTAAAGCACAGGAAAAGCGGCAAAACCTCGACAATGATGCCCTTGGCCAAAAAGGGCGTATGCGTTTTTTCCTGAATATATTCAGGAAAAAACGCATACGCCCTTTTTGGCCAACCAACCAACCTGAAAAGGCAAATCAGCGCTACAAAGAAGTCTCGCTTCCCATCGGTCAAAAGGACCATGCTGAATAAAGTGTCAAAACCAGAAATGCAGGGCAGGCCATGGAGAAACGGGAGCCTTGCTACGCTGATGGGCGGGAGGTAAATTGCCAACAGCCACTCTGGAGAAGTGTACGGTGTGTCCTGAAACACCTAAAAAACGCAGCTTAGAGAGCGAAGGGCACTTCCACTCATGGGCGTATAAATTGGGAAAACTAAAAATCAGCAAGACACAGGCACCCCAAAGTTTAGGGCTGCTCTGCTGACAAGAACCTCCACTTCGTTACTCCTTAAATATCCCAGGAAAGAGAAAAATGGATAAAGACGTTTTGGTCCTTATGTACAATGGAATATCACTCAGCCATGAAATCAACGTCATAAGGCTAGTGGCAGCATGATGAGTGGATTTAGGTACGACGATTCTAAGTGAAATAAGTCAAACAGAAAACGACACTTATCATAAGATATCACTTATAGAGGGAATGTAAAAACCGCTACACTGGAACTGAACTACAAAACAGAACAGAGCCACACGTTTAGAAAACACACTATGGCTGCTCAACGGGAAAGGGGAGGTGGGGAGATGCGTAAAAGAAGGGTTTCAAATTAGCTCCGATACCGTTCCATAAACCCAATATGTAATAGACAAGACCTACTCCTTGCTCAGTGAACTTGACTCAACACCCCCTATTCAACGCCCAAGAATATATCTGACTAGTAAGAATCTTAAAACCTATGTGTTGATATCCCTCTGTAAGTGAGTCAAGTGGGTGTAAAGCGGCCTAAACACAGCAGTGAAAAGCAGCTAAACCCCATTATAAAAATCAACTACTTTTAAAAAGCCGTGAAACAAAGACAGTGAAAAAGAGAGAAATTCTTACAAAATTCGTTCAGGGGCTGTGATGCCACCTGGATTGACCATATCAAGACCCACTGCTGATTGAGACATAAGGGTGAACACTCTTGGGGCTGAGAGGTTTGGCGAGGTTGGGTGAGCAAACGCAGACCCTTTAAAGTAATACTGCGTGGTACCCATCCCATGGGTCCCAAATCTCCAGGTTCAAGGGCATCTTCCTACATCGAAAACATGCATGAGACACCCAGAAGGTGGTACACCGTGTGATCGGGAAAGGTTTCTAAAACGCACCTCATTTCTCATCTCCTTGTGCTCGGGTTCGCCATTCCAGCCGCTTTACTAGCAATCTCCCTCCTTGGAGAATCAGCACCTTTAACCTCCTGTTCCGTCCAGGTTGCCATTTGTCCTGAGGATGAACGGGAAGAGGGTGAAACAATGAGAGACTAGCTCAAGAAGTTGGGGCAGGCACAGGTCACTCTATTTTCCCATCAGGAAGAAGAATTAACCACAGGCTCAGCCTGCCGCCCGGAACCAGAATAGGGCCTGAAGCAATCCTGCGCTTTTGCGGCCAGCTCCCAAAAAAGCGAGTTGAAAAATGGAGCTCAGGGGCACTGCAATTCACAAACCTGCAGAGTTATAACTGATAACTCTCGTCCACAAATATATTGAGGGAAGGCAACGAAGAGGATTTGAAAGCAAGGCAGAATTGCAGGAAACTGATTTCAGGAGGTAGATTCGAATCGCCTTTAAAGCACAGGAAAAGCGGCAAAACCTCGACAATGATGCCCTTGGCCAAAAAGGGCGTATGCGTTTTTTCCTGAATATATTCAGGAAAAAACGCATACGCCCTTTTTGGCCAACCAAGCAACCTGGAAAGGCAAATCAGCGCTACAAAGAAGTCTCGCTTCCCATCGGTCAAAAGGACCATGCTGAATAAAGTGTCAAAACCAGAAATGCAGGGCAGGCCATGGAGAAACGGGAGCCTTGCTACGCTGATGGGCGGGAGGTAAATTGCCAACAGCCACTCTGGAGAAGTGTACGGTGTGTCCTGAAACATCTAAAAAACGCAGCTTAGAGAGCGAAGGGCATTTCCACTCATGGGCGTATAAATTGGGAAAACTAAAAATCAGCAAGACACAGGCACCCCAAAGTTTAGGGCTGCTCTGCTGACAAGAACCTCCACTTCGTTACTCCTTAAATATCCCAGGAAAGAGAAAAATGGATAAAGACGTTGTGGTCCTTATGTAGAATGGAATATCACTGAGCCATGAAATCAACATCATAAGGCTACTGGCAGCATGATGAGTGGATTTAGGTACGACGATTCTACGTGAAATAAGTCAAACAGAAAACGACACTTATCATAAGATATCACTTATAGAGGGAATGTAAAAACCGCTACACTTGAACTGAATTACAAAACAGAACAGAGCCACACGTTTAGAAAACACACTATGGCTGCTTAACGGGAAAGGGGAGGTGGGGTGATGCGTAAAAGAAGGGTTTCAAATTAGCTCAGATACCGTTCCATAAACCCAATATGTAATAGACAAGACCTACTCCTTGCTCAGTGAACTTGACTCAACACCCCCTATTCAACGCCCAAGAATATATCTGACTAGTAAGAATCTTAAAACCTATGTGTTGATATCCCTCTGTAAGTGAGTCAAGTGGGTGTAAAGCGGCCTAAACACAGCAGTGAAAAGCAGCCAAACCCCATTATAAAAATCAACTACTTTTAAAAAGCCGTGAAACAAAGACAGTGAAAGAGAGAAATTCTTACAAAATTCGTTCAGGGGCTGTGATGCCACCTGGATTGACCATATCTAGACCCACTGCTGATTGAGACATAAGGGTGAACACTCTTGGGGCTGAGAGGTTTGGTGAGGTTGGGTGAGCAAACGCAGACCCTTTAAAGTAATACTGCGTGGTACCCATCCCATGGGTCCCAAATCTCCAGGTTCAAGGGAATCTTCCTACATGGAAAACATGCATGAGACACCCAGAAGATGGTACACCGTGTGATCGGGAAAGGTTTTTAAAACGCACCTCATTTCTCATCTCCTTGTGCTCGGGTTCGCCATTCCAGCCGCTTTACTAGCAATCTCCCTCCTTGGAGAATCAGCACCTTTAACCTCCTGTTCCGTCCAGGTTGCCATTTCTCCTGAGGATGAACGGGAAGAGGGCGAAACAATGAGAGACTAGCTCAAGAAGTTGGGGCAGGCACAGGTCACTCTATTTTCCCATCAGGAAGAAGAATTAACCACAGGCTCAGCCTGCCGCCCGGAACCAGAATAGGGCCTGAAGCAATCCTGCGCTTTTGCGGCCAGCTCCCAAAAAAGCGAGTTGAAAAATGGAGCTCAGGGGCACTGCAATTCACAAACCTGCAGAGTTATAACTGATAACTCTCGTCCACAAATATATTGAGGGAAGGCAACGAAGAGGATTTGAAAGCAAGGCAGAATTGCAGGAAACTGATTTCAGGAGGTAGATTCGAATCGCCTTTAAAGCACAGGAAAAGCGGCAAAACCTCGACAATGATGCCCTTGGCCAAAAAGGGCGTATGCGTTTTTTCCTGAATATATTCAGGAAAAAACGCATACGCCCTTTTTGGCCAACCAACCAACCTGAAAAGGCAAATCAGCGCTACAAAGAAGTCTCGCTTCCCATCGGTCAAAAGGACCATGCTGAATAAAGTGTCAAAACCAGAAATGCAGGGCAGGCCATGGAGAAACGGGAGCCTTGCTACGCTGATGGGCGGGAGGTAAATTGCCAACAGCCACTCTGGAGAAGTGTACGGTGTGTCCTGAAACACCTAAAAAACGCAGCTTAGAGAGCGAAGGGCACTTCCACTCATGGGCGTATAAATTGGGAAAACTAAAAATCAGCAAGACACAGGCACCCCAAAGTTTAGGGCTGCTCTGCTGACAAGAACCTCCACTTCGTTACTCCTTAAATATCCCAGGAAAGAGAAAAATGGATAAAGACGTTTTGGTCCTTATGTACAATGGAATATCACTCAGCCATGAAATCAACGTCATAAGGCTAGTGGCAGCATGATGAGTGGATTTAGGTACGACGATTCTAAGTGAAATAAGTCAAACAGAAAACGACACTTATCATAAGATATCACTTATAGAGGGAATGTAAAAACCGCTACACTGGAACTGAACTACAAAACAGAACAGAGCCACACGTTTAGAAAACACACTATGGCTGCTCAACGGGAAAGGGGAGGTGGGGAGATGCGTAAAAGAAGGGTTTCAAATTAGCTCAGATACCGTTCCATAAACCCAATATGTAATAGACAAGACCTACTCCTTGCTCAGTGAACTTGACTCAACACCCCCTATTCAACGCCCAAGAATATATCTGACTAGTAAGAATCTTAAAACCTATGTGTTGATATCCCTCTGTAAGTGAGTCAAGTGGGTGTAAAGCGGCCTAAACACAGCAGTGAAAAGCAGCTAAACCCCATTATAAAAATCAACTACTTTTAAAAAGCCGTGAAACAAAGACAGTGAAAGACAGAGAAATTCTTACAAAATTCGTTCAGGGGCTGTGATGCCACCTGGATTGACCATATCTAGACCCACTGCTGATTGAGACATAAGTGTGAACCCTCTTGGGGCTGAGAGGTTTGGTGAGGTTGGGTGAGCAAACACAGACCCTTTAAAGTAATACTGCGTGGTGCCCATCCCATGGGTCCGAAATCTCCAGGTTCAAGGGCATTTTCCTACATCGAAAACATGCATGAGACACCCAGAAGATGGTACACCGTGTGATCGGGAAAGGTTTCTAAAACGCACGTCATTTCTCATCTCCTTGTGCTCGGGTTCGCCATTCCAGCCGCTTTACTAGCAATCTCCCTCCTTGGAGAATCAGCACCTTTAACCTCCTGTTCCGTCCAGGTTGCCATTTGTCCTGAGGATGAACGGGAAGAGGGTGAAACAATGAGAGACTAGCTCAAGAAGTTGGGGCAGGCACAGGTCACTCTATTTTCCCATCAGGAAGAAGAATTAACCACAGGCTCAGCCTGCCGCCCGGAACCAGAATAGGGCCTGAAGCAATCCTGCGCTTTTGCGGCCAGCTCCCAAAAAAGCGAGTTGAAAAATGGAGCTCAGGGGCACTGCAATTCACAAACCTGCAGAGTTATAACTGATAACTCTCGTCCACAAATATATTGAGGGAAGGCAACGAAGAGGATTTGAAAGCAAGGCAGAATTGCAGGAAACTGATTTCAGGAGGTAGATTCGAATCGCCTTTAAAGCACAGGAAAAGCGGCAAAACCTCGACAATGATGCCCTTGGCCAAAAAGGGCGTATGCGTTTTTTACTAAATATATTCAGGAAAAAACGCATACGCCCTTTTTGGCCAACCAAGCAACCTGGAAAGGCAAATCAGCGCTACAAAGAAGTCTCGCTTCCCATCGGTCAAAAGGACCATGCTGAATAAAGTGTCAAAACCAGAAATGCAGGGCAGGCCATGGAGAAACGGGAGCCTTGCTACGCTGATGGGCGGGAGGTAAATTGCCAACAGCCACTCTGGAGAAGTGTACGGTGTGTCCTGAAACACCTAAAAAACTCAGCTTAGAGAGCATAGGGCACTTCCACTCATGGGCGTATAAATTGGAAAACTAAAAATCAGCAAGACACAGGCACCCCAAAGTTTAGGGCTGCTCTGCTGACAAGAACCTCCACTTCCTTACACCTGAAATATCCCAGGAAAGAGAAAAATGGATAAAGACGTTGTGGTCCTTATGTACAATGGAATATCACTCAGCCATGAAATCAACGTCATAAGGCTAGTGGCAGCATGATGAGTGGATTTAGGTACGACGATTCTAAGTGAAATAAGTCAAACAGAAAACGACACTTATCATAAGATATCACTTATAGAGGGAATGTAAAAACCGCTACACTTGAACTGAATTACAAAACAGAACAGAGTCACACGTTTAGAAAACACACTATGGCTGCTTAACGGGAAAGGTGAGGTGGGGTGATGCGTAAAAGAAGGGTTTCAAATTAGCTCAGATACCGTTCCATAAACCCAATATGTAATAGACAAGACCTACTCCTTGCTCAGTGAACTTGACTCAACACCCCCTATTCAACGCCCAAGAATATATCTGACTAGTAAGAATCTTAAAACCTATGTGTTGATATCCCTCTGTAAGTGAGTCAAGTGGGTGTAAAGCGGCCTAAACACAGCAGTGAAAAGCAGCTAAACCCCATTATAAAAATCAACTACTTTTAAAAAGCCGTGAAACAATGACAGTGAAAGAGAGAGAAATTCTTACAAAATTCGTTCAGGGGCTGTGATGCCACCTGGATTGACCATATCTAGACCCACTGCTGATTGAGACATAAGTGTGAACACTCTTGGGGCTGAGAGGTTTGGTGAGGTTGGGTGAGCAAACGCAGACCCTTTAAAGTAATACTGCGTGGTACCCATCCCATGGGTCCCAAATCTCCAGGTTCAAGGGCATTTTCCTACATCGAAAACATGCATGAGACACCCAGAAGATGGTACACCATGTGATCGGGAAAGGTTTCTAAAACGCACGTCATTTCTCATCTCCTTGTGCTCGGGTTCGCCATTCCAGCCGCTTTACTAGCAATCTCCCTCCTTGGAGAATCAGCACCTTTAACCTCCTGTTCCGTCCAGGTTGCCATTTGTCCTGAGGATGAACGGGAAGAGGGTGAAACAATGAGAGACTAGCTCAAGAAGTTGGGGCAGGCACAGGTCACTCTATTTTCCCATCAGGAAGAAGAATTAACCACAGGCTCAGCCTGCCGCCCGGAACCAGAATAGGGCCTGAAGCAATCCTGCGCTTTTGCGGCCAGCTCCCAAAAAAGCGAGTTGAAAAATGGAGCTCAGGGGCACTGCAATTCACAAACCTGCAGAGTTATAACTGATAACTCTCGTCCACAAATATATTGAGGGAAGGCAACGAAGAGGATTTGAAAGCAAGGCAGAATTGCAGGAAACTGATTTCAGGAGGTAGATTCGAATCGCCTTTAAAGCACAGGAAAAGCGGCAAAACCTCGACAATGATGCTCTTGGCCAAAAAGGGCGTATGCGTTTTTTCCTGAATATATTCAGGAAAAAACGCATACGCCCTTTTTGGCCAACCAAGCAACCTGGAAAGGCAAATCAGCGCTACAAAGAAGTCTCGCTTCCCATCGGTCAAAAGGACCATGCTGAATAAAGTGTCAAAACCAGAAATGCAGGGCAGGCCATGGAGAAATGGGAGCCTTGCTACGCTGATGGGCGGGAGGTAAATTGCCAACAGCCACTCTGGAGAAGTGTACGGTGTGTCCTGAAACACCTAAAAAACTCAGCTTAGAGAGCATAGGGCATTTCCACTCATGGGCGTATAAATTGGAAAACTAAAAATCAGCAAGACACAGGCACCCCAAAGTTTAGGGCTGCTCTGCTGACAAGAACCTCCACTTCCTTACACCTGAAATATCCCAGGAAAGAGAAAAATGGATAAAGACGTTGTGGTCCTTATGTACAATGGAATATCACTCAGCCATGAAATCAACGTCATAAGGCTAGTGGCAGCATGATGAGTGGATTTAGGTACGACGATTCTAAGTGAAATAAGTCAAACAGAAAACGACACTTATCATAAGATATCACTTATAGAGGGAATGTAAAAACCGCTACACTTGAACTGAATTACAAAACAGAACAGAGTCACACGTTTAGAAAACACACTATGGCTGCTTAACGGGAAAGGTGAGGTGGGGTGATGCGTAAAAGAAGGGTTTCAAATTAGCTCAGATACCGTTCCATAAACCCAATATGTAATAGACAAGACCTACTCCTTGCTCAGTGAACTTGACTCAAAACCCCCTATTCAACGCCCAAGAATATATCTGACTAGTAAGAATCTTAAAACCTATGTGTTGATATCCCTCTGTAAGTGAGTCAAGTGGGTGTAAAGCGGCCTAAACACAGCAGTGAAAAGCAGCTAAACCCCATTATAAAAATCAACTACTTTTAAAAAGCCGTGAAACAAAGACAGTGAAAGAGAGAGAAATTCTTACAAAATTCGTTCAGGGGCTGTGATGCCACCTGGATTGACCATATCTAGACCCACTGCTGATTGAGACATAAGTGTGAACACTCTTGGGGCTGAGAGGTTTGGTGAGGTTGGGTGAGCAAACGCAGACCCTTTAAAGTAATACTGCGTGGTACCCATCCCATGGGTCCCAAATCTCCAGGTTCAAGGGCATTTTCCTACATCGAAAACATGCATGAGACACCCAGAAGATGGTACACCGTGTGATCGGGAAAGGTTTCTAAAACGCACCTCATTTCTCATCTCCTTGTGCTCGGGTTCGCCATTCCAGCCGCTTTACTAGCAATCTCCCTCCTTGGAGAATCAGCACCTTTAACCTCCTGTTCCGTCCAGGTTGCCATTTGTCCTGAGGATGAACGGGAAGAGGGTGAAACAATGAGAGACTAGCTCAAGAAGTTGGGGCAGGCACAGGTCACTCTATTTTCCCATCAGGAAGAAGAATTAACCACAGGCTCATCCTGCCGCCCGGAACCAGAATAGGGCCTGAAGCAATCCTGCGCTTTTGCGTCCAGCTCCCAAAAAAGCGAGTTGAAAAATGGAGCTCAGGGGCACTGCAATTCACAAACCTGCAGAGTTATAACTGATAACTCTCGTCCACAAATATATTGAGGGAAGGCAACGAAGAGGATTTGAAAGCAAGGCAGAATTGCAGGAAACTGATTTCAGGAGGTAGATTCGAATCGCCTTTAAAGCACAGGAAAAGCGGCAAAACCTCGACAATGATGCCCTTGGCCAAAAAGGGCGTATGCGTTTTTTAATAAATATATTCAGGAAAAAACGCATACGCCCTTTTTGGCCAACCAAGCAACCTGGAAAGGCAAATCAGCGCTACAAAGAAGTCTCGCTTCCCATCGGTCAAAAGGACCATGCTGAATAAAGTGTCAAAACCAGAAATGCAGGGCAGGCCATGGAGAAACGGGAGCCTTGCTACGCTGATGGGCGGGAGGTAAATTGCCAACAGCCACTCTGGAGAAGTGTACGGTGTGTCCTGAAACACCTAAAAAACTCAGCTTAGAGAGCATAGGGCACTTCCACTCATGGGCGTATAAATTGGAAAACTAAAAATCAGCAAGACACAGGCACCCCAAAGTTTAGGGCTGCTCTGCTGACAAGAACCTCCACTTCCTTACACCTGAAATATCCCAGGAAAGAGAAAAATGGATAAAGACGTTGTGGTCCTTATGTACAATGGAATATCACTCAGCCATGAAATCAACGTCATAAGGCTAGTGGCAGCATGATGAGTGGATTTAGGTACGACGATTCTAAGTGAAATAAGTCAAACAGAAAACGACACTTATCATAAGATATCACTTATAGAGGGAATGTAAAAACCGCTACACTTGAACTGAATTACAAAACAGAACAGAGTCACACGTTTAGAAAACACACTATGGCTGCTTAACGGGAAAGGTGAGGTGGGGTGATGCGTAAAAGAAGGGTTTCAAATTAGCTCAGATACCGTTCCATAAACCCAATATGTAATAGACAAGACCTACTCCTTGCTCAGTGAACTTGACTCAAAACCCCCTATTCAACGCCCAAGAATATATCTGACTAGTAAGAATCTTAAAACCTATGTGTTGATATCCCTCTGTAAGTGAGTCAAGTGGGTGTAAAGCGGCCTAAACACAGCAGTGAAAAGCAGCTAAACCCCATTATAAAAATCAACTACTTTTAAAAACCCGTGAAACAATGACAGTGAAAGAGAGAGAAATTCTTACAAAATTCGTTCAGGGGCTGTGATGCCACCTGGATTGACCATATCTAGACCCACTAATGATTGAGACATAAGTGTGAACACTCTTGGGGCTGAGAGGTTTGGTGAGGTTGGGTGAGCAAACGCAGACCCTTTAAAGTAATACTGCGTGGTACCCATCCCATGGGTCCCAAATCTCCAGGTTCAAGGGCATCTTCCTACATCGAAAACATGCATGAGACACCCAGAAGATGGTACACCGTGTGATCGGGAAAGGTTTCTAAAACGCACCTCATTTCTCATCTCCTTGTGCTCGGGTTCGCCATTCCAGCCGCTTTACTAGCAATCTCCCTCCTTGGAGAATCAGCACCTTTAACCTCCTGTTCCGTCCAGGTTGCCATTTGTCCTGAGGATGAACGGGAAGAGGGCGAAACAATGAGAGACTAGCTCAAGAAGTTGGGGCAGGCACAGGTCACTCTATTTTCCCATCAGGAAGAAGAATTAACCACAGGCTCAGCCTGCCGCCCGGAACCAGAATAGGGCCTGAAGCAATCCTGCGCTTTTGCGGCCAGCTCCCAAAAAAGCGAGTTGAAAAATGGAGCTCAGGGGCACTGCAATTCACAAACCTGCAGAGTTATAACTGATAACTCTCGTCCACAAATATATTGAGGGAAGGCAACGAAGAGGATTTGAAAGCAAGGCAGAATTGCAGGAAACTGATTTCAGGAGGTAGATTCGAATCGCCTTTAAAGCACAGGAAAAGCGGCAAAACCTCGACAATGATGCCCTTGGCCAAAAAGGGCGTATGCGTTTTTTCCTGAATATATTCAGGAAAAAACGCCTACGCCCTTTTTGGCCAACCAACCAACCTGGAAAGGCAAATCAGCGCTACAAAGAAGTCTCGCTTCCCATCGGTCAAAAGGACCATGCTGAATAAAGTGTCAAAACCAGAAATGCAGGGCAGGCCATGGAGAAACGGGAGCCTTGCTACGCTGATGGGCGGGAGGTAAATTGCCAACAGCCACTCTGGAGAAGTGTACGGTGTGTCCTGAAACACCTAAAAAACGCAGCTTAGAGAGCATAGGGCATTTCCACTCATGGGCGTATAAATTGGGAAAACTAAAAATCAGCAAGACACAGGCACCCCAAAGTTTAGGGCTGCTCTGCTGACAAGAACCTCCACTTCGTTACTCCTTAAATATCCCAGGAAAGAGAAAAATGGATAAAGACGTTGTGGTCCTTATGTACAATGGAATATCACTCAGCCATGAAATCAACGTCATAAGGCTAGTGGCAGCATGATGAGTGGATTTAGGTACGACGATTCTAAGTGAAATAAGTCAAACAGAAAACGACACTTATCATAAGATATCACTTATAGAGGGAATGTAAAAACCGCTACACTTGAACTGAATTACAAAACAGAACAGAGTCACACGTTTAGAAAACACACTATGGCTGCTTAACGGGAAAGGTGAGGTGGGGTGATGCGTAAAAGAAGGGTTTCAAATTAGCTCAGATACCGTTCCATAAACCCAATATGTAATAGACAAGACCTACTCCTTGCTCAGTGAACTTGACTCAACACCCCCTATTCAACGCCCAAGAATATATCTGACTAGTAAGAATCTTAAAACCTATGTGTTGATATCCCTCTGTAAGTGAGTCAAGTGGGTGTAAAGCGGCCTAAACACAGCAGTGAAAAGCAGCTAAACCCCATTATAAAAATCAACTACTTTTAAAAAGCCGTGAAACAAAGACAGTGAAAGAGAGAGAAATTCTTACAAAATTCGTTCAGGGGCTGTGATGCCACCTGGATTGACCATATCTAGACCCACTGATGATTGAGACATAAGGGTGAACACTCTTGGGGCTGAGAGGTTTGGTGAGGTTGGGTGAGCAAACACAGACCCTTTAAAGTAATACTGCGTGGTGCCCATCCCATGGGTCCCAAATCTCCAGGTTCAAGGGCATTTTCCTACATCGAAAACATGCATGAGACACCCAGAAGATGGTACACCGTGTGATCGGGAAAGGTTTCTAAAACGCACGTCATTTCTCATCTCCTTGTGCTCGGGTTCGCCATTCCAGCCGCTTTACTAGCAATCTCCCTCCTTGGAGAATCAGCACCTTTAACCTCCTGTTCCGTCCAGGTTGCCATTTGTCCTGAGGATGAACGGGAAGAGGGTGAAACAATGAGAGACTAGCTCAAGAAGTTGGGGCAGGCACAGGTCACTCTATTTTCCCATCAGGAAGAAGAATTAACCACAGGCTCAGCCTGCCGCCCGGAACCAGAATAGGGCCTGAAGCAATCCTGCGCTTTTGCGGCCAGCTCCCAAAAAAGCGAGTTGAAAAATGGAGCTCAGGGGCAATGCAATTCACAAACCTGCAGAGTTATAACTGATAACTCTCGTCCACAAATATATTGAGGGAAGGCAACGAAGAGGATTTGAAAGCAAGGCAGAATTGCAGGAAACTGATTTCAGGAGGTAGATTCGAATCGCCTTTAAAGCACAGGAAAAGCGGCAAAACCTCGACAATGATGCCCTTGGCCAAAAAGGGCGTATGCGTTTTTTCCTGAATATATTCAGGAAAAAACGCATACGCCCTTTTTGGCCAACCAACCAACCTGAAAAGGCAAATCAGCGCTACAAAGAAGTCTCGCTTCCCATCGGTCAAAAGGACCATGCTGAATAAAGTGTCAAAACCAGAAATGCAGGGCAGGCCATGGAGAAACGGGAGCCTTGCTACGCTGATGGGCGGGAGGTAAATTGCCAACAGCCACTCTGGAGAAGTGTACGGTGTGTCCTGAAACACCTAAAAAACGCAGCTTAGAGAGCGAAGGGCACTTCCACTCATGGGCGTATAAATTGGGAAAACTAAAAATCAGCAAGACACAGGCACCCCAAAGTTTAGGGCTGCTCTGCTGACAAGAACCTCCACTTCGTTACTCCTTAAATATCCCAGGAAAGAGAAAAATGGATAAAGACGTTTTGGTCCTTATGTACAATGGAATATCACTCAGCCATGAAATCAACGTCATAAGGCTAGTGGCAGCATGATGAGTGGATTTAGGTACGACGATTCTAAGTGAAATAAGTCAAACAGAAAACGACACTTATCATAAGATATCACTTATAGAGGGAATGTAAAAACCGCTACACTGGAACTGAACTACAAAACAGAACAGAGCCACACGTTTAGAAAACACACTATGGCTGCTCAACGGGAAAGGGGAGGTGGGGAGATGCGTAAAAGAAGGGTTTCAAATTAGCTCCGATACCGTTCCATAAACCCAATATGTAATAGACAAGACCTACTCCTTGCTCAGTGAACTTGACTCAACACCCCCTATTCAACGCCCAAGAATATATCTGACTAGTAAGAATCTTAAAACCTATGTGTTGATATCCCTCTGTAAGTGAGTCAAGTGGGTGTAAAGCGGCCTAAACACAGCAGTGAAAAGCAGCTAAACCCCATTATAAAAATCAACTACTTTTAAAAAGCCGTGAAACAAAGACAGTGAAAAAGAGAGAAATTCTTACAAAATTCGTTCAGGGGCTGTGATGCCACCTGGATTGACCATATCAAGACCCACTGCTGATTGAGACATAAGGGTGAACACTCTTGGGGCTGAGAGGTTTGGCGAGGTTGGGTGAGCAAACGCAGACCCTTTAAAGTAATACTGCGTGGTACCCATCCCATGGGTCCCAAATCTCCAGGTTCAAGGGCATCTTCCTACATCGAAAACATGCATGAGACACCCAGAAGGTGGTACACCGTGTGATCGGGAAAGGTTTCTAAAACGCACCTCATTTCTCATCTCCTTGTGCTCGGGTTCGCCATTCCAGCCGCTTTACTAGCAATCTCCCTCCTTGGAGAATCAGCACCTTTAACCTCCTGTTCCGTCCAGGTTGCCATTTGTCCTGAGGATGAACGGGAAGAGGGTGAAACAATGAGAGACTAGCTCAAGAAGTTGGGGCAGGCACAGGTCACTCTATTTTCCCATCAGGAAGAAGAATTAACCACAGGCTCAGCCTGCCGCCCGGAACCAGAATAGGGCCTGAAGCAATCCTGCGCTTTTGCGGCCAGCTCCCAAAAAAGCGAGTTGAAAAATGGAGCTCAGGGGCACTGCAATTCACAAACCTGCAGAGTTATAACTGATAACTCTCGTCCACAAATATATTGAGGGAAGGCAACGAAGAGGATTTGAAAGCAAGGCAGAATTGCAGGAAACTGATTTCAGGAGGTAGATTCGAATCGCCTTTAAAGCACAGGAAAAGCGGCAAAACCTCGACAATGATGCCCTTGGCCAAAAAGGGCGTATGCGTTTTTTCCTGAATATATTCAGGAAAAAACGCATACGCCCTTTTTGGCCAACCAAGCAACCTGGAAAGGCAAATCAGCGCTACAAAGAAGTCTCGCTTCCCATCGGTCAAAAGGACCATGCTGAATAAAGTGTCAAAACCAGAAATGCAGGGCAGGCCATGGAGAAACGGGAGCCTTGCTACGCTGATGGGCGGGAGGTAAATTGCCAACAGCCACTCTGGAGAAGTGTACGGTGTGTCCTGAAACATCTAAAAAACGCAGCTTAGAGAGCGAAGGGCATTTCCACTCATGGGCGTATAAATTGGGAAAACTAAAAATCAGCAAGACACAGGCACCCCAAAGTTTAGGGCTGCTCTGCTGACAAGAACCTCCACTTCGTTACTCCTTAAATATCCCAGGAAAGAGAAAAATGGATAAAGACGTTGTGGTCCTTATGTAGAATGGAATATCACTGAGCCATGAAATCAACATCATAAGGCTACTGGCAGCATGATGAGTGGATTTAGGTACGACGATTCTACGTGAAATAAGTCAAACAGAAAACGACACTTATCATAAGATATCACTTATAGAGGGAATGTAAAAACCGCTACACTTGAACTGAATTACAAAACAGAACAGAGCCACACGTTTAGAAAACACACTATGGCTGCTTAACGGGAAAGGGGAGGTGGGGTGATGCGTAAAAGAAGGGTTTCAAATTAGCTCAGATACCGTTCCATAAACCCAATATGTAATAGACAAGACCTACTCCTTGCTCAGTGAACTTGACTCAACACCCCCTATTCAACGCCCAAGAATATATCTGACTAGTAAGAATCTTAAAACCTATGTGTTGATATCCCTCTGTAAGTGAGTCAAGTGGGTGTAAAGCGGCCTAAACACAGCAGTGAAAAGCAGCCAAACCCCATTATAAAAATCAACTACTTTTAAAAAGCCGTGAAACAAAGACAGTGAAAGAGAGAAATTCTTACAAAATTCGTTCAGGGGCTGTGATGCCACCTGGATTGACCATATCTAGACCCACTGCTGATTGAGACATAAGGGTGAACACTCTTGGGGCTGAGAGGTTTGGTGAGGTTGGGTGAGCAAACGCAGACCCTTTAAAGTAATACTGCGTGGTACCCATCCCATGGGTCCCAAATCTCCAGGTTCAAGGGCATCTTCCTACATGGAAAACATGCATGAGACACCCAGAAGATGGTACACCGTGTGATCGGGAAAGGTTTTTAAAACGCACCTCATTTCTCATCTCCTTGTGCTCGGGTTCGCCATTCCAGCCGCTTTACTAGCAATCTCCCTCCTTGGAGAATCAGCACCTTTAACCTCCTGTTCCGTCCAGGTTGCCATTTCTCCTGAGGATGAACGGGAAGAGGGCGAAACAATGAGAGACTAGCTCAAGAAGTTGGGGCAGGCACAGGTCACTCTATTTTCCCATCAGGAAGAAGAATTAACCACAGGCTCAGCCTGCCGCCCGGAACAAGAAGAGGGCCTGAAGCAATCCTGCGCTTTTGCGGCCAGCTCCCAAAAAAGCGAGTTGAAAAATGGAGCTCAGGGGCACTGCAATTCACAAACCTGCAGAGTTATAACTGATAACTCTCGTCCACAAATATATTGAGGGAAGGCAACGAAGAGGATTTGAAAGCAAGGCAGAATTGCAGGAAACTGATTTCAGGAGGTAGATTCGAATCGCCTTTAAAGCACAGGAAAAGCGGCAAAACCTCGACAATGATGCCCTTGGCCAAAAAGGGCGTATGCGTTTTTTCCTGAATATATTCAGGAAAAAACGCATACGCCCTTTTTGGCCAACCAACCAACCTGGAAAGGCAAATCAGCGCTACAAAGAAGTCTCGCTTCCCATCGGTCAAAAGGACCATGCTGAATAAAGTGTCAAAACCAGAAATGCAGGGCAGGCCATGGAGAAACGGGAGCCTTGCTACGCTGATGGGCAGGATGTAAATTGCCAACAGCCACTCTGGAGAAGTGTACGGTGTGTCCTGAAACACCTAAAAAACGCAGCTTAGAGAGCATAGGGCATTTCCACTCATGGGCGTATAAATTGGGAAAACTAAAAATCAGCAAGACACAGGCACCCCAAAGTTTAGGGCTGCTCTGCTGACAAGAACCTCCACTTCGTTACTCCTTAAATATCCCAGGAAAGAGAAAAATGGATAAAGACGTTGTGGTCCTTATGTACAATGGAATATCACTCAGCCATGAAATCAACGTCATAAGGCTAGTGGCAGCATGATGAGTGGATTTAGGTACGACGATTCTAAGTGAAATAAGTCAAACAGAAAACGACACTTATCATCAGATATCACTTATAGAGGGAATGTAAAAACCGCTACACTGGAACTGAATTACAAAACAGAACAGAGCCACACGTTTAGAAAACACACTATGGCTGCTTAACGGGAAAGGGGAGGTGGGGTGATGCGTAAAAGAAGGGTTTCAAATTAGCTCAGATACCGTTCCATAAACCCAATATGTAATAGACAAGACCTACTCCTTGCTCAGTGAACTTGACTCAACACCCCCTATTCAACGCCCAAGAATATATCTGACTAGTAAGAATCTTAAAACCTATGTGTTGATATCCCTCTGTAAGTGAGTCAAGTGGGTGTAAAGCGGCCTAAACACAGCAGTGAAAAGCAGCTAAACGCCATTATTAAATTCAATTACTTTTAAAACTCCGTGAAACAAAGACAGTGAAAGAGAGAGAAATTCTTACAAAATTCGTTCAGGGGCTGTGATGCCACCTGGATTGACCATATCTAGACCCACAGCTGATTGAGACATAAGAGTGGACACTCTTGCGCCTTAGAGTTTTGGTGAGGTTGGGTGAGCAAACGCAGACCCTTTAAAGTAATACTGCGGGGTACCCATCCCATGGGTCCCAAATCTCCAGGTTCAAGGGCATCTTCCTACATCGAAAACATGCATGAGAAACCCAGAAGATGGTACACCGTGTGATCGGGAAAGGTTTCCAAAACGCACCTCATTTCTCATCTCCTTGTGCTCGGGTTCGCCATTCCAACCCCTTTACTAGCAATCTCCCTCCTTGGAGAATCAGCACCTTTCACCTCTTGTTCCGTACAGGTAGCCATTTGTCCTGAGGATGAACGGGAAGAGGGGGAACCAATGAGAGACTAGCTCTAGGTGTTGGGACAGGCACAGGTCACTCTATTTTCCCATCAGGAAGAAGAATTAACCACAGGCTCAGCCTGCCCCCCCGGAACCAGAATAGGGCCTGAAGCAATCCTGCTCTTTTGCGGTCTGCTCACAAAAAGGCGAGTTGAAAAACGTAGCCCAGGGGCACTGCAATTCACAAACCTGCAGAGTTATCAATTGATAACTCTCGTCCACAAATATATTGAGGGAAGGCAACGAAGAGGATTTGAAAGCAAGGCAGAATTGCAGGAAACAGATTGCAGGAGGTAGATTCGAATCGCCTTTAAAGCACAGGAAAAGCGGCAAAACCTCGGCAATGATGCCCTTGGCCAAAAAGGGCGTATGCGTTTTTTCCTGAATATATTCAGGAAAAAACGCATACGCCCTTTTTGGCCAACCAAGCAACCTGGAAAGGCAAATCAGCGCTACAAAGAGGTCTCGCTTCCCATCGGTCAAAAGGGCCATGCTGAATAAAGTGTCAAAACCAGGAATGCAGGACAGGCCATGGAGAAACGGGAGCCTTGCTACGCTGATGGGCGGGATGTAAATTGCCAACAGCCACTCTGGAGAAGTGTACGGTGTTTCCTGAAACACCTAAAAAACTCAGCTTAGAGAGCATAGGGCACTTCCACTCATGGGCGTATAAATTGGGAAAACTAAAAATCTGCAAGACACAGGCACCCCAAAGTTTAGGGCTGCTCTGCTGACAAGAACCTCCACTTCCTTACACCTTAAATATCCCAGGAAAGAGAAAAATGGTTAAAGACGTTGTGGTCCTTATGTACAATGGAATATCACTCAGCCATGAAAACAACGTCATAAGGCTAGTAGCAGCATGATGAGTGGATTTAGGTATGACGATTCTAAGTGAAATACGTCACACAGAAAAAGACACTTATCATAAGATATCACTTATAGAGGGAATGTAAAAACTGCTACACTTGAACTGAATTACAAAACAGAACAGAGTCACACGTTTAGAAAACACACTATGGCTGCTTAACGGGAAAGGGGACGTGGGGTGATGCATAAAACAAGGGTTTCAATTTAGCTCAGATACCGTTCCATAAACCCAATATGTATTAGACAAGACCTACTCCTTGCTCAGTGAACTGGACTCAACACCCCCTATTCACCGCCGAAGAATATATCTGACTAGTAAGAATCTTAAAACATATATATTGATATCTCTCTTTAAGTGAGTCAAGTGGGTGTAAAGCGATATAAACACAGCAGTGAAAAGCACCTAAACCCCATTATAAAATTAAATTACTTTTAAAAACCCGTGAAACAAAGACAGTGAAAGAGAGAGAAATTCTTACAAAATTCGTTCAGGGACTGTGATGCCACCTGGATTGACCATATCTAGACCCACTGCTGATTGAGACATAAGGGTGAACACTCTTGGGGCTGAGAGGTTTGGTGAGGTTGGGTGAGCAAACGCAGACCCTTTAAAGTAATACTGCGTGGTACCCATCCCATGGGTCCCAAATCTCCAGGTTCAAGGGCATCTTCCTACATCGAAAACATGCATGAGACACCCAGAAGATGGTACACCGTGTGATCGGGAAAGGTTTCTAAAACGCACCTCATTTCTCATCTCCTTGTGCTCGGGTTCGCCATTCCAGCCGCTTTACTAGCAATCTCCCTCCTTGGAGAATCAGCACCTTTAACCTCCTGTTCCGTCCAGGTTGCCATTTGTCCTGAGGATGAACGGGAAGAGGGCGAAACAATGAGAGACTAGCTCTAGGCGTTGGGGCAGGCACAGGTCACTCTATTTTCCCATCAGGAAGAAGAATTAACCACAGGCTCAGGCTGACGCCAGGAACCAGAATACGGCCTGAAGCAATCCTGCGCTTTTGCGGCCAGCTCCCAAAAAAGCGAGTTGAAAAATGGAGCTCAGGGGCACTGCAATTCACAAACCTGCAGAGTTATAAATGATAACTCTCGTCCACAAATATATTGAGGGAAGGCAACGAAGAGGATTTGAAAGCAAGGCAGAATTGCAGGAAACTGATTTCAGGAGGTAGATTCGAATCGCCTTTAAAGCACAGGAAAAGCAGCAAAACCTCGACAATGATGCCCTTGGCCAAAAAGGGCGTATGCCTTTTTTCCTGAATATATTCAGGAAAAAACGCATACGCCCTTTTTGGCCAACCAAGCAACCTGGAAATGCAAATCAGCGCTACAAAGAAGTCTCGCTTTCCATCGGTCAAAAGGGCCATGGTGAATAAAGTGTCAACACCAGAAATGCAGGGCAGGCCATGGAGAAACGGGAGCCTTGCTACGCTGATGGGCGGGATGTAAATTGACAACAGCCACTCTGGAGAAGTGTACAGTGTGTCCTGAAACACCTAAAAAACTCAGCTTAGAGAGCATAGGGCACTTCCACTCATGGGCGTTTAAATTGGGAAAACTAAAAATCTGCAAGAAAAAGGCACCCCAAAGTTTAGGGCTGCTCTGCTGACAAGAACCTCCACTTCCTTACACCTTAAATATCCCAGGAAAGAGAAAAATGGATAAAGACGTTGTGGTCCTTATGTACAAAGGAATATCACTCAGCCATGAAATCAACGTCATAAGGCTAGTAGCAACATGATGAGTGGATTTAGGTACGACGATTCTAAGTGAAATAAGTCAAACAGAAAAAGACATTATCATAAGCTATCACTTATAGAGGGAATGTAAAAACCGCTACACTTGAACTGAATTACAAAACAGAACAGAGTCACACGTTTAGAAAACACACTATGGCTGCTTAACGGGAAAGGGGAGGTGGGGTGATGCATAAAAGAAGGGTTTCAAATTAGCTCAGATACCGTTCCATAAACCCAATATGTAATAGACAAGACCTACTCCTTGCTCAGTGAACTGGACTCAACACCCCCTATTCAACGCCCAAGAATATATCTGACTAGTAAGAATCTTAAAACCTATGTGTTGATATCCCTCTGTAAGTGAGTCAAGTGGTTGTAAAGCGGCCTAAACACAGCAGTGAACAGCAGCTAAACCCCATTATAAAAATCAACTACTTTTAAAAACCCGTGAAACAAAGACAGTGAAAGAGAGAGAAATTCTTACAAAATTCGTTCAGGGGCTGTGATGCCACCTGGATTGACCATATCTAGACCCACTGCTGATTGAGACATAAGGGTGAACACTCTTGGGGCTGAGAGGATTGGTGAGGTTGGGTGAGCAAACGCAGACCCTTTAAAGTAATACTGCGTGGTACCCATCCCATGGGTCCCAAATCTCCAGGTTCAAGGGCATCTTCCTACATCGAAAACATGCAGGAGAAACCCAGAAGATGGTACACCGTGTGATCGGGAAAGGTTTCCAAAACGCACCTCTTTTCTCATCTCCTTGTTCTCGGGTTCGCCATTCCAGCCGCTTTACTAGCAATCTCCCTCCTTGGAGAATCAGCACCTTTCACCTCCTGTTCCGTACAGGTTGCCATTTGTTCTGAGGATGAACGGGAAGAGGGGGAACCAATGAGAGACTATCTCTAGGTGTTGGGACAGGCACAGGTCACTCTGTTTTCCCATCAGGAAGAAGAATTAACCACAGGCTCAGCCTGCCGCCCGGAACCAGAATAGGGCCTGAAGCAATCCTGCGCTTTTGCGGCCAGCTCCCAAGAAAGCGAGTTGAAAAATGGAGCTCAGGGGCACTGCAATTCACAAACCTGCAGAGTTATAAATGATAACTCTCGTCCACAAATATATTGAGGGAAGGCAACGAAGAGGTTTTGAAAGCAAGGCAGAATTGCAGGAAACTGATTTCAGGAGGTAGATTCGAATCGCCTTTAAAGCACAGGAAAAGCGGCAAAACCTCGACAATGATGCCCTTGGCCAAAAAGGGCGTATGCGTTTTTTCCTGAATATATTCAGGAAAAAACGCATACGCCCTTTTTGGCCAATCAAGCAACCTGGAAAGACAAATCAGCGCTACAAAGAAGTCTCGCTTCCCATCGGTCAAAAGGACCATGCTGAATAAAGTGTCAAAACCAGAAATACACGGCAGGCCATCTAGAAACGGGAGCCTTGCTACGCCGATGGGCGGGATGTCAATTGCCAACAGCCACTCTGGAGAAGTGTACGGTGTGTCCTGAAACACCTAAAAAACTCAGCTTAGAGAGCATAGGGCACTTCCACTCATGGGCGTATAAATTGGGAAAACTGAAAATCAGCAAGACACAGGCACCCCAAAGTTTAGGGCTGCTCTGCTGACAAGAACCTCCACTTCCTTACACCTTAAATATCCCAGGAAAGAGAAAAATGGATAAAGACGTTGTGGTCCTTATGTACAATGGAATATCACTCAGCCATGAACTCAACGTCATAAGGCTAGTAGCAGCATGATGAGTGGATTTAGGTACTACGATTCGAAGTGAAATAAGTCACACAGAAAGAGACACCTATGATAAGATATCGCTTATAGAGGGAATGTAAAAACCGCTACACGTGAACTGAATTACAAAACAGAACAGAGTCACACGTTTAGAAAACACACTATGGCTGCTTATCGGGAAAGGTGAGGTGGGGTGACGCATAAAACAAGGGTTTCAAATTAGCTCAGATACCGTTCCATAAACCCAATATGTAATAGACAAGACCTACTCCTTGCTCAGTGAACTGGACTCAACAACCCCTATTCACCGCCCAAGAATACATCTGACTAGTAAGAATCTTACAACCTATGTATTGATATCTCTCTGTAAGTGAGTGAAGTGGGTGTAAAGCGGCCTAAACACAGCAGTGAAACGCAGCTAAACTCCATTATTAAATTCAATTACTTTTAAAACTCCGTGAAACAAAGACAGTGAAAGAGAGTGAAATTCTTACAAAATTCGTTCAGGGGCTGTGATGCCACCTGGATTGACCATATCTAGACCCACTGCTGATTGAGACATAAGGGTGAACACTCTTGGGGCTGAGAGGATTGGTGAGGTTGGGTGAGCAAACGCAGACCCTTTAAAGTAATACTGCGTGGTACCCATCCCATGGGTCCCAAATCTCCAGGTTCAAGGGCATCTTCCTACATCGAAAACATGCAGGAGAAACCCAGAAGATGGTACACCGTGTGATCGGGAAAGGTTTCCAAAACGCACCTCTTTTCTCATCTCCTTGTTCTCGGGTTCGCCATTCCAGCCGCTTTACTAGCAATCTCCCTCCTTGGAGAATCAGCACCTTTCACCTCCTGTTCCGTACAGGTTGCCATTTGTTCTGAGGATGAACGGGAAGAGGGGGAACCAATGAGAGACTATCTCTAGGTGTTGGGACAGGCACAGGTCACTCTGTTTTCCCATCAGGAAGAAGAATTAACCACAGGCTCAGCCTGCCGCCCGGAACCAGAATAGGGCCTGAAGCAATCCTGCGCTTTTGCGGCCAGCTCCCAAGAAAGCGAGTTGAAAAATGGAGCTCAGGGGCACTGAAATTCACAAACCTGCAGAGTTATAAATGATAACTCTCGTCCACAAATATATTGAGGGAAGGCAACGAAGAGGATTTGAAAGCAAGGCAGAATTGCAGGAAACAGATTGCAGGAGGTAGATTCGAATCGCCTTTAAAGCACAGGAAAAGCGGCAAAACCTCGGCAATGATGCCCTTGGTCAAAAAGGGCGTATGCGTTTTTTCCTGAATATATTCAGGAAAAAACGCATACGCCCTTTTTGGCCAACCAAGCAACCTGGAAAGGCAAATCAGCGCTACAAAGAAGTCTCGCTTCCCATCGGTCAAAAGGGCCATGCTGAATAAAGTGTCAAAACCAGGAATGCAGGACAGGCCATGGAGAAACGGGAACCTTGCTACGCTGATGGGTGGGATGTCAATTGCCAACAGCCACTCTGGAGAAGTGTACGGTGTGTCCTGAAACATCTAAAAAACTCAGCTTACAGAGCATAGGGCACTTCCACTCATGGGCGTATAAATTGGGAAAACTGAAAATCAGCAAGACACAGGCACCCCAAAGTTTAGGGTTGCTCTGTTGACAAGAACCTCCACATCGATACACCTTAAATATCCCAGAAAAGAGAAAAATGGATAAAGACGTTGTGGTCCTTATGTACAATGGAATATCACTCAGCCATGAACTCAACGTCATAAGGCTAGTAGCAGCATGATGAGTGGATTTAGGTACTACGATTCTAAGTGAAATAAGTCACACAGAAAGAGACACCTATGATAAGATATCACTTATAGAGGGAATGTAAAAACCGCTACACTTGAACTGAATTACAAAACAGAACAGAGTCACACGTTTAGAAAACACACTATGGCTGCTTATCGGGAAAGGTGAGGTGGGGTGACGCATAAAACAAGGGTTTCAAAATAGCTCAGATACCGTTCCGTAAACCCAATATGTAATAGACAAGACTTACTCCTTGCTCAGTGAACTGGACTCAACACCCCCTATTCAACGCCCAAGAATATATCTGACTAGTAAGAAGCTTAAAACCTATCTATTGATATCTCTCTGTAAGTGAGTGAAGTGGGTGTAAAGCGGCATAAACACAGCAGTGAAACGCAGCTAAACGCCATTATTAAATTCAATTACTTTTAAAACTCCGTGAAACAAAGACAGTGAAAGAGAGAGAAATTCTTACAAAATTCGTTCAGGGGCTGTGATGCCACCTGGATTGACCATATCTAGACCCACAGCTGATTGAGACATAAGGGTGGACACTCTTGCGCCTTAGAGTTTTGGTGAGGTTGGGTGAGCAAACGCAGACCCTTTAAAGTAATACTGCGGGGTACCCATCCCATGGGTCCCAAATCTCCAGGTTCAAGGGCATCTTCCTACATCGAAAACATGCATGAGAAACCCAGAAGATGGTACACCGTGTGATCGGGAAAGGTTTCCAAAACGCACCTCATTTCTCATCTCCTTGTGCTCGGGTTCGCCATTCCAACCGCTTTACTATCAATCTCCCTCCTTGGAGAATCAGCACCTTTCACCTCCTGTTCCGTACAGGTAGCCATTTGTCCTGAGGATGAACGGGAAGAGGGGGAACCAATGAGAGACTAGCTCTAGGTGTTGGGACAGGCACAGGTCACTCTATTTTCCCATCAGGAAGAAGAATTAACCACAGACTCAGCCTGCCACCCCGGAACCAAAATAGGGCCTGAAGCAATCCTGCGCTTTTGCGGCCTGCTCCCAAAAATGCGAGTTGAAAAACGTAGCTCAGGGGCACTGCAATTCACAAACCTGCAGAGTTATCAATGATAACTCTCGTCCACAAATATATTGAGGGAAGGCAACGAAGAGGATTTGAAAGCAAGGCAGAATTGCAGGAAACTGATTTCAGGAGGTAGATTCGAATCGCCTTTAAAGCACAGGAAAAGCGGCAAAACCTCGACAATGATGCCCTTGGCCAAAAAGGGCGTATGCGTTTTTTCCTGAATATATTCAGGAAAAAACGCATACGCCCTTTTTGGCCAACCAAGCAACCTGGAAAGGCAAATCAGCGCTACAAAGAAGTCTCGCTTCCCATCGGTCAAAAGGACCATGCTGAATAAAGTGTCAAAACCAGAAATGCAGGGCAGGCCATGGAGAAACGGGAGCCTTGCTACGCTGATGGGTGGGATGTAAATTGCCAACAGCCACTCTGGAGAAGTGTACGGTGTGTCCTGAAACATCTAAAAAACTCAGCTTAGAGAGCATAGGGCACTTCCGCTCATGGGCGTATAAATTGGGAAAACTAAAAATCAGCAAGACACAGGCAGCCCAAAGATTAGGGCTGCTCTGTTGACAAGAACCTCCACTTCGTCACACCTTAAATATCCCAGGAAAGAGAAAAATGGATAAAGAAGTTGTGGTCCTTATGTACAATGGAATATCACTCAGCCATGACATCAACGTCATAAGGCTAGTAGCAGCATGAGGAGTGGATTTAGGTACGACGATTCTAAGTGAAATAGTCACACAGAAAAAGACACTTATCATAAGATATCACTTATAGAGGGAATGTAAAAACCGCTACACTTGAACTGAATTACAAAACAGAACAGATTCACACGTTTAGAAAACACACTATGGCTGCTTAACGGGAAAGGTGAGGTGGGGTGATGCATAAAACAAAGGTTTCAAATTAGCTCAGATACCGTTCCATAAACCCAATATGTAATAGACAAGACCTACTCCTTGCTCAGTGAACTGGACTCAACACCCCCTATTCAACGCCCAAGAATATATCTGACTAGTAAGAATCTTAAAACCTATGTGTTGATATCGCTCTGTAAGTGAGTCAAGTGGGAGTAAAGCGGCCTAAACACAGCAGTGAAAAGCAGCTAAACCCCATTATAAAAATCAACTACTTTTAAAAACCCGTGAAACAAAGACAGTGAAAGAGAGACAAATTCTTACAAAATTCGTTCAGGGGCTGTGATGCCACCTGGATTGACCATATCTAGACCCACTGCTGATTGAGACATAAGGGTGAACACTCTTGGGGCTGAGAGGATTGGTGAGGTTGCGTGAGCAAACGCAGACCCTTTAAAGTAATACTGCGTGGTACCCATCCCATGGGTCCCAAATCTCCAGGTTCAAGGGCATCTTCCTACATCGAAAACATGCAGGAGAAACCCAGAAGATGGTACACCGTGTGATCGGGAAAGGTTTCTAAAACGCACCTCATTTCTCATCTCCTTGTGCTCGGGTTCGCCATTCCAGCCGCTTTACTAGCAATCTCCCTCCTTGGAGAATCAGCACCTTTCACCTCCTGTTCCGTACAGGTTGCCATTTGTTCTGAGGATGAACGGGAAGAGGGGGAACCAATGAGAGACTATCTCTAGGTGTTGGGACAGGCACAGGTCACTCTGTTTTCCCATCCGGAAGAAGAATTAACCACAGGCTCAGCCTGCCGCCCGGAACCAGAATAGGGCCTGAAGCAATCCTGCGCTTTTGCGGCCAGCTCCCAAGAAAGCGAGTTGAAAAATGGAGCTCAGGGGCACTGCAATTCACAAACCTGCAGAGTTATAAATGATAACTCTCGTCCACAAATATATTGAGGGAAGGCAACGAAGAGGATTTGAAAGCAAGGCAGAATTGCAGGAAACAGATTGCAGGAGGTAGATTCGAATCGCCTTTAAAGCACAGGAAAAGCGGCAAAACCTCGGCAATGATGCCCTTGGCCAAAAAGGGCGTATGCGTTTTTTCCTGAATATATTCAGGAAAAAACGCATACGCCCTTTTTGGCCAACCAAGCAACCTGGAAAGGCAAATCAGCGCTACAAAGAAGTCTCGCTTCCCATCGGTCAAAAGGGCCATGCTGAATAAAGTGTCAAAACCAGGAATGCAGGACAGGCCATGGAGAAACGGGAGCCTTGCTACGCTGATGGGTGGGATGTCAATTGCCAACAGCCACTCTGGAGAAGTGTACGGTGTGTCCTGAAACATCTAAAAAACTCACCTTACAGAGCATAGGGCACTTCCACTCATGGGCGTATAAATTGGGAAAACTGAAAATCAGCAAGACACAGGCACCCCAAAGTTTAGGGTTGCTCTGTTGACAAGAACCTCCACATCGATACACCTTAAATATCCCAGGAAAGAGAAAAATTGATAAAGACGTTGTGGTCCTTATGTACAATGGAATATCACTCAGCCATGAACTCAACGTCATAAGGCTAGTAGCAGCATGATGAGTGGATTTAGGTACTACGATTCTAAGTGAAATAAGTCACACAGAAAGAGACACCTATGATAAGATATCACTTATAGAGGGAATGTAAAAACCGCTACACTTGAACTGAATTACAAAACAGAACAGAGTCACACGTTTAGAAAACACACTATGGCTGCTTATCGGGAAAGGTGAGGTGGGGTGACGCATAAAACAAGGGTTTCAAAATAGCTCAGATACCGTTCCGTAAACCCAATATGTAATAGACAAGACCTACTCCTTGCTCAGTGAACTGGACTCAACACCCCCTATTCAAAGCCCAAGAATATATCTGACTAGTAAGAAGCTTAAAACCTATCTATTGATATCTCTCTGTAAGTGAGTGAAGTGGGTGTAAAGCGGCATAAACACAGCAGTGAAACGTAGCTAAACGCCATTATTAAATTCAATTACTTTTAAAACTCCGTGAAACAAAGACAGTGAAAGAGAGAGAAATTCTTACAAAATTCGTTCAGGGGCTGTGATGCCACCTGGATTGACCATATCTAGACCCACAGCTGATTGAGACATAAGAGTGGACACTCTTGCGGCTTAGAGTTTTGGTGAGGTTGGGTGAGCAAACGCAGACCCTTTAAAGTAATACTGCGGGGTACCCATCCCATGGGTCCCAAATCTCCAGGTTCAAGGGCATCTTCCTACATCGAAAACATGCATGAGAAACCCAGAAGATGGTACACCGTGTGATCGGGAAAGGTTTCCAAAACGCACCTCATTTCTCATCTCCTTGTGCTCGGGTTCGCCATTCCAACCCCTTTACTAGCAATCTCCCTCCTTGGAGAATCAGCACCTTTCACCTCCTGTTCCGTACAGGTAGCCATTTGTCCTGAGGATGAACGGGAAGAGGGGGAACCAATGAGAGACTAGCTCTAGGTGTTGGGACAGGCACAGGTCACTCTATTTTCCCATCAGGAAGAAGAATTAACCACAGACTCAGCCTGCCACCCCGGAACCAAAATAGGGTCTGAAGCAATCCTGCGCTTTTGCGGCCTGCTCCCAAAAATGCGAGTTGAAAAACGTAGCTCAGGGGCACTGCAATTCACAAACCTGCAGAATTATCAATGATAACTCTCGTCCACAAATATATTGAGGGAAGGCAACGAAGAGGATTTGAAAGCAAGGCAGAATTGCAGGAAACTGATTTCAGGAGGTAGATTCGAATCGCCTTTAAAGCACAGGAAAAGCGGCAAAACCTCGACAATGATGCCCTTGGCCAAAAACGGCGTATGCGTTTTTTCCTGAATATATTCAGGAAAAAACGCATACGCCCTTTTTGGCCAACCAAGCAACCTGGAAAGGCAAATCAGCGCTACAAAGAAGTCTCGCTTCCCATCGGTCAAAAGGACCATGCTGAATAAAGTGTCAAAACCAGAAATGCAGGGCAGGCCATGGAGAAACGGGAGCCTTGCTACGCTGATGGGTGGGATGTAAATTGCCAACAGCCACTCTGGAGAAGTGTACGGTGTGTCCTGAAACATCTAAAAAACTCAGCTTAGAGAGCATAGGGCACTTCCGCTCATGGGCGTATAAATTGGGAAAACTAAAAATCAGCAAGACACAGGCAGCCCAAAGATTAGGGCTGCTCTGTTGACAAGAACCTCCACTTCGTCACACCTTAAATATCCCAGGAAAGAGAAAAATGGATAAAGAAGTTGTGGTCCTTATGTACAATGGAATATCACTCAGCCATGACATCAACGTCATAAGGCTAGTAGCAGCATGAGGAGTGGATTTAGGTACGACGATTCTAAGTGAAATAGTCACACAGAAAAAGACACTTATCATAAGATATCACTTATAGAGGGAATGTAAAAACCGCTACACTTGAACTGAATTACAAAACAGAACAGATTCACACGTTTAGAAAACACACTATGGCTGCTTAACGGAAAGGTGAGGTGGGGTGATGCATAAAACAAAGGTTTCAAATTAGCTCAGATACCGTTCCATAAACCCAATATGTAATAGACAAGACCTACTCCTTGCTCAGTGAACTGGACTCAACACCCCTATTCAACGCCCAAGAATATATCTGACTAGTAAGAATCTTAAAACCTATGTGTTGATATCGCTCTGTAAGTGAGTCAAGTGGGGAGTAAAGCGGCCTAAACACAGCAGTGAAAAGCAGCTAAACCCCAGTTATAAAAATCAACTACTTTTAAAAACCCGTGAAACAAAGGACAGTGAAAGAGAGACAAATTCTTACAAAATTCGTTCAGGGGCTGTGATGCCACCTGGATTGACCATATCTAGACCCACTGCTGATTGAGACATAAGGGTGAACACTCTTGGGGCTGAGAGGATTGGTGAGGTTGCGTGAGCAAACGCAGACCCTTTAAAGTAATACTGCGTGGGGTACCCATCCCATGGGTCCCAAATCTCCAGGTTCAAGGGCATCTTCCTACAGTCGAAAACATAGAAACCCAGAAGATGGTACACCGTGTGATCGGGAAAGGTTTCTAAAACGCACCTCATTTCTCATCTCCTTGTGCTCGGGTTCGCCATTCCAGCCGCTTTACTAGCAATCTCCCTCCTTGGAGAATCAGCACCTTTCACCTCCTGTTCCGTACAGGTTGCCATTTGTTCTGAGGATGAACGGGAAGAGGGGGAACCAATGAGAGACTATCTCTAGGTGTTGGGACAGGCACAGGTCACTCTGTTTTCCCATCAGGAAGAAGAATTAACCACAGGCTCAGCCTGCCGCCCGGAACCAGAATAGGGCCTGAAGCAATCCTGCGCTTTTGCGGCCAGCTCCCAAGAAAGCGAGTTGAAAAATGGAGCTCAGGGGCACTGCAATTCACAAACCTGCAGAGTTATAAATGATAACTCTCGTCCACAAATATATTGAGGGAAGGCAACGAAGAGGATTTGAAAGCAAGGCAGAATTGCAGGAAACAGATTGCAGGAGGTAGATTCGAATCGCCTTTAAAGCACAGGAAAAGCGGCAAAACCTCGGCAATGATGCCCTTGGCCAAAAAGGGCGTATGCGTTTTTTCCTGAATATATTCAGGAAAAAACGCATACGCCCTTTTTGGCCAACCAAGCAACCTGGAAAGGCAAATCAGCGCTACAAAGAAGTCTCGCTTCCCATCGGTCAAAAGGGCCATGCTGAATAAAGTGTCAAAACCAGGAATGCAGGACAGGCCATGGAGAAACGGGAGCCTTGCTACGCTGATGGGTGGGATGTCAATTGCCAACAGCCACTCTGGAGAAGTGTACGGTGTGTCCTGAAACATCTAAAAAACTCAGCTTACAGAGCATAGGGCACTTCCACTCATGGGCGTATAAATTGGGAAAACTGAAAATCAGCAAGACACAGGCACCCCAAAGTTTAGGGTTGCTCTGTTGACAAGAACCTCCACATCGATACACCTTAAATATCCCAGGAAAGAGAAAAATGGATAAAGACGTTGTGGTCCTTATGTACAATGGAATATCACTCAGCCATGAACTCAACGTCATAAGGCTAGTAGCAGCATGATGAGTGGATTTAGGTACTACGATTCTAAGTGAAATAAGTCACACAGAAAGAGACACCTATGATAAGATATCACTTATAGAGGGAATGTAAAAACCGCTACACTTGAACTGAATTACAAAACAGAACAGAGTCACACGTTTAGAAAACACACTATGGCTGCTTATCGGGAAAGGTGAGGTGGGGTGACGCATAAAACAAGGGTTTCAAAATAGCTCAGATACCGTTCCGTAAACCCAATATGTAATAGACAAGACCTACTCCTTGCTCAGTGAACTGGACTCAACACCCCCTATTCAAAGCCCAAGAATATATCTGACTAGTAAGAAGCTTAAAACCTATCTATTGATATCTCTCTGTAAGTGAGTGAAGTGGGTGTAAAGCGGCATAAACACAGCAGTGAAACGTAGCTAAACGCCATTATTAAATTCAATTACTTTTAAAACTCCGTGAAACAAAGACAGTGAAAGAGAGAGAAATTCTTACAAAATTCGTTCAGGGGCTGTGATGCCACCTGGATTGACCATATCTAGACCCACAGCTGATTGAGACATAAGAGTGGACACTCTTGCGGCTTAGAGTTTTGGTGAGGTTGGGTGAGCAAACGCAGACCCTTTAAAGTAATACTGCGGGGTACCCATCCCATGGGTCCCAAATCTCCAGGTTCAAGGGCATCTTCCTACATCGAAAACATGCATGAGAAACCCAGAAGATGGTACACCGTGTGATCGGGAAAGGTTTCCAAAACGCACCTCATTTCTCATCTCCTTGTGCTCGGGTTCGCCATTCCAACCCCTTTACTAGCAATCTCCCTCCTTGGAGAATCAGCACCTTTCACCTCCTGTTCCGTACAGGTAGCCATTTGTCCTGAGGATGAACGGGAAGAGGGGGAACCAATGAGAGACTAGCTCTAGGTGTTGGGACAGGCACAGGTCACTCTATTTTCCCATCAGGAAGAAGAATTAACCACAGGCTCAGCCTGCCCCCCCGGAACCAGAATAGGGCCTGAAGCAATCTTGCGCTTTTGCGGCCTGCTCCCAAAAATGCGAGTTGAAAAACGTAGCTCAGGGGCACTGCAATTCACAAACCTGCAGAGTTATCAATGATAACTCTCGTCCACAAATATATTGAGGGAAGGCAACGAAGAGGATTTGAAAGCAAGGCAGAATTGCAGGAAACTGATTTCAGGAGGTAGATTCGAATCGCCTTTAAAGCACAGGAAAAGCGGCAAAACCTCGACAATGATGCCCTTGGCCAAAAAGGGCGTATGCGTTTTTTCCTGAATATATTCAGGAAAAAACGCATACGCCCTTTTTGGCCAACCAAGCAACCTGGAAAGGCAAATCAGCGCTACAAAGAAGTCTTGCTTCCCATCGGTCAAAAGAGCCCTGCTGAATAAACTGTCAAAACCAGGAATGCAGGACAGGCCATGGAGAAACGGGAGCCTTCCTACACTGATGGGCGGGATGTCAATTGCCAACAGCCACTCTGGAGAAGTGTACGGTGTGTCCTGAAACATCTAAAAAACTCAGCTTAGAGAGCATAGGGCACTTCCACTCATGGGCGTATAAATTGGGAAAACTAAAAATCAGCAAGACACAGGCACCCCAAAGATTAGGGCTGCTCTGTTGACAAGAACCTCCACTTCGTTACACCTTAAATATCCCAGGAAAGAGAAAAAATGGATAAAGAAGTTGTGGTCCTTATGTACAATGGAATATCACTCAGCCATGACATCAACGTCATAAGGCTAGTAGCAGCATGAGGAGTGGATTTAGGTACGACGATTCTAAGTGAAATAGTCACACAGAAAAAGACACTTATCATAAGATATCACTTATAGAGGGAATGTAAAAACCGCTACACTTGAACTGAATTACAAAACAGAACAGATTCACACGTTTAAAAAACACACTATGGCTGCTTAATGGGAAAGGTGAGGTGGGGTGATGCATAAAACAAAGGTTTCAAATTAGCTCAGATACCGTTCCATAAACCCAATATGTAATAGATAAGACCTACTCCTTGCTCAGTGAACTGAACTCAACACCCCCTATTCAACGCCCAAGAATATATCTGAATAGTAAAAATCTTAAAACTTATGTGTTGATATCCCTCTGTAAGTGAGTCAAGTGGGTGTAAAGCGGCCTAAACACAGCAGTGAACAGCAGCTAAACCCCATTATAAAAATCAACTACTTTTAAAAACCCGTGAAACAAAGACAGTGAAAGAGAGAGAAATTCTTACAAAATTCGTTCAGGGGCTGTGATGCCACCTGGATTGACCATATCTAGACCCACTGCTGATTGAGACATAAGGGTGAACACTCTTGGGGCTGAGAGTTTTGGTGAGCTTGGGTGAGCAAACGCAGACCCTTTATAGTAATACTGCGTGTTACCCATCCCATGGGTCCCAAATCTCCAGGTTCAAGGGCATCTTCCTACAACGAAAACATGCATGAGACACCCAGATGATGGTACACCGTGTGATCGGGAAAGGATTCTAAAACGCACCTCATTTCTCATCTCCTTGTGCTCGGGTTCGCCATTTCAGCCGCTTTACTAGCAATCTCCCTCCTTGGAGAATCAGCACCTTTAACTTCCTGTTCCGTCCAGGTTGCCATTTGTCCTGAGGATGAACGGAAAGAGGGCGAAACAATGAGAGACTAGCTCTAGGTGTTGGGAAAGGCACAGGTCACTCTATTTTCCCATCAGGAAGAAGAATTAACCAGAGGCTCAGCCTGCCGCCCGGAACCAGAATAGGGCCTGAAGCAATCCTGCGCTTTTGCGGCCAGCTCCCAAAAAAGCGAGTTGAAAAATGGAGCTCAGGGGCACTGCAATTCACAAACCTGCAGAGTTATAAATGATAACTCTCGTCCACAAATATATTGAGGGAAGGCAACGAAGAGGATTTGAAAGCAAGGCAGAATTGCAGGAAACTGATTTCAGGAGGTAGATTCGAATCGCCTTTAAAGCACAGGAAAAGCAGCAAAACCTCGACAATGATGCCCTTGGCCAAAAAGGGCGTATGCCTTTTTTCCTGAATATATTCAGGAAAAAACGCATACGCCCTTTTTGGCCAACCAAGCAACCTGGAAATGCAAATCAGCGCTACAAAGAAGTCTCGCTTCCCATCGGTCAAAAGGGCCATGGTGAATAAAGTGTCAACACCAGAAATGCAGGGCAGGCCATGGAGAAACGGGAGCCTTGCTACGCTGATGGGCGGGATGTAAATTGACAACAGCCACTCTGGAGAAGTGTACAGTGTGTCCTGAAACACCTAAAAAACTCAGCTTACAGAGCATAGGGCACTTCCACTCATGGGCGTATAAATTGGGAAAACTGAAAATCAGCAAGACACAGGCACCCCAAAGTTTAGGGCTGCTCTGCTGACAAGAACCTCCACTTCCTTACACCTTAAATATCCCAGGAAAGAGAAAAATGGATAAAGACGTTGTGGTCCTTATGTACAATGGAATATCACTCAGCCATGAAATCAACGTCATAAGGCTAGTAGCAACATGATGAGTGGATTTAGGTACGACGATTCTAAGTGAAATAAGTCAAACAGAAAAAGACATTATCATAAGCTATCACTTATAGAGGGAATGTAAAAACCGCTACACTTGAACTGAATTACAAAACAGAACAGAGTCACACGTTTAGAAAACACACTATGGCTGCTTAACGGGAAAGGGGAGCTGGGGTGATGCATAAAAGAAGGGTTTCAAATTAGCTCAGATACCGTTCCATAAACCCAATATGTAATAGACAAGACCTACTCCTTGCTCAGTGAACTGGACTCAACACCCCCTATTCAACGCCCAAGAATATATCTGACTAGTAAGAATCTTAAAACCTATGTGTTGATATCCCTCTGTAAGTGAGTCAAGTGGTTGTAAAGCGGCCTAAACACAGCAGTGAACAGCAGCTAAACCCCATTATAAAAATCAACTACTTTTAAAAACCCGTGAAACAAAGACAGTGAAAGAGAGAGAAATTCTTACAAAATTCGTTCAGGGGCTGTGATGCCACCTGGATTGACCATATCTAGACCCACTGATGATTGAGACATAAGGGTGAACACTCTTGGGGCTGAGAGTTTTGGTGAGGTTGGGTGAGCAAACGCAGACCCTTTATAGTAATACTGCGTGGTACCCATCCCATGGGTCCCAAATCTCCAGGTTCAAGGGCATCTTCCTACATCGAAAACATGCATGAGACACCCAGAAGATGGTACACCGTGTGATCGGGAAAGGTTTCTAAAACGCACCTCATTTCTCATCTCCTTGTGCTCGGGTTCGCCATTCCAGCCGCTTTACTAGCAATCTCCCTCCTTGGAGAATCAGCACCTTTAACCTCCTGTTCCGTCCAGGTTGCCATTTGTCCTGAGGATGAACGGGAAGAGGGCGAAACAATGAGAGACTAGCTCTAGGCGTTGGGGCAGGCACAGGTCACTCTATTTTCCCATCAGGAAGAAGAATTAACCAGAGGCTCAGCCTGCCGCCCGGAACCAGAATAGGGCCTGAAGCAATCTTGCGCATTTGCGGCCAGCTCCCAAAAAAACGAGTTGAAAAATGGAGCTCAGGGGCACTGCAATTCACAAACCTGCAGAGTTATAAATGATAACTCTCGTCCACAAATATATTGAGGGAAGGCAACGAAGAGGTTTTGAAAGCAAGGCCGAATTGCAGGAAACTGATTTCAGGAGGTAGATTCGAATCGCCTTTAAAGCACAGGAAAAGCGGCAAAACCTCGACAATGACGCCCTTGGCCAAAAAGGGCGTATGCGTTTTTTCCTGAATATATTCAGGAAAAAACGCATACGCCCTTTTTGGCCAATCAAGCAACCTGGAAAGACAAATCAGCGCTACAAAGAAGTCTCGCTTCCCATCGGTCAAAAGGACCATGCTGAATAAAGTGTCAAAACCAGAAATACACGGCAGGCCATCTAGAAACGGGAGCCTTGCTACGCCGATGGTCGGGATGTCAATTGCCAACAGCCACTCTGGAGAAGTGTACGGTGTGTCCTGAAACACCTAAAAAACTCAGCTTAGAGAGCATAGGGCACATCCACTCATGGGCGTATAAATTGGGAAAACTGAAAATCAGCAAGACACAGGCACCCCAAAGTTTAGGGCTGCTCTGCTGACAAGAACCTCCACTTCCTTACACCTTAAATATCCCAGGAAAGAGAAAAATGGATAAAGACGTTGTGGTCCTCATGTACAATGGAATATCACTCAGCCATGAACTCAACATCATAAGGCTAGTAGCAGCATGATGAGTGGATTTAGGTACTACGATTCGAAGTGAAATAAGTCACACAGAAAGAGACACCTATGATAAGATATCACTTATAGAGGGAATGTAAAAACCGCTACACGTGAACTGAATTACAAAACAGAACAGAGTCACACGTTTAGAAAACACACTATGGCTGCTTATCGGGAAAGGTGAGGTGGGGTGACGCATAAAACAAGGGTTTCAAATTAGCTCAGATACCGTTCCATAAACCCAATATGTAATAGACAAGACCTACTCCTTGCTCAGTGAACTGGAATCAACAACCCCTATTCACCGCCCAAGAATATATCTGACTAGTAAGAATCTTACAACCTATGTATTGATATCTCTCTGTAAGTGAGTGAAGTGGGTGTAAAGCGGCCTAAACACAGCAGTGAAACGCAGCTAAACTCCATTATTAAATTCAATTACTTTTAAAACTCCGTGAAACAAAGACAGTGAAAGAGAGTGAAATTCTTACAAAATTCGTTCAGGGGCTGTGGTGCCACCTGGATTGACCATATCTAGACCCACTGCTGATTGAGACATAAGGGTGAACACTCTTGGGGCTGAGAGGATTGGTGAGGTTGGGTGAGCAAACGCAGACCCTTTAAAGTAATACTGCGTGGTACCCATCCCATGGGTCCCAAATCTCCAGGTTCAAGGGCATCTTCCTACATCGAAAACATGCAGGAGAAACCCAGAAGATGGTACACCGTGTGATCGGGAAAGGTTTCCAAAACGCACCTCTTTTCTCATCTCCTTGTGCTCGGGTTCGCCATTCCAGCCGCTTTACTAGCAATCTCCCTCCTTGGAGAATCAGCACCTTTCACCTCCTGTTCCATACAGGTTGCCATTTGTTCTGAGGATGAACGGGAAGAGGGGGAACCAATGAGAGACTATCTCTAGGTGTTGGGACAGGCACAGGTCACTCTGTTTTCCCATCAGGAAGAAGAATTAACCACAGGCTCAGCCTGCCGCCCGGAACCAGAATAGGGCCTGAAGCAATCCTGCGCTTTTGCGGCCAGCTCCCAAGAAAGCGAGTTGAAAAATGGAGCTCAGGGGCACTGCAATTCACAAACCTGCAGAGTTATAAATGATAACTCTCGTCCACAAATATATTGAGGGAAGGCAACGAAGAGGATTTGAAAGCAAGGCAGAATTGCAGGAAACAGATTGCAGGAGGTAGATTCGAATCGCCTTTAAAGCACAGGAAAAGCGGCAAAACCTCGGCAATGATGCCCTTGGTCAAAAAGGGCGTATGCGTTTTTTCCTGAATATATTCAGGAAAAAACGCATACGCCCTTTTTGGCCAACCAAGCAACCTGGAAAGGCAAATCAGCGCTACAAAGAAGTCTCGCTTCCCATCGGTCAAAAGGGCCATGCTGAATAAAGTGTCAAAACCAGGAATGCAGGACAGGCCATGGAGAAACGGGAACCTTGCTACGCTGATGGGTGGGATGTCAATTGCCAACAGCCACTCTGGAGAAGTGTACGGTGTGTCCTGAAACATCTAAAAAACTCAGCTTACAGAGCATAGGGCACTTCCACTCATGGGCGTATAAATTGGGAAAACTGAAAATCAGCAAGACACAGGCACCCCAAAGTTTAGGGTTGCTCTGTTGACAAGAACCTGCACATCGATACACCTTAAATATCCCAGAAAAGAGAAAAATGGATAAAGACGTTGTGGTCCTTATGTACAATGGAATATCACTCAGCCATGAACTCAACGTCATAAGGCTAGTAGCAGCATGATGAGTGGATTTAGGTACTACGATTCTAAGTGAAATAAGTCACACAGAAAGAGACACCTATGATAAGATATCACTTATAGAGGGAATGTAAAAACCGCTACACTTGAACTGAATTACAAAACAGAACAGAGTCACACGTTTAGAAAACACACTATGGCTGCTTATCGGGAAAGGTGAGGTGGGGTGACGCATAAAACAAGGGTTTCAAAATAGCTCAGATACCGTTCCGTAAACCCAATATGTAATAGACAAGACCTACTCCTTGCTCAGTGAACTGGACTCAACACCCCCTATTCAACGCCCAAGAATATATCTGACTAGTAAGAAGCTTAAAACCTATCTATTGATATCTCTCTGTAAGTGAGTGAAGTGGGTGTAAAGCGGCATAAACACAGCAGTGAAACGCAGCTAAACGCCATTATTAAATTCAATTACTTTTAAAACTCCGTGAAACAAAGACAGTGAAAGAGAGAGAAATTCTTACAAAATTCGTTCAGGGGCTGTGATGCCACCTGGATTGACCATATCTAGACCCACAGCTGATTGAGACATAAGGGTGGACACTCTTGCGCCTTAAAGTTTTGGTGAGGTTGGGTGAGCAAACGCAGACCCTTTAAAGTAATACTGCGGGGTACCCATCCCATGGGTCCCAAATCTCCAGGTTCAAGGGCATCTTCCTACATCGAAAACATGCATGAGAAACCCAGAAGATGGTACACCGTGTGATCGGGAAAGGTTTCCAAAACGCACCTCATTTCTCATCTCCTTGTGCTCGGGTTCGCCATTCCAACCGCTTTACTATCAATCTCCCTCCTTGGAGAATCAGCACCTTTCACCTCCTGTTCCGTACAGGTAGCCATTTGTCCTGAGGATGAACGGGAAGAGGGGGAACCAATGAGAGACTAGCTCTAGGTGTTGGGACAGGCACAGGTCACTCTATTTTCCCATCAGGAAGAAGAATTAACCACAGACTCAGCCTGCCACCCCGGAACCAAAATAGGGCCTGAAGCAATCCTGCGCTTTTGCGGCCTGCTCCCAAAAATGCGAGTTGAAAAACGTAGCTCAGGGGCACTGCAATTCACAAACCTGCAGAGTTATCAATGATAACTCTCGTCCACAAATATATTGAGGGAAGGCAACGAAGAGGATTTCAAAGCAAGGCAGAATTGCAGGAAACTGATTTCAGGAGGTAGATTCGAATCGCCTTTAAAGCACAGGAAAAGCGGCAAAACCTCGACAATGATGCCCTTGGCCAAAAAGGGCGTATGCGTTTTTTCCTGAATATATTCAGGAAAAAACGCATACGCCCTTTTTGGCCAACCAAGCAACCTGGAAAGGCAAATCAGCGCTACAAAGAAGTCTCGCTTCCCATCGGTCAAAAGGACCATGCTGAATAAAGTGTCAAAACCAGAAATGCAGGGCAGGCCATGGAGAAACGGGAGCCTTGCTACGCTGATGGGTGGGATGTAAATTGCCAACAGCCACTCTGGAGAAGTGTACGGTGTGTCCTGAAACATCTAAAAAACTCAGCTTAGAGAGCATAGGGCACTTCCGCTCATGGGCGTATAAATTGGGAAAACTAAAAATCAGCAAGACACAGGCAGCCCAAAGATTAGGGCTGCTCTGTTGACAAGAACCTCCACTTCGTCACACCTTAAATATCCCAGGAAAGAGAAAAATGGATAAAGAAGTTGTGGTCCTTATGTACAATGGAATATCACTCAGCCATGACATCAACGTCATAAGGCTAGTAGCAGCATGAGGAGTGGATTTAGGTACGACGATTCTAAGTGAAATAGTCACACAGAAAAAGACACTTATCATAAGATATCACTTATAGAGGGAATGTAAAAACCGCTACACTTGAACTGAATTACAAAACAGAACAGATTCACACGTTTAGAAAACACACTATGGCTGCTTAACGGGAAAGGTGAGGTGGGGTGATGCATAAAACAAAGGTTTCAAATTAGCTCAGATACCGTTCCATAAACCCAATATGTAATAGACAAGACCTACTCCTTGCTCAGTGAACTGGACTCAACACCCCCTATTCAACGCCCAAGAATATATCTGACTAGTAAGAATCTTAAAACCTATGTGTTGATATCGCTCTGTAAGTGAGTCAAGTGGGAGTAAAGCGGCCTAAACACAGCAGTGAAAAGCAGCTAAACCCCATTATAAAAATCAACTACTTTTAAAAACCCGTGAAACAAAGACAGTGAAAGAGAGACAAATTCTTACAAAATTCGTTCAGGGGCTGTGATGCCACCTGGATTGACCATATCTAGACCCACTGCTGATTGAGACATAAGGGTGAACACTCTTGGGGCTGAGAGGATTGGTGAGGTTGCGTGAGCAAACGCAGACCCTTTAAAGTAATACTGCGTGGTACCCATCCCATGGGTCCCAAATCTCCAGGTTCAAGGGCATCTTCCTACATCGAAAACATGCAGGAGAAACCCAGAAGATGGTACACCGTGTGATCGGGAAAGGTTTCTAAAACGCACCTCATTTCTCATCTCCTTGTGCTCGGGTTCGCCATTCCAGCCGGTTTACTAGTAATCTCCCTCCTTGGAGAATCAGCACCTTTCACCTCCTGTTCCGTACAGGTTGCCATTTGTTCTGAGGATGAACGGGAAGAGGGGGAACCAATGAGAGACTATCTCTAGGTGTTGGGACAGGCACAGGTCACTCTGTTTTCCCATCAGGAAGAAGAATTAACCACAGGCTCAGCCTGCCGCCCGGAACCAGAAGAGGGCCTGAAGCAATCCTGCGCTTTTGCGGCCAGCTCCCAAGAAAGCGAGTTGAAAAATGGAGCTCAGGGGCACTGCAATTCACAAACCTGCAGAGTTATAAATGATAACTCTCGTCCACAAATATATTGAGGGAAGGCAACGAAGAGGATTTGAAAGCAAGGCAGAATTGCAGGAAACAGATTGCAGGAGGTTGATTCGAATCGCCTTTAAAGCACAGGAAAAGCGGCAAAACCTCGGCAATGATGCCCTTGGCCAAAAAGGGCGTATGCGTTTTTTCCTGAATATATTCAGGAAAAAACGCATACGCCCTTTTTGGCCAACCAAGCAACCTGGAAAGGCAAATCAGCGCTACAAAGAAGTCTCGCTTCCCATCGGTCAAAAGGGCCATGCTGAATAAAGTGTCAAAACCAGGAATGCAGGACAGGCCATGGAGAAACGGGAGCCTTGCTACGCTGATGGGTGGGATGTCAATTGCCAACAGCCACTCTGGAGAAGTGTACGGTGTGTCCTGAAACATCTAAAAAACTCAGCTTACAGAGCATAGGGCACTTCCACTCATGGGCGTATAAATTGGGAAAACTGAAAATCAGCAAGACACAGGCACCCCAAAGTTTAGGGTTGCTCTGTTGACAAGAACCTCCACATCGATACACCTTAAATATCCCAGGAAAGAGAAAAATGGATAAAGACGTTGTGGTCCTTATGTACAATGGAATATCACTCAGCCATGAACTCAACGTCATAAGGCTAGTAGCAGCATGATGAGTGGATTTAGGTACTACGATTCTAAGTGAAATAAGTCACACAGAAAGAGACACCTATGATAAGATATCACTTATAGAGGGAATGTAAAAACCGCTACACTTGAACTGAATTACAAAACAGAACAGAGTCACACGTTTAGAAAACACACTATGGCTGCTTATCGGGAAAGGTGAGGTGGGGTGACGCATAAAACAAGGGTTTCAAAATAGCTCAGATACCGTTCCGTAAACCCAATATGTAATAGACAAGACCTACTCCTTGCTCAGTGAACTGGACTCAACACCCCCTATTCAAAGCCCAAGAATATATCTGACTAGTAAGAAGCTTAAAACCTATCTATTGATATCTCTCTGTAAGTGAGTGAAGTGGGTGTAAAGCGGCATAAACACAGCAGTGAAACGTAGCTAAACGCCATTATTAAATTCAATTACTGTTAAAACTCCGTGAAACAAAGACAGTGAAAGAGAGAGAAATTCTTACAAAATTCGTTCAGGGGCTGTGATGCCACCTGGATTGACCATATCTAGACCCACAGCTGATTGAGACATAAGAGTGGACACTCTTGCGGCTTAGAGTTTTGGTGAGGTTGGGTGAGCAAACGCAGACCCTTTAAAGTAATACTGCGGGGTACCCATCCCATGGGTCCCAAATCTCCAGGTTCAAGGGCATCTTCCTACATCGAAAACATGCATGAGAAACCCAGAAGATGGTACACCGTGTGATCGGGAAAGGTTTCCAAAACGCACCTCATTTCTCATCTCCTTGTGCTCGGGTTCGCCATTCCAACCCCTTTACTAGCAATCTCCCTCCTTGGAGAATCAGCACCTTTCACCTCCTGTTCCGTACAGGTAGCCATTTGTCCTGAGGATGAACGGGAAGAGGGGGAACCAATGAGAGACTAGCTCTAGGTGTTGGGACAGGCACAGGTCACTCTATTTTCCCATCAGGAAGAAGAATTAACCACAGGCTCAGCCTGCCCCCCCGGAACCAGAATAGGGCCTGAAGCAATCTTGCGCTTTTGCGGCCTGCTCCCAAAAATGCGAGTTGAAAAACGTAGCTCAGGGGCACTGCAATTCACAAACCTGCAGAGTTATCAATGATAACTGTCGTCCACAAATATATTGAGGGAAGGCAACGAAGAGGATTTGAAAGCAAGGCAGAATTGCAGGAAACTGATTTCAGGAGGTAGATTCGAATCGCCTTTAAAGCACAGGAAAAGCGGCAAAACCTCGACAATGATGCCCTTGGCCAAAAAGGGCGTATGCGTTTTTTCCTGAATATATTCAGGAAAAAACGCATACGCCCTTTTTGGCCAACCAAGCAACCTGGAAAGGCAAATCAGCGCTACAAAGAAGTCTTGCTTCCCATCGGTCAAAAGGGCCCTGCTGAATAAACTGTCAAAACCAGGAATGCAGGGCAGGCCATGGAGAAACGGGAGCCTTCCTACGCTGATGGGCGGGATGTCAATTGCCAACAGCCACTCTGGAGAAGTGTACGGTGTGTCCTGAAACATCTAAAAAACTCAGCTTAGAGAGCATAGGGCACTTCCACTCATGGGCGTATAAATTGGGAAAACTAAAAATCAGCAAGACACAGGCACCCCAAAGATTAGGGCTGCTCTGTTGACAAGAACCTCCACTTCGTTACACCTTAAATATCCCAGGAAAGAGAAAAAATGGATAAAGAAGTTGTGGTCCTTATGTACAATGGAATATCACTCAGCCATGACATCAACGTCATAAGGCTAGTAGCAGCATGACGAGTGGATTTAGGTACGACGATTCTAAGTGAAATAGTCACACAGAAAAAGACACTTATCATAAGATATCACTTATAGAGGGAATGTAAAAACCGCTACACTTGAACTGAATTACAAAACAGAACAGATTCACACGTTTAGAAAACACACTATGGCTGCTTAATGGGAAAGGTGAGGTGGGGTGATGCATAAAACAAAGGTTTCAAATTAGCTCAGATACCGTTCCATAAACCCAATATGTAATAGATAAGACCTACTCCTTGCTCAGTGAACTGAACTCAACACCCCCTATTCAACGCCCAAGAATATATCTGACTAGTAAAAATCTTAAAACTTATGTGTTGATATCCCTCTGTAAGTGAGTCAAGTGGGTGTAAAGCGGCCTAAACACAGCAGTGAACAGCAGCTAAACCCCATTATAAAAATCAACTACTTTTAAAAACCCGTGAAACAAAGACAGTGAAAGAGAGAGAAATTCTTACAAAATTCGTTCAGGGGCTGTGATGCCACCTGGATTGACCATATCTAGACCCACTGCTGATTGAGACATAAGGGTGAACACTCTTGGGGCTGAGAGTTTTGGTGAGCTTGGGTGAGCAAACGCAGTCCCTTTATAGTAATACTGCGTGTTACCCATCCCATGGGTCCCAAATCTCCAGGTTCAAGGGCATCTTCCTACAACGAAAACATGCATGAGACACCCAGATGATGGTACACCGTGTGATCGGGAAAGGATTCTAAAACGCACCTCATTTCTCATCTCCTTGTGCTCGGGTTCGCCATTTCAGCCGCTTTACTAGCAATCTCCCTCCTTGGAGAATCAGCACCTTTAACTTCCTGTTCCGTCCAGGTTGCCATTTGTCCTGAGGATGAACGGAAAGAGGGCGAAACAATGAGAGACTAGCTCTAGGTGTTGGGACAGGCACAGGTCACTCTATTTTCCCATCAGGAAGAAGAATTAACCAGAGGCTCAGCCTGCCGCCCGGAACCAGAATAGGGCCTGAAGCAATCCTGCGCTTTTGCGGCCAGCTCCCAAAAAAGCGAGTTGAAAAATGGAGCTCAGGGGCACTGCAATTCACAAACCTGCAGAGTTATAAATGATAACTCTCGTCCACAAATATATTGAGGGAAGGCAACGAAGAGGATTTGAAAGCAAGGCAGAATTGCAGGAAACTGATTTCAGGAGGTAGATTCGAATCGCCTTTAAAGCACAGGAAAAGCAGCAAAACCTCGACAATGATGCCCTTGGCCAAAAAGGGCGTATGCCTTTTTTCCTGAATATATTCAGGAAAAAACGCATACGCCCTTTTTGGCCAACCAAGCAACCTGGAAATGCAAATCAGCGCTACAAAGAAGTCTCGCTTCCCATCGGTCAAAAGGGCCATGGTGAATAAAGTGTCAACACCAAAAATGCAGGGCAGGCCATGCAGAAACGGGAGCCTTGCTACGCTGATGGGCGGGATGTAAATTGACAACAGCCACTCTGGAGAAGTGTACAGTGTGTCCTGAAACACCTAAAAAACTCAGCTTAGAGAGCATAGGGCACTTCCACTCATGGGCGTATAAATTGGGAAAACTAAAAATCTGCAAGACACAGGCACCCCAAAGTTTAGGGCTGCTCTGCTGACAAGAACCTCCACTTCCTTACACCTTAAATATCCCAGGAAAGAGAAAAATGGATAAAGACGTTGTGGTCCTTATGTACAATGGAATATCACTCAGCCATGAAATCAACGTCATAAGGCTAGTAGCAACATGATGAGTGGATTTAGGTACGACGATTCTAAGTGAAATAAGTCAAACAGAAAAAGACATTATCATAAGCTATCACTTATAGAGGGAATGTAAAAACCGCTACACTTGAACTGAATTACAAAACAGAACAGAGTCACACGTTTAGAAAACACACTATGGCTGCTTAACGGGAAAGGGGAGGTGGGGTGATGCATAAAAGAAGGGTTTCAAATTAGCTCAGATACCGTTCCATAAACCCAATATGTAATAGACAAGACCTACTCCTTGCTCAGTGAACTGGACTCAACACCCCCTATTCAACGCCCAAGAATATATCTGACTAGTAAGAATCTTAAAACCTATGTGTTGATATCCCTCTGTAAGTGAGTCAAGTGGTTGTAAAGCGGCCTAAACACAGCAGTGAACAGCAGCTAAACCCCATTATAAAAATCAACTACTTTTAAAAACCCGTGAAACAAAGACAGTGAAAGAGAGAGAAATTCTTACAAAATTCGTTCAGGGGCTGTGATGCCACCTGGATTGACCATATCTAGACCCACTGATGATTGAGACATAAGGGTGAACACTCTTGGGGCTGAGAGTTTTGGTGAGGTTGGGTGAGCAAACGCAGACCCTTTATAGTAATACTGCGTGGTACCCTTCCCATGGGTCCCAAATCTCCAGGTTCAAGGGCATCTTCCTACATCGAAAACATGCATGAGACACCCAGAAGATGGTACACCGTGTGATCGGGAAAGGTTTCTAAAACGCACCTCATTTCTCATCTCCTTGTGCTCGGGTTCGCCATTCCAGCCGCTTTACTAGCAATCTCCCTCCTTGGAGAATCAGCACCTTTAACCTCCTGTTCCGTCCAGGTTGCCATTTGTCCTGAGGATGAACGGGAAGAGGGCGAAACAATGAGAGACTAGCTCTAGGCGTTGGGGCAGGCACAGGTCACTCTATTTTCCCATCAGGAAGAAGAATTAACCAGAGGCTCAGCCTGCCGCCCGGAACCAGAATAGGGCCTGAAGCAATCTTGCGCATTTGCGGCCAGCTCCCAAAAAAACGAGTTGAAAAATGGAGCTCAGGGGCACTGCAATTCACAAACCTGCAGAGTTATAAATGATAACTCTCGTCCACAAATATATTGAGGGAAGGCAACGAAGAGGTTTTGAAAGCAAGGCAGAATTGCAGGAAACTGATTTCAGGAGGTAGATTCGAATCGCCTTTAAAGCACAGGAAAAGCGGCAAAACCTCGACAATGACGCCCTTGGCCAAAAAGGGCGTATGGGTTTTTTCCTGAATATATTCAGGAAAAAACGCATACGCCCTTTTTGGCCAATCAAGCAACCTGGAAAGACAAATCAGCGCTACAAAGAAGTCTCGCTTCCCATCGGTCAAAAGGACCATGCTGAATAAAGTGTCAAAACCAGAAATACACGGCAGGCCATCTAGAAACGGGAGCCTTGCTACGCCGATGGGCGGGATGTCAATTGCCAACAGCCACTCTGGAGAAGTGTACGGTGTGTCCTGAAACACCTAAAAAACTCAGCTTAGAGAGCATAGGGCACTTCCACTCATGGGCGTATAAATTGGGAAAACTGAAAATCAGCAAGACACAGGCACCCCAAAGTTTAGGGCTGCTCTGCTGACAAGAACCTCCACTTCCTTACACCTTAAATATCCCAGGAAAGAGAAAAATGGATAAAGACGTTGTGGTCCTTATGTACAATGGAATATCACTCAGCCATGAACTCAACGTCATAAGGCTAGTAGCAGCATGATGAGTGGATTTAGGTACTACGATTCGAAGTGAAATAAGTCACACAGAAAGAGACACCTATGATAAGATATCACTTATAGAGGGAATGTAAAAACCGCTACACGTGAACTGAATTACAAAACAGAACAGAGTCACACGTTTAGAAAACACACTATGGCTGCTTATCGGGAAAGGTGAGGTGGGGTGACGCATAAAACAAGGGTTTCAAATTAGCTCAGATACCGTTCCATAAACCCAATATGTAATAGACAAGACCTACTCCTTGCTCAGTGAACTGGAATCAACAACCCCTATTCACCGCCCAAGAATATATCTGACTAGTAAGAATCTTACAACCTATGTATTGATATCTCTCTGTAAGTGAGTGAAGTGGGTGTAAAGCGGCCTAAACACAGCAGTGAAACGCAGCTAAACTCCATTATTAAATTCAATTACTTTTAAAACTCCGTGAAACAAAGACAGTGAAAGAGAGTGAAATTCTTACAAAATTCGTTCAGGGGCTGTGATGCCACCTGGATTGACCATATCTAGACCCACTGCTGATTGAGACATAAGGGTGAACACTCTTGGGGCTGAGAGGATTGGTGAGGTTGGGTGAGCAAACGCAGACCCTTTAAAGTAATACTGCGTGGTACCCATCCCATGGGTCCCAAATCTCCAGGTTCAAGGGCATCTTCCTACATCGAAAACATGCAGGAGAAACCCAGAAGATGGTACACCGTGTGATCGGGAAAGGTTTCCAAAACGCACCTCTTTTCTCATCTCCTTGTGCTCGGGTTCGCCATTCCAGCCGCTTTACTAGCAATCTCCCTCCTTGGAGAATCAGCACCTTTCACCTCCTGTTCCGTACAGGTTGCCATTTGTTCTGAGGATGAACGGGAAGAGGGGGAACCAATGAGAGACTATCTCTAGGTGTTGGGACAGGCACAGGTCACTCTGTTTTCCCATCAGGAAGAAGAATTAACCACAGGCTCAGCCTGCCGCCCGGAACCAGAATAGGGCCTGAAGCAATCCTGCGCTTTTGCGGCCAGCTCCCAAGAAAGCGAGTTGAAAAATGGAGCTCAGGGGCACTGCAATTCACAAACCTGCAGAGTTATAAATGATAACTCTCGTCCACAAATATATTGAGGGAAGGCAACGAAGAGGATTTGAAAGCAAGGCAGAATTGCAGGAAACAGATTGCAGGAGGTAGATTCGAATCGCCTTTAAAGCACAGGAAAAGCGGCAAAACCTCGGCAATGATGCCCTTGGTCAAAAAGGGCGTATGCGTTTTTTCCTGAATATATTTAGGAAAAAACGCATACGCCCTTTTTGGCCAACCAAGCAACCTGGAAAGGCAAATCAGCGCTACAAAGAAGTCTCGCTTCCCATCGGTCAAAAGGGCCATGCTGAATAAAGTGTCAAAACCAGGAATGCAGGACAGGCCATGGAGAAACGGGAACCTTGCTACGCTAATGGGTGGGATGTCAATTGTCAACAGCCACTCTGGAGAAGTGTACGGTGTGTCCTGAAACATCTAAAAGACTCAGCTTACAGAGCATAGGGCACTTCCACTCATGGGCGTATAAATTGGGAAAACTGAAAATCAGCAAGACACAGGCACCCCAAAGTTTAGGGTTCCTCTGTTGACAAGAACCTCCACATCGATACACCTTAAATATCCCAGAAAAGAGAAAAATGGATAAAGACGTTGTGGTCCTTATGTACAATGGAATATCACTCAGCCATGAACTCAACGTCATAAGGCTAGTAGCAGCATGATGAGTGGATTTAGGTACTACGATTCTAAGTGAAATAAGTCACACAGAAAGAGACACCTATGATAAGATATCACTTATAGAGGGAATGTAAAAACCGCTACACTTGAACTGAATTACAAAACAGAACAGAGTCACACGTTTAGAAAACACACTATGGCTGCTTATCGGGAAAGGTGAGGTGGGGTGACGCATAAAACAAGGGTTTCAAAATAGCTCAGATACCGTTCCGTAAACCCAATATGTAATAGACAAGACCTACTCCTTGCTCAGTGAACTGGACTCAACACCCCCTATTCAACGCCCAAGAATATATCTGACTAGTAAGAATCTTAAAACCTATGTGTTGATATCCCTCTGTAAGTGAGTCAAGTGGGTGTAAAGCGGCCTAAACACAGCAGTGAAAAGCAGCTAAACCCCATTATAAAAATCAACTACTTTTAAAAAGCCGTGAAACAAAGACAGTGAAAGAGAGAAATTCTTACAAAATTCGTTCAGGGGCTGTGATGCCACCTGGATTGACCATATCTAGACCCACTGCTGATTGAGACATAAGGGTGAACACTCTTGGGGCTGAGAGGTTTGGTGAGGTTGGGTGAGCAAACGCAGACCCTTTAAAGTAATACTGCGTGGTACCCATCCCATGGGTCCCAAATCTCCAGGTTCAAGGGCATCTTCCTACATGGAAAACATGCATGAGACACCCAGAAGATGGTACACCGTGTGATCGGGAAAGGTTTCTAAAACGCACCTCATTTCTCATGTCCTTGTGCTCGGGTTCGCCATTCCAGCCGCTTTACTAGCAATCTCCCTCCTTGGAGAATCAGCACCTTTCACCTCCTGTTCCGTACAGGTAGCCATTTGTCCTGAGGATGAACGGGAAGAGGGGGAACCAATGAGAGACTAGCCTTAGGTGTTGGGAAAGGCACAGGTCACTCTATTTTCCCATCAGGAAGAAGAATTAACCACAGGCTCACCCTGCCCCCCCGGAACCAGAATAGGGCCTGAAGCAATCCTGCGCTTTTGCGGCCTGCTCCCAAAAAAGCGAGTGGAAAAATGGAGCTCAGGGGCACGGCAATTCACAAACCTGCAGAGTTATCAATGATAACTCTCGTCCACAAATATATTGAGGGAAGGCAACGAAGAGGATTTGAAAGCAAGGCAGAATTGCAGGAAACTGATTTCAGGAGGTAGATTCGAATCGCTTTTAAATCACAGGAAAAGCGGCAAAACCTCGACAATGATGCCCTTGGCCAAAAAGGGCGTATGCGTTTTTTCCTGAATATATTCAGGAAAAAACGCATACGCCCTTTTTGGCCAACCAAGCAACCTGGAAAGGCAAATCGGCGCTACAAATAAGTCTCGCTTCCCATCGGTCAAAAGGGCCGTGCTGAAAAAGGTGTCCAAACCAGAAAGGCAGGACAGCCATGGAGAAACGGGAGCCTTGCTACGCTGATGGGCTGGATGTAAATTGCCAACAGCCACTCTGGAGAAGTGTTCGGTGTGTCCTGAAACATCTAAAAAACTCAGCTTACAGAGCATAGGGCACTTCCACTCATGGGCGTATAAATTGGGAAAACTGAAAATCAGCAAGACACAGGCACCCCAAAGTTTAGGGTTGCTCTGTTGACAAGAACCTCCACATCGATACACCTTCAATATCCCAGGAAAGAGAAAAATGGATAAAGACGTTGTGGTCCTTATGTACAATGGAATATCACTCAGCCATGAAATCAACGTCATAAGGCTACTAGCAGCATGATGAGTGGATTTAGGTACGACGATTCTAAGTGAAATAAGTCACACAGAAAGAGACACCTATGATAAGATATCACTTATAGAGGGAATGTAAAAACCGCTACACTTGAACTGAATTACAAAACAGAACAGAGTCACACGTTTAGAAAACACACTATGGCTGCTTAACGGGAAAGGTGAGGTGGGGTGATGCATAAAACAAGGGTTTCAAACTAGCTCAGATACCGTTCCGTAAACCCAATATGAAATAGACAAGACCTACTCCTTGCTCAGTGAACTGGACTCAACACCCCATATTCACCGCACAAGAATATATCTGACTAGTAAGAATCTTAAAACCTATGTATTGATATCTCTCCATAAGTGAGTCAAGTGGGTGTAAAGCGGCATAAACACAGCAGTGAAAAGCAGCTAAACCCCATTATAAAAATCAACTACTTTTAAAAACCCGTGAAGCAAAGACAGTGAAAGAGAGAGAAATTCTTACGAAATTCGTTCAGGGGCTGTGATACCACCTGGATTGATCATATCTAGACCCACAGCTGATTGAGACATAAGGATGTACACTCTTGCGGCTTAGAGGTTTGGTGAGGTTGGGTGAGCAAACGCAGACCCTTTAAAGTAATACTGCGGGGTACCCATCCCATGGGTCCCAAATCTCCAGGTTCAAGGGCATCTTCCTACATCGAAAACATGCATGAGAAACCCAGAAGATGGTACACCGTGTGATCGGGAAAGGTTTTCAAAACGCACCTCATTTCTCATCTCCTTGTGCTCGGGTTCGCCATTCCAACCGCTTTACTAGCAATATCCCTCCTTGGAGAACCAGCACCTTTCACCTCCTGTTCCGTACAGGTAGCCATTTGTCCTGAGGATGAACGGGAAGAGGGGGAACCAATGAGAGACTAGCTCTAGGTGTTGGGAAAGGCACAGGTCACTCTATTTTCCCATCAGGAAGAAGAATTAACCACAGGCTCAGCCTGCCCCCCCGGAACCAGAATAGGGCCTGAAGCAATCCTGTGCTTTTGCGGCCTGCTCCCAAAAAAGCGAGTTGAAAAATGGAGCTCAGGGGCACTGCAATTCACAAACCTGCAGAGTTATCAATGATATCTCTGGTCCACAAATATATTGAGGGAAGGCAACGAAGAGGATTTGAAAGCAAGGCAGAATTGCAGGAAACTGATTTCAGGAGGTAGATTCGAATCGCTTTTAAAGCACAGGAAAAGCGGCAAAACCTCGACAATGATGCCCTTGGCCAAAAAGGGCGTATGCGTTTTTTCCTGAATATATTCAGGAAAAAACGCATACGCCCTTTTTGGCCAACCAAGCAACCTGGAAAGGCAAATCGGCGCTACAAACAAGTCTCGCTTCCCATCGGTCAAAAGGGCCGTGCTGAATAAAGTTTCCAAACCAGAAAGGCAGGACAGCCATGGAGAAAAGGGAGCCTTGCTACGCTGATGGGCTGGATGTAAATTGCCAACAGCCACTCTGGAGAAGTGTTCGGTGTGTCCTGAAACATCTAAAAAACTCAGCTTACAGAGCATAGGGCACTTCCACTCACGGGCGTATAAATTGGGAAAACTGAAAATCAGCAAGACACAGGCACCCCAAAGTTTAGGGTTGCTCTGTTGACAAGAACCTCCACATCGATACACCTTAAATATCCCAGGAAAGAGAAAAATGGATAAAGACGTTGTGGTCCTTATGTACAATGGAATATCACTCAGCCATGAAATCAACGTCATAAGGCTACTAGCAGCATGATGAGTGGATTTAGGTACGACGATTCTAAGTGAAATAAGTCACACAGAAAGAGACACCTATGATAAGATATCACTTATAGAGGGAATGTAAAAACCGCTACACTTGAACTGAATTACAAAACAGAACAGAGTCACACGTTTAGAAAACACACTATGGCTGCTTAACGGGAAAGGTGAGGTGGGGTGATGCATAAAACAAGGGTTTCAAATTAGCTCAGATACCGTTCCGTAAACCCAATGTGAAATAGACAAGACCTACTCCTTGCTCAGTGAACTGGACTCAACACCCCATATTCACCGCACAAGAATATATCTGACTAGTAAGAATCTTAAAATCTATGTATTGATATCTCTCCGTAAGTGAATCAAGTGGGTGTAAAGCGGCATAAACACAGCAGTGAAAAGCAGCTAAACCCCATTATAAAAATCAACTACTTTTAAAAACCCGTGAAACAAAGACAGTGAAAGAGAGAGAAATTCTTACAAAATTCGTTCAGGGGCTGTGATGCCACCTGGATTGACCATATCTAGACCCACTGCTGATTGAGACATAAGGGTGTACACTCTTGCGGCGTAGAGTTTTGGTGAGGTTGGGTGAGCAAACACAGACCCTTTAAAGTAATACTGCGGGGTACCCATCCCATGGGTCCCAAATCTCCAGGTTCAAGGGCATCTTCCTACATCGAAAACATGCATGAGAAACCCAGAAGATGGTACACCGTGTGATCGGGAAAGGTTTTCAAAACGCACCTCATTTCTCATCTCCTTGTGCTCGGGTTCGCCATTCCAACCGCTTTACTAGCAATCTCCCTCCTTGGAGAATCAGCACCTTTCACCTCCTGTTCCGTACAGGTAGCCATTTGTCCTGAGGATGAACGGGAAGAGGGGGAACCAATGAGAGACTAGCCTTAGGTGTTGGGAAAGGCACAGGTCACTCTATTTTCCCATCAGGAAGAAGAATTAACCACAGGCTCAGCCTGCCCCCCCGGAACCAGAATAGGGCCTGAAGCAATCCTGTGCTTTTGCGGCCTGCTCCCAAAAAAGCGAGTTGAAAAATGGAGCTCAGGGGCACTGCAATTCACAAACCTGCAGAGTTATCAATGATATCTCTGGTCCACAAATATATTGAGGGAAGGCAACGAAGAGGATTTGAAAGCAAGGCAGAATTGCAGGAAACTGATTTCAGGAGGTAGATTCGAATCGCTTTTAAAGCACAGGAAAAGCGGCAAAACCTCGACAATGATGCCCTTGGCCAAAAAGGGCGTATGCGTTTTTTCCTGAATATATTCAGGAAAAAACGCATACGCCCTTTTTGGCCAACCAAGCAACCTGGAAAGGCAAATCGGCGCTACAAAGAAGTCTCGCTTCCCATCGGTCAAAAGGGCCGTGCTGAATAAAGTTTCCAAACCAGAAAGGCAGGACAGCCATGGAGAAAAGGGAGCCTTGCTACGCTGATGGGCTGGATGTAAATTGCCAACAGCCACTCTGGAGAAGTGTTCGGTGTGTCCTGAAACATCTAAAAAACTCAGCTTACAGAGCATAGGGCACTTCCACTCACGGGCGTATAAATTGGGAAAACTGAAAATCAGCAAGACACAGGCACCCCAAAGTTTAGGGTTGCTCTGTTGACAAGAACCTCCACATCGATACACCTTAAATATCCCAGGAAAGAGAAAAATGGATAAAGACGTTGTGGTCCTTATGTACAATGGAATATCACTCAGCCATGAAATCAACGTCATAAGGCTACTAGCAGCATGATGAGTGGATTTAGGTACGACGATTCTAAGTGAAATAAGTCACACAGAAAGAGACACCTATGATAAGATATCACTTATAGAGGGAATGTAAAAACCGCTACACTTGAACTGAATTACAAAACAGAACAGAGTCACACGTTTAGAAAACACACTATGGCTGCTTAACGGGAAAGGTGAGGTGGGGTGATGCATAAAACAAGGGTTTCAAATTAGCTCAGATACCGTTCCGTAAACCCAATGTGAAATAGACAAGACCTACTCCTTGCTCAGTGAACTGGACTCAACACCCCATATTCACCGCACAAGAATATATCTGACTAGTAAGAATCTTAAAATCTATGTATTGATATCTCTCCGTAAGTGAATCAAGTGGGTGTAAAGCGGCATAAACACAGCAGTGAAAAGCAGCTAAACCCCATTATAAAAATCAACTACTTTTAAAAACCCGTGAAACAAAGACAGTGAAAGAGAGAGAAATTCTTACAAAATTCGTTCAGGGGCTGTGATGCCACCTGGATTGACCATATCTAGACCCACTGCTGATTGAGACATAAGGGTGTACACTCTTGCGGCGTAGAGTTTTGGTGAGGTTGGGTGAGCAAACACAGACCCTTTAAAGTAATACTGCGGGGTACCCATCCCATGGGTCCCAAATCTCCAGGTTCAAGGGCATCTTCCTACATCGAAAACATGCATGAGAAACCCAGAAGATGGTACACCGTGTGATCGGGAAAGGTTTTCAAAACGCACCTCATTTCTCATCTCCTTGTGCTCGGGTTCGCCATTCCAACCGCTTTACTAGCAATCTCCCTCCTTGGAGAATCAGCACCTTTCACCTCCTGTTCCGTACAGGTAGCCATTTGTCCTGAGGATGAACGGGAAGAGGGGGAACCAATGAGAGACTAGCCTTAGGTGTTGGGAAAGGCACAGGTCACTCTATTTTCCCATCAGGAAGAAGAATTAACCACAGGCTCACCCTGCCCCCCCGGAACCAGAATAGGGCCTGAAGCAATCCTGCGCTTTTGCGGCCTGCTCCCAAAAAAGCGAGTTGAAAAATGGAGCTCAGGGGCACGGCAATTCACAAACCTGCAGAGTTATCAATGATAACTCTCGTCCACAAATATATTGAGGGAAGGCAACGAAGAGGATTTGAAAGCAAGGCAGAATTGCAGGAAACTGATTTCAGGAGGTAGATTCGAATCGCTTTTAAATCACAGGAAAAGCGGCAAAACCTCGACAATGATGCCCTTGGCCAAAAAGGGCGTATGCGTTTTTTCCTGAATATATTCAGGAAAAAACGCATACGCCCTTTTTGGCCAACCAAGCAACCTGGAAAGGCAAATCGGCGCTACAAAGAAGTCTCGCTTCCCATTGGTCAAAAGGGCCGTGCTGAATAAAGTGTCCAAACCAGAAAGGCAGGACAGCCATGGAGAAACGGCAGCCTTGCTACGCTGATGGGCTGGATGTAAATTGCCAACAGCCACTCTGGAGAAGTGTTCGGTGTGTCCTGAAACATCTAAAAAACTCAGCTTACAGAGCATAGGGCACTTCCACTCATGGGCGTATAAATTGGGAAAACTGAAAATCAGTAAGACACAGGCACCCCAAAGTATAGGGTTGCTCTGTTGACAAGAACCTCCACATCGATACACCTTAAATATCCCAGGAAAGAGAAAAATGGATAAAGACGTTGTGGTCCTTATGTACAATGGAATATCACTCAGCCATGAAATCAACGTCATAAGGCTAGTAGCAGCATGATGAGTGGATTTAGGTACGACGATTCTAAGTGAAATAAGTCACACAGAAAGAGACACCTATGATAAGATATCACTTATAGAGGGAATGTAAAAACCGCTACACTTGAACTGAATTACAAAACGGAACAGAGTCACACGTTTAGAAAACACACTATGGCTGCTTAACGGGAAAGGTGAGGTGGGGTGATGCATAAAACAAGGGTTTCAAATTAGCTCAGATACCGTTCCGTAAACCCAATATGAAATAGACAATACCTACTCCTTGCTCAGTGAACTGGACTCAACACCCCGTATTCACCGCACAGGAATATATCTGACTAGTAAGAATCTTAAAACCTATGTATTGATATCTCTCCGTAAGTGAGTCAAGTGGGTGTAAAGCGGCATAAACACAGCAGTGAAAAGCAGCTAAACCCCATTATAAAAATCAACTACTTTTAAAAACCCGTGAAACAAAGACAGTGAAAGAGAGAGAAATTCTTACGAAATTCGTTCAGGGGCTGTGATGCCACCTGGATTGACCATATCTAGACCCACTGCTGATTGAGACATAAGGGTGAACACTCTTGGGGCTGAGAGGTTTGGTGAGGTTGGGTGAGCAAACGCAGACCCTTTAAATTAATACTGCGTGGTATCCATCCCATGGGTCCCAAATCTCCAGGTTCAAGGGCATCTTCCTACATCAAAAACATGCATGAGAAACCCAGAAGATGGTACACCGTGTGATCGGGAAAGGTTTCCAAAACGCACCTCATTTCTCATCTCCTTGTGCTCGGGTTCGCCATTCCAACCGCTTTACTAGCAATCTCCCTCCTTGGAGAATCAGCACCTTTCACATCCTGTTCCGTACAGGTAGCCATTTGTCCTGAGGATGAACGGGAAGAGGAGGAACCAATGAGAGACTAGCTCTAGGTGTTGGGAAAGGTACAGGTCACCCTATTTTCCCATCAGGAAGAAGAATTAACCACAGGCTCACCCTGTCCCCCCGGAACCAGAATAGGGCCTGAAGCAATCCTGCGCTTTTGCGGCCTGCTCCCAAAAAAGCGAGTTGAAAAATGGAGCTCAGGGGCACTGCAATTCAAAAACCTGCAGAGTTATCAATGATAACTCTCGTCCACAAATATATTGAGGGAAGGCAACGAAGAGGATTTGAAAGCAAGGCAGAATTGCAGGAAACTGATTTCAGGAGGTAGATTCGAATCGCCTTTAAAGCACAGGAAAAGCGGAAAAACCTCGACAATGATGCCCTTGGCCAAAAAGGGCGTATGCGTTTTTTCCTGAATATATTCAGGAAAAAACGCATACGCCCTTTTTGGCCAACCAAGCAACCTGGAAATGCAAATCGGCGCTACAAAGAAGTCTCGCTTCCATCGGTCAAAAGGGCCGTGCTGAATAAAGTGTCCAAACCAGAAAGGCAGGACAGCCATGGAGAAACGGGAGCCTTGCTACGCTGATGGGCTGGATGTAAATTGCCAACAGCCACTCTGGAGAAGTGTTCGGTGTGTCCTGAAACATCTAAAAAACTCAGCTTACAGAGCATAGGGCACTTCCACTCATGGGCGTATAAATTGGGAAAACTGAAAATCAGCAAGACACAGGCACCCCAAAGTTTAGGGTTGCTCTGTTGACAAGAACTTCCACATCGATACACCTTAAATATCCCAGGAAAGAGAAAAATGGATAAAGACGTTGTGGTCCTTATGTACAATGGAATATCACTCAGCCATGAAATCAACGTCATAAGGCTACTAGCAGCATGATGAGTGGATTTAGGGACGACGATTCTAAGTGAAATAAGTCACACAGAAAGAGACACCTATGATAAGATATCACTTATAGAGGGAATGTAAAAACCGCTACACTTGAACTGAATTACAAAACAGAACAGAGTCACACGTTCAAAAAACACACTATGGCTGCTTAACGGGAAAGGTGAGGTGGGGTGATGCATAAAACAAGGGTTTCAAATTAGCTCAGATACCGTTCCGTAAACCCAATATGAAATAGACAAGACCTACTCCTTGCTCAGTGAACTGGACTCAACACCCCGTATTCACCGCACAAGAATATATCTGACTAGTAAGAATCTTAAAACCTATGTATTGATATCTCTCCGTAAGTGAGTCAAGTGGGTGTAAAGCGGCATAAACACAGCAGTGAAAAGCAGCTAAACCCCATTATAAAAATCAACTACTTTTAAGAACCCGTGAAACAAAGACAGTGAAAGAGAGAGAAATTCTTACGAAATTCGTTTAGGGGCTGTGATGCCACCTGGATTGACCATATCTAGACCCACTGCTGATAGAGACATAAGGGTGAACACTCTTGGGGCTGAGAGGTTTGGTGAGGTTGGGTGAGCAAACGCAGACCCTTTAAAGTAATACTGCGTGGTACCCATCCCATGGGTCCCAAATCTCCAGGTTTAAGGGCATCTTCCTACATCGAGAACATGCATGAGAAACCCAGAAGATGGTACACCGTGTGATCGGGAAAGGTTTCCAAAACGCACCTCATTTCTCATCTCCTTGTGCTCGGGTTCGCCATTCCAACCGCTTTACTAGCAATCTCCCTCCTTGGAGAATCAGCACCTTTCACATCCTGTTCCGTACAGGTAGCCATTTGTCCTGAGGATGAACGGGAAGAGGGGGAACCAATGAGAGACTAGCTCTAGGTGTTGGGAAAGGTACAGGTCACTCTATTTTCCCATCAGGAAGAAGAATTAACCACAGGCTCAGCCTGCCCCCCCGGAACCAGAATAGGGCCTGAAGCAATCCTGCGCTTTTGCGGCCTGCTCCCAAAAAAGCGAGTTGAAAAATGGAGCTCAGGGGCACGGCAATTCAAAAACCTGCAGAGTTATCAATGATAACTCTCGTCCACAAATATATTGAGGGAAGGCAACGAAGAGGATTTGAAAGCAAGACAGAATTGCAGGAAACTGATTTCAGGAGGTAGATTCGAATCGCCTTTAAAGCACAGGAAAAGCGGAAAAACCTCGACAATGATGCCCTTGGCCAAAAAGGGCGTATGCGTTTTTTCCTGCATATATTCAGGAAAAAACGCATACGCCCTTTTTGGCCAACCAAGCAACCTGGAAAGGCAAATCGGCGCTACAAAGAAGTCTCGCTTCCCATCGGTCAAAAGGGCCGTGCTGAATAAAGTGTCCAAACCAGAAAGGCAGGACAGCCATGGAGAAATGGGAGCCTTGCTACGCTGATGGGCTGGATGTAAATTGCCAACAGCCACTCTGGAGAAGTGTTCGGTGTGTCCTGAAACATCTAAAAAACTCAGCTTACAGAGCATAGGGCACTTCCACTCATGGGCGTATAAATTGGGAAAACTGAAAATCAGTAAGACACAGGCACCCCAAAGTATAGGGTTGCTCTGTTGACAAGAACCTCCACATCGATACACCTTAAATATCCCAGGAAAGAGAAAAATGGATAAAGACGTTGTGGTCCTTATGTACAATGGAATATCACTCAGCCATGAAATCAACGTCATAAGGCTAGTAGCAGCATGATGAGTGGATTTAGGTACGACGATTCTAAGTGAAATAAGTCACACAGAAAGAGACACCTATGATAAGATATCACTTATAGAGGGAATGTAAAAACCGCTACACTTGAACTGAATTACAAAACGGAACAGAGTCACACGTTTAGAAAACACACTATGGCTGCTTAACGGGAAAGGTGAGGTGGGGTGATGCATAAAACAAGGGTTTCAAATTAGCTCAGATACCGTTCCGTAAACCCAATATGAAATAGACAATACCTACTCCTTGCTCAGTGAACTGGACTCAACACCCCGTATTCACCGCACAGGAATATATCTGACTAGTAAGAATCTTAAAACCTATGTATTGATATCTCTCCGTAAGTGAGTCAAGTGGGTGTAAAGCGGCATAAACACAGCAGTGAAAAGCAGCTAAACCCCATTATAAAAATCAACTACTTTTAAAAACCCGTGAAACAAAGACAGTGAAAGAGAGAGAAATTCTTACGAAATTCGTTCAGGGGCTGTGATGCCACCTGGATTGACCATATCTAGACCCACTGCTGATTGAGACATAAGGGTGAACACTCTTGGGGCTGAGAGGTTTGGTGAGGTTGGGTGAGCAAACGCAGACCCTTTAAATTAATACTGCGTGGTATCCATCCCATGGGTCCCAAATCTCCAGGTTCAAGGGCATCTTCCTACATCAAAAACATGCATGAGAAACCCAGAAGATGGTACACCGTGTGATCGGGAAAGGTTTCCAAAACGCACCTCATTTCTCATCTCCTTGTGCTCGGGTTCGCCATTCCAACCGCTTTACTAGCAATCTCCCTCCTTGGAGAATCAGCACCTTTCACATCCTGTTCCGTACAGGTAGCCATTTGTCCTGAGGATGAACGGGAAGAGGAGGAACCAATGAGAGACTAGCTCTAGGTGTTGGGAAAGGTACAGGTCACCCTATTTTCCCATCAGGAAGAAGAATTAACCACAGGCTCACCCTGTCCCCCCGGAACCAGAATAGGGCCTGAAGCAATCCTGCGCTTTTGCGGCCTGCTCCCAAAAAAGCGAGTTGAAAAATGGAGCTCAGGGGCACTGCAATTCAAAAACCTGCAGAGTTATCAATGATAACTCTCGTCCACAAATATATTGAGGGAAGGCAACGAAGAGGATTTGAAAGCAAGGCAGAATTGCAGGAAACTGATTTCAGGAGGTAGATTCGAATCGCCTTTAAAGCACAGGAAAAGCGGAAAAACCTCGACAATGATGCCCTTGGCCAAAAAGGGCGTATGCGTTTTTTCCTGAATATATTCAGGAAAAAACGCATACGCCCTTTTTGGCCAACCAAGCAACCTGGAAATGCAAATCGGCGCTACAAAGAAGTCTCGCTTCCATCGGTCAAAAGGGCCGTGCTGAATAAAGTGTCCAAACCAGAAAGGCAGGACAGCCATGGAGAAACGGGAGCCTTGCTACGCTGATGGGCTGGATGTAAATTGCCAACAGCCACTCTGGAGAAGTGTTCGGTGTGTCCTGAAACATCTAAAAAACTCAGCTTACAGAGCATAGGGCACTTCCACTCATGGGCGTATAAATTGGGAAAACTGAAAATCAGCAAGACACAGGCACCCCAAAGTTTAGGGTTGCTCTGTTGACAAGAACTTCCACATCGATACACCTTAAATATCCCAGGAAAGAGAAAAATGGATAAAGACGTTGTGGTCCTTATGTACAATGGAATATCACTCAGCCATGAAATCAACGTCATAAGGCTACTAGCAGCATGATGAGTGGATTTAGGGACGACGATTCTAAGTGAAATAAGTCACACAGAAAGAGACACCTATGATAAGATATCACTTATAGAGGGAATGTAAAAACCGCTACACTTGAACTGAATTACAAAACAGAACAGAGTCACACGTTCAAAAAACACACTATGGCTGCTTAACGGGAAAGGTGAGGTGGGGTGATGCATAAAACAAGGGTTTCAAATTAGCTCAGATACCGTTCCGTAAACCCAATATGAAATAGACAAGACCTACTCCTTGCTCAGTGAACTGGACTCAACACCCCGTATTCACCGCACAAGAATATATCTGACTAGTAAGAATCTTAAAACCTATGTATTGATATCTCTCCGTAAGTGAGTCAAGTGGGTGTAAAGCAGCATAAACACAGCAGTGAAAAGCAGCTAAACCCCATTATAAAAATCAACTACTTTTAAGAACCCGTGAAACAAAGACAGTGAAAGAGAGAGAAATTCTTACGAAATTCGTTTAGGGGCTGTGATGCCACCTGGATTGACCATATCTAGACCCACTGCTGATAGAGACATAAGGGTGAACACTCTTGGGGCTGAGAGGTTTGGTGAGGTTGGGTGAGCAAACGCAGACCCTTTAAAGTAATACTGCGTGGTACCCATCCCATGGGTCCCAAATCTCCAGGTTTAAGGGCATCTTCCTACATCGAGAACATGCATGAGAAACCCAGAAGATGGTACACCGTGTGATCGGGAAAGGTTTCCAAAACGCACCTCATTTCTCATCTCCTTGTGCTCGGGTTCGCCATTCCAACCGCTTTACTAGCAATCTCCCTCCTTGGAGAATCAGCACCTTTCACATCCTGTTCCGTACAGGTAGCCATTTGTCCTGAGGATGAACGGGAAGAGGGGGAACCAATGAGAGACTAGCTCTAGGTGTTGGGAAAGGTACAGGTCACTCTATTTTCCCATCAGGAAGAAGAATTAACCACAGGCTCAGCCTGCCCCCCCGGAACCAGAATAGGGCCTGAAGCAATCCTGCGCTTTTGCGGCCTGCTCCCAAAAAAGCGAGTTGAAAAATGGAGCTCAGGGGCACGGCAATTCAAAAACCTGCAGAGTTATCAATGATAACTCTCGTCCACAAATATATTGAGGGAAGGCAACGAAGAGGATTTGAAAGCAAGACAGAATTGCAGGAAACTGATTTCAGGAGGTAGATTCGAATCGCCTTTAAAGCACAGGAAAAGCGGAAAAACCTCGACAATGATGCCCTTGGCCAAAAAGGGCGTATGCGTTTTTTCCTGCATATATTCAGGAAAAAACGCATACGCCCTTTTTGGCCAACCAAGCAACCTGGAAAGGCAAATCGGCGCTACAAAGAAGTCTCGCTTCCCATCGGTCAAAAGGGCCGTGCTGAATAAAGTGTCCAAACCAGAAAGGCAGGACAGCCATGGAGAAATGGGAGCCTTGCTACGCTGATGGGCTGGATGTAAATTGCCAACAGCCACTCTGGAGAAGTGTTCGGTGTGTCCTGAAACATCTAAAAAACTCAGCTTACAGAGCATAGGGCACTTCCACTCACGGGCGTATAAATTGGGAAAACTGAAAATCAGCAAGACACAGGCACCCCAAAGTTTAGGGTTGCTCTGTTGACAAGAACCTCCACATCGATACACCTTAAATATCCCAGGAAAGAGAAAAATGGATAAAGACGTTGTGGTCCTTATGTACAATGGAATATCAGTCAGCCATGAAATCAACGTCATAAGGCTACTAGCAGCATGATGAGTGGATTTAGGGACGACGATTCTAAGTGAAATAAGTCACACAGAAAGAGACACCTATGATAAGATATCACTTATAGAGGGAATGTAAAAACCGCTACACTTGAACTGAATTACAAAACAGAACAGAGTCACACGTTTAGAAAACACACTATGGCTGCTTAACGGGAAAGGTGAGGTGGGGTGATGCATAAAACAAGGGTTTCAAATTAGCTCAGATACCGTTCGGTAAACCCAATATGAAATAGACAAGACCTACTCCTTGCTCAGTGAACTGGACTCAACACCCCATATTCACCGCACAAGAATATATCTGACTAGTAAGAATCTTAAAATCTATGTATTGATATCTCTCCGTAAGTGAATCAAGTGGGTGTAAAGCGGCATAAACACAGCAGTGAAAAGCAGCTAAACCCCATTATAAAAATCAACTACTTTTAAAAACCCGTGAAACAAAGACAGTGAAAGAGAGAGAAATTCTTACAAAATTCGTTCAGGGGCTGTGATACCACCTGGATTGACCATATCTAGACCCACAGCTGATTGAGACATAAGGGTGGACACTCTTGCGGCTTAGACGTTTGGTGAGGTTGGGTGAGCAAACGCAGACCCTTTAAAGTAATACTGCGTGGTACCCATCCCATGGGTCCCAAATCTCCAGGTTCAAGGGCATCTTCCTACATCGAAAACATGCATGAGAAACCCAGAAGATGGTACACCGTGTGATCGGGAAAGGTTTCCAAAACGCACCTCATTTCTCATCTCCTTGTGCTCGGGTTCGCCATTCCAACCGCTTTACTAGCAATCTCCCTCCTTGGAGAACCAGCACCTTTCACCTCCTGTTCCGTACAGGTAGCCATTTGTCCTGAGGATGAACGGGAAGAGGGGGAACCAATGAGAGACTAGCTCTAGGTGTTGGGAAAGGCACAGGTCACTCTATTTTCCCATCAGGAAGAAGAATTAACCACAGGCTCACCCTGCCCCCCCGGAACCAGAATAGGGCCTGAAGCAATCCTGCGCTTTTGCGGCCTGCTCCCAAAAAAGCGAGTTGAAAAATGGAGCTCAGGGGCACTGCAATTCAAAAACCTGCAGAGTTATCAATGATAACTCTCGTCCACAAATATATTGAGGGAAGGCAACGAAGAGGATTTGAAAGCAAGGCAGAATTGCAGGAAACTGATTTCAGGAGGTAGAGTCGAATCGCCTTTAAAACACAGGAAAAGCGGAAAAACCTCGACAATGATGCCCTTGGCCAAAATGGGCGTATGCGTTTTTCCTGAATATATTCAGGAAAAAACGCATACGCCCTTTTTGGCCAACCAAGCAACCTGGAAAGGCAAATCGGCGCTACAAATAAGTCTCGCTTCCCATCGGTCAAAAGGGCCGTGCTGAAAAAGGTGTCCAAACCAGAAAGGCAGGACAGCCATGGAGAAACGGGCGCCTTGCTACGCTGATGGGCTGGATGTAAATTGCCAACAGCCACTCTGGAGAAGTGTTCGGTGTGTCCTGAAACATCTAAAAAACTCAGCTTACAGAGCATAGGGCACTTCCACTCATGGGCGTATAAATTGGGAAAACTGAAAATCAGCAAGACACAGGCACCCCAAAGTTTAGGGTTGCTCTGTTGACAAGAACCTCCACATCGATACACCTTCAATATCCCAGGAAAGAGAAAAATGGATAAAGACGTTGTGGTCCTTATGTACAATGGAATATCACTCAGCCATGAAATCAACGTCATAAGGCTACTAGCAGCATGATGAGTGGATTTAGGTACGACGATTCTAAGTGAAATAAGTCACACAGAAAGAGACACCTATGATAAGATATCACTTATAGAGGGAATGTAAAAACCGCTACACTTGAACTGAATTACAAAACAGAACAGAGTCACACGTTTAGAAAACACACTATGGCTGCTTAACGGGAAAGGTGAGGTGGGGTGATGCATAAAACAAGGGTTTCAAACTAGCTCAGATACCGTTCCGTAAACCCAATATGAAATAGACAAGACCTACTCCTTGCTCAGTGAACTGGACTCAACACCCCATATTCACCGCACAAGAATATATCTGACTAGTAAGAATCTTAAAACCTATGTATTGATATCTCTCCATAAGTGAGTCAAGTGGGTGTAAAGCGGCATAAACACAGCAGTGAAAAGCAGCTAAACCCCATTATAAAAATCAACTACTTTTAAAAACCCGTGAAGCAAAGACAGTGAAAGAGAGAGAAATTCTTACGAAATTCGTTCAGGGGCTGTGATACCACCTGGATTGATCATATCTAGACCCACAGCTGATTGAGACATAAGGATGTACACTCTTGCGGCTTAGAGGTTTGGTGAGGTTGGGTGAGCAAACGCAGACCCTTTAAAGTAATACTGCGGGGTACCCATCCCATGGGTCCCAAATCTCCAGGTTCAAGGGCATCTTCCTACATCGAAAACATGCATGAGAAACCCAGAAGATGGTACACCGTGTGATCGGGAAAGGTTTTCAAAACGCACCTCATTTCTCATCTCCTTGTGCTCGGGTTCGCCATTCCAACCGCTTTACTAGCAATATCCCTCCTTGGAGAACCAGCACCTTTCACCTCCTGTTCCGTACAGGTAGCCATTTGTCCTGAGGATGAACGGGAAGAGGGGGAACCAATGAGAGACTAGCTCTAGGTGTTGGGAAAGGCACAGGTCACTCTATTTTCCCATCAGGAAGAAGAATTAACCACAGGCTCAGCCTGCCCCCCCGGAACCAGAATAGGGCCTGAAGCAATCCTGTGCTTTTGCGGCCTGCTCCCAAAAAAGCGAGTTGAAAAATGGAGCTCAGGGGCACTGCAATTCACAAACCTGCAAAGTTATCAATGATATCTCTCGTCCACAAATATATTGAGGGAAGGCAACGAAGAGGATTTGAAAGCAAGGCAGAATTGCAGGAAACTGATTTCAGGAGGTAGATTCGAATCGCTTTTAAAGCACAGGAAAAGCGGCAAAACCTCGACAATGATGCCCTTGGCCAAAAAGGGCGTATGCGTTTTTTCCTGAATATATTCAGGAAAAAACGCATACGCCCTTTTTGGCCAACCAAGCAACCTGGAAAGGCAAATCGGCGCTACAAAGAAGTCTCGCTTCCCATTGGTCAAAAGGGCCGTGCTGAATAAAGTGTCCAAACCAGAAAGGCAGGACAGCCATGGAGAAACGGCAGCCTTGCTACGCTGATGGGCTGGATGTAAATTGCCAACAGCCACTCTGGAGAAGTGTTCGGTGTGTCCTGAAACATCTAAAAAACTCAGCTTACAGAGCATAGGGCACTTCCACTCATGGGCGTATAAATTGGGAAAACTGAAAATCAGTAAGACACAGGCACCCCAAAGTTTAGGGTTGCTCTGTTGACAAGAACCTCCACATCGATACACCTTAAATATCCCAGGAAAGAGAAAAATGGATAAAGACGTTGTGGTCCTTATGTACAATGGAATATCACTCAGCCATGAAATCAACGTCATAAGGCTAGTAGCAGCATGATGAGTGGATTTAGGTACGACGATTCTAAGTGAAATAAGTCACACAGAAAGAGACACCTATGATAAGATATCACTTATAGAGGGAATGTAAAAACCGCTACACTTGAACTGAATTACAAAACGGAACAGAGTCACACGTTTAGAAAACACACTATGGCTGCTTAACGGGAAAGGTGAGGTGGGGTGATGCATAAAACAAGGGTTTCAAATTAGCTCAGATACCGTTCCGTAAACCCAATATGAAATAGACAATACCTACTCCTTGCTCAGTGAACTGGACTCAACACCCCGTATTCACCGCACAGGAATATATCTGACTAGTAAGAATCTTAAAACCTATGTATTGATATCTCTCCGTAAGTGAGTCAAGTGGGTGTAAAGCGGCATAAACACAGCAGTGAAAAGCAGCTAAACCCCATTATAAAAATCAACTACTTTTAAAAACCCGTGAAACAAAGACAGTGAAAGAGAGAGAAATTCTTACGAAATTCGTTCAGGGGCTGTGATGCCACCTGGATTGACCATATCTAGACCCACTGCTGATTGAGACATAAGGGTGAACACTCTTGGGGCTGAGAGGTTTGGTGAGGTTGGGTGAGCAAACGCAGACCCTTTAAATTAATACTGTGTGGTATCCATCCCATGGGTCCCAAATCTCCAGGTTCAAGGGCATCTTCCTACATCAAAAACATGCATGAGAAACCCAGAAGATGGTACACCGTGTGATCGGGAAAGGTTTCCAAAACGCACCTCATTTCTCATCTCCTTGTGCTCGGGTTCGCCATTCCAACCGCTTTACTAGCAATCTCCCTCCTTGGAGAATCAGCACCTTTCACATCCTGTTCCGTACAGGTAGCCATTTGTCCTGAGGATGAACGGGAAGAGGAGGAACCAATGAGAGACTAGCTCTAGGTGTTGGGAAAGGTACAGGTCACCCTATTTTCCCATCAGGAAGAAGAATTAACCACAGGCTCACCCTGTCCCCCCGGAACCAGAATAGGGCCTGAAGCAATCCTGCGCTTTTGCGGCCTGCTCCCAAAAAAGCGAGTTGAAAAATGGAGCTCAGGGGCACTGCAATTCAAAAACCTGCAGAGTTATCAATGATAACTCTCGTCCACAAATATATTGAGGGAAGGCAACGAAGAGGATTTGAAAGCAAGGCAGAATTGCAGGAAACTGATTTCAGGAGGTAGATTCGAATCGCCTTTAAAGCACAGGAAAAGCGGAAAAACCTCGACAATGATGCCCTTGGCCAAAAAGGGCGTATGCGTTTTTTCCTGAATATATTCAGGAAAAAACGCATACGCCCTTTTTGGCCAACCAAGCAACCTGGAAATGCAAATCGGCGCTACAAAGAAGTCTCGCTTCCATCGGTCAAAAGGGCCGTGCTGAATAAAGTGTCCAAACCAGAAAGGCAGGACAGCCATGGAGAAACGGGAGCCTTGCTACGCTGATGGGCTGGATGTAAATTGCCAACAGCCACTCTGGAGAAGTGTTCGGTGTGTCCTGAAACATCTAAAAAACTCAGCTTACAGAGCATAGGGCACTTCCACTCATGGGCGTATAAATTGGGAAAACTGAAAATCAGCAAGACACAGGCACCCCAAAGTTTAGGGTTGCTCTGTTGACAAGAACTTCCACATCGATACACCTTAAATATCCCAGGAAAGAGAAAAATGGATAAAGACGTTGTGGTCCTTATGTACAATGGAATATCACTCAGCCATGAAATCAACGTCATAAGGCTACTAGCAGCATGATGAGTGGATTTAGGGACGACGATTCTAAGTGAAATAAGTCACACAGAAAGAGACACCTATGATAAGATATCACTTATAGAGGGAATGTAAAAACCGCTACACTTGAACTGAATTACAAAACAGAACAGAGTCACACGTTCAAAAAACACACTATGGCTGCTTAACGGGAAAGGTGAGGTGGGGTGATGCATAAAACAAGGGTTTCAAATTAGCTCAGATACCGTTCCGTAAACCCAATATGAAATAGACAAGACCTACTCCTTGCTCAGTGAACTGGACTCAACACCCCGTATTCACCGCACAAGAATATATCTGACTAGTAAGAATCTTAAAACCTATGTATTGATATCTCTCCGTAAGTGAGTCAAGTGGGTGTAAAGCGGCATAAACACAGCAGTGAAAAGCAGCTAAACCCCATTATAAAAATCAACTACTTTTAAAAACCCGTGAAACAAAGACAGTGAAAGAGAGAGAAATTCTTACGAAATTCGTTCAGGGGCTGTGATGCCACCTGGATTGACCATATCTAGACCCACTGCTGATTGAGACATAAGGGTGAACACTCTTGGGGCTGAGAGGTTTGGTGAGGTTGGGTGAGCAAACGCAGACCCTTTAAAGTAATACTGCGTGGTACCCATCCCATGGGTCCCAAATCTCCAGGTTCAAGGGCATCTTCCTACATCGAAAACATGCATGAGAAACCCAGAAGATGGTACACCGTGTGATCGGGAAAGGTTTCCAAAACGCACCTCATTTCTCATCTCCTTGTGCTCGGGTTCGCCATTCCAACCGCTTTACTAGCAATCTCCCTCCTTGGAGAATCAGCACCTTTCACATCCTGTTCCGTACAGGTAGCCATTTGTCCTGAGGATGAACGGGATGAGGGGGAACCAATGAGAGACTAGCTCTAGGTGTTGGGAAAGGTACAGGTCACTCTATTTTCCCATCAGGAAGAAGAATTAACCACAGGCTCACCCTGCCCCCCCGGAACCAGAATAGGGCCTGAAGCAATCCTGCGCTTTTGCGGCCTGCTCCCAAAAAAGCGAGTTGAAAAATGGAGCTCAGGGGCACTGCAATTCACAAACCTGCAGAGTTATCAATGATAACTCTCGTCCACAAATATATTGAGGGAAGGCAACGAAGAGGATTTGAAAGCAAGGCAGAATTGCAGGAAACTGATTTCAGGAGGTAGATTCGAATCGCCTTTAAAGCACAGGAAAAGCGGAAAAACCTCGACAATGATGCCCTTGGCCAAAAAGGGCGTATGCGTTTTTTCCTGAATATATTCAGGAAAAAACGCATACGCCCTTTTTGGCCAACCAAGCAACCTGGAAAGGCAAATCGGCGCTACAAAGAAGTCTCGCTTCCATCGGTCAAAAGGGCCGTGCTGAATAAAGTGTCCAAACCAGAAAGGCAGGACAGCCATGGAGAAACGGGAGCCTTGCTACGCTGATGGGCTGGATGTAAATTGCCAACAGCCACTCTGGAGAAGTGTTCGGTGTGTCCTGAAACATCTAAAAAACTCAGCTTACAGAGCATAGGGCACTTCCACTCATGGGCGTATAAATTGGGAAAACTGAAAATCAGCAAGACACAGGCACCCCAAAGTTTAGGGTTGCTCTGTTGACAAGAACTTCCACATCGATACACCTTAAATATCCCAGGAAAGAGAAAAATGGATAAAGACGTTGTGGTCCTTATGTACAATGGAATATCACTCAGCCATGAAATCAACGTCATAAGGCTACTAGCAGCATGATGAGTGGATTTAGGGACGACGATTCTAAGTGAAATAAGTCACACAGAAAGAGACACCAATGATAAGATATCACTTATAGAGGGAATGTAAAAACCGCTACACTTGAACTGAATTACAAAACAGAACAGAGTCACACGTTCAGAAAACACACTATGGCTGCTTAACGGGAAAGGTGAGGTGGGGTGATGCATAAAACAAGGGTTTCAAATTAGCTCAGATACCGTTCCGTAAACCCAATATGAAATAGACAAGACCTACTCCTTGCTCAGTGAACTGGACTCAACACCCCGTATTCACCGCACAAGAATATATCTGACTAGTAAGTATCTTAAAACCTATGTATTGATATCTCTCCGTAAGTGAGTCAAGTGGGTGTAAAGCGGCATAAACACAGCAGTGAAAAGCAGCTAAACCCCATTATAAAAATCAACTACTTTTAAGAACCCGTGAAACAAAGACAGTGAAAGAGAGAGAAATTCTTACGAAATTCGTTTAGGGGCTGTGATGCCACCTGGATTGACCATATCTAGACCCACTGCTGATAGAGACATAAGGGTGAACACTCTTGGGGCTGAGAGGTTTGGTGAGGTTGGGTGAGCAAACGCAGACCCTTTAAAGTAATACTGCGTGGTACCCATCCCATGGGTCCCAAATCTCCAGGTTTAAGGGCATCTTCCTACATCGAGAACATGCATGAGAAACCCAGAAGATGGTACACCGTGTGATCGGGAAAGGTTTCCAAAACGCACCTCATTTCTCATCTCCTTGTGCTCGGGTTCGCCATTCCAACCGCTTTACTAGCAATCTCCCTCCTTGGAGAATCAGCACCTTTCACATCCTGTTCCGTACAGGTAGCCATTTGTCCTGAGGATGAACGGGAAGAGGGGGAACCAATGAGAGACTAGCTCTAGGTGTTGGGAAAGGTACAGGTCACTCTATTTTCCCATCAGGAAGAAGAATTAACCACAGGCTCAGCCTGCCCCCCCGGAACCAGAATAGGGCCTGAAGCAATCCTGCACTTTTGCGGCCTGCTCCCAAAAAAGCGAGTTGAAAAATGGAGCTCAGGGGCACGGCAATTCAAAAACCTGCAGAGTTATCAATGATAACTCTCGTCCACAAATATATTGAGGGAAGGCAACGAAGAGGATTTGAAAGCAAGACAGAATTGCAGGAAACTGATTTCAGGAGGTAGATTCGAATCGCCTTTAAAGCACAGGAAAAGCGGAAAAACCTCGACAATGATGCCCTTGGCCAAAAAGGGCGTATGCGTTTTTTCCTGAATATATTCAGGAAAAAACGCATACGCCCTTTTTGGCCAACCAAGCAACCTGGAAAGGCAAATCGGCGCTACAAAGAAGTCTCGCTTCCCATCGGTCAAAAGGGCCGTGCTGAATAAAGTGTCCAAACCAGAAAGGCAGGACAGCCATGGAGAAATGGGAGCCTTGCTACGCTGATGGGCTGGATGTAAATTGCCAACAGCCACTCTGGAGAAGTGTTCGGTGTGTCCTGAAACATCTAAAAAACTCAGCTTACAGAGCATAGGGGACTTCCACTCACGGGCGTATAAATTGGGAAAACTGAAAATCAGCAAGACACAGGCACCCCAAAGTTTAGGGTTGCTCTGTTGACAAGAACCTCCACATCGATACACCTTAAATATCCCAGGAAAGAGAAAAATGGATAAAGACGTTGTGGTCCTTATGTACAATGGAATATCACTCAGCCATGAAATCAACGTCATAAGGCTACTAGCAGCATGATGAGTGGATTTAGGGACGACGATTCTAAGTGAAATAAGTCACACAGAAAGAGACACCTATGATAAGATATCACTTATAGAGGGAATGTAAAAACCGCTACACTTGAACTGAATTACAAAACAGAACAGAGTCACACGTTTAGAAAACACACTATGGCTGCTTAACGGGAAAGGTGAGGTGGGGTGATGCATAAAACAAGGGTTTCAAATTAGCTCAGATACCGTTCGGTAAACCCAATATGAAATAGACAAGACCTACTCCTTGCTCAGTGAACTGGACTCAACACCCCATATTCACCGCACAAGAATATATCTGACTAGTTAGAATCTTAAAATCTATGTATTGATATCTCTCCGTAAGTGAATCAAGTGGGTGTAAAGCGGCATAAACACAGCAGTGAAAAGCAGCTAAACCCCATTATAAAAATCAACTACTTTTAAAAACCCGTGAAACAAAGACAGTGAAAGAGAGAGAAATTCTTACAAAATTCGTTCAGGGGCTGTGATACCACCTGGATTGACCATATCTAGACCCACAGCTGATTGAGACATAAGGGTGGACACTCTTGCGGCTTAGACGTTTGGTGAGGTTGGGTGAGCAAACGCAGACCCTTTAAAGTAATACTGCGTGGTACCCATCCCATGGGTCCCAAATCTCCAGGTTCAAGGGCATCTTCCTACATCGAAAACATGCATGAGAAACCCAGAAGATGGTACACCGTGTGATCGGGAAAGGTTTCCAAAACGCACCTCATTTCTCATCTCCTTGTGCTCAGGTTCGCCATTCCAACCGCTTTACTAGCAATCTCCCTCCTTGGAGAACCAGCACCTTTCACCTCCTGTTCCGTACAGGTAGCCATTTGTCCTGAGGATGAACGGGAAGAGGGGGAACCAATGAGAGACTAGCTCTAGGTGTTGGGAAAGGCACAGGTCACTCTATTTTCCCATCAGGAAGAAGAATTAACCACAGGCTCACCCTGCCCCCCCGGAACCAGAATAGGGCCTGAAGCAATCCTGCGCTTTTGCGGCCTGCTCCCAAAAAAGCGAGTTGAAAAATGGAGCTCAGGGGCACTGCAATTCAAAAACCTGCAGAGTTATCAATGATAACTCTCGTCCACAAATATATTGAGGGAAGGCAACGAAGAGGATTTGAAAGCAAGGCAGAATTGCAGGAAACTGATTTCAGGAGGTAGAGTCGAATCGCCTTTAAAACACAGGAAAAGCGGAAAAACCTCGACAATGATGCCCTTGGCCAAAATGGGCGTATGCGTTTTTTCCTGAATATATTCAGGAAAAAACGCATACGCCCTTTTTGGCCAACCAAGCAACCTGGAAAGGCAAATCGGCGCTACAAATAAGTCTCGCTTCCCATCGGTCAAAAGGGCCGTGCTGAAAAAGGTGTCCAAACCAGAAAGGCAGGACAGCCATGGAGAAACGGGAGCCTTGCTACGCTGATGGGCTGGATGTAAATTGCCAACAGCCACTCTGGAGAAGTGTTCGGTGTGTCCTGAAACATCTAAAAAACTCAGCTTACAGAGCATAGGGCACTTCCACTCATGGGCGTATAAATTGGGAAAACTGAAAATCAGCAAGACACAGGCACCCCAAAGTTTAGGGTTGCTCTGTTGACAAGAACCTCCACATCGATACACCTTCAATATCCCAGGAAAGAGAAAAATGGATAAAGACGTTGTGGTCCTTATGTACAATGGAATATCACTCAGCCATGAAATCAACGTCATAAGGCTACTAGCAGCATGATGAGTGGATTTAGGTACGACGATTCTAAGTGAAATAAGTCACACAGAAAGAGACACCTATGATAAGATATCACTTATAGAGGGAATGTAAAAACCGCTACACTTGAACTGAATTACAAAACAGAACAGAGTCACACGTTTAGAAAACACACTATGGCTGCTTAACGGGAAAGGTGAGGTGGGGTGATGCATAAAACAAGGGTTTCAAACTAGCTCAGATACCGTTCCGTAAACCCAATATGAAATAGACAAGACCTACTCCTTGCTCAGTGAACTGGACTCAACACCCCATATTCACCGCACAAGAATATATCTGACTAGTAAGAATCTTAAAACCTATGTATTGATATCTCTCCATAAGTGAGTCAAGTGGGTGTAAAGCGGCATAAACACAGCAGTGAAAAGCAGCTAAACCCCATTATAAAAATCAACTACTTTTAAAAACCCGTGAAGCAAAGACAGTGAAAGAGAGAGAAATTCTTACGAAATTCGTTCAGGGGCTGTGATGCCACCTGGATTGACCATATCTAGACCCACTGCTGATTGAGACATAAGTGTGAACACTCTTGGGGCTGAGAGGTTTGGTGAGGTTGGGTGAGCAAACGCAGACCCTTTAAAGTAATACTGCGTGGTACCCATCCCATGGGTCCCAAATCTCCAGGTTCAAGGGCATCTTCCTACATCGAAAACATGCATGAGAAACCCAGAAGATGGTACACCGTGTGATCGGGAAAGGTTTCCAAAACGCACCTCATTTCTCATCTCCTTGTGCTCGGGTTCGCCATTCCAACCGCTTTACTAGCAATCTCCCTCCTTGGAGAATCAGCACCTTTCACATCCTGTTCCGTACAGGTAGCCATTTGTCCTGAGGATGAACGGGAAGAGGGGGAACCAATGAGAGACTAGCTCTAGGTGTTGGGAAAGGTACAGGTCACTCTATTTTCCCATCAGGAAGAAGAATTAACCACAGGCTCACCCTGCCCCCCCGGAACCAGAATAGGGCCTGAAGCAATCCTGCGCTTTTGCGGCCTGCTCCCAAAAAAGCGAGTTGAAAAATGGAGCTCAGGGGCACTGCAATTCACAAACCTGCAGAGTTATCAATGATAACTCTCGTCCACAAATATATTGAGGGAAGGCAACGAAGAGGATTTGAAAGCAAGGCAGAATTGCAGGAAACTGATTTCAGGAGGTAGATTCGAATCGCCTTTAAAGCACAGGAAAAGCGGAAAAACCTCGACAATGATGCCCTTGGCCAAAAAGGGCGTATGCGTTTTTTCCTGAATATATTCAGGAAAAAACGCATACGCCCTTTTTGGCCAACCAAGCAACCTGGAAAGGCAAATCGGCGCTACAAAGAAGTCTCGCTTCCATCGGTCAAAAGGGCCGTGCTGAATAAAGTGTCCAAACCAGAAAGGCAGGACAGCCATGGAGAAACGGGAGCCTTGCTACGCTGATGGGCTGGATGTAAATTGCCAACAGCCACTCTGGAGAAGTGTTCGGTGTGTCCTGAAACATCTAAAAAACTCAGCTTACAGAGCATAGGGCACTTCCACTCATGGGCGTATAAATTGGGAAAACTGAAAATCAGCAAGACACAGGCACCCCAAAGTTTAGGGTTGCTCTGTTGACAAGAACTTCCACATCGATACACCTTAAATATCCCAGGAAAGAGAAAAATGGATAAAGACGTTGTGGTCCTTATGTACAATGGAATATCACTCAGCCATGAAATCAACGTCATAAGGCTACTAGCAGCATGATGAGTGGATTTAGGGACGACGATTCTAAGTGAAATAAGTCACACAGAAAGAGACACCAATGATAAGATATCACTTATAGAGGGAATGTAAAAACCGCTACACTTGAACTGAATTACAAAACAGAACAGAGTCATACGTTCAGAAAACACACTATGGCTGCTTAACGGGAAAGGTGAGGTGGGGTGATGCATAAAACAAGGGTTTCAAATTAGCTCAGATACCGTTCCGTAAACCCAATATGAAATAGACAAGACCTACTCCTTGCTCAGTGAACTGGACTCAACACCCCGTATTCACCGCACAAGAATATATCTGACTAGTAAGAATCTTAAAACCTATGTATTGATATCTCTCCGTAAGTGAGTCAAGTGGGTGTAAAGCGGCATAAACACAGCAGTGAAAAGCAGCTAAACCCCATTATAAAAATCAACTACTTTTAAAAACCCGTGAAACAAAGACAGTGAAAGAGAGAGAAATTCTTACGAAATTCGTTCAGGGGCTGTGATGCCACCTGGATTGACCATATCTAGACCCACTGCTGATTGAGACATAAGGGTGAACACTCTTGGGGCTGAGAGGTTTGGTGAGGTTGGGTGAGCAAACGCAGACCCTTTAAAGTAATACTGCGTGGTACCCATCCCATGGGTCCCAAATCTCCAGGTTCAAGGGCATCTTCCTACATCGAAAACATGCATGAGAAACCCAGAAGATGGTACACCGTGTGATCGGGAAAGGTTTCCAAAACGCACCTCATTTCTCATCTCCTTGTGCTCGGGTTCGCCATTCCAACCGCTTTACTAGCAATCTCCCTCCTTGGAGAATCAGCACCTTTCACATCCTGTTCCGTACAGGTAGCCATTTGTCCTGAGGATGAACGGGAAGAGGGGGAACCAATGAGAGACTAGCTCTAGGTGTTGGGAAAGGTACAGGTCACTCTATTTTCCCATCAGGAAGAAGAATTAACCACAGGCTCACCCTGCCCCCCCGGAACCAGAATAGGGCCTGAAGCAATCCTGCGCTTTTGCGGCCTGCTCCCAAAAAAGCGAGTTGAAAAATGGAGCTCAGGGGCACTGCAATTCACAAACCTGCAGAGTTATCAATGATAACTCTCGTCCACAAATATATTGAGGGAAGGCAACAAAGAGGATTTGAAAGCAAGGCAGAATTGCAGGAAACTGATTTCAGGAGGTAGATTCGAATCGCCTTTAAAGCACAGGAAAAGCGGAAAAACCTCGACAATGATGCCCTTGGCCAAAAAGGGCGTATGCGTTTTTTCCTGAATATATTCAGGAAAAAACGCATACGCCCTTTTTGGCCAACCAAGCAACCTGGAAAGGCAAATCGGCGCTACAAAGAAGTCTCGCTTCCATCGGTCAAAAGGGCCGTGCTGAATAAAGTGTCCAAACCAGAAAGGCAGGACAGCCATGGAGAAACGGGAGCCTTGCTACGCTGATGGGCTGGATGTAAATTGCCAACAGCCACTCTGGAGAAGTGTTCGGTGTGTCCTGAAACATCTAAAAAACTCAGCTTACAGAGCATAGGGCACTTCCACTCATGGGCGTATAAATTGGGAAAACTAAAAATCAGCAAGACACAGGCACCCCAAAGTTTAGGGTTGCTCTGTTGACAAGAACTTCCACATCGATACACCTTAAATATCCCAGGAAAGAGAAAAATGGATAAAGACGTTGTGGTCCTTATGTACAATGGAATATCACTCAGCCATGAAATCAACGTCATAAGGCTACTAGCAGCATGATGAGTGGATTTAGGGACGACGATTCTAAGTGAAATAAGTCACACAGAAAGAGACACCTATGATAAGATATCACTTATAGAGGGAATGTAAAAACCGCTACACTTGAACTGAATTACAAAACAGAACAGAGTCACACGTTTAGAAAACACACTATGGCTGCTTAACGGGAAAGGTGAGGTGGGGTGATGCATAAAACAAGGGTTTCAAATTAGCTCAGATACCGTTCCGTAAACCCAATATGAAATAGACAAGACCTACTCCTTGCTCAGTGAACTGGACTCAACACCCCATATTCACCGCACAAGAATATATCTGACTAGTAAGAATCTTAAAATCTATGTATTGATATCTCTCCGTAAGTGAATCAAGTGGGTGTAAAGCGGCATAAACACAGCAGTGAAAAGCAGCTAAACCCCATTATAAAAATCAACTACTTTTAAAAACCCGTGAAACAAAGACAGTGAAAGAGAGAGAAATTCTTACAAAATTCGTTCAGGGGCTGTGATGCCACCTGGATTGACCATATCTAGACCCACTGCTGATTGAGACATAAGGGTGTACACTCTTGCGGCGTAGAGTTTTGGTGAGGTTGGGTGAGCAAACACAGACCCTTTAAAGTAATACTGCGGGGTACCCATCCCATGGGTCCCAAATCTCCAGGTTCAAGGGCATCTTCCTACATCGAAAACATGCATGAGAAACCCAGAAGATGGTACACCGTGTGATCGGGAAAGGTTTTCAAAACGCACCTCATTTCTCATCTCCTTGTGCTCGGGTTCGCCATTCCAACCGCTTTACTAGCAATCTCCCTCCTTGGAGAATCAGCACCTTTCACCTCCTGTTCCGTACAGGTTGCCATTTGTCCTGAGGATGAACGGGAAGAGGGGGAACCAATGAGAGACTAGCCTTAGGTGTTGGGAAAGGCACAGGTCACTCTATTTTCCCATCAGGAAGAAGAATTAACCACAGGCTCACCCTGCCTCCCCGGAACCAGAATAGGGCCTGAAGCAATCCTGCGCTTTTGCGGCCTGCTCCCAAAAAAGCGAGTTGAAAAATGGAGCTCAGGGGCACGGCAATTCACAAACCTGCAGAGTTATCAATGATAACTCTCGTCCACAAATATATTGAGGGAAGGCAACGAAGAGGATTTGAAAGCAAGGCAGAATTGCAGGAAACTGATTTCAGGAGGTAGATTCGAATCGCTTTTAAATCACAGGAAAAGCGGCAAAACCTCGACAATGATGCCCTTGGCCAAAAAGGGCGTATGCGTTTTTTCCTGAATATATTCAGGAAAAAACGCATACGCCCTTTTTGGCCAACCAAGCAACCTGGAAAGGCAAATCGGCGCTACAAAGAAGTCTCGCTTCCCATCGGTCAAAAGGGCCGTGCTGAATAAAGTTTCCAAACCAGAAAGGCAGGACAGCCATGGAGAAAAGGGAGCCTTGCTACGCTGATGGGCTGGATGTAAATTGCCAACAGCCACTCTGGAGAAGTGTTCGGTGTGTCCTGAAACATCTAAAAAACTCAGCTTACAGAGCATAGGGCACTTCCACTCACGGGCGTATAAATTGGGAAAACTGAAAATCAGCAAGACACAGGCACCCCAAAGTTTAGGGTTGCTCTGTTGACAAGAACCTCCACATCGATACACCTTAAATATCCCAGGAAAGAGAAAAATGGATAAAGACGTTGTGGTCCTTATGTACAATGGAATATCACTCAGCCATGAAATCAACGTCATAAGGCTACTAGCAGCATGATGAGTGGATTTAGGGACGACGATTCTAAGTGAAATAAGTCACACAGAAAGAGACACCTATGATAAGATATCACTTATAGAGGGAATGTAAAAACCGCTACACTTGAACTGAATTACAAAACAGAACAGAGTCACACGTTTAGAAAACACACTATGGCTGCTTAACGGGAAAGGTGAGGTGGGGTGATGCATAAAACAAGGGTTTCAAATTAGCTCAGATACCGTTCCGTAAACCCAATATGAAATAGACAAGACCTACTCCTTGCTCAGTGAACTGGACTCAACACCCCATATTCACCGCACAAGAATATATCTGACTAGTAAGAATCTTAAAATCTATGTATTGATATCTCTCCGTAAGTGAATCAAGTGGGTGTAAAGCGGCATAAACACAGCAGTGAAAAGCAGCTAAACCCCATTATAAAAATCAACTACTTTTAAAAACCCGTGAAACAAAGACAGTGAAAGAGAGAGAAATTCTTACAAAATTCGTTCAGGGGCTGTGATGCCACCTGGATTGACCATATCTAGACCCACTGCTGATTGAGACATAAGGGTGTACACTCTTGCGGCGTAGAGTTTTGGTGAGGTTGGGTGAGCAAACACAGACCCTTTAAAGTAATACTGCGGGGTACCCATCCCATGGGTCCCAAATCTCCAGGTTCAAGGGCATCTTCCTACATCGAAAACATGCATGAGAAACCCAGAAGATGGTACACCGTGTGATCGGGAAAGGTTTTCAAAACGCACCTCATTTCTCATCTCCTTGTGCTCGGGTTCGCCATTCCAACCGCTTTACTAGCAATCTCCCTCCTTGGAGAATCAGCACCTTTCACCTCCTGTTCCGTACAGGTTGCCATTTGTCCTGAGGATGAACGGGAAGAGGAGGAACCAATGAGAGACTAGCTCTAGGTGTTGGGAAAGGTACAGGTCACCCTATTTTCCCATCAGGAAGAAGAATTAACCACAGGCTCACCCTGTCCCCCCGGAACCAGAATAGGGCCTGAAGCAATCCTGCGCTTTTGCGGCCTGCTCCCAAAAAAGCGAGTTGAAAAATGGAGCTCAGGGGCACTGCAATTCAAAAACCTGCAGAGTTATCAATGATAACTCTCGTCCACAAATATATTGAGGGAAGGCAACGAAGAGGATTTGAAAGCAAGGCAGAATTGCAGGAAACTGATTTCAGGAGGTAGATTCGAATCGCCTTTAAAGCACAGGAAAAGCGGAAAAACCTCGACAATGATGCCCTTGGCCAAAAAGGGCGTATGCGTTTTTTCCTGAATATATTCAGGAAAAAACGCATACGCCCTTTTTGGCCAACCAAGCAACCTGGAAATGCAAATCGGCGCTACAAAGAAGTCTCGCTTCCATCGGTCAAAAGGGCCGTGCTGAATAAAGTGTCCAAACCAGAAAGGCAGGACAGCCATGGAGAAACGGGAGCCTTGCTACGCTGATGGGCTGGATGTAAATTGCCAACAGCCACTCTGGAGAAGTGTTCGGTGTGTCCTGAAACATCTAAAAAACTCAGCTTACAGAGCATAGGGCACTTCCACTCATGGGCGTATAAATTGGGAAAACTGAAAATCAGCAAGACACAGGCACCCCAAAGTTTAGGGTTGCTCTGTTGACAAGAACTTCCACATCGATACACCTTAAATATCCCAGGAAAGAGAAAAATGGATAAAGACGTTGTGGTCCTTATGTACAATGGAATATCACTCAGCCATGAAATCAACGTCATAAGGCTACTAGCAGCATGATGAGTGGATTTAGGGACGACGATTCTAAGTGAAATAAGTCACACAGAAAGAGACACCTATGATAAGATATCACTTATAGAGGGAATGTAAAAACCGCTACACTTGAACTGAATTACAAAACAGAACAGAGTCACACGTTCAAAAAACACACTATGGCTGCTTAACGGGAAAGGTGAGGTGGGGTGATGCATAAAACAAGGGTTTCAAATTAGCTCAGATACCGTTCCGTAAACCCAATATGAAATAGACAAGACCTACTCCTTGCTCAGTGAACTGGACTCAACACCCCGTATTCACCGCACAAGAATATATCTGACTAGTAAGAATCTTAAAACCTATGTATTGATATCTCTCCGTAAGTGAGTCAAGTGGGTGTAAAGCGGCATAAACACAGCAGTGAAAAGCAGCTAAACCCCATTATAAAAATCAACTACTTTTAAAAACCCGTGAAACAAAGACAGTGAAAGAGAGAGAAATTCTTACGAAATTCGTTCAGGGGCTGTGATGCCACCTGGATTGACCATATCTAGACCCACTGCTGATTGAGACATAAGGGTGAACACTCTTGGGGCTGAGAGGTTTGGTGAGGTTGGGTGAGCAAACGCAGACCCTTTAAAGTAATACTGCGTGGTACCCATCCCATGGGTCCCAAATCTCCAGGTTCAAGGGCATCTTCCTACATCGAAAACATGCATGAGAAACCCAGAAGATGGTACACCGTGTGATCGGGAAAGGTTTCCAAAACGCACCTCATTTCTCATCTCCTTGTGCTCGGGTTCGCCATTCCAACCGCTTTACTAGCAATCTCCCTCCTTGGAGAATCAGCACCTTTCACATCCTGTTCCGTACAGGTAGCCATTTGTCCTGAGGATGAACGGGAAGAGGGGGAACCAATGAGAGACTAGCTCTAGGTGTTGGGAAAGGTACAGGTCACTCTATTTTCCCATCAGGAAGAAGAATTAACCACAGGCTCACCCTGCCCCCCCGGAACCAGAATAGGGCCTGAAGCAATCCTGCGCTTTTGCGGCCTGCTCCCAAAAAAGCGAGTTGAAAAATGGAGCTCAGGGGCACTGCAATTCACAAACCTGCAGAGTTATCAATGATAACTCTCGTCCACAAATATATTGAGGGAAGGCAACGAAGAGGATTTGAAAGCAAGGCAGAATTGCAGGAAACTGATTTCAGGAGGTAGATTCGAATCGCCTTTAAAGCACAGGAAAAGCGGAAAAACCTCGACAATGATGCCCTTGGCCTAAAAGGGCGTATGCGTTTTTTCCTGAATATATTCAGGAAAAAACGCATACGCCCTTTTTGGCCAACCAAGCAACCTGGAAAGGCAAATCGGCGCTACAAAGAAGTCTCGCTTCCATCGGTCAAAAGGGCCGTGCTGAATAAAGTGTCCAAACCAGAAAGGCAGGACAGCCATGGAGAAACGGGAGCCTTGCTACGCTGATGGGCTGGATGTAAATTGCCAACAGCCACTCTGGAGAAGTGTTCGGTGTGTCCTGAAACATCTAAAAAACTCAGCTTACAGAGCATAGGGCACTTCCACTCATGGGCGTATAAATTGGGAAAACTGAAAATCAGCAAGACACAGGCACCCCAAAGTTTAGGGTTGCTCTGTTGACAAGAACTTCCACATCGATACACCTTAAATATCCCAGGAAAGAGAAAAATGGATAAAGACGTTGTGGTCCTTATGTACAATGGAATATCACTCAGCCATGAAATCAACGTCATAAGGCTACTAGCAGCATGATGAGTGGATTTAGGGACGACGATTCTAAGTGAAATAAGTCACACAGAAAGAGACACCTATGATAAGATATCACTTATAGAGGGAATGTAAAAACCGCTACACTTGAACTGAATTACAAAACAGAACAGAGTCACACGTTTAGAAAACACACTATGGCTGCTTAACGGGAAAGGTGAGGTGGGGTGATGCATAAAACAAGGGTTTCAAATTAGCTCAGATACCGTTCCGTAAACCCAATATGAAATAGACAAGACCTACTCCTTGCTCAGTGAACTGGACTCAACACCCCATATTCACCGCACAAGAATATATCTGACTAGTAAGAATCTTAAAATCTATGTATTGATATCTCTCCGTAAGTGAATCAAGTGGGTGTAAAGCGGCATAAACACAGCAGTGAAAAGCAGCTAAACCCCATTATAAAAATCAACTACTTTTAAAAACCCGTGAAACAAAGACAGTGAAAGAGAGAGAAATTCTTACAAAATTCGTTCAGGGGCTGTGATGCCACCTGGATTGACCATATCTAGACCCACTGCTGATTGAGACATAAGGGTGTACACTCTTGCGGCGTAGAGTTTTGGTGAGGTTGGGTGAGCAAACACAGACCCTTTAAAGTAATACTGCGGGGTACCCATCCCATGGGTCCCAAATCTCCAGGTTCAAGGGCATCTTCCTACATCGAAAACATGCATGAGAAACCCAGAAGATGGTACACCGTGTGATCGGGAAAGGTTTTCAAAACGCACCTCATTTCTCATCTCCTTGTGCTCGGGTTCGCCATTCCAACCGCTTTACTAGCAATCTCCCTCCTTGGAGAATCAGCACCTTTCACCTCCTGTTCCGTACAGGTTGCCATTTGTCCTGAGGATGAACGGGAAGAGGAGGAACCAATGAGAGACTAGCTCTAGGTGTTGGGAAAGGTACAGGTCACCCTATTTTCCCATCAGGAAGAAGAATTAACCACAGGCTCACCCTGTCCCCCCGGAACCAGAATAGGGCCTGAAGCAATCCTGCGCTTTTGCGGCCTGCTCCCAAAAAAGCGAGTTGAAAAATGGAGCTCAGGGGCACTGCAATTCAAAAACCTGCAGAGTTATCAATGATAACTCTCGTCCACAAATATATTGAGGGAAGGCAACGAAGAGGATTTGAAAGCAAGGCAGAATTGCAGGAAACTGATTTCAGGAGGTAGATTCGAATCGCCTTTAAAGCACAGGAAAAGCGGAAAAACCTCGACAATGATGCCCTTGGCCAAAAAGGGCGTATGCGTTTTTTCCTGAATATATTCAGGAAAAAACGCATACGCCCTTTTTGGCCAACCAAGCAACCTGGAAATGCAAATCGGCGCTACAAAGAAGTCTCGCTTCCATCGGTCAAAAGGGCCGTGCTGAATAAAGTGTCCAAACCAGAAAGGCAGGACAGCCATGGAGAAACGGGAGCCTTGCTACGCTGATGGGCTGGATGTAAATTGCCAACAGCCACTCTGGAGAAGTGTTCGGTGTGTCCTGAAACATCTAAAAAACTCAGCTTACAGAGCATAGGGCACTTCCACTCATGGGCGTATAAATTGGGAAAACTGAAAATCAGCAAGACACAGGCACCCCAAAGTTTAGGGTTGCTCTGTTGACAAGAACTTCCACATCGATACACCTTAAATATCCCAGGAAAGAGAAAAATGGATAAAGACGTTGTGGTCCTTATGTACAATGGAATATCACTCAGCCATGAAATCAACGTCATAAGGCTACTAGCAGCATGATGAGTGGATTTAGGGACGACGATTCTAAGTGAAATAAGTCACACAGAAAGAGACACCTATGATAAGATATCACTTATAGAGGGAATGTAAAAACCGCTACACTTGAACTGAATTACAAAACAGAACAGAGTCACACGTTCAAAAAACACACTATGGCTGCTTAACGGGAAAGGTGAGGTGGGGTGATGCATAAAACAAGGGTTTCAAATTAGCTCAGATACCGTTCCGTAAACCCAATATGAAATAGACAAGACCTACTCCTTGCTCAGTGAACTGGACTCAACACCCCGTATTCACCGCACAAGAATATATCTGACTAGTAAGAATCTTAAAACCTATGTATTGATATCTCTCCGTAAGTGAGTCAAGTGGGTGTAAAGCGGCATAAACACAGCAGTGAAAAGCAGCTAAACCCCATTATAAAAATCAACTACTTTTAAAAACCCGTGAAACAAAGACAGTGAAAGAGAGAGAAATTCTTACGAAATTCGTTCAGGGGCTGTGATGCCACCTGGATTGACCATATCTAGACCCACTGCTGATTGAGACATAAGGGTGAACACTCTTGGGGCTGAGAGGTTTGGTGAGGTTGGGTGAGCAAACGCAGACCCTTTAAAGTAATACTGCGTGGTACCCATCCCATGGGTCCCAAATCTCCAGGTTCAAGGGCATCTTCCTACATCGAAAACATGCATGAGAAACCCAGAAGATGGTACACCGTGTGATCGGGAAAGGTTTCCAAAACGCACCTCATTTCTCATCTCCTTGTGCTCGGGTTCGCCATTCCAACCGCTTTACTAGCAATCTCCCTCCTTGGAGAATCAGCACCTTTCACATCCTGTTCCGTACAGGTAGCCATTTGTCCTGAGGATGAACGGGAAGAGGGGGAACCAATGAGAGACTAGCTCTAGGTGTTGGGAAAGGTACAGGTCACTCTATTTTCCCATCAGGAAGAAGAATTAACCACAGGCTCACCCTGCCCCCCCGGAACCAGAATAGGGCCTGAAGCAATCCTGCGCTTTTGCGGCCTGCTCCCAAAAAAGCGAGTTGAAAAATGGAGCTCAGGGGCACTGCAATTCACAAACCTGCAGAGTTATCAATGATAACTCTCGTCCACAAATATATTGAGGGAAGGCAACGAAGAGGATTTGAAAGCAAGGCAGAATTGCAGGAAACTGATTTCAGGAGGTAGATTCGAATCGCCTTTAAAGCACAGGAAAAGCGGAAAAACCTCGACAATGATGCCCTTGGCCAAAAAGGGCGTATGCGTTTTTTCCTGAATATATTCAGGAAAAAACGCATACGCCCTTTTTGGCCAACCAAGCAACCTGGAAAGGCAAATCGGCGCTACAAAGAAGTCTCGCTTCCATCGGTCAAAAGGGCCGTGCTGAATAAAGTGTCCAAACCAGAAAGGCAGGACAGCCATGGAGAAACGGGAGCCTTGCTACGCTGATGGGCTGGATGTAAATTGCCAACAGCCACTCTGGAGAAGTGTTCGGTGTGTCCTGAAACATCTAAAAAACTCAGCTTACAGAGCATAGGGCACTTCCACTCATGGGCGTATAAATTGGGAAAACTGAAAATCAGCAAGACACAGGCACCCCAAAGTTTAGGGTTGCTCTGTTGACAAGAACTTCCACATCGATACACCTTAAATATCCCAGGAAAGAGAAAAATGGATAAAGACGTTGTGGTCCTTATGTACAATGGAATATCACTCAGCCATGAAATCAACGTCATAAGGCTACTAGCAGCATGATGAGTGGATTTAGGGACGACGATTCTAAGTGAAATAAGTCACACAGAAAGAGACACCTATGATAAGATATCACTTATAGAGGGAATGTAAAAACCGCTACACTTGAACTGAATTACAAAACAGAACAGAGTCACACGTTTAGAAAACACACTATGGCTGCTTAACGGGAAAGGTGAGGTGGGGTGATGCATAAAACAAGGGTTTCAAATTAGCTCAGATACCGTTCCGTAAACCCAATATGAAATAGACAAGACCTACTCCTTGCTCAGTGAACTGGACTCAACACCCCATATTCACCGCACAAGAATATATCTGACTAGTAAGAATCTTAAAATCTATGTATTGATATCTCTCTGTAAGTGAATCAAGTGGGTGTAAAGCGGCATAAACACAGCAGTGAAAAGCAGCTAAACCCCATTATAAAAATCAACTACTTTTAAAAACCCGTGAAACAAAGACAGTGAAAGAGAGAGAAATTCTTACAAAATTCGTTCAGGGGCTGTGATGCCACCTGGATTGACCATATCTAGACCCACTGCTGATTGAGACATAAGGGTGTACACTCTTGCGGCGTAGAGTTTTGGTGAGGTTGGGTGAGCAAACACAGACCCTTTAAAGTAATACTGCGGGGTACCCATCCCATGGGTCCCAAATCTCCAGGTTCAAGGGCATCTTCCTACATCGAAAACATGCATGAGAAACCCAGAAGATGGTACACCGTGTGATCGGGAAAGGTTTTCAAAACGCACCTCATTTCTCATCTCCTTGTGCTCGGGTTCGCCATTCCAACCGCTTTACTAGCAATCTCCCTCCTTGGAGAATCAGCACCTTTCACCTCCTGTTCCGTACAGGTTGCCATTTGTCCTGAGGATGAACGGGAAGAGGGGGAACCAATGAGAGACTAGCCTTAGGTGTTGGGAAAGGCACAGGTCACTCTATTTTCCCATCAGGAAGAAGAATTAACCACAGGCTCACCCTGCCCCCCCGGAACCAGAATAGGGCCTGAAGCAATCCTGCGCTTTTGCGGCCTGCTCCCAAAAAAGCGAGTTGAAAAATGGAGCTCAGGGGCACGGCAATTCACAAACCTGCAGAGTTATCAATGATAACTCTCGTCCACAAATATATTGAGGGAAGGCAACGAAGAGGATTTGAAAGCAAGGCAGAATTGCAGGAAACTGATTTCAGGAGGTAGATTCGAATCGCTTTTAAATCACAGGAAAAGCGGCAAAACCTCGACAATGATGCCCTTGGCCAAAAAGGGCGTATGCGTTTTTTCCTGAATATATTCAGGAAAAAACGCATACGCCCTTTTTGGCCAACCAAGCAACCTGGAAAGGCAAATCGGCGCTACAAAGAAGTCTCGCTTCCCATCGGTCAAAAGGGCCGTGCTGAATAAAGTTTCCAAACCAGAAAGGCAGGACAGCCATGGAGAAAAGGGAGCCTTGCTACGCTGATGGGCTGGATGTAAATTGCCAACAGCCACTCTGGAGAAGTGTTCGGTGTGTCCTGAAACATCTAAAAAACTCAGCTTACAGAGCATAGGGCACTTCCACTCACGGGCGTATAAATTGGGAAAACTGAAAATCAGCAAGACACAGGCACCCCAAAGTTTAGGGTTGCTCTGTTGACAAGAACCTCCACATCGATACACCTTAAATATCCCAGGAAAGAGAAAAATGGATAAAGACGTTGTGGTCCTTATGTACAATGGAATATCACTCAGCCATGAAATCAACGTCATAAGGCTACTAGCAGCATGATGAGTGGATTTAGGGACGACGATTCTAAGTGAAATAAGTCACACAGAAAGAGACACCTATGATAAGATATCACTTATAGAGGGAATGTAAAAACCGCTACACTTGAACTGAATTACAAAACAGAACAGAGTCACACGTTTAGAAAACACACTATGGCTGCTTAACGGGAAAGGTGAGGTGGGGTGATGCATAAAACAAGGGTTTCAAATTAGCTCAGATACCGTTCCGTAAACCCAATATGAAATAGACAAGACCTACTCCTTGCTCAGTGAACTGGACTCAACACCCCATATTCACCGCACAAGAATATATCTGACTAGTAAGAATCTTAAAATCTATGTATTGATATCTCTCCGTAAGTGAATCAAGTGGGTGTAAAGCGGCATAAACACAGCAGTGAAAAGCAGCTAAACCCCATTATAAAAATCAACTACTTTTAAAAACCCGTGAAACAAAGACAGTGAAAGAGAGAGAAATTCTTACAAAATTCGTTCAGGGGCTGTGATGCCACCTGGATTGACCATATCTAGACCCACTGCTGATTGAGACATAAGGGTGTACACTCTTGCGGCGTAGAGTTTTGGTGAGGTTGGGTGAGCAAACACAGACCCTTTAAAGTAATACTGCGGGGTACCCATCCCATGGGTCCCAAATCTCCAGGTTCAAGGGCATCTTCCTACATCGAAAACATGCATGAGAAACCCAGAAGATGGTACACCGTGTGATCGGGAAAGGTTTTCAAAACGCACCTCATTTCTCATCTCCTTGTGCTCGGGTTCGCCATTCCAACCGCTTTACTAGCAATCTCCCTCCTTGGAGAATCAGCACCTTTCACCTCCTGTTCCGTACAGGTTGCCATTTGTCCTGAGGATGAACGGGAAGAGGAGGAACCAATGAGAGACTAGCTCTAGGTGTTGGGAAAGGTACAGGTCACCCTATTTTCCCATCAGGAAGAAGAATTAACCACAGGCTCACCCTGTCCCCCCGGAACCAGAATAGGGCCTGAAGCAATCCTGCGCTTTTGCGGCCTGCTCCCAAAAAAGCGAGTTGAAAAATGGAGCTCAGGGGCACTGCAATTCAAAAACCTGCAGAGTTATCAATGATAACTCTCGTCCACAAATATATTGAGGGAAGGCAACGAAGAGGATTTGAAAGCAAGGCAGAATTGCAGGAAACTGATTTCAGGAGGTAGATTCGAATCGCCTTTAAAGCACAGGAAAAGCGGAAAAACCTCGACAATGATGCCCTTGGCCAAAAAGGGCGTATGCGTTTTTTCCTGAATATATTCAGGAAAAAACGCATACGCCCTTTTTGGCCAACCAAGCAACCTGGAAATGCAAATCGGCGCTACAAAGAAGTCTCGCTTCCATCGGTCAAAAGGGCCGTGCTGAATAAAGTGTCCAAACCAGAAAGGCAGGACAGCCATGGAGAAACGGGAGCCTTGCTACGCTGATGGGCTGGATGTAAATTGCCAACAGCCACTCTGGAGAAGTGTTCGGTGTGTCCTGAAACATCTAAAAAACTCAGCTTACAGAGCATAGGGCACTTCCACTCATGGGCGTATAAATTGGGAAAACTGAAAATCAGCAAGACACAGGCACCCCAAAGTTTAGGGTTGCTCTGTTGACAAGAACTTCCACATCGATACACCTTAAATATCCCAGGAAAGAGAAAAATGGATAAAGACGTTGTGGTCCTTATGTACAATGGAATATCACTCAGCCATGAAATCAACGTCATAAGGCTACTAGCAGCATGATGAGTGGATTTAGGGACGACGATTCTAAGTGAAATAAGTCACACAGAAAGAGACACCTATGATAAGATATCACTTATAGAGGGAATGTAAAAACCGCTACACTTGAACTGAATTACAAAACAGAACAGAGTCACACGTTCAAAAAACACACTATGGCTGCTTAACGGGAAAGGTGAGGTGGGGTGATGCATAAAACAAGGGTTTCAAATTAGCTCAGATACCGTTCCGTAAACCCAATATGAAATAGACAAGACCTACTCCTTGCTCAGTGAACTGGACTCAACACCCCGTATTCACCGCACAAGAATATATCTGACTAGTAAGAATCTTAAAACCTATGTATTGATATCTCTCCGTAAGTGAGTCAAGTGGGTGTAAAGCGGCATAAACACAGCAGTGAAAAGCAGCTAAACCCCATTATAAAAATCAACTACTTTTAAAAACCCGTGAAACAAAGACAGTGAAAGAGAGAGAAATTCTTACGAAATTCGTTCAGGGGCTGTGATGCCACCTGGATTGACCATATCTAGACCCACTGCTGATTGAGACATAAGGGTGAACACTCTTGGGGCTGAGAGGTTTGGTGAGGTTGGGTGAGCAAACGCAGACCCTTTAAAGTAATACTGCGTGGTACCCATCCCATGGGTCCCAAATCTCCAGGTTCAAGGGCATCTTCCTACATCGAAAACATGCATGAGAAACCCAGAAGATGGTACACCGTGTGATCGGGAAAGGTTTCCAAAACGCACCTCATTTCTCATCTCCTTGTGCTCGGGTTCGCCATTCCAACCGCTTTACTAGCAATCTCCCTCCTTGGAGAATCAGCACCTTTCACATCCTGTTCCGTACAGGTAGCCATTTGTCCTGAGGATGAACGGGAAGAGGGGGAACCAATGAGAGACTAGCTCTAGGTGTTGGGAAAGGTACAGGTCACTCTATTTTCCCATCAGGAAGAAGAATTAACCACAGGCTCACCCTGCCCCCCCGGAACCAGAATAGGGCCTGAAGCAATCCTGCGCTTTTGCGGCCTGCTCCCAAAAAAGCGAGTTGAAAAATGGAGCTCAGGGGCACTGCAATTCACAAACCTGCAGAGTTATCAATGATAACTCTCGTCCACAAATATATTGAGGGAAGGCAACGAAGAGGATTTGAAAGCAAGGCAGAATTGCAGGAAACTGATTTCAGGAGGTAGATTCGAATCGCCTTTAAAGCACAGGAAAAGCGGAAAAACCTCGACAATGATGCCCTTGGCCAAAAAGGGCGTATGCGTTTTTTCCTGAATATATTCAGGAAAAAACGCATACGCCCTTTTTGGCCAACCAAGCAACCTGGAAAGGCAAATCGGCGCTACAAAGAAGTCTCGCTTCCCATCGGTCAAAAGGGCCGTGCTGAATAAAGTTTCCAAACCAGAAAGGCAGGACAGCCATGGAGAAAAGGGAGCCTTGCTACGCTGATGGGCTGGATGTAAATTGCCAACAGCCACTCTGGAGAAGTGTTCGGTGTGTCCTGAAACATCTAAAAAACTCAGCTTACAGAGCATAGGGCACTTCCACTCACGGGCGTATAAATTGGGAAAACTGAAAATCAGCAAGACACAGGCACCCCAAAGTTTAGGGTTGCTCTGTTGACAAGAACCTCCACATCGATACACCTTAAATATCCCAGGAAAGAGAAAAATGGATAAAGACGTTGTGGTCCTTATGTACAATGGAATATCACTCAGCCATGAAATCAACGTCATAAGGCTACTAGCAGCATGATGAGTGGATTTAGGGACGACGATTCTAAGTGAAATAAGTCACACAGAAAGAGACACCTATGATAAGATATCACTTATAGAGGGAATGTAAAAACCGCTACACTTGAACTGAATTACAAAACAGAACAGAGTCACACGTTTAGAAAACACACTATGGCTGCTTAACGGGAAAGGTGAGGTGGGGTGATGCATAAAACAAGGGTTTCAAATTAGCTCAGATACCGTTCCGTAAACCCAATATGAAATAGACAAGACCTACTCCTTGCTCAGTGAACTGGACTCAACACCCCATATTCACCGCACAAGAATATATCTGACTAGTAAGAATCTTAAAATCTATGTATTGATATCTCTCCGTAAGTGAATCAAGTGGGTGTAAAGCGGCATAAACACAGCAGTGAAAAGCAGCTAAACCCCATTATAAAAATCAACTACTTTTAAAAACCCGTGAAACAAAGACAGTGAAAGAGAGAGAAATTCTTACAAAATTCGTTCAGGGGCTGTGATGCCACCTGGATTGACCATATCTAGACCCACTGCTGATTGAGACATAAGGGTGTACACTCTTGCGGCGTAGAGTTTTGGTGAGGTTGGGTGAGCAAACACAGACCCTTTAAAGTAATACTGCGGGGTACCCATCCCATGGGTCCCAAATCTCCAGGTTCAAGGGCATCTTCCTACATCGAAAACATGCATGAGAAACCCAGAAGATGGTACACCGTGTGATCGGGAAAGGTTTTCAAAACGCACCTCATTTCTCATCTCCTTGTGCTCGGGTTCGCCATTCCAACCGCTTTACTAGCAATCTCCCTCCTTGGAGAATCAGCACCTTTCACCTCCTGTTCCGTACAGGTTGCCATTTGTCCTGAGGATGAACGGGAAGAGGAGGAACCAATGAGAGACTAGCTCTAGGTGTTGGGAAAGGTACAGGTCACCCTATTTTCCCATCAGGAAGAAGAATTAACCACAGGCTCACCCTGTCCCCCCGGAACCAGAATAGGGCCTGAAGCAATCCTGCGCTTTTGCGGCCTGCTCCCAAAAAAGCGAGTTGAAAAATGGAGCTCAGGGGCACTGCAATTCAAAAACCTGCAGAGTTATCAATGATAACTCTCGTCCACAAATATATTGAGGGAAGGCAACGAAGAGGATTTGAAAGCAAGGCAGAATTGCAGGAAACTGATTTCAGGAGGTAGATTCGAATCGCCTTTAAAGCACAGGAAAAGCGGAAAAACCTCGACAATGATGCCCTTGGCCAAAAAGGGCGTATGCGTTTTTTCCTGAATATATTCAGGAAAAAACGCATACGCCCTTTTTGGCCAACCAAGCAACCTGGAAATGCAAATCGGCGCTACAAAGAAGTCTCGCTTCCATCGGTCAAAAGGGCCGTGCTGAATAAAGTGTCCAAACCAGAAAGGCAGGACAGCCATGGAGAAACGGGAGCCTTGCTACGCTGATGGGCTGGATGTAAATTGCCAACAGCCACTCTGGAGAAGTGTTCGGTGTGTCCTGAAACATCTAAAAAACTCAGCTTACAGAGCATAGGGCACTTCCACTCATGGGCGTATAAATTGGGAAAACTGAAAATCAGCAAGACACAGGCACCCCAAAGTTTAGGGTTGCTCTGTTGACAAGAACTTCCACATCGATACACCTTAAATATCCCAGGAAAGAGAAAAATGGATAAAGACGTTGTGGTCCTTATGTACAATGGAATATCACTCAGCCATGAAATCAACGTCATAAGGCTACTAGCAGCATGATGAGTGGATTTAGGGACGACGATTCTAAGTGAAATAAGTCACACAGAAAGAGACACCTATGATAAGATATCACTTATAGAGGGAATGTAAAAACCGCTACACTTGAACTGAATTACAAAACAGAACAGAGTCACACGTTCAAAAAACACACTATGGCTGCTTAACGGGAAAGGTGAGGTGGGGTGATGCATAAAACAAGGGTTTCAAATTAGCTCAGATACCGTTCCGTAAACCCAATATGAAATAGACAAGACCTACTCCTTGCTCAGTGAACTGGACTCAACACCCCGTATTCACCGCACAAGAATATATCTGACTAGTAAGAATCTTAAAACCTATGTATTGATATCTCTCCGTAAGTGAGTCAAGTGGGTGTAAAGCGGCATAAACACAGCAGTGAAAAGCAGCTAAACCCCATTATAAAAATCAACTACTTTTAAAAACCCGTGAAACAAAGACAGTGAAAGAGAGAGAAATTCTTACGAAATTCGTTCAGGGGCTGTGATGCCACCTGGATTGACCATATCTAGACCCACTGCTGATTGAGACATAAGGGTGAACACTCTTGGGGCTGAGAGGTTTGGTGAGGTTGGGTGAGCAAACGCAGACCCTTTAAAGTAATACTGCGTGGTACCCATCCCATGGGTCCCAAATCTCCAGGTTCAAGGGCATCTTCCTACATCGAAAACATGCATGAGAAACCCAGAAGATGGTACACCGTGTGATCGGGAAAGGTTTCCAAAACGCACCTCATTTCTCATCTCCTTGTGCTCGGGTTCGCCATTCCAACCGCTTTACTAGCAATCTCCCTCCTTGGAGAATCAGCACCTTTCACATCCTGTTCCGTACAGGTAGCCATTTGTCCTGAGGATGAACGGGAAGAGGGGGAACCAATGAGAGACTAGCTCTAGGTGTTGGGAAAGGTACAGGTCACTCTATTTTCCCATCAGGAAGAAGAATTAACCACAGGCTCAGCCTGCCCCCCCGGAACCAGAATAGGGCCTGAAGCAATCCTGCGCTTTTGCGGCCTGCTCCCAAAAAAGCGAGTTGAAAAATGGAGCTCAGGGGCACTGCAATTCACAAACCTGCAGAGTTATCAATGATAACTCTCGTCCACAAATATATTGAGGGAAGGCAACGAAGAGGATTTGAAAGCAAGGCAGAATTGCAGGAAACTGATTTCAGGAGGTAGATTCGAATCGCCTTTAAAGCACAGGAAAAGCGGAAAAACCTCGACAATGATGCCCTTGGCCAAAAAGGGCGTATGCGTTTTTTCCTGAATATATTCAGGAAAAAACGCATACGCCCTTTTTGGCCAACCAAGCAACCTGGAAAGGCAAATCGGCGCTACAAAGAAGTCTCGCTTCCATCGGTCAAAAGGGCCGTGCTGAATAAAGTGTCCAAACCAGAAAGGCAGGACAGCCATGGAGAAACGGGAGCCTTGCTACGCTGATGGGCTGGATGTAAATTGCCAACAGCCACTCTGGAGAAGTGTTCGGTGTGTCCTGAAACATCTAAAAAACTCAGCTTACAGAGCATAGGGCACTTCCACTCATGGGCGTATAAATTGGGAAAACTGAAAATCAGCAAGACACAGGCACCCCAAAGTTTAGGGTTGCTCTGTTGACAAGAACTTCCACATCGATACACCTTAAATATCCCAGGAAAGAGAAAAATGGATAAAGACGTTGTGGTCCTTATGTACAATGGAATATCACTCAGCCATGAAATCAACGTCATAAGGCTACTAGCAGCATGATGAGTGGATTTAGGGACGACGATTCTAAGTGAAATAAGTCACACAGAAAGAGACACCTATGATAAGATATCACTTATAGAGGGAATGTAAAAACCGCTACACTTGAACTGAATTACAAAACAGAACAGAGTCACACGTTTAGAAAACACACTATGGCTGCTTAACGGGAAAGGTGAGGTGGGGTGATGCATAAAACAAGGGTTTCAAATTAGCTCAGATACCGTTCCGTAAACCCAATATGAAATAGACAAGACCTACTCCTTGCTCAGTGAACTGGACTCAACACCCCATATTCACCGCACAAGAATATATCTGACTAGTAAGAATCTTAAAATCTATGTATTGATATCTCTCCGTAAGTGAATCAAGTGGGTGTAAAGCGGCATAAACACAGCAGTGAAAAGCAGCTAAACCCCATTATAAAAATCAACTACTTTTAAAAACCCGTGAAACAAAGACAGTGAAAGAGAGAGAAATTCTTACAAAATTCGTTCAGGGGCTGTGATGCCACCTGGATTGACCATATCTAGACCCACTGCTGATTGAGACATAAGGGTGTACACTCTTGCGGCGTAGAGTTTTGGTGAGGTTGGGTGAGCAAACACAGACCCTTTAAAGTAATACTGCGGGGTACCCATCCCATGGGTCCCAAATCTCCAGGTTCAAGGGCATCTTCCTACATCGAAAACATGCATGAGAAACCCAGAAGATGGTACACCGTGTGATCGGGAAAGGTTTTCAAAACGCACCTCATTTCTCATCTCCTTGTGCTCGGGTTCGCCATTCCAACCGCTTTACTAGCAATCTCCCTCCTTGGAGAATCAGCACCTTTCACCTCCTGTTCCGTACAGGTTGCCATTTGTCCTGAGGATGAACGGGAAGAGGGGGAACCAATGAGAGACTAGCCTTAGGTGTTGGGAAAGGCACAGGTCACTCTATTTTCCCATCAGGAAGAAGAATTAACCACAGGCTCACCCTGCCCCCCCGGAACCAGAATAGGGCCTGAAGCAATCCTGCGCTTTTGCGGCCTGCTCCCAAAAAAGCGAGTTGAAAAATGGAGCTCAGGGGCACGGCAATTCACAAACCTGCAGAGTTATCAATGATAACTCTCGTCCACAAATATATTGAGGGAAGGCAACGAAGAGGATTTGAAAGCAAGGCAGAATTGCAGGAAACTGATTTCAGGAGGTAGATTCGAATCGCTTTTAAATCACAGGAAAAGCGGCAAAACCTCGACAATGATGCCCTTGGCCAAAAAGGGCGTATGCGTTTTTTCCTGAATATATTCAGGAAAAAACGCATACGCCCTTTTTGGCCAACCAAGCAACCTGGAAAGGCAAATCGGCGCTACAAAGAAGTCTCGCTTCCCATCGGTCAAAAGGGCCGTGCTGAATAAAGTTTCCAAACCAGAAAGGCAGGACAGCCATGGAGAAAAGGGAGCCTTGCTACGCTGATGGGCTGGATGTAAATTGCCAACAGCCACTCTGGAGAAGTGTTCGGTGTGTCCTGAAACATCTAAAAAACTCAGCTTACAGAGCATAGGGCACTTCCACTCACGGGCGTATAAATTGGGAAAACTGAAAATCAGCAAGACACAGGCACCCCAAAGTTTAGGGTTGCTCTGTTGACAAGAACCTCCACATCGATACACCTTAAATATCCCAGGAAAGAGAAAAATGGATAAAGACGTTGTGGTCCTTATGTACAATGGAATATCACTCAGCCATGAAATCAACGTCATAAGGCTACTAGCAGCATGATGAGTGGATTTAGGGACGACGATTCTAAGTGAAATAAGTCACACAGAAAGAGACACCTATGATAAGATATCACTTATAGAGGGAATGTAAAAACCGCTACACTTGAACTGAATTACAAAACAGAACAGAGTCACACGTTTAGAAAACACACTATGGCTGCTTAACGGGAAAGGTGAGGTGGGGTGATGCATAAAACAAGGGTTTCAAATTAGCTCAGATACCGTTCCGTAAACCCAATATGAAATAGACAAGACCTACTCCTTGCTCAGTGAACTGGACTCAACACCCCATATTCACCGCACAAGAATATATCTGACTAGTAAGAATCTTAAAATCTATGTATTGATATCTCTCCGTAAGTGAATCAAGTGGGTGTAAAGCGGCATAAACACAGCAGTGAAAAGCAGCTAAACCCCATTATAAAAATCAACTACTTTTAAAAACCCGTGAAACAAAGACAGTGAAAGAGAGAGAAATTCTTACAAAATTCGTTCAGGGGCTGTGATGCCACCTGGATTGACCATATCTAGACCCACTGCTGATTGAGACATAAGGGTGTACACTCTTGCGGCGTAGAGTTTTGGTGAGGTTGGGTGAGCAAACACAGACCCTTTAAAGTAATACTGCGGGGTACCCATCCCATGGGTCCCAAATCTCCAGGTTCAAGGGCATCTTCCTACATCGAAAACATGCATGAGAAACCCAGAAGATGGTACACCGTGTGATCGGGAAAGGTTTTCAAAACGCACCTCATTTCTCATCTCCTTGTGCTCGGGTTCGCCATTCCAACCGCTTTACTAGCAATCTCCCTCCTTGGAGAATCAGCACCTTTCACCTCCTGTTCCGTACAGGTTGCCATTTGTCCTGAGGATGAACGGGAAGAGGAGGAACCAATGAGAGACTAGCTCTAGGTGTTGGGAAAGGTACAGGTCACCCTATTTTCCCATCAGGAAGAAGAATTAACCACAGGCTCACCCTGTCCCCCCGGAACCAGAATAGGGCCTGAAGCAATCCTGCGCTTTTGCGGCCTGCTCCCAAAAAAGCGAGTTGAAAAATGGAGCTCAGGGGCACTGCAATTCAAAAACCTGCAGAGTTATCAATGATAACTCTCGTCCACAAATATATTGAGGGAAGGCAACGAAGAGGATTTGAAAGCAAGGCAGAATTGCAGGAAACTGATTTCAGGAGGTAGATTCGAATCGCCTTTAAAGCACAGGAAAAGCGGAAAAACCTCGACAATGATGCCCTTGGCCAAAAAGGGCGTATGCGTTTTTTCCTGAATATATTCAGGAAAAAACGCATACGCCCTTTTTGGCCAACCAAGCAACCTGGAAATGCAAATCGGCGCTACAAAGAAGTCTCGCTTCCATCGGTCAAAAGGGCCGTGCTGAATAAAGTGTCCAAACCAGAAAGGCAGGACAGCCATGGAGAAACGGGAGCCTTGCTACGCTGATGGGCTGGATGTAAATTGCCAACAGCCACTCTGGAGAAGTGTTCGGTGTGTCCTGAAACATCTAAAAAACTCAGCTTACAGAGCATAGGGCACTTCCACTCATGGGCGTATAAATTGGGAAAACTGAAAATCAGCAAGACACAGGCACCCCAAAGTTTAGGGTTGCTCTGTTGACAAGAACTTCCACATCGATACACCTTAAATATCCCAGGAAAGAGAAAAATGGATAAAGACGTTGTGGTCCTTATGTACAATGGAATATCACTCAGCCATGAAATCAACGTCATAAGGCTACTAGCAGCATGATGAGTGGATTTAGGGACGACGATTCTAAGTGAAATAAGTCACACAGAAAGAGACACCTATGATAAGATATCACTTATAGAGGGAATGTAAAAACCGCTACACTTGAACTGAATTACAAAACAGAACAGAGTCACACGTTCAAAAAACACACTATGGCTGCTTAACGGGAAAGGTGAGGTGGGGTGATGCATAAAACAAGGGTTTCAAATTAGCTCAGATACCGTTCCGTAAACCCAATATGAAATAGACAAGACCTACTCCTTGCTCAGTGAACTGGACTCAACACCCCGTATTCACCGCACAAGAATATATCTGACTAGTAAGAATCTTAAAACCTATGTATTGATATCTCTCCGTAAGTGAGTCAAGTGGGTGTAAAGCGGCATAAACACAGCAGTGAAAAGCAGCTAAACCCCATTATAAAAATCAACTACTTTTAAAAACCCGTGAAACAAAGACAGTGAAAGAGAGAGAAATTCTTACGAAATTCGTTCAGGGGCTGTGATGCCACCTGGATTGACCATATCTAGACCCACTGCTGATTGAGACATAAGGGTGAACACTCTTGGGGCTGAGAGGTTTGGTGAGGTTGGGTGAGCAAACGCAGACCCTTTAAAGTAATACTGCGTGGTACCCATCCCATGGGTCCCAAATCTCCAGGTTCAAGGGCATCTTCCTACATCGAAAACATGCATGAGAAACCCAGAAGATGGTACACCGTGTGATCGGGAAAGGTTTCCAAAACGCACCTCATTTCTCATCTCCTTGTGCTCGGGTTCGCCATTCCAACCGCTTTACTAGCAATCTCCCTCCTTGGAGAATCAGCACCTTTCACATCCTGTTCCGTACAGGTAGCCATTTGTCCTGAGGATGAACGGGAAGAGGGGGAACCAATGAGAGACTAGCTCTAGGTGTTGGGAAAGGTACAGGTCACTCTATTTTCCCATCAGGAAGAAGAATTAACCACAGGCTCACCCTGCCCCCCCGGAACCAGAATAGGGCCTGAAGCAATCCTGCGCTTTTGCGGCCTGCTCCCAAAAAAGCGAGTTGAAAAATGGAGCTCAGGGGCACTGCAATTCACAAACCTGCAGAGTTATCAATGATAACTCTCGTCCACAAATATATTGAGGGAAGGCAACGAAGAGGATTTGAAAGCAAGGCAGAATTGCAGGAAACTGATTTCAGGAGGTAGATTCGAATCGCCTTTAAAGCACAGGAAAAGCGGAAAAACCTCGACAATGATGCCCTTGGCCAAAAAGGGCGTATGCGTTTTTTCCTGAATATATTCAGGAAAAAACGCATACGCCCTTTTTGGCCAACCAAGCAACCTGGAAAGGCAAATCGGCGCTACAAAGAAGTCTCGCTTCCATCGGTCAAAAGGGCCGTGCTGAATAAAGTGTCCAAACCAGAAAGGCAGGACAGCCATGGAGAAACGGGAGCCTTGCTACGCTGATGGGCTGGATGTAAATTGCCAACAGCCACTCTGGAGAAGTGTTCGGTGTGTCCTGAAACATCTAAAAAACTCAGCTTACAGAGCATAGGGCACTTCCACTCATGGGCGTATAAATTGGGAAAACTGAAAATCAGCAAGACACAGGCACCCCAAAGTTTAGGGTTGCTCTGTTGACAAGAACTTCCACATCGATACACCTTCAATATCCCAGGAAAGAGAAAAATGGATAAAGACGTTGTGGTCCTTATGTACAATGGAATATCACTCAGCCATGAAATCAACGTCATAAGGCTACTAGCAGCATGATGAGTGGATTTAGGGACGACGATTCTAAGTGAAATAAGTCACACAGAAAGAGACACCTATGATAAGATATCACTTATAGAGGGAATGTAAAAACCGCTACACTTGAACTGAATTACAAAACAGAACAGAGTCACACGTTTAGAAAACACACTATGGCTGCTTAACGGGAAAGGTGAGGTGGGGTGATGCATAAAACAAGGGTTTCAAATTAGCTCAGATACCGTTCCGTAAACCCAATATGAAATAGACAAGACCTACTCCTTGCTCAGTGAACTGGACTCAACACCCCATATTCACCGCACAAGAATATATCTGACTAGTAAGAATCTTAAAATCTATGTATTGATATCTCTCCGTAAGTGAATCAAGTGGGTGTAAAGCGGCATAAACACAGCAGTGAAAAGCAGCTAAACCTCATTATAAAAATCAACTACTTTTAAAAACCCGTGAAACAAAGACAGTGAAAGAGAGAGAAATTCTTACAAAATTCGTTCAGGGGCTGTGATGCCACCTGGATTGACCATATCTAGACCCACTGCTGATTGAGACATAAGGGTGTACACTCTTGCGGCGTAGAGTTTTGGTGAGGTTGGGTGAGCAAACACAGACCCTTTAAAGTAATACTGCGGGGTACCCATCCCATGGGTCCCAAATCTCCAGGTTCAAGGGCATCTTCCTACATCGAAAACATGCATGAGAAACCCAGAAGATGGTACACCGTGTGATCGGGAAAGGTTTTCAAAACGCACCTCATTTCTCATCTCCTTGTGCTCGGGTTCGCCATTCCAACCGCTTTACTAGCAATCTCCCTCCTTGGAGAATCAGCACCTTTCACCTCCTGTTCCGTACAGGTTGCCATTTGTCCTGAGGATGAACGGGAAGAGGGGGAACCAATGAGAGACTAGCCTTAGGTGTTGGAAAGGCACAGGTCACTCTATTTTCCCATCAGGAAGAAGAATTAACCACAGGCTCACCCTGCCCCCCCGGAACCAGAATAGGGCCTGAAGCAATCCTGCGCTTTTGCGGCCTGCTCCCAAAAAAGCGAGTTGAAAAATGGAGCTCAGGGGCACGGCAATTCACAAACCTGCAGAGTTATCAATGATAACTCTCGTCCACAAATATATTGAGGGAAGGCAACGAAGAGGATTTGAAAGCAAGGCAGAATTGCAGGAAACTGATTTCAGGAGGTAGATTCGAATCGCTTTTAAATCACAGGAAAAGCGGCAAAACCTCGACAATGATGCCCTTGGCCAAAAAGGGCGTATGCGTTTTTTCCTGAATATATTCAGGAAAAAACGCATACGCCCTTTTTGGCCAACCAAGCAACCTGGAAAGGCAAATCGGCGCTACAAAGAAGTCTCGCTTCCCATCGGTCAAAAGGGCCGTGCTGAATAAAGTTTCCAAACCAGAAAGGCAGGACAGCCATGGAGAAAAGGGAGCCTTGCTACGCTGATGGGCTGGATGTAAATTGCCAACAGCCACTCTGGAGAAGTGTTCGGTGTGTCCTGAAACATCTAAAAAACTCAGCTTACAGAGCATAGGGCACTTCCACTCACGGGCGTATAAATTGGGAAAACTGAAAATCAGCAAGACACAGGCACCCCAAAGTTTAGGGTTGCTCTGTTGACAAGAACCTCCACATCGATACACCTTAAATATCCCAGGAAAGAGAAAAATGGATAAAGACGTTGTGGTCCTTATGTACAATGGAATATCACTCAGCCATGAAATCAACGTCATAAGGCTACTAGCAGCATGATGAGTGGATTTAGGGACGACGATTCTAAGTGAAATAAGTCACACAGAAAGAGACACCTATGATAAGATATCACTTATAGAGGGAATGTAAAAACCGCTACACTTGAACTGAATTACAAAACAGAACAGAGTCACACGTTTAGAAAACACACTATGGCTGCTTAACGGGAAAGGTGAGGTGGGGTGATGCATAAAACAAGGGTTTCAAATTAGCTCAGATACCGTTCCGTAAACCCAATATGAAATAGACAAGACCTACTCCTTGCTCAGTGAACTGGACTCAACACCCCGTATTCACCGCACAAGAATATATCTGACTAGTAAGAATCTTAAAATCTATGTATTGATATCTCTCCGTAAGTGAATCAAGTGGGTGTAAAGCGGCATAAACACAGCAGTGAAAAGCAGCTAAACCCCATTATAAAAATCAACTACTTTTAAAAACCCGTGAAACAAAGACAGTGAAAGAGAGAGAAATTCTTACAAAATTCGTTCAGGGGCTGTGATGCCACCTGGATTGACCATATCTAGACCCACTGCTGATTGAGACATAAGGGTGTACACTCTTGCGGCGTAGAGTTTTGGTGAGGTTGGGTGAGCAAACACAGACCCTTTAAAGTAATACTGCGGGGTACCCATCCCATGGGTCCCAAATCTCCAGGTTCAAGGGCATCTTCCTACATCGAAAACATGCATGAGAAACCCAGAAGATGGTACACCGTGTGATCGGGAAAGGTTTTCAAAACGCACCTCATTTCTCATCTCCTTGTGCTCGGGTTCGCCATTCCAACCGCTTTACTAGCAATCTCCCTCCTTGGAGAATCAGCACCTTTCACCTCCTGTTCCGTACAGGTTGCCATTTGTCCTGAGGATGAACGGGAAGAGGAGGAACCAATGAGAGACTAGCTCTAGGTGTTGGGAAAGGTACAGGTCACCCTATTTTCCCATCAGGAAGAAGAATTAACCACAGGCTCACCCTGTCCCCCCGGAACCAGAATAGGGCCTGAAGCAATCCTGCGCTTTTGCGGCCTGCTCCCAAAAAAGCGAGTTGAAAAATGGAGCTCAGGGGCACTGCAATTCAAAAACCTGCAGAGTTATCAATGATAACTCTCGTCCACAAATATATTGAGGGAAGGCAACGAAGAGGATTTGAAAGCAAGGCAGAATTGCAGGAAACTGATTTCAGGAGGTAGATTCGAATCGCCTTTAAAGCACAGGAAAAGCGGAAAAACCTCGACAATGATGCCCTTGGCCAAAAAGGGCGTATGCGTTTTTTCCTGAATATATTCAGGAAAAAACGCATACGCCCTTTTTGGCCAACCAAGCAACCTGGAAATGCAAATCGGCGCTACAAAGAAGTCTCGCTTCCATCGGTCAAAAGGGCCGTGCTGAATAAAGTGTCCAAACCAGAAAGGCAGGACAGCCATGGAGAAACGGGAGCCTTGCTACGCTGATGGGCTGGATGTAAATTGCCAACAGCCACTCTGGAGAAGTGTTCGGTGTGTCCTGAAACATCTAAAAAACTCAGCTTACAGAGCATAGGGCACTTCCACTCATGGGCGTATAAATTGGGAAAACTGAAAATCAGCAAGACACAGGCACCCCAAAGTTTAGGGTTGCTCTGTTGACAAGAACTTCCACATCGATACACCTTAAATATCCCAGGAAAGAGAAAAATGGATAAAGACGTTGTGGTCCTTATGTACAATGGAATATCACTCAGCCATGAAATCAACGTCATAAGGCTACTAGCAGCATGATGAGTGGATTTAGGGACGACGATTCTAAGTGAAATAAGTCACACAGAAAGAGACACCTATGATAAGATATCACTTATAGAGGGAATGTAAAAACCGCTACACTTGAACTGAATTACAAAACAGAACAGAGTCACACGTTCAAAAAACACACTATGGCTGCTTAACGGGAAAGGTGAGGTGGGGTGATGCATAAAACAAGGGTTTCAAATTAGCTCAGATACCGTTCCGTAAACCCAATATGAAATAGACAAGACCTACTCCTTGCTCAGTGAACTGGACTCAACACCCCGTATTCACCGCACAAGAATATATCTGACTAGTAAGATTCTTAAAACCTATGTATTGATATCTCTCCGTAAGTGAGTCAAGTGGGTGTAAAGCGGCATAAACACAGCAGTGAAAAGCAGCTAAACCCCATTATAAAAATCAACTACTTTTAAAAACCCGTGAAACAAAGACAGTGAAAGAGAGAGAAATTCTTACGAAATTCGTTCAGGGGCTGTGATGCCACCTGGATTGACCATATCTAGACCCACTGCTGATTGAGACATAAGGGTGAACACTCTTGGGGCTGAGAGGTTTGGTGAGGTTGGGTGAGCAAACGCAGACCCTTTAAAGTAATACTGCGTGGTACCCATCCCATGGGTCCCAAATCTCCAGGTTCAAGGGCATCTTCCTACATCGAAAACATGCATGAGAAACCCAGAAGATGGTACACCGTGTGATCGGGAAAGGTTTCCAAAACGCACCTCATTTCTCATCTCCTTGTGCTCGGGTTCGCCATTCCAACCGCTTTACTAGCAATCTCCCTCCTTGGAGAATCAGCACCTTTCACATCCTGTTCCGTACAGGTAGCCATTTGTCCTGAGGATGAACGGGAAGAGGGGGAACCAATGAGAGACTAGCTCTAGGTGTTGGGAAAGGTACAGGTCACTCTATTTTCCCATCAGGAAGAAGAATTAACCACAGGCTCACCCTGCCCCCCCGGAACCAGAATAGGGCCTGAAGCAATCCTGCGCTTTTGCGGCCTGCTCCCAAAAAAGCGAGTTGAAAAATGGAGCTCAGGGGCACGGCAATTCAAAAACCTGCAGAGTTATCAATGATAACTCTCGTCCACAAATATATTGAGGGAAGGCAACGAAGAGGATTTGAAAGCAAGGCAGAATTGCAGGAAACTGATTTCAGGAGGTAGATTCGAATCGCCTTTAAAGCACAGGAAAAGCGGAAAAACCTCGACAATGATGCCCTTGGCCAAAAAGGGCGTATGCGTTTTTTCCTGAATATATTCAGGAAAAAACGCATACGCCCTTTTTGGCCAACCAAGCAACCTGGAAAGGCAAATCGGCGCTACAAAGAAGTCTCGCTTCCCATCGGTCAAAAGGGCCGTGCTGAATAAAGTGTCCAAACCAGAAAGGCAGGACAGCCATGGAGAAACGGCAGCCTTGCTACGCTGATGGGCTGGATGTAAATTGCCAACAGCCACTCTGGAGAAGTGTTCGGTGTGTCCTGAAACATCTAAAAAACTCAGCTTACAGAGCATAGGGCACTTCCACTCATGGGCGTATAAATTGGGAAAACTGAAAATCAGTAAGACACAGGCACCCCAAAGTTTAGGGTTGCTCTGTTGACAAGAACCTCCACATCGATACACCTTAAATATCCCAGGAAAGAGAAAAATGGATAAAGACGTTGTGGTCCTTATGTACAATGGAATATCACTCAGCCATGAAATCAACGTCATAAGGCTAGTAGCAGCATGATGAGTGGATTTAGCTACGACGATTCTAAGTGAAATAAGTCACACAGAAAGAGACACCTATGATAAGATATCACTTATAGAGGGAATGTAAAAACCGCTACACTTGAACTGAATTACAAAACAGAACAGAGTCACACGTTTAGAAAACACACTATGGCTGCTTAACGGGAAAGGTGAGGTGGGGTGATGCATAAAACAAGGGTTTCAAATTAGCTCAGATACCGTTCCGTAAACCCAATATGAAATAGACAATACCTACTCCTTGCTCAGTGAACTGGACTCAACACCCCGTATTCACCGCACAGGAATATATCTGACTAGTAAGAATCTTAAAACCTATGTATTGATATCTCTCCGTAAGTGAGTCAAGTGGGTGTAAAGCGGCATAAACACAGCAGTGAAAAGCAGCTAAACCCCATTATAAAAATCAACTACTTTTAAAAACCCGTGAAACAAAGACAGTGAAAGAGAGAGAAATTCTTACGAAATTCGTTCAGGGGCTGTGATGCCACCTGGATTGAACATATCTAGACCCACTGCTGATTGAGACATAAGGGTGAACACTCTTGGGGCTGAGAGGTTTGGTGAGGTTGGGTGTGCAAACGCAGACCCTTTAAATTAATACTGCGTGGTATCCATCCCATGGGTCCCAAATCTCCAGGTTCAAGGGCATCTTCCTACATCAAAAACATGCATGAGAAACCCAGAAGATGGGACACCGTGTGATCGGGAAAGGTTTCCAAAACGCACCTCATTTCTCATCTCCTTGTGCTCGGGTTCGCCATTCCAACCGCTTTACTAGCAATCTCCCTCCTTGGAGAATCAGCACCTTTCACATCCTGTTCCGTACAGGTAGCCATTTGTCCTGAGGATGAACGGGAAGAGGAGGAACCAATGAGAGACTAGCTCTAGGTGTTGGGAAAGGTACAGGTCACCCTATTTTCCCATCAGGAAGAAGAATTAACCACAGGCTCACCCTGTCCCCCCGGAACCAGAATAGGGCCTGAAGCAATCCTGCGCTTTTGCGGCCTGCTCCCAAAAAAGCGAGTTGAAAAATGGAGCTCAGGGGCACTGCAATTCAAAAACCTGCAGAGTTATCAATGATAACTCTCGTCCACAAATATATTGAGGGAAGGCAACGAAGAGGATTTGAAAGCAAGGCAGAATTGCAGGAAACTGATTTCAGGAGGTAGATTCGAATCGCCTTTAAAGCACAGGAAAAGCGGAAAAACCTCGACAATGATGCCCTTGGCCAAAAAGGGCGTATGCGTTTTTTCCTGAATATATTCAGGAAAAAACGCATACGCCCTTTTTGGCCAACCAAGCAACCTGGAAATGCAAATCGGCGCTACAAAGAAGTCTCGCTTCCATCGGTCAAAAGGGCCGTGCTGAATAAAGTGTCCAAACCAGAAAGGCAGGACAGCCATGGAGAAACGGGAGCCTTGCTACGCTGATGGGCTGGATGTAAATTGCCAACAGCCACTCTGGAGAAGTGTTCGGTGTGTCCTGAAACATCTAAAAAACTCAGCTTACAGAGCATAGGGCACTTCCACTCATGGGCGTATAAATTGGGAAAACTGAAAATCAGCAAGACACAGGCACCCCAAAGTTTAGGGTTGCTCTGTTGACAAGAACTTCCACATCGATACACCTTAAATATCCCAGGAAAGAGAAAAATGGATAAAGACGTTGTGGTCCTTATGTACAATGGAATATCACTCAGCCATGAAATCAACGTCATAAGGCTACTAGCAGCATGATGAGTGGATTTAGGGACGACGATTCTAAGTGAAATAAGTCACACAGAAAGAGACACCTATGATAAGATATCACTTATAGAGGGAATGTAAAAACCGCTACACTTGAACTGAATTACAAAACAGAACAGAGTCACACGTTCAAAAAACACACTATGGCTGCTTAACGGGAAAGGTGAGGTGGGGTGATGCATAAAACAAGGGTTTCAAATTAGCTCAGATACCGTTCCGTAAACCCAATATGAAATAGACAAGACCTACTCCTTGCTCAGTGAACTGGACTCAACACCCCGTATTCACCGCACAAGAATATATCTGACTAGTAAGAATCTTAAAACCTATGTATTGATATCTCTCCGTAAGTGAGTCAAGTGGGTGTAAAGCGGCATAAACACAGCAGTGAAAAGCAGCTAAACCCCATTATAAAAATCAACTACTTTTAAAAACCCGTGAAACAAAGACAGTGAAAGAGAGAGAAATTCTTACGAAATTCGTTCAGGGGCTGTGATGCCACCTGGATTGACCATATCTAGACCCACTGCTGATTGAGACATAAGGGTGAACACTCTTGGGGCTGAGAGGTTTGGTGAGGTTGGGTGAGCAAACGCAGACCCTTTAAAGTAATACTGCGTGGTACCCATCCCATGGGTCCCAAATCTCCAGGTTCAAGGGCATCTTCCTACATCGAAAACATGCATGAGAAACCCAGAAGATGGTACACCGTGTGATCGGGAAAGGTTTCCAAAACGCACCTCATTTCTCATCTCCTTGTGCTCGGGTTCGCCATTCCAACCGCTTTACTAGCAATCTCCCTCCTTGGAGAATCAGCACCTTTCACATCCTGTTCCGTACAGGTAGCCATTTGTCCTGAGGATGAACTGGAAGAGGGGGAACCAATGAGAGACTAGCTCTAGGTGTTGGGAAAGGTACAGGTCACTCTATTTTCCCATCAGGAAGAAGAATTAACCACAGGCTCACCCTGCCCCCCCGGAACCAGAATAGGGCCTGAAGCAATCCTGCGCTTTTGCGGCCTGCTCCCAAAAAAGCGAGTTGAAAAATGGAGCTCAGGGGCACTGCAATTCACAAACCTGCAGAGTTATCAATGATAACTCTCGTCCACAAATATATTGAGGGAAGGCAACGAAGAGGATTTGAAAGCAAGGCAGAATTGCAGGAAACTGATTTCAGGAGGTAGATTCGAATCGCCTTTAAAGCACAGGAAAAGCGGAAAAACCTCGACAATGATGCCCTTGGCCAAAAAGGGCGTATGCGTTTTTTCCTGAATATATTCAGGAAAAAACGCATACGCCCTTTTTGGCCAACCAAGCAACCTGGAAAGGCAAATCGGCGCTACAAAGAAGTCTCGCTTCCATCGGTCAAAAGGGCCGTGCTGAATAAAGTGTCCAAACCAGAAAGGCAGGACAGCCATGGAGAAACGGGAGCCTTGCTACGCTGATGGGCTGGATGTAAATTGCCAACAGCCACTCTGGAGAAGTGTTCGGTGTGTCCTGAAACATCTAAAAAACTCAGCTTACAGAGCATAGGGCACTTCCACTCATGGGCGTATAAATTGGGAAAACTGAAAATCAGCAAGACACAGGCACCCCAAAGTTTAGGGTTGCTCTGTTGACAAGAACTTCCACATCGATACACCTTAAATATCCCAGGAAAGAGAAAAATGGATAAAGACGTTGTGGTCCTTATGTACAATGGAATATCACTCAGCCATGAAATCAACGTCATAAGGCTACTAGCAGCATGATGAGTGGATTTAGGGACGACGATTCTAAGTGAAATAAGTCACACAGAAAGAGACACCAATGATAAGATATCACTTATAGAGGGAATGTAAAAACCGCTACACTTGAACTGAATTACAAAACAGAACAGAGTCACACGTTCAGAAAACACACTATGGCTGCTTAACGGGAAAGGTGAGGTGGGGTGATGCATAAAACAAGGGTTTCAAATTAGCTCAGATACCGTTCCGTAAACCCAATATGAAATAGACAAGACCTACTCCTTGCTCAGTGAACTGGACTCAACACCCCGTATTCACCGCACAAGAATATATCTGACTAGTAAGTATCTTAAAACCTATGTATTGATATCTCTCCGTAAGTGAGTCAAGTGGGTGTAAAGCGGCATAAACACAGCAGTGAAAAGCAGCTAAACCCCATTATAAAAATCAACTACTTTTAAGAACCCGTGAAATAAAGACAGTGAAAGAGAGAGAAATTCTTACGAAATTCGTTTAGGGGCTGTGATGCCACCTGGATTGACCATATCTAGACCCACTGCTGATAGAGACATAAGGGTGAACACTCTTGGGGCTGAGAGGTTTGGTGAGGTTGGGTGAGCAAACGCAGACCCTTTAAAGTAATACTGCGTGGTACCCATCCCAAGGGTCCCAAATCTCCAGGTTTAAGGGCATCTTCCTACATCGAGAACATGCATGAGAAACCCAGAAGATGGTACACCGTGTGATCGGGAAAGGTTTCCAAAACGCACCTCATTTCTCATCTCCTTGTGCTCGGGTTCGCCATTCCAACCGCTTTACTAGCAATCTCCCTCCTTGGAGAATCAGCACCTTTCACATCCTGTTCCGTACAGGTAGCCATTTGTCCTGAGGATGAACGGGAAGAGGGGGAACCAATGAGAGACTAGCTCTAGGTGTTGGGAAAGGTACAGGTCACTCTATTTTCCCATCAGGAAGAAGAATTAACCACAGGCTCAGCCTGCCCCCCCGGAACCAGAATAGGGCCTGAAGCAATCCTGCGCTTTTGCGGCCTGCTCCCAAAAAAGCGAGTTGAAAAATGGAGCTCAGGGGCACAGCAATTCAAAAACCTGCAGAGTTATCAATGATAACTCTCGTCCACAAATATATTGAGGGAAGGCAACGAAGAGGATTTGAAAGCAAGACAGAATTGCAGGAAACTGATTTCAGGAGGTAGATTCGAATCGCCTTTAAAGCACAGGAAAAGCGGATAAACCTCGACAATGATGCCCTTGGCCAAAAAGGGCGTATGCGTTTTTTCCTGAATATATTCAGGAAAAAACGCATACGCCCTTTTTGGCCAACCAAGCAACCTGGAAAGGCAAATCGGCGCTACAAAGAAGTCTCGCTTCCCATCGGTCAAAAGGGCCGTGCTGAATAAAGTGTCCAAACCAGAAAGGCAGGACAGCCATGGAGAAATGGGAGCCTTGCTACGCTGATGGGCTGGATGTAAATTGCCAACAGCCACTCTGGAGAAGTGTTCGGTGTGTCCTGAAACATCTAAAAAACTCAGCTTACAGAGCATAGGGCACTTCCACTCACGGGCGTATAAATTGGGAAAACTGAAAATCAGCAAGACACAGGCACCCCAAAGTTTAGGGTTGCTCTGTTGACAAGAACCTCCACATCGATACACCTTAAATATCCCAGGAAAGAGAAAAATGGATAAAGACGTTGTGGTCCTTATGTACAATGGAATATCACTCAGCCATGAAATCAACGTCATAAGGCTACTAGCAGCATGATGAGTGGATTTAGGGACGACGATTCTAAGTGAAATAAGTCACACAGAAAGAGACACCTATGATAAGATATCACTTAAAAAGGGAATGTAAAAACCGCTACACTTGAACTGAATTACAAAACAGAACAGAGTCACACGTTTAGAAAACACACTATGGCTGCTTAACGGGAAAGGTGAGGTGGGGTGATGCATAAAACAAGGGTTTCAAATTAGCTCAGATACCGTTCGGTAAACCCAATATGAAATAGACAAGACCTACTCCTTGCTCAGTGAACTGGACTCAACACCCCATATTCACCGCACAAGAATATATCTGACTAGTAAGAATCTTAAAATCTATGTATTGATATCTCTCCGTAAGTGAATCAAGTGGGTGTAAAGCGGCATAAACACAGCAGTGAAAAGCAGCTAAACCCCATTATAAAAATCAACTACTTTTAAAAACCCGTGAAACAAAGACAGTGAAAGAGAGAGAAATTCTTACAAAATTCGTTCAGGGGCTGTGATACCACCTGGATTGACCATATCTAGACCCACAGCTGATTGAGACATAAGGGTGGACACTCTTTCGGCTTAGACGTTTGGTGAGGTTGGGTGAGCAAACGCAGACCCTTTAAAGTAATACTGCGTGGTACCCATCCCATGGGTCCCAAATCTCCAGGTTCAAGGGCATCTTCCTACATCGAAAACATGCATGAGAAACCCAGAAGATGGTACACCGTGTGATCGGGAAAGGTTTCCAAAACGCACCTCATTTCTCATCTCCTTGTGCTCGGGTTCGCCATTCCAACCGCTTTACTAGCAATCTCCCTCCTTGGAGAATCAGCACCTTTAACCTCCTGTTCCGTCCAGGTTGCCATTTGTCCTGAGGATGAACGGGAAGAGGGTGAAACAATGAGAGACTAGCTCAAGAAGTTGGGGCAGGCACAGGTCACTCTATTTTCCCATCAGGAAGAAGAATTAACCACAGGCTCAGCCTGCCGCCCGGAACCAGAATAGGGCCTGAAGCAATCCTGCGCTTTTGCGGCCAGCTCCCAAAAAAGCGAGTTGAAAAATGGAGCTCAGGGGCACTGCAATTCACAAACCTGCAGAGTTATAACTGATAACTCTCGTCCACAAATATATTGAGGGAAGGAAACGAAGAGGATTTGAAAGCAAGGCAGAATTGCAGGAAACTGATTTCAGGAGGTAGATTCGAATCGCCTTTAAAGCACAGGAAAAGCGGCAAAACCTCGACAATGATGCCCTTGGCCAAAAAGGGCGTATGCGTTTTTTCCTGCATATATTCAGGAAAAAACGCATACGCCCTTTTTGGCCAAGCAAGCAACCTGGAAAGGCAAATCGGCGCTACAAAGAAGTCTCGCTTCCCATCGGTCAAAAGGGCCATGCTGAATAAAGTGTCCAAACCAGAACGGCAGGACAGCCATGGAGAAATGGGAGCCTTGCTACGCTGATGGGCTGGATGTAAATTGCCAACAGCCACTCTGGGGAAGTGTACGGTGTGTCCTGAAACATCTAAAAAACTCAGCTTACAGAGCATAGGGCACTTCCACTCATGGGCGTATAAGTTGGGAAAACTGAAATTCAGCAAGACACAGGCACCCCAAAGTTTAGGGTTGCTCTGTTGACAAGAACCTCCACTTCGTTACACCTTAAATATCCCAGGAAAGAGAAAAATGGATAAAGAAGTTGTGGTCCTTATGTACAATGTAATATCACTCAGCCATGAAATGAACGTCATAAGGCTTGTAGCAGCATGATGAGTGGATTTAGGTACGACGATTCTAAGTGAAATAAGTCACACAGAAAGAGAAACATATGATAAGATATCACTTATAGTGGGAATGTAAAAACCGCTACACTTGAACTGAATTACAAAACAGAACAGAGTCACACGTTTAGAAAACACACTATGGCTGCTTAACGGAAAAGGTGAGGTGGGGTGATGCATAAAACAAGGGTTTCAAATTAACTCAGATACCGTTCCATAAACCCAATATGTAATAGACAAGACCTACTCCTTGCTCAGTGAACTGGACTCAACATCCCCTATTCACCGCCCAAGAATATATCTGACTAGAAAGAATCTTAAAACCTATGTATTGATATCTCTGTTTAAGTGAGTCAAGTGGGTGTAAAGCGGCATAAACACAGCAGTGAAAAGCAGCTAAACCCCATTATAAAAATCAACTACTTTTAAAAATCCGTGAAACAAAGACAGTGAAACAGAGAGAAATTCTTACAAAATTCGTTCAGGGGCTGTGATACCACCTGGATTGATCATATCTAGACCCACAGCTGATTGAGACATAAGGGTGTACACTCTTGCGGCTTAGAGGTTTGGTGAGTTTGGGTGAGCAAACGCAGACCCTTTAAAGTAATACTGCGGGGTACCCATCCCATGGGTCCCAAATCTCCAGGTTCAAGGGCATCTTCCTACATCGAAAACATGCATGAGAAACCCAGAAGATGGTACACCGTGTGATCGGGAAAGGTTTTCAAAACGCACCTCATTTCTCATCTCCTTGTGCTCGGGTTCGCCATTCCAACCGCTTTACTAGCAATATCCCTCCTTGGAGAACCAGCACCTTTCACCTCCTGTTCCGTACAGGTAGCCATTTGTCCTGAGGATGAACGGGAAGAGGGGGAACCAATGAGAGACTAGCTCTAGGTGTTGGGAAAGGCACAGGTCACTCGATTTTCCCATCAGGAAGAAGAATTAACCACAGGCTCAGCCTGCCCCCCCGGAACCAGAATAGGGCCTGAAGCAATCCTGCGCTTTTGCGGCCTGCTCCCAAAAAAGCGAGTTGAAAAATGGAGCTCAGGGGCACTGCAATTCACAAACCTGCAGAGTTATCAATGATAACTTCGTCCACAAATATATTGAGGGAAGGCAACGAAGAGGATTTGAAAGCAAGGCAGAATTGCAGGAAACTGATTTCAGGAGGTAGATTCGAATCGCTTTTAAAGCACAGGAAAAGCGGCAAAACCTCGACAATGATGCCCTTGGCCAAAAAGGGCGTATGCGTTTTTTCATGAATATATTCAGAAAAAAACGCATACGCCCTTTTTGGCCAACCAAGCAACCTGGAAAGGCAAATCGGCGCTACAAAGAAGTCTCGCTTCCCATCGGTCAAAAGGGCCGTGCTGAATAAAGTGTCCAAACCAGAAAGGCAGGACAGCCATGGAGAAACGGGAGCCTTGTTACGCTGATGGGCTGGATGTAAATTGCCAACAGCCACTCTGGAAATGTGTTCGGTGTGTCCTGAAAAATCTAAAAAACTCAGCTTACAGAGCATAGGGCACTTCCACTCACGGGCGTATAAATTGGGAAAACTGAAAATCAGCAAGACACAGGCACCCCAAAGTTTAGGGTTGCTCTGTTGACAAGAACCTCCACATCGATACACCTTAAATATCCCAGGAAAGAGAAAAATGGATAAAGACGTTGTGGTCCTTATGTACAATGGAATATCACTCAGCCATGAAATCAACGTCATAAGGCTAGTAGCAGCATGATGAGTGGATTTAGGTACGACGATTCTAAGTGAAATAAGTCACACAGAAAGAGACACCTATGATAAGATATCACTTATAGAGGGAATGTAAAAACCGCTACACTTGAACTGAATTACAAAACAGAACAGAGTCACACGTTTAGAAAACACACTATGGCTGCTTAACGGGAAAGGTGAGGTGGGGTGATGCATAAAACAAGGGTTTCAAATTAGCTCAGATACCGTTCCGTAAACCCAATATGAAATAGACAAGACCTACTCCTTGCTCAGTGAACTGGACTCAACACCCCGTATTCACCGCACAAGAATATATCTGACTAGTAAGAATCTTAAAACCTATGTATTGATATCTCTCCGTAAGTGAGTCAAGTGGGTGTAAAGCGGCATAAACACAGCAGTGAAAAGGAGCTAAACCCCATTATAAAAATCAACTACTTTTAAAAACCCATGAAAGAAAGACAGTGAAAGAGAGAGAAATTCTTACGAAATTCGTTCAGGGGCTGTGATGCCACCTGGATTGACCATATCTTGACGCACTGCTGATTGAGACATAAGGGTGAACACTCTTGGGGCTGAGAGGTTTGGTGGGGTTGGGTGAGCAAACGCAGACCCTTTAAATTAATACTGCGTGGTATCCATCCCATGGGTCTCAAATCTCCAGGTTCAAGGGCATCTTCCTACATCAAAAACATGCATGAGAAACCCAGAAGATGGTACACCGTGTGATCGGGAAAGGTTTCCAAAACGCACCTCATTTCTCATCTCCTTGTGCTCGGGTTCGCCATTCCAACCGCTTTACTAGCAATCTCCCTCCTTGGAGAATCAGCACCTTTCACATCCTGTTCCGTACAGGTAGCCATTTGTCCTGAGGATGAACGGGAAGAGGAGGAACCAATGAGAGACTAGCTCTAGGTGTTGGGAAAGGTACAGGTCACTCTATTTTCCCATCAGGAAGAAGAATTAACCACAGGCTCACCCTGCCCCCCCGGAACCAGAATAGGGCCTGAAGCAATCCTGCGCTTTTGCGGCCTGCTCCCAAAAAAGCGAGTTGAAAAATGGAGCTCAGGGGCACTGCAATTCACAAACCTGCAGAGTTATCAATGATAACTCTCGTCCACAAATATATTGAGGGAAGGCAACGAAGAGGATTTGAAAGCAAGGCAGAATTGCAGGAAACTGATTTCAGGAGGTAGAGTCGAATCGCCTTTAAAACACAGGAAAAGCGGAAAAACCTCGACAATGATGCCCTTGGCCAAAAAGGGCGTATGCGTTTTTTCCTGAATATATTCAGGAAAAAACGCATACGCCCTTTTTGGCCAACCAAGCAACCTGGAAAGGCAAATCGGCGCTACAAAGAAGTCTCGCTTCCCATCGGTCAAAAGGGCCGTGCTGAATAAAGTGTCAAAACCAGAAAGGCAGGACAGCCATGGAGAAACGGGAGCCTTGCTACGCTGATGGGCTGGATGTAAATTGCCAACAGCCACTCTGGAGAAGTGTTCGGTGTGTCCTGAAACATCTAAAAAACTCAGCTTACAGAGCATAGGGCACTACCACTCACGGGCGTATAAATTGGGAAAACTGAAAATCAGCAAGACACAGGCACCCCAAAGTTTAGGGTTGCTCTGTTGACAAGAACCTCCACATTGATACACCTTAAATATCCCAGGAAAGAGAAAAATGGATAAAGACGTTGTGGTCCTTATGTACAATGGAATATCACTCAGCCATGAAATCAACGTCATAAGGCTAGTAGCAGCATGATGAGTGGATTTAGGTACGACGATTCTAAGTGAAATAAGTCACACAGAAAGAGACACCTATGATAAGATATCACTTATAGAGGGAATGTAAAAACCGCTACACTTGAACTGAATTACAAAACAGAACAGAGTCACACGTTTAGAAAACACACTATGGCTGCTTAACGGGAAAGGTGAGGGGGTGATGCATAAAACAAGGGTTTCAAATTAGCTCAGATACCGTTCCGTAAACCCAATATGAAATAGACAAGACCTACTCCTTGCTCAGTGAACTGGACTCAACACCCCGTATTCACGCACAAGAATATATCTGACTAGTAAGAATCTTAAAACCTATGTATTGATATCTCTCCGTAAGTGAGTCAAGTGGGTGTAAAGCGGCATAAACACAGCAGTGAAAAGCAGCTAAACCCCATTATAAAAATCAACTACTTTTAAAAACCCGTGAAACAAAGACAGTGAAAGAGAGAGAAATTCTTACAAAATTCGTTCAGGGGCTGTGATACCACCTGGATTGATCATATCTAGACCCACAGCTGATTGAGACATAAGGGTGTACACTCTTGCGGCTTAGAGGTTTGGTGAGTTTGGGTGAGCAAACGCAGACCCTTTAAAGTAATACTGCGGGGTACCCATCCCATGGGTCCCAAATCTCCAGGTTCAAGGGCATCTTCCTACATCGAAAACATGCATGAGAAACCCAGAAGATGGTAAACCGTGTGATCGGGAAAGGTTTTCAAAACGCACCTCATTTCTCATCTCCTTGTGCTCGGGTTCGCCATTCCAACCGCTTTACTAGCAATATCCCTCCTTGGAGAACCAGCACCTTTCACCTCCTGTTCCGTACAGGTAGCCATTTGTCCTGAGGATGAACGGGAAGAGGGGGAACCAATGAGAGACTAGCTCTAGGTGTTGGGAAAGGCACAGGTCACTCTATTTTCCCATCAGGAAGAAGAATTAACCACAGGCTCACCCTGCCCCCCCGGAACCAGAATAGGGCCTGAAGCAATCCTGCGCTTTTGCGGCCTGCTCCCAAAAAAGCGAGTTGAAAAATGGAGCTCAGGGGCACTGCAATTCAAAATCCTGCAGAGTTATCAATGATAACTCTCGTCCACAAATATATTGAGGGAAGGCAACGAAGAGGATTTGAAAGCAAGGCAGAATTGCAGGAAACTGATTTCAGGAGGTAGAGTCGAATCGCCTTTAAAACACAGGAAAAGCGGAAAAACCTCGACAATGATGCCCTTGGCCAAAATGGGCGTATGCGTTTTTTCCTGAATATATTCAGGAAAAAACGCATATGCCCTTTTTGGCCAACCAAGCAACCTGGAAAGGCAAATCGGCGCTACAAAGAAGTCTCGCTTCCCATCGGTCAAAAGGGCCGTGCTGAAAAAAGTGTCCAAACCAGAAAGGCAGGACAGCCATGGAGAAACGGGAGCCTTGCTACGCTGATGGGCTGGATGTAAATTGCCAACAGCCACTCTGGAGAAGTGTTCGGTGTGTCCTGAAACATCTAAAAAACTCAGCTTACAGAGCATAGGGCACTTCCACTCATGGGCGTATAAATTGGGAAAACTGAAAATCAGCAAGACACAGGCACCCCAAAGTTTAGGGTTGCTCTGTTGACAAGAACCTCCACATCGATACACCTTCAATATCCCAGGAAAGAGAAAAATGGATAAAGACGTTGTGGTCCTTATGTACAATGGAATATCACTCAGCCATGAAATCAACGTCATAAGGCTACTAGCAGCATGATGAGTGGATTTAGGTACGACGATTCTAAGTGAAATAAGTCACACAGAAAGAGACACCTATGATAAGATATCACTTATAGAGGGAATGTAAAAACCGCTACACTTGAACTGAATTACAAAACAGAACAGAGTCACACGTTTAGAAAACACACTATGGCTGCTTAACGGGAAAGGTGAGGTGGGGTGATGCATAAAACAATGGTTTCAAACTAGCTCAGATACCGTTCCGTAAACCCAATATGAAAGAGACAAGACCTACTCCTTGCTCAGTGAACTGGACTCAACACCCCATATTCACCGCACAAGAATATATCTGACTAGTAAGAATCTTAAAATCTATGTATTGATATCTCTCCATAAGTGAGTCAAGTGGGTGTAAAGCGGCATAAACACAGCAGTGAAAAGCAGCTAAACCCCATTATAAAAATCAACTACTTTTAAAAACCCGTGAAGCAAAGACAGTGAAAGAGAGAGAAATTCTTACGAAATTCGTTCAGGGGCTGTGATACCACCTGGATTGATCATATCTAGACTCACAGCTGATTGAGACATAAGGATGTACACTCTTGCGGCTTAGAGGTTTGGTGAGGTTGGGTGAGCAAACGCAGACCCTTTAAAGTAATACTGCGGGGTACCCATCCCATGGGTCCCAAATCTCCAGGTTCAAGGGCATCTTCCTACATCGAAAACATGCATGAGAAACCCAGAAGATGGTACACCGTGTGATCGGGAAAGGTTTTCAAAACGCACCTCATTTCTCATCTCCTTGTGCTCGGGTTCGCCATTCCAACCGCTTTACTAGCAATATCCCTCCTTGGAGAACCAGCACCTTTCACCTCCTGTTCCGTACAGGTAGCCATTTGTCCTGAGGATGAACGGGAAGAGGGGGAACCAATGAGAGACTAGCTCTAGGTGTTGGGAAAGGCACAGGTCACTCTATTTTCCCATCAGGAAGAAGAATTAACCACAGGCTCACCCTGCCCCCCCGGAACCAGAATAGGGCCTGAAGCAATCCTGCGCTTTTGCGGCCTGCTCCCAAAAAAGCGAGTTGAAAAATGGAGCTCTGGGGCACTGCAATTCAAAAACCTGCAGAGTTATCAATGATAACTCTCGTCCACAAATATATTGAGGGAAGGCAACGAAGAGGATTTGAAAGCAAGGCAGAATTGCAGGAAACTGATTTCAGGAGGTAGAGTCGAATCGCCTTTAAAACACAGGAAAAGCGGAAAAACCTCGACAATGATGCCCTTGGCCAAAATGGGCGTATGCGTTTTTTCCTGAATATATTCAGGAAAAAACGCATATGCCCTTTTTGGCCAACCAAGCAACCTGGAAAGGCAAATCGGCGCTACAAATAAGTCTCGCTTCCCATCGGTCAAAAGGGCCGTGCTGAAAAAAGTGTCCAAACCAGAAAGGCAGGACAGCCATGGAGAAACGGGAGCCTTGCTACGCTGATGGGCTGGATGTAAATTGCCAACAGCCACTCTGGAGAAGTGTTCGGTGTGTCCTGAAACATCTAAAAAACTCAGCTTACAGAGCATAGGGCACTTCCACTCATGGGCGTATAAATTGGGAAAACTGAAAATCAGCAAGACACAGGCACCCCAAAGTTTAGGGTTGCTCTGTTGACAAGAACCTCCACATCGATACACCTTAAATATCCCAGGAAAGAGAAAAATGGATAAAGACGTTGTGGTCCTTATGTACAATGGAATATCACTCAGCCATGAAATCAACGTCATAAGGCTAGTAGCAGCATGATGAGTGGATTTAGGTACGACGATTCTAAGTGAAATAAGTCACACAGAAAGAGACACCTATGATAAGATATCACTTATAGAGGGAATGTAAAAACCGCTACACTTGAACTGAATTACAAAACAGAACAGAGTCACACGTTTAGAAAACACACTATGGCTGCTTAACGGGAAAGGTGAGGGGGTGATGCATAAAACAAGGGTTTCAAATTAGCTCAGATACCGTTCCGTAAACCCAATATGAAATAGACAAGACCTACTCCTTGCTCAGTGAACTGGACTCAACACCCCGTATTCACGCACAAGAATATATCTGACTAGTAAGAATCTTAAAACCTATGTATTGATATCTCTCCGTAAGTGAGTCAAGTGGGTGTAAAGCGGCATAAACACAGCAGTGAAAAGCAGCTAAACCCCATTATAAAAATCAACTACTTTTAAAAACCCGTGAAACAAAGACAGTGAAAGAGAGAGAAATTCTTACAAAATTCGTTCAGGGGCTGTGATACCACCTGGATTGATCATATCTAGACCCACAGCTGATTGAGACATAAGGGTGTACACTCTTGCGGCTTAGAGGTTTGGTGAGTTTGGGTGAGCAAACGCAGACCCTTTAAAGTAATACTGCGGGGTACCCATCCCATGGGTCCCAAATCTCCAGGTTCAAGGGCATCTTCCTACATCGAAAACATGCATGAGAAACCCAGAAGATGGTAAACCGTGTGATCGGGAAAGGTTTTCAAAACGCACCTCATTTCTCATCTCCTTGTGCTCGGGTTCGCCATTCCAACCGCTTTACTAGCAATATCCCTCCTTGGAGAACCAGCACCTTTCACCTCCTGTTCCGTACAGGTAGCCATTTGTCCTGAGGATGAACGGGAAGAGGGGGAACCAATGAGAGACTAGCTCTAGGTGTTGGGAAAGGCACAGGTCACTCTATTTTCCCATCAGGAAGAAGAATTAACCACAGGCTCACCCTGCCCCCCCGGAACCAGAATAGGGCCTGAAGCAATCCTGCGCTTTTGCGGCCTGCTCCCAAAAAAGCGAGTTGAAAAATGGAGCTCAGGGGCACTGCAATTCAAAATCCTGCAGAGTTATCAATGATAACTCTCGTCCACAAATATATTGAGGGAAGGCAACGAAGAGGATTTGAAAGCAAGGCAGAATTGCAGGAAACTGATTTCAGGAGGTAGAGTCGAATCGCCTTTAAAACACAGGAAAAGCGGAAAAACCTCGACAATGATGCCCTTGGCCAAAATGGGCGTATGCGTTTTTTCCTGAATATATTCAGGAAAAAACGCATATGCCCTTTTTGGCCAACCAAGCAACCTGGAAAGGCAAATCGGCGCTACAAAGAAGTCTCGCTTCCCATCGGTCAAAAGGGCCGTGCTGAAAAAAGTGTCCAAACCAGAAAGGCAGGACAGCCATGGAGAAACGGGAGCCTTGCTACGCTGATGGGCTGGATGTAAATTGCCAACAGCCACTCTGGAGAAGTGTTCGGTGTGTCCTGAAACATCTAAAAAACTCAGCTTACAGAGCATAGGGCACTTCCACTCATGGGCGTATAAATTGGGAAAACTGAAAATCAGCAAGACACAGGCACCCCAAAGTTTAGGGTTGCTCTGTTGACAAGAACCTCCACATCGATACACCTTCAATATCCCAGGAAAGAGAAAAATGGATAAAGACGTTGTGGTCCTTATGTACAATGGAATATCACTCAGCCATGAAATCAACGTCATAAGGCTACTAGCAGCATGATGAGTGGATTTAGGTACGACGATTGTAAGTGAAATAAGTCACACAGAAAGAGACACCTATGATAAGATATCACTTATAGAGGGAATGTAAAAACCGCTACACTTGAACTGAATTACAAAACAGAACAGAGTCACACGTTTAGAAAACACACTATGGCTGCTTAACGGGAAAGGTGAGGTGGGGTGATGCATAAAACAATGGTTTCAAACTAGCTCAGATACCGTTCCGTAAACCCAATATGAAAGAGACAAGACCTACTCCTTGCTCAGTGAACTGGACTCAACACCCCATATTCACCGCACAAGAATATATCTGACTAGTAAGAATCTTAAAATCTATGTATTGATATCTCTCCATAAGTGAGTCAAGTGGGTGTAAAGCGGCATAAACACAGCAGTGAAAAGCAGCTAAACCCCATTATAAAAATCAACTACTTTTAAAAACCCGTGAAGCAAAGACAGTGAAAGAGAGAGAAATTCTTACGAAATTCGTTCAGGGGCTGTGATACCACCTGGATTGATCATATCTAGACTCACAGCTGATTGAGACATAAGGATGTACACTCTTGCGGCTTAGAGGTTTGGTGAGGTTGGGTGAGCAAACGCAGACCCTTTAAAGTAATACTGCGGGGTACCCATCCCATGGGTCCCAAATCTCCAGGTTCAAGGGCATCTTCCTACATCGAAAACATGCATGAGAAACCCAGAAGATGGTACACCGTGTGATCGGGAAAGGTTTTCAAAACGCACCTCATTTCTCATCTCCTTGTGCTCGGGTTCGCCATTCCAACCGCTTTACTAGCAATATCCCTCCTTGGAGAACCAGCACCTTTCACCTCCTGTTCCGTACAGGTAGCCATTTGTCCTGAGGATGAACGGGAAGAGGGGGAACCAATGAGAGACTAGCTCTAGGTGTTGGGAAAGGCACAGGTCACTCTATTTTCCCATCAGGAAGAAGAATTAACCACAGGCTCACCCTGCCCCCCCGGAACCAGAATAGGGCCTGAAGCAATCCTGCGCTTTTGCGGCCTGCTCCCAAAAAAGCGAGTTGAAAAATGGAGCTCTGGGGCACTGCAATTCAAAAACCTGCAGAGTTATCAATGATAACTCTCGTCCACAAATATATTGAGGGAAGGCAACGAAGAGGATTTGAAAGCAAGGCAGAATTGCAGGAAACTGATTTCAGGAGGTAGAGTCGAATCGCCTTTAAAACACAGGAAAAGCGGAAAAACCTCGACAATGATGCCCTTGGCCAAAATGGGCGTATGCGTTTTTTCCTGAATATATTCAGGAAAAAACGCATATGCCCTTTTTGGCCAACCAAGCAACCTGGAAAGGCAAATCGGCGCTACAAATAAGTCTCGCTTCCCATCGGTCAAAAGGGCCGTGCTGAAAAAAGTGTCCAAACCAGAAAGGCAGGACAGCCATGGAGAAACGGGAGCCTTGCTACGCTGATGGGCTGGATGTAAATTGCCAACAGCCACTCTGGAGAAGTGTTCGGTGTGTCCTGAAACATCTAAAAAACTCAGCTTACAGAGCATAGGGCACTTCCACTCATGGGCGTATAAATTGGGAAAACTGAAAATCAGCAAGACACAGGCACCCCAAAGTTTAGGGTTGCTCTGTTGACAAGAACCTCCACATCGATACACCTTCAATATCCCAGGAAAGAGAAAAATGGATAAAGACGTTGTGGTCCTTATGTACAATGGAATATCACTCAGCCATGAAATCAACGTCATAAGGCTACTAGCAGCATGATGAGTGGATTTAGGTACGACGATTCTAAGTGAAATAAGTCACACAGAAAGAGACACCTATGATAAGATATCACTTATAGAGGGAATGTAAAAACCGCTACACTTGAACTGAATTACAAAACAGAACAGAGTCACACGTTTAGAAAACACACTATGGCTGCTTAACGGGAAAGGTGAGGTGGGGTGATGCATAAAACAAGGGTTTCAAACTAGCTCAGATACCGTTCCGTAAACCCAATATGAAATAGACAAGACCTACTCCTTGCTCAGTGAACTGGACTCAACACCCCATATTCACCGCACAAGAATATATCTGACTAGTAAGAATCTTAAAACCTATGTATTGATATCTCTCCATAAGTGAGTCAAGTGGGTGTAAAGCGGCATAAACACAGCAGTGAAAAGCAGCTAAACCCCATTATAAAAATCAACTACTTTTAAAAACCCGTGAAGCAAAGACAGTGAAAGAGAGAGAAATTCTTACGAAATTCGTTCAGGGGCTGTGTTGCCACCTGGATTGACCATATCTAGACCCACTGCTGATTGAGACATAAGGGTGAACACTCTTGGGGCTGAGAGGTTTGGTGAGGTTGGGTGAGCAAACGCAGACCCTTTAAAGTAATACTGCGTGGTACCCATCCCATGGGTCCCAAATCTCCAGGTTCAAGGGCATCTTCCTACATCAAAAACATGCATGAGAAACCCAGAAGATGGTACACCGTGTGATCGGGAAAGGTTTCCAAAACGCACCTCATTTCTCATCTCCTTGTGCTCGGGTTCGCCATTCCAACCGCTTTACTAGCAATCTCCCTCCTTGGAGAATCAGCACCTTTCACATCCTGTTCCGTACAGGTAGCCATTTGTCCTGAGGATGAACGGGAAGAGGAGGAACCAATGAGAGACTAGCTCTAGGTGTTGGGAAAGGTACAGGTCACCCTATTTTCCCATCAGGAAGAAGAATTAACCACAGGCTCACCCTGTCCCCCCGGAACCAGAATAGGGCCTGAAGCAATCCTGCACTTTTGCGGCCTGCTCCCAAAAAAGCGAGTTGAAAAATGGAGCTCAGGGGCACTGCAATTCAAAAACCTGCAGAGTTATCAATGATAACTCTCGTCCACAAATATATTGAGGGAAGGCAACGAAGAGGATTTGAAAGCAAGGCAGAATTGCAGGAAACTGATTTCAGGAGGTAGATTCGAATCGCCTTTAAAGCACAGGAAAAGCGGAAAAACCTCGACAATGATGCCCTTGGCCAAAAAGGGCGTATGCGTTTTTTCCTGAATATATTCAGGAAAAAACGCATACGCCCTTTTTGGCCAACCAAGCAACCTGGAAATGCAAATCGGCGCTACAAGAAGTCTCGCTTCCATCGGTCAAAAGGGCCGTGCTGAATAAAGTGTCCAAACCAGAAAGGCAGGACAGCCATGGAGAAACGGGAGCCTTGCTACGCTGATGGGCTGGATGTAAATTGCCAACAGCCACTCTGGAGAAGTGTTCGGTGTGTCCTGAAACATCTAAAAAACTCAGCTTACAGAGCATAGGGCACTTCCACTCATGGGCGTATAAATTGGGAAAACTGAAAATCAGCAAGACACAGGCACCCCAAAGTTTAGGGTTGCTCTGTTGACAAGAACTTCCACATCGATACACCTTAAATATCCCAGGAAAGAGAAAAATGGATAAAGACGTTGTGGTCCTTATGTACAATGGAATATCACTCAGCCATGAAATCAACGTCATAAGGCTACTAGCAGCATGATGAGTGGATTTAGGGACGACGATTCTAAGTGAAATAAGTCACACAGAAAGAGACACCTATGATAAGATATCACTTATAGAGGGAATGTAAAAACCGCTACACTTGAACTGAATTACAAAACAGAACAGAGTCACAAGTTCAAAAAACACACTATGGCTGCTTAACGGGAAAGGTGAGGTGGGGTGATGCATAAAACAAGGGTTTCAAATTAGCTCAGATACCGTTCCGTAAACCCAATATGAAATAGACAAGACCTACTCCTTGCTCAGTGAACTGGACTCAACACCCCGTATTCACCGCACAAGAATATATCTGACTAGTAAGAATCTTAAAACCTATGTATTGATATCTCTCCGTAAGTGAGTCAAGTGGGTGTAAAGCGGCATAAACACAGCAGTGAAAAGCAGCTAAACCCCATTATAAAAATCAACTACTTTTAAAAACCCGTGAAACAAAGACAGTGAAAGAGAGAGAAATTCTTACGAAATTCGTTCAGGGGCTGTGATGCCACCTGGATTGACCATATCTAGACCCACTGCTGATTGAGACATAAGGGTGAACACTCTTGGGGCTGAGAGGTTTGGTGAGGTTGGGTGAGCAAACGCAGACCCTTTAAAGTAATACTGCGTGGTACCCATCCCATGGGTCCCAAATCTCCAGGTTCAAGGGCATCTTCCTACATCGAAAACATGCATGAGAAACCCAGAAGATGGTACACCGTGTGATCGGGAAAGGTTTCCAAAACACACCTCATTTCTCATCTCCTTGTGCTCGGGTTCGCCATTCCAACCGCTTTACTAGCAATCTCCCTCCTTGGAGAATCAGCACCTTTCACATCCTGTTCCGTACAGGTAGCCATTTGTCCTGAGGATGAACGGGAAGAGGGGGAACCAATGAGAGACTAGCTCTAGGTGTTGGGAAAGGCACAGGTCACTCTATTTTCCCATCAGGAAGAAGAATTAACCACAGGCTCACCCTGCCCCCCCGGAACCAGAATAGGGCCTGAAGCAATCCTGCGCTTTTGCGGCCTGCTCCCAAAAAAGCGAGTTGAAAAATGGAGCTCAGGGGCACTGCAATTCACAAACCTGCAGAGTTATCAATGATAACTCTCGTCCACAAATATATTGAGGGAAGGCAACGAAGAGGATTTGAAAGCAAGGCAGAATTGCAGGAAACTGATTTCAGGAGGTAGATTCGAATCGCCTTTAAAGCACAGGAAAAGCGGAAAAACCTCGACAATGATGCCCTTGGCCAAAAAGGGCGTATGCGTTTTTTCCTGAATATATTCAGGAAAAAACGCATACGCCCTTTTTGGCCAACCAAGCAACCTGGAAATGCAAATCGGCGCTACAAGAAGTCTCGCTTCCATCGGTCAAAAGGGCCGTGCTGAATAAAGTGTCCAAACCAGAAAGGCAGGACAGCCATGGAGAAACGGGAGCCTTGCTACGCTGATGGGCTGGATGTAAATTGCCAACAGCCACTCTGGAGAAGTGTTCGGTGTGTCCTGAAACATCTAAAAAACTCAGCTTACAGAGCATAGGGCACTTCCACTCATGGGCGTATAAATTGGGAAAACTGAAAATCAGCAAGACACAGGCACCCCAAAGTTTAGGGTTGCTCTGTTGACAAGAACTTCCACATCGATACACCTTAAATATCCCAGGAAAGAGAAAAATGGATAAAGACGTTGTGGTCCTTATGTACAATGGAATATCACTCAGCCATGAAATCAACGTCATAAGGCTACTAGCAGCATGATGAGTGGATTTAGGGACGACGATTCTAAGTGAAATAAGTCACACAGAAAGAGACACCTATGATAAGATATCACTTATAGAGGGAATGTAAAAACCGCTACACTTGAACTGAATTACAAAACAGAACAGAGTCACACGTTCAAAAAACACACTATGGCTGCTTAACGGGAAAGGTGAGGTGGGGTGATGCATAAAACAAGGGTTTCAAATTAGCTCAGATACCGTTCCGTAAACCCAATATGAAATAGACAAGACCTACTCCTTGCTCAGTGAACTGGACTCAACACCCCGTATTCACCGCACAAGAATATATCTGACTAGTAAGAATCTTAAAACCTATGTATTGATATCTCTCCGTAAGTGAGTCAAGTGGGTGTAAAGCGGCATAAACACAGCAGTGAAAAGCAGCTAAACCCCATTATAAAAATCAACTACTTTTAAAAACCCGTGAAACAAAGACAGTGAAAGAGAGAGAAATTCTTACGAAATTCGTTCAGGGGCTGTGATGCCATCTGGATTGACCATATCTAGACCCACTGCTGATTGAGACATAAGGGTGAACACTCTTGGGGCTGAGAGGTTTGGTGAGGTTGGGTGAGCAAACGCAGACCCTTTAAAGTAATACTGCGTGGTACCCATCCCATGGGTCCCAAATCTCCAGGTTCAAGGGCATCTTCCTACATCGAAAACATGCATGAGAAACCCAGAAGATGGTACACCGTGTGATCGGGAAAGGTTTCCAAAACGCACCTCATTTCTCATCTCCTTGTGCTCGGGTTCGCCATTCCAACCGCTTTACTAGCAATCTCCCTCCTTGGAGAATCAGCACCTTTCACATCCTGTTCCGTACAGGTAGCCATTTGTCCTGAGGATGAACGGGAAGAGGGGGAACCAATGAGAGACTAGCTCTAGGTGTTGGGAAAGGTACAGGTCACTCTATTTTCCCATCAGGAAGAAGAATTAACCACAGGCTCAGCCTGCCCCCCCGGAACCAGAATAGGGCCTGAAGCAATCCTGCGCTTTTGCGGCCTGCTCCCAAAAAAGCGAGTTGAAAAATGGAGCTCAGGGGCACGGCAATTCAAAAACCTGCAGAGTTATCAATGATAACTCTCGTCCACAAATATATTGAGGGAAGGCAACGAAGAGGATTTAAAAGCAAGACAGAATTGCAGGAAACTGATTTCAGGAGGTAGATTCGAATCGCCTTTAAAGCACAGGAAAAGCGGAAAAACCTCGACAATGATGCCCTTGGCCAAAAAGGGCGTATGCGTTTTTTCCTGAATATATTCAGGAAAAAACGCATACGCCCTTTTTGGCCAACCAAGCAACCTGGAAAGGCAAATCGGCGCTACAAAGAAGTCTCGCTTCCATCGGTCAAAAGGGCCGTGCTGAATAAAGTGTCCAAACCAGAAAGGCAGGACAGCCATGGAGAAACGGGAGCCTTGCTACGCTGATGGGCTGGATGTAAATTGCCAACAGCCACTCTGGAGAAGTGTTCGGTGTGTCCTGAAACATCTAAAAAACTCAGCTTACAGAGCATAGGGCACTTCCACTCATGGGCGTATAAATTGGGAAAACTGAAAATCAGCAAGACACAGGCACCCCAAAGTTTAGGGTTGCTCTGTTGACAAGAACTTCCACATCGATACACCTTAAATATCCCAGGAAAGAGAAAAATGGATAAAGACGTTGTGGTCCTTATGTACAATGGAATATCACTCAGCCATGAAATCAACGTCATAAGGCTACTAGCAGCATGATGAGTGGATTTAGGGACGACGATTCTAAGTGAAATAAGTCACACAGAAAGAGACACCAATGATAAGATATCACTTATAGAGGGAATGTAAAAACCGCTACACTTGAACTGAATTACAAAACAGAACAGAGTCACACGTTCAGAAAACACACTATGGCTGCTTAACGGGAAAGGTGAGGTGGGGTGATGCATAAAACAAGGGTTTCAAATTAGCTCAGATACCGTTCCGTAAACCCAATATGAAATAGACAAGACCTACTCCTTGCTCAGTGAACTGGACTCAACACCCCGTATTCACCGCACAAGAATATATCTGACTAGTAAGTATCTTAAAACCTATGTATTGATATCTCTCCGTAAGTGAGTCAAGTGGGTGTAAAGCGGCATAAACACAGCAGTGAAAAGCAGCTAAACCCCATTATAAAAATCAACTACTTTTAAGAACCCGTGAAACAAAGACAGTGAAAGAGAGAGAAATTCTTACGAAATTCGTTTAGGGGCTGTGATGCCACCTGGATTGACCATATCTAGACCCACTGCTGATAGAGACATAAGGGTGAACACTCTTGGGGCTGAGAGGTTTGGTGAGGTTGGGTGAGCAAACGCAGACCCTTTAAAGTAATACTGCGTGGTACCCATCCCATGGGTCCCAAATCTCCAGGTTTAAGGGCATCTTCCTACATCGAGAACATGCATGAGAAACCCAGAAGATGGTACACCGTGTGATCGGGAAAGGTTTCCAAAACGCACCTCATTTCTCATCTCCTTGTGCTCGGGTTCGCCATTCCAACCGCTTTACTAGCAATCTCCCTCCTTGGAGAATCAGCACCTTTCACATCCTGTTCCGTACAGGTAGCCATTTGTCCTGAGGATGAACGGGAAGAGGGGGAACCAATGAGAGACTAGCTCTAGGTGTTGGGAAAGGTACAGGTCACTCTATTTTCCCATCAGGAAGAAGAATTAACCACAGGCTCAGCCTGCCCCCCCGGAACCAGAATAGGGCCTGAAGCAATCCTGCGCTTTTGCGGCCTGCTCCCAAAAAAGCGAGTTGAAAAATGGAGCTCAGGGGCACGGCAATTCAAAAACCTGCAGAGTTATCAATGATAACTCTCGTCCACAAATATATTGAGGGAAGGCAACGAAGAGGATTTGAAAGCAAGACAGAATTGCAGGAAACTGATTTCAGGAGGTAGATTCGAATCGCCTTTAAAGCACAGGAAAAGCGGAAAAACCTCGACAATGATGCCCTTGGCCAAAAAGGGCGTATGCGTTTTTTCCTGAATATATTCAGGAAAAAACGCATACGCCCTTTTTGGCCAACCAAGCAACCTGGAAAGGCAAATCGGCGCTACAAAGAAGTCTCGCTTCCCATCGGTCAAAAGGGCCGTGCTGAATAAAGTGTCCAAACCAGAAAGGCAGGACAGCCATGGAGAAACGGGAGCCTTGCTACGCTGATGGGCTGGATGTAAATTGCCAACAGCCACTCTGGAGAAGTGTTCGGTGTGTCCTGAAACATCTAAAAAACTCAGCTTACAGAGCATAGGGCACTTCCACTCACGGACGTATAAATTGGGAAAACTGAAAATCAGCAAGACACAGGCACCCCAAAGTTTAGGGTTGCTCTGTTGACAAGAACCTCCACATCGATACACCTTAAATATCCCAGGAAAGAGAAAAATGGATAAAGACGTTGTGGTCCTTATGTACAATGGAATATCACTCAGCCATGAAATCAACGTCATAAGGCTACTAGCAGCATGATGAGTGGATTTAGGGACGACGATTCTAAGTGAAAGAAGTCACACAGAAAGAGACACCTATGATAAGATATCACTTATAGAGGGAATGTAAAAACCGCTACACTTGAACTGAATTACAAAACAGAACAGAGTCACACGTTCAAAAAACACACTATGGCTGTTTAACGGGAAAGGTGAGGTGGGGTGATGCATAAAACAAGGGTTTCAAATTAGCTCAGATACCGTTCCGTAAACCCAATATGAAATAGACAAGACCTACTCCTTGCTCAGTGAACTGGACTCAACACCCCGTATTCACCGCACAAGAATATATCTGACTAGTAAGAATCTTAAAACCTATGTATTGATATCTCTCCGTAAGTGAGTCAAGTGGGTGTAAAGCGGCATAAACACAGCAGTGAAAAGCAGCTAAACCCCATTATAAAAATCAACTACTTTTAAAAACCCGTGAAACAAAGACAGTGAAAGAGAGAGAAATTCTTACGAAATTCGTTCAGGGGCTGTGATGCCACCTGGATTGACCATATCTAGACCCACTGCTGATTGAGACATAAGGGTGAACACTCTTGGGGCTGAGAGGTTTGGTGAGGTTGGGTGAGCAAACGCAGACCCTTTAAAGTAATACTGCGTGGTACCCATCCCATGGGTCCCAAATCTCCAGGTTCAAGGGCATCTTCCTACATCGAAAACATGCATGAGAAACCCAGAAGATGGTACACCGTGTGATCGGGAAAGGTTTTCAAAACGCACCTCATTTCTCATCTCCTTGTGCTCGGGTTCGCCATTCCAACCGCTTTACTAGCAATATCCCTCCTTGGAGAACCAGCACCTTTCACCTCCTGTTCCATATAGGTAGCCATTTGTCCTGAGGATGAACGGGAAGAGGGGGAACCAATGAGAGACTAGCTCTAGGTGTTGGGAAAGGCACAGGTCACTCTATTTTCCCATCAGGAAGAAGAATTAACCACAGGCTCAGCCTGCCCCCCCGGAACCAGAATAGGGCCTGAAGCAATCCTGCGCTTTTGCGGCCTGCTCCCAAAAAAGCGAGTTGAAAAATGGAGCTCAGGGGCACTGCAATTCACAAACCTGCAGAGTTATCAATGATAACTCTCGTCCACAAATATATTGAGGGAAGGCAACGAAGAGGATTTGAAAGCAAGGCAGAATTGCAGGAAACTGATTTCAGGAGGTAGATTCGAATCGCTTTTAAAGCACGGGAAAAGCGGCAAAACCTCGACAATGATGCCCTTGGCCAAAAAGGGCGTATGCGTTTTTTCCTGAATATATTCAGGAAAAAACGCATACGCCCTTTTTGGCAAACCAAGCAACCTGGAAAGGCAAGTCGGCGCTACAAAGAAGTCTCGCTTTCCATAGGTCAAACGGGCCGTGCTGAATAAAGTGTCCAAACCAGAAAGGCAGGACAGCCATGGAGAAACGGCAGCCTTGCTACGCTGATGGGCTGGATGTAAATTGCCAACAGCCACTCTGGAGAAGTGTTCGGTGTGTCCTGAAACATCTAAAAAACTCAGCTTACAGAGCATAGGGCACTTCCACTCATGGGCGTATAAATTGGGAAAACTGAAAATCAGCAAGACACAGGCACCCCAAAGTTTAGGGTTGCTCTGTTGACAAGAACCTCCACATCGATACACCTTAAATATCCCAGGAAAGAGAAAAATGGATAAAGACGTTGTGGTCCTTATGTACAATGGAATATCACTCAGCCATGAAATCAACGTCATAAGGCTAGTAGCAGCATGATGAGTGGATTTAGGTACGACGATTCTAAGTGAAATAAGTCACACAGAAAGAGACACCTATGATAAGATATCACTTATAGAGGGAATGTAAAAACCGCTACACTTGAACTGAATTACAAAACAGAACAGAGTCACACGTTTAGAAAACACACTATGGCTGCTTAACGGGAAAGGTGAGGTGGGGTGATGCATAAAACAAGGGTTTCAAATTAGCTCAGATACCGTTCCGTAAACCCAATATGAAATAGACAAGACCTACTCCTTGCTCAGTGAACTGGACTCAACACCCCGTATTCACCGCACAAGAATATATCTGACTAGTAAGAATCTTAAAACTTATGTATTGATATCTCTCCGTAAGTGAGTCAAGTGGGTGTAAAGCGGCATAAACACAGCAGTGAAAAGCAGCTAAACCCCATTATAAAAATCAACTACTTTTAAAAACCCGTGAAACAAAGACAGTGAAAGAGAGAGAAATTCTTACGAAATTCGTTCAGGGGCTGTGATGCCACCTGGATTGACCATATCTAGACCCACTGCTGATTGAGACATAAGGGTGAACACTCTTGGGGCTGAGAGGTTTGGTGAGGTTGGGTGAGCAAACGCAGACCCTTTAAAGTAATACTGCGTGGTACCCATCCCATGGGTCCCAAATCTCCAGGTTTAAGGGCATCTTCCTACATCGAGAACATGCATGAGAAACCCAGAAGATGGTACACCGTGTGATCGGGAAAGGTTTCCAAAACGCACCTCATTTCTCATCTCCTTGTGCTCGGGTTCGCCATTCCAACCGCTTTACTAGCAATCTCCCTCCTTGGAGAATCAGCACCTTTCACATCCTGTTCCGTACAGGTAGCCATTTGTCCTGAGGATGAACGGGAAGAGGGGGAACCAATGAGAGACTAGCTCTAGGTGTTGGGAAAGGTACAGGTCACTCTATTTTCCCATCAGGAAGAAGAATTAACCACAGGCTCAGCCTGCCCCCCCGGAACCAGAATAGGGCCTGAAGCAATCCTGCGCTTTTGCGGCCTGCTCCCAAAAAAGCGAGTTGAAAAATGGAGCTCAGGGGCACTGCAATTCACAAACCTGCAGAGTTATCAATGATAACTCTCGTCCACAAATATATTGAGGGAAGGCAACGAAGAGGATTTGAAAGCAAGGCAGAATTGCAGGAAACTGATTTCAGGAGGTAGATTCGAATCGCCTTTAAAGCACAGGAAAAGCGGCAAATCCTCGACAATGATGCCCTTGGCCAAAAAGGGCGTATGCGTTTTTTCCTGAATATATTCAGGAAAAAACGCATACGCCCTTTTTGGCCAACCAAGCAACCCTGGAAAGGCAAATCGGCGCTACAAGGAAGTCTCGCTTCCCATCGGTCAAAAGGGCCGTGCTGAATAAAGTGTCAAAACCAGAAAGGCAGGACAGCCATGGAGAAACGGGAGCCTTGCTACGCTGATGGGCTGGATGTAAATTGCCAACAGCCACTCTGGGGAAGTGTTCGGTGTGTCCTGAAACATCTAAAAAACTCAGCTTACAGAGCATAGGGCACTTCCACTCATGGGCGTATAAATTGGGAAAACTGAAAATCAGCAAGACACAGGCACCCCAAAGTTTAGGGTTGCTCTGTTGACAAGAACCTCCACATCGATACACCTTCAATATCCCAGGAAAGAGAAAAATGGATAAAGACGTTGTGGTCCTTATGTACAATGGAATATCACTCAGCCATGAAATCAACGTCATAAGGCTAGTAGCAGCATGATGAGTGGATTTAGGTACGACGATTCTAAGTGAAATAAGTCACACAGAAAGAGACACCTATGATAAGATATCACTTATAGAGGGAATGTAAAAACCGCTACACTTGAACTGAATTACAAAACAGAACAGAGTCACACGTTTAGAAAACACACTATGGCTGCTTAACGGGAAAGGTGAGGTGGGGTGATGCATAAAACAAGGGTTTCAAATTAGCTCAGATACCGTTCCATAAACCCAATATGAAATAGACAAGACCTACTCCTTGCTCAGTGAACTGGACTCAACACCCCGTATTCACCGCACAAGAAAATATCTGACTAGTAAGAATCTTAAAACCTATGTATTGATATCTCTCCGTAAGTGAGTCAAGTGGGTGTAAAGCGGCATAAACACAGCAGTGAAAAGCAGCTAAACCCCATTATAAAAATCAACTACTTTTAAAAACCCGTGAAACAAAGACAGTGAAAGAGAGAGAAATTCTTACGAAATTCGTTCAGGGGCTGTGATGCCACCTGGATTGACCATATCTAGACCCACTGCTGATTGAGACATAAGGGTGAACACTCTTGGGGCTGAGAGGTTTGGTGAGGTTGGGTGAGCAAACGCAGACCCTTTAAAGTAATACTGCGTGGTACCCATCCCATGGGTCCCAAATCTCCAGGTTTAAGGGCATCTTCCTACATCGAGAACATGCATGAGAAACCCAGAAGACGGTACACCGTGTGATCGGGAAAGGTTTCCAAAACGCACCTCATTTCTCATCTCCTTGTGCTCGGGTTCGCCATTCCAACCGCTTTACTAGCAATCTCCCTCCTTGGAGAATCAGCACCTTTCACCTCCTGTTCCGTACAGGTAGCCATTTGTCCTGAGGATGAAGGGGAAGAGGGGGAACCAATGATAGACTAGCTCTAGGTGTTGGGAAAGGTACAGGTCACTCTATTTTCCCATCAGGAAGAAGAATTAACCACAGGCTCAGCCTGCCCCCCCGGAACCAGAATAGGGCCTGAAGCAATCCTGCGCTTTTGTGGCCTGCTCCCAAAAAAGCGAGTTGAAAAATGGAGCTCAGGGGCACTGCAATTCAAAAACCTGCAGAGTTATCAATGATAACTCTCGTCCACAAATATATTGAGGGAAGGCAACGAAGAGGATTTGAAAGCAAGACAGAATTGCAGGAAACTGATTTCAGGAGGTAGATTCGAATCGCCTTTAAAGCACAGGAAAAGCGGAAAAACCTCGACAATGATGCCCTTGGCCAAAAAGGTCGTATGCGTTTTTTCCTGAATATATTCAGGAAAAAACGCATACGCCATTTTTGGCCAACGAAGCAACCTGGAAAGGCAAATCGGCGCTACAAAGAAGTCTCGCTTCCCATCGGTCAAAAGGGCCGTGCTGAATAAAGTGTCCAAACCAGAAAGGCAGGACAGCCATGGAGAAACGGGAGCCTTGCTACGCTGATGGGCTGGATGTAAATTGCCAACAGCCACTCTGGAGAAGTGTTCGGTGTGTCCTGAAACATCTAAAAAACTCAGCTTACAGAGCATAGGGCACTTCCACTCACGGGCGTATAAATTGGGAAAACTGAAAATCAGCAAGACACAGGCACCCCAAAGTTTAGGGTTGCTCTGTTGACAAGAACTTCCACATCGATACACCTTAAATATCCCAGGAAAGAGAAAAATGGATAAAGACGTTGTGGTCCTTATGTACAATGGAATATCACTCAGCCATGAAATCAACGTCATAAGGCTACTAGCAGCATGATGAGTGGATTTAGGGACGACGATTCTAAGTGAAATAAGTCACTCAGAAAGAGACACCTATGATAAGATATCACTTATAGAGGGAATGTAAAAACCGCTACACTTGAACTGAATTACAAAACAGAACAGAGTCACACGTTCAGAAAACACACTATGGCTGCTTAACGGGAAAGGTGAGGTGGGGTGATGCATAAAACAAGGGTTTCAAATTAGCTCAGATACCGTTCCGTAAACCCAATATGAAATAGACAAGACCTACTCCTTGCTCAGTGAACTGGACTCAACACCCCGTATTCACCGCACAAGAATATATCTGACTAGTAAGTATCTTAAAACCTATGTATTGATATCTCTCCGTAAGTGAGTCAAGTGGCTGTAAAGCGGCATAAACACAGCAGTGAAAAGCAGCTAAACCCCATTATAAAAATCAACTACTTTTAAGAACCCGTGAAACAAAGACAGTGAAAGAGAGAGAAATTCTTACGAAATTCGTTTAGGGGCTGTGATGCCACCTGGATTGACCATATCTAGACCCACTGCTGATTGAGACATAAGGGTGAACACTCTTGGGGCTGAAAGGTTTGGTGAGGTTGGGTGAGCAAACGCAGACCCTTTAAAGTAATACTGCGTGGTACCCATCCCATGGGTCCCAAATCTCCAGGTTTAAGGGCATCTTCCTACATCGAGAACATGCATGAGAAACCCAGAAGATGGTACACCGTGTGATCGGGAAAGGTTTCCAAAACGCACCTCATTTCTCATCTCCTTGTGCTCGGGTTCGCCATTCCAACCGCTTTACTAGCAATCTCCCTCCTTGGAGAATCAGCACCTTTCACATCCTGTTCCGTACAGGTAGCCATTTGTCCTGAGGATGAACGGGAAGAGGGGGAACCAATGAGAGACTAGCTCTAGGTGTTGGGAAAGGTACAGGTCACTCTATTTTCCCATCAGGAAGAAGAATTAACCACAGGCTCAGCCTGCCCCCCCGGAACCAGAATAGGGCCTGAAGCAATCCTGCGCTTTTGCGGCCTGCTCCCAAAAAAGCGAGTTGAAAAATGGAGCTCAGGGGCACTGCAATTCACAAACCTGCAGAGTTATCAATGATAACTCTCGTCCACAAATATATTGAGGGAAGGCAACGAAGAGGATTTGAAAGCAAGGCAGAATTGCAGGAAACTGATTTCAGGAGGTAGATTCGAATCGCCTTTAAAGCACAGGAAAAGCGGCAAATCCTCGACAATGATGCCCTTGGCCAAAAAGGGCGTATGCGTTTTTTCCTGAATATATTCAGGAAAAAACGCATACGCCCTTTTTGGCCAACCAAGCAACCCTGGAAAGGCAAATCGGCGCTACAAGGAAGTCTCGCTTCCCATCGGTCAAAAGGGCCGTGCTGAATAAAGTGTCAAAACCAGAAAGGCAGGACAGCCATGGAGAAACGGGAGCCTTGCTACGCTGATGGGCTGGATGTAAATTGCCAACAGCCACTCTGGGGAAGTGTTCGGTGTGTCCTGAAACATCTAAAAAACTCAGCTTACAGAGCATAGGGCACTTCCACTCATGGGCGTATAAATTGGGAAAACTGAAAATCAGCAAGACACAGGCACCCCAAAGTTTAGGGTTGCTCTGTTGACAAGAACCTCCACATCGATACACCTTCAATATCCCAGGAAAGAGAAAAATGGATAAAGACGTTGTGGTCCTTATGTACAATGGAATATCACTCAGCCATGAAATCAACGTCATAAGGCTAGTAGCAGCATGATGAGTGGATTTAGGTACGACGATTCTAAGTGAAATAAGTCACACAGAAAGAGACACCTATGATAAGATATCACTTATAGAGGGAATGTAAAAACCGCTACACTTGAACTGAATTACAAAACAGAACAGAGTCACACGTTTAGAAAACACACTATGGCTGCTTAACGGGAAAGGTGAGGTGGGGTGATGCATAAAACAAGGGTTTCAAATTAGCTCAGATACCGTTCCATAAACCCAATATGAAATAGACAAGACCTACTCCTTGCTCAGTGAACTGGACTCAACACCCCGTATTCACCGCACAAGAAAATATCTGACTAGTAAGAATCTTAAAACCTATGTATTGATATCTCTCCGTAAGTGAGTCAAGTGGGTGTAAAGCGGCATAAACACAGCAGTGAAAAGCAGCTAAACCCCATTATAAAAATCAACTACTTTTAAAAACCCGTGAAACAAAGACAGTGAAAGAGAGAGAAATTCTTACGAAATTCGTTCAGGGGCTGTGATGCCACCTGGATTGACCATATCTAGACCCACTGCTGATTGAGACATAAGGGTGAACACTCTTGGGGCTGAGAGGTTTGGTGAGGTTGGGTGAGCAAACGCAGACCCTTTAAAGTAATACTGCGTGGTACCCATCCCATGGGTCCCAAATCTCCAGGTTTAAGGGCATCTTCCTACATCGAGAACATGCATGAGAAACCCAGAAGACGGTACACCGTGTGATCGGGAAAGGTTTCCAAAACGCACCTCATTTCTCATCTCCTTGTGCTCGGGTTCGCCATTCCAACCGCTTTACTAGCAATCTCCCTCCTTGGAGAATCAGCACCTTTCACCTCCTGTTCCGTACAGGTAGCCATTTGTCCTGAGGATGAAGGGGAAGAGGGGGAACCAATGATAGACTAGCTCTAGGTGTTGGGAAAGGTACAGGTCACTCTATTTTCCCATCAGGAAGAAGAATTAACCACAGGCTCAGCCTGCCCCCCCGGAACCAGAATAGGGCCTGAAGCAATCCTGCGCTTTTGTGGCCTGCTCCCAAAAAAGCGAGTTGAAAAATGGAGCTCAGGGGCACTGCAATTCAAAAACCTGCAGAGTTATCAATGATAACTCTCGTCCACAAATATATTGAGGGAAGGCAACGAAGAGGATTTGAAAGCAAGACAGAATTGCAGGAAACTGATTTCAGGAGGTAGATTCGAATCGCCTTTAAAGCACAGGAAAAGCGGAAAAACCTCGACAATGATGCCCTTGGCCAAAAAGGTCGTATGCGTTTTTTCCTGAATATATTCAGGAAAAAACGCATACGCCATTTTTGGCCAACGAAGCAACCTGGAAAGGCAAATCGGCGCTACAAAGAAGTCTCGCTTCCCATCGGTCAAAAGGGCCGTGCTGAATAAAGTGTCCAAACCAGAAAGGCAGGACAGCCATGGAGAAACGGGAGCCTTGCTACGCTGATGGGCTGGATGTAAATTGCCAACAGCCACTCTGGAGAAGTGTTCGGTGTGTCCTGAAACATCTAAAAAACTCAGCTTACAGAGCATAGGGCACTTCCACTCACGGGCGTATAAATTGGGAAAACTGAAAATCAGCAAGACACAGGCACCCCAAAGTTTAGGGTTGCTCTGTTGACAAGAACTTCCACATCGATACACCTTAAATATCCCAGGAAAGAGAAAAATGGATAAAGACGTTGTGGTCCTTATGTACAATGGAATATCACTCAGCCATGAAATCAACGTCATAAGGCTACTAGCAGCATGATGAGTGGATTTAGGGACGACGATTCTAAGTGAAATAAGTCACTCAGAAAGAGACACCTATGATAAGATATCACTTATAGAGGGAATGTAAAAACCGCTACACTTGAACTGAATTACAAAACAGAACAGAGTCACACGTTCAGAAAACACACTATGGCTGCTTAACGGGAAAGGTGAGGTGGGGTGATGCATAAAACAAGGGTTTCAAATTAGCTCAGATACCGTTCCGTAAACCCAATATGAAATAGACAAGACCTACTCCTTGCTCAGTGAACTGGACTCAACACCCCGTATTCACCGCACAAGAATATATCTGACTAGTAAGTATCTTAAAACCTATGTATTGATATCTCTCCGTAAGTGAGTCAAGTGGCTGTAAAGCGGCATAAACACAGCAGTGAAAAGCAGCTAAACCCCATTATAAAAATCAACTACTTTTAAGAACCCGTGAAACAAAGACAGTGAAAGAGAGAGAAATTCTTACGAAATTCGTTTAGGGGCTGTGATGCCACCTGGATTGACCATATCTAGACCCACTGCTGATTGAGACATAAGGGTGAACACTCTTGGGGCTGAGAGGTTTGGTGAGGTTGGGTGAGCAAACGCAGACCCTTTAAAGTAATACTGCGTGGTACCCATCCCATGGGTCCCAAATCTCCAGGTTTAAGGGCATCTTCCTACATCGAGAACATGCATGAGAAACCCAGAAGATGGTACACCGTGTGATCGGGAAAGGTTTCCAAAACGCACCTCATTTCTCATCTCCTTGTGCTCGGGTTCGCCATTCCAACCGCTTTACTAGCAATCTCCCTCATTGGAGAATCAGCACCTTTCACATCCTGTTCCGTACAGGTAGCCATTTGTCCTGAGGATGAACGGGAAGAGGGGGAACCAATGAGAGACTAGCTCTAGGTGTTGGGAAAGGTACAGGTCACTCTATTTTCCCATCAGGAAGAAGAATTAACCACAGGCTCAGCCTGCCCCCCCGGAACCAGAATAGGGCCTGAAGCAATCCTGCGCTTTTGCGGCCTGCTCCCAAAAAAGCGAGTTGAAAAATGGAGCTCAGGGGCACTGCAATTCACAAACCTGCAGAGTTATCAATGATAACTCTCGTCCACAAATATATTGAGGGAAGGCAACGAAGAGGATTTGAAAGCAAGGCAGAATTGCAGGAAACTGATTTCAGGAGGTAGATTCGAATCGCCTTTAAAGCACAGGAAAAGCGGCAAATCCTCGACAATGATGCCCTTGGCCAAAAAGGGCGTATGCGTTTTTTCCTGAATATATTCAGGAAAAAACGCATACGCCCTTTTTGGCCAACCAAGCAACCCTGGAAAGGCAAATCGGCGCTACAAGGAAGTCTCGCTTCCCATCGGTCAAAAGGGCCGTGCTGAATAAAGTGTCAAAACCAGAAAGGCAGGACAGCCATGGAGAAACGGGAGCCTTGCTACGCTGATGGGCTGGATGTAAATTGCCAACAGCCACTCTGGGGAAGTGTTCGGTGTGTCCTGAAACATCTAAAAAACTCAGCTTACAGAGCATAGGGCACTTCCACTCATGGGCGTATAAATTGGGAAAACTGAAAATCAGCAAGACACAGGCACCCCAAAGTTTAGGGTTGCTCTGTTGACAAGAACCTCCACATCGATACACCTTCAATATCCCAGGAAAGAGAAAAATGGATAAAGACGTTGTGGTCCTTATGTACAATGGAATATCACTCAGCCATGAAATCAACGTCATAAGGCTAGTAGCAGCATGATGAGTGGATTTAGGTACGACGATTCTAAGTGAAATAAGTCACACAGAAAGAGACACCTATGATAAGATATCACTTATAGAGGGAATGTAAAAACCGCTACACTTGAACTGAATTACAAAACAGAACAGAGTCACACGTTTAGAAAACACACTATGGCTGCTTAACGGGAAAGGTGAGGTGGGGTGATGCATAAAACAAGGGTTTCAAATTAGCTCAGATACCGTTCCGTAAACCCAATATGAAATAGACAAGACCTACTCCTTGGTCAGTGAACTGGACTCAACACCCCGTATTCACCGCACAAGAATATATCTGACTAGTAAGTATCTTAAAACCTATGTATTGATATCTCTCCGTAAGTGAGTCAAGTGGCTGTAAAGCGGCATAAACACAGCAGTGAAAAGCAGCTAAACCCCATTATAAAAATCAACTACTTTTAAGAACCCGTGAAACAAAGACAGTGAAAGAGAGAGAAATTCTTACGAAATTCGTTTAGGGGCTGTGATGCCACCTGGATTGACCATATCTAGACCCACTGCTGATTGAGACATAAGGGTGAACACTCTTGGGGCTGAGAGGTTTGGTGAGGTTGGGTGAGCAAACGCAGACCCTTTAAAGTAATACTGCGTGGTACCCATCCCATGGGTCCCAAATCTCCAGGTTTAAGGGCATCTTCCTACATCGAGAACATGCATGAGAAACCCAGAAGATGGTACACCGTGTGATCGGGAAAGGTTTCCAAAACGCACCTCATTTCTCATCTCCTTGTGCTCGGGTTCGCCATTCCAACCGCTTTACTAGCAATCTCCCTCCTTGGAGAATCAGCACCTTTCACATCCTGTTCCGTACAGGTAGCCATTTGTCCTGAGGATGAACGGGAAGAGGGGGAACCAATGAGAGACTAGCTCTAGGTGTTGGGAAAGGTACAGGTCACTCTATTTTCCCATCAGGAAGAAGAATTAACCACAGGCTCAGCCTGCCCCCCCGGAACCAGAATAGGGCCTGAAGCAATCCTGCGCTTTTGCGGCCTGCTCCCAAAAAAGCGAGTTGAAAAATGGAGCTCAGGGGCACTGCAATTCACAAACCTGCAGAGTTATCAATGATAACTCTCGTCCACAAATATATTGAGGGAAGGCAACGAAGAGGATTTGAAAGCAAGGCAGAATTGCAGGAAACTGATTTCAGGAGGTAGATTCGAATCGCCTTTAAAGCACAGGAAAAGCGGCAAATCCTCGACAATGATGCCCTTGGCCAAAAAGGGCGTATGCGTTTTTTCCTGAATATATTCAGGAAAAAACGCATACGCCCTTTTTGGCCAACCAAGCAACCCTGGAAAGGCAAATCGGCGCTACAAGGAAGTCTCGCTTCCCATCGGTCAAAAGGGCCGTGCTGAATAAAGTGTCAAAACCAGAAAGGCAGGACAGCCATGGAGAAACGGGAGCCTTGCTACGCTGATGGGCTGGATGTAAATTGCCAACAGCCACTCTGGGGAAGTGTTCGGTGTGTCCTGAAACATCTAAAAAACTCAGCTTACAGAGCATAGGGCACTTCCACTCATGGGCGTATAAATTGGGAAAACTGAAAATCAGCAAGACACAGGCACCCCAAAGTTTAGGGTTGCTCTGTTGACAAGAACCTCCACATCGATACACCTTCAATATCCCAGGAAAGAGAAAAATGGATAAAGACGTTGTGGTCCTTATGTACAATGGAATATCACTCAGCCATGAAATCAACGTCATAAGGCTAGTAGCAGCATGATGAGTGGATTTAGGTACGACGATTCTAAGTGAAATAAGTCACACAGAAAGAGACACCTATGATAAGATATCACTTATAGAGGGAATGTAAAAACCGCTACACTTGAACTGAATTACAAAACAGAACAGAGTCACACGTTTAGAAAACACACTATGGCTGCTTAACGGGAAAGGTGAGGTGGGGTGATGCATAAAACAAGGGTTTCAAATTAGCTCAGATACCGTTCCATAAACCCAATATGAAATAGAAAAGACCTACTCCTTGCTCAGTGAACTGGACTCAACACCCCGTATTCACCGCACAAGAAAATATCTGACTAGTAAGAATCTTAAAACCTATGTATTGATATCTCTCCGTAAGTGAGTCAAGTGGGTGTAAAGCGGCATAAACACAGCAGTGAAAAGCAGCTAAACCCCATTATAAAAATCAACTACTTTTAAAAACCCGTGAAACAAAGACAGTGAAAGAGAGAGAAATTCTTACGAAATTCGTTCAGGGGCTGTGATGCCACCTGGATTGACCATATCTAGACCCACTGCTGATTGAGACATAAGGGTGAACACTCTTGGGGCTGAGAGGTTTGGTGAGGTTGGGTGAGCAAACGCAGACCCTTTAAAGTAATACTGCGTGGTACCCATCCCATGGGTCCCAAATCTCCAGGTTTAAGGGCATCTTCCTACATCGAGAACATGCATGAGAAACCCAGAAGACGGTACACCGTGTGATCGGGAAAGGTTTCCAAAACGCACCTCATTTCTCATCTCCTTGTGCTCGGGTTCGCCATTCCAACCGCTTTACTAGCAATCTCCCTCCTTGGAGAATCAGCACCTTTCACCTCCTGTTCCGTACAGGTAGCCATTTGTCCTGAGGATGAAGGGGAAGAGGGGGAACCAATGATAGACTAGCTCTAGGTGTTGGGAAAGGTACAGGTCACTCTATTTTCCCATCAGGAAGAAGAATTAACCACAGGCTCAGCCTGCCCCCCCGGAACCAGAATAGGGCCTGAAGCAATCCTGCGCTTTTGTGGCCTGCTCCCAAAAAAGCGAGTTGAAAAATGGAGCTCAGGGGCACTGCAATTCAAAAACCTGCAGAGTTATCAATGATAACTCTCGTCCACAAATATATTGAGGGAAGGCAACGAAGAGGATTTGAAAGCAAGACAGAATTGCAGGAAACTGATTTCAGGAGGTAGATTCGAATCGCCTTTAAAGCACAGGAAAAGCGGAAAAACCTCGACAATGATGCCCTTGGCCAAAAAGGTCGTATGCGTTTTTTCCTGAATATATTCAGGAAAAAACGCATACGCCATTTTTGGCCAACGAAGCAACCTGGAAAGGCAAATCGGCGCTACAAAGAAGTCTCGCTTCCCATCGGTCAAAAGGGCCGTGCTGAATAAAGTGTCCAAACCAGAAAGGCAGGACAGCCATGGAGAAACGGGAGCCTTGCTACGCTGATGGGCTGGATGTAAATTGCCAACAGCCACTCTGGAGAAGTGTTCGGTGTGTCCTGAAACATCTAAAAAACTCAGCTTACAGAGCATAGGGCACTTCCACTCACGGGCGTATAAATTGGGAAAACTGAAAATCAGCAAGACACAGGCACCCCAAAGTTTAGGGTTGCTCTGTTGACAAGAACTTCCACATCGATACACCTTAAATATCCCAGGAAAGAGAAAAATGGATAAAGACGTTGTGGTCCTTATGTACAATGGAATATCACTCAGCCATGAAATCAACGTCATAAGGCTACTAGCAGCATGATGAGTGGATTTAGGGACGACGATTCTAAGTGAAATAAGTCACTCAGAAAGAGACACCTATGATAAGATATCACTTATAGAGGGAATGTAAAAACCGCTACACTTGAACTGAATTACAAAACAGAACAGAGTCACACGTTCAGAAAACACACTATGGCTGCTTAACGGGAAAGGTGAGGTGGGGTGATGCATAAAACAAGGGTTTCAAATTAGCTCAGATACCGTTCCGTAAACCCAATATGAAATAGACAAGACCTACTCCTTGCTCAGTGAACTGGACTCAACACCCCGTATTCACCGCACAAGAATATATCTGACTAGTAAGTATCTTAAAACCTATGTATTGATATCTCTCCGTAAGTGAGTCAAGTGGCTGTAAAGCGGCATAAACACAGCAGTGAAAAGCAGCTAAACCCCATTATAAAAATCAACTACTTTTAAGAACCCGTGAAACAAAGACAGTGAAAGAGAGAGAAATTCTTACGAAATTCGTTTAGGGGCTGTGATGCCACCTGGATTGACCATATCTATACCCACTGCTGATTGAGACATAAGGGTGAACACTCTTGGGGCTGAGAGGTTTGGTGAGGTTGGGTGAGCAAACGCAGACCCTTTAAAGTAATACTGCGTGGTACCCATCCCATGGGTCCCAAATCTCCAGGTTTAAGGGCATCTTCCTACATCGAGAACATGCATGAGAAACCCAGAAGATGGTACACCGTGTGATCGGGAAAGGTTTCCAAAACGCACCTCATTTCTCATCTCCTTGTGCTCGGGTTCGCCATTCCAACCGCTTTACTAGCAATCTCCCTCCTTGGAGAATCAGCACCTTTCACATCCTGTTCCGTACAGGTAGCCATTTGTCCTGAGGATGAACGGGAAGAGGGGGAACCAATGAGAGACTAGCTCTAGGTGTTGGGAAAGGTACAGGTCACTCTATTTTCCCATCAGGAAGAAGAATTAACCACAGGCTCAGCCTGCCCCCCCGGAACCAGAATAGGGCCTGAAGCAATCCTGCGCTTTTGCGGCCTGCTCCCAAAAAAGCGAGTTGAAAAATGGAGCTCAGGGGCACGGCAATTCAAAAACCTGCAGAGTTATCAATGATAACTCTCGTCCACAAATATATTGAGGGAAGGCAACGAAGAGGATTTGAAAGCAAGACAGAATTGCAGGAAACTGATTTCAGGAGGTAGATTCGAATCGCCTTTAAAGCACAGGAAAAGCGGAAAAACCTCGACAATGATGCCCTTGGCCAAAAAGGGCGTATGCGTTTTTTCCTGAATATATTTAGGAAAAAACGCATACGCCCTTTTTGGCCAACCAAGCAACCTGGAAAGCCAAATCGGCGCTACAAAGAAGTCTCGCTTCCCATCGGTCAAAAGGGCCGTGCTGAATAAAGTGTCCAAACCAGAAAGGCAGGACAGCCATGGAGAAATGGGAGCCTTGCTACGCTGATGGGCTGGATGTAAATTGCCAACAGCCACTCTGGAGAAGTGTTCGGTGTGTCCTGAAACATCTAAAAAACTCAGCTTACAGAGCATAGGGCACTTCCACTCATGGGCGTATAAATTGGGAAAACTGAAAATCAGCAAGACACAGGCACCCCAAAGTTTAGGGTTGCTCTGTTGACAAGAACCTCCACATCGATACACCTTAAATATCCCAGGAAAGAGAAAAATGGATAAAGACGTTGTGGTCCTTATGTACAATGGAATATCACTCAGCCATGAAATCAACGTCATAAGGCTAGTAGCAGCATGATGAGTGGATTTAGGGACGACGATTCTAAGTGAAATAAGTCACACAGAAAGAGACACCTATGATAAGATATCACTTATAGAGGGAATGTAAAAACCGCTACACTTGAACTGAATTACAAAACAGAACAGAGTCACACGTTTAGAAAACACACTATGACTGCTTAACGGGAAAGGTGAGGTGAGGTGATGCATAAAACAAGGGTTTCAAATTAGCTCAGATACCGTTCCGTAAACCCAATATGAAATAGACAAGACCTACTCCTTGCTCAGTGAACTGGACTCAACACCCCGTATTCACCGCACAAGAATATATCTGACTAGTAAGAATCTTAAAACCTATGTATTGATATCTCTCCGTAAGTGAGTCAAGTGGGTGTAAAGCGGCATAAACACAGCAGTGAAAAGCAGCTAAACCCCATTATAAAAATCAACTACTTTTAAAAACCCGTGAAACAAAGACAGTGAAATAGAGAGAAATTCTTACGAAATTTGTTCAGGGGCTGTGATGCCACCTGGATTGACCATATCTAGACCCACTGCTGATTGAGACATAAGGGTGAACACTCTTGGGGCTGAGAGGTTTGGTGAGGTTGGGTGAGCAAACGCAGACCCTTTAAAGTAATACTGCGTGGTATCCATCCCATGGGTCCCAAATCTCCAGGTTCAAGGGCATCTTCCTACATCAAAAACATGCATGAGAAACCCAGAAGATGGTACACCGTGTGATCGGGAAAGGTTTCCAAAACGCACCTCATTTCTCATCTCCTTGTGCTCGGGTTCGCCATTCCAACCGCTTTACTAGCAATCTCCCTCCTTGGAGAATCAGCACCTTTCACATCCTGTTCCGTACAGGTAGCCATTTGTCCTGAGGATGAACGGGAAGAGGGGGAACCAATGAGAGACTAGCTCTAGGTGTTGGGAAAGGCACAGGTCACTCTATTTTCCCATCAGGAAGAAGAATTAACCACAGGCTCAGCCTGCCCCCCCGGAACCAGAATAGGGCCTGAAGCAATCCTGCGCTTTTGCGGCCTGCTCCCAAAAAAGCGAGTTGAAAAATGGAGCTCAGGGGCACTGCAATTCACAAACCTGCAGAGTTATCAATGATAACTCTCGTCCACAAATATATTGAGGGAAGGCAACGAAGAGGATTTGAAAGCAAGGCAGAATTGCAGGAAACTGATTTCAGGAGGTAGATTCGAATCGCTTTTAAAGCACGGGAAAAGCGGCAAAACCTCGACAATGATGCCCTTGGCCAAAAAGGGCGTATGCGTTTTTTCCTGAATATATTAAGGAAAAAACGCATACGCCCTTTTTGGCCAACCAAGCAACCTGGAAAGGCAAGTCGGCGCTACAAAGAAGTCTCGCTTTCCATAGGTCAAACGGGCCGTGCTGAATAAAGTGTCCAAACCAGAAAGGCAGGACAGCCATGGAGAAACGGCAGCCTTGCTACGCTGATGGGCTGGATGTAAATTGCCAACAGCCACTCTGGAGAAGTGTTCGGTGTGTCCTGAAACATCTAAAAAACTCAGCTTACAGAGCATAGGGCACTTCCACTCATGGGCGTATAAATTGGGAAAACTGAAAATCAGCAAGACACAGGCACCCCAAAGTTTAGGGTTGCGCTGTTGACAAGAACTTCCACATCGATACACCTTAAATATCCCAGGAAAGAGAAAAATGGATAAAGACGTTGTGGTCCTTATGTACAATGGAATATCACTCAGCCATGAAATCAACGTCATAAGGCTAGTAGCAGCATGATGAGTGGATTTAGGGACGACGATTCTAAGTGAAATAAGTCACACAGAAAGAGACACCTATGATAAGATATCACTTATAGAGGGAATGTAAAAACCGATACACTTGAACTGAATTACAAAACAGAACAGAGTCACACGTTTAGAAAACACACTATGGTTGCTTAACGGGAAAGGTGAGGTGGGGTGATGCATAAAACAAGGGTTTCAAATTAGCTCAGATACCGTTCCGTAAACCCAATATGAAATAGACAAGACCTACTCCTTGCTCAGTGAACTGGACTCAACACCCCGTATTCACCGCACAAGAATATATCTGACTAGTAAGAATCTTAAAACCTATGTATTGATAACTCTCCGTAAGTGAGTCAAGTGGGTGTAAAGCGGCATAAACACAGCAGTGAAAAGCAGCTAAACCCCATTATAAAAATCAACTACTTTTAAAAACCCGTGAAACAAAGACAGTGAAAGAGAGAGAAATTCTTACAAAATTCGTTCAGGGGCTGTGATACCACCTGGATTGATCATATCTAGACCCACAGCTGATTGAGACATAAGGGTGTACACTCTTGCGGCTTAGAGGTTTGGTGAGTTTGGGTGAGCAAACGCAGACCCTTTAAAGTAATACTGCGGGGTACCCATCCCATGGGTCCCAAATCTCCAGGTTCAAGGGCATCTTCCTACATCGAGAACATGCATGAGAAACCCAGAAGATGGTACACCGTGTGATCGGGAAAGGTTTCCAAAACGCACCTCATTTCTCATCTCCTTGTGCTCGGGTTCGCCATTCCAACCGCTTTACTAGCAATCTCCCTCCTTGGAGAATCAGCACCTTTCACCTCCTGTTCCGTACAGGTAGCCATTTGTCCTGAGGATGAACGGGAAGAGGGGGAACCAATGAGAGACTAGCTCTAGGTGTTGGGAAAGGTACAGGTCACTCTATTTTCCCATCAGGAAGAAGAATTAACCACAGGCTCACCCTGCCCCCCCGGAACCAGAATAGGGCCTGAAGCAATCCTGCGCTTTTGCGGCCTGCTCCCAAAAAAGCGAGTTGAAAAATGGAGCTCAGGGGCACTGCAATTCAAAAACCTGCAGAGTTATCAATGATAACTCTCGTCCACAAATATATTGAGGGAAGGCAACGAAGAGGATTTGAAAGCAAGGCAGAATTGCAGGAAACTGATTTCAGGAGGTAGATTCGAATCGCCTTTAAAGCACAGGAAAAGCGGAAAAACCTCGACAATGATGCCCTTGGCCAAAAAGGGCGTATGCGTTTTTTCCTGAATATATTCAGGAAAAAACGCATACGCCCTTTTTGGCCAACCAAGCAACCTGGAAAGGCAAATCGGCGCTACAAAGAAGTCTCGCTTCCCATCGGTCAAAAGGGCCGTGCTGAATAAAGTGTCCAAACCAGAAAGGCAGGACAGCCATGGAGAAACGGGAGCCTTGCTACGCTGATGGGCTGGATGTAAATTGCCAACAGCCACTCTGGAGAAGTGTTCGGTGTGTCCTGAAACATCTAAAAAACTCAGCTTACAGAGCATAGGGCACTTCCACTCACGGGCGTATAAATTGGGAAAACTGAAAATCAGCAAGACACAGGCACCCCAAAGTTTAGGGTTGCTCTGTTGACAAGAACCTCCACATCGATACACCTTAAATATCCCAGGAAAGAGAAAAATGGATAAAGACGTTGTGGTCCTTATGTACAATGGAATATCACTCAGCCATGAAATCAACGTCATAAGGCTAGTAGCAGCATGATGAGTGGATTTAGGGACGACGATTCTAAGTGAAATAAGTCACACAGAAAGAGACACCTATGATAAGATATCACTTATAGAGGGAATGTAAAAACCGCTACACTTGAACTGAATTACAAAACAGAACAGAGCCACACGTTTAGAAAACACACTATGGCTGCTTAACGGGAAAGGTGAGGTGGGGTGATGCATAAAACAAGGGTTTCAAATTAGCTTAGATACCGTTCCGTAAACCCAATATGAAATAGACAAGACCTACTCCTTGCTCAGTGAACTGGACTCAACACCCCGTATTCACCGCACAAGAATATATCTGACTAGTAAGAATCTTAAAACCTATGTATTGATATCTCTCCGTAAGTGAGTCAAGTGGGTGTAAAGCGGCATAAACACAGCAGTGAAAAGCAGCTAAACCCCATTATAAAAATCAACTACTTTTAAAAACCCGTGAAACAAAGACAGTGAAAGAGAGAGAAATTCTTACGAAATTCGTTCAGGGGCTGTGATGCCACCTGGATTGATCATATCTAGACCCACTGCTGATTGAGACATAAGGGTGAACACTCTCGGGGCTGAGAGGTTTGGTGAGGTTGGGTGAGCAAACGCAGACCCTTTAAAGTAATACTGCGGGGTACCCATCCCATGGGTCCCAAATCTCCAGGTTCAAGGGCATCTTCCTACATCGAAAACATGCATGAGAAACCCAGAAGATGGTACACCGTGTGATCGGGAAAGGTTTTCAAAACGCACCTCATTTCTCATCTCCTTTTGCTCGGGTTTGCAATTCCAACCGCTTTACTAGCAATATCCCTCCTTGGAGAATCAGCACCTTTCACCTCCTGTTCCGTACAGGTAGCCATTTGTCCTGAGGATGAACGGGAAGAGGGGGAACCAATGAGAGACTAGCTCTAGGTGTTGGGAAAGGCACAGGTCACTCTATTTTCCCATCAGGAAGAAGAATTAACCACAGGCTCACCCTGCCCCCCCGGAACCAGAATAGGGCCTGAAGCAATCCTGCGCTTTTGCGGCCTGCTCCCAAAAAAGCGAGTTGAAAAATGGAGTTCAGGGGCACTGCAATTCAAAAACCTGCAGAGTTATCAATGATAACTCTCGTCCACAAATATATTGAGGGAAGGCAACGAAGAGGATTTGAAAGCAAGGCAGAATTGCAGGAAACTGATTTCAGCAGGTAGATTCGAATCGCCTTAAAGCACAGGAAAAGCGGAAAAACCTCGACAATGATGCCCTTGGCCAAAAAGGGCGTATGCGTTTTTTCCTGAATATATTCAGGAAAAAACGCATACGCCCTTTTTGGCCAACCAAGCAACCTGGAAAGGCAAATCGGCGCTACAAAGAAGTCTCGCTTCCCATCGGTCAAAAGGGCCGTGCTGAATAAAGTGTCCAAACCAGAAAGGCAGGACAGCCATGGAGAAACGGGAGCCTTGCTACGCTGATGGGCTGGATGTAAATTGCCAACAGCCACTCTGGAGAAGTGTTCGGTGTGTCCTGAAACATCTAAAAAACTCAGCTTACAGAGCATAGGGCACTTCCACTCATGGGCGTATAAATTGGGAAAACTGAAAATCAGCAAGACACAGGCACCCCAAAGTTTAGGGTTGCTCTGTTGACAAGAACCTCCACATCGATACACCTTAAATATCCCAGGAAAGAGAAAAATGGATAAAGACGTTGTGGTCCTTATGTACAATGGAATATCACTCAGCCATGTAATCAACGTCATAAGGCTAGTAGCAGCATGATGAGTGGATTTAGGTACGACGATTCTAAGTGAAATAAGTCACACAGAAAGAGACACCTATGATAAGATATCACTTATAGAGGGAATGTAAAAACCGCTACACTTGAACTGAATTACAAAACAGAACAGAGTCACACGTTTAGAAAACACACTATGGCTGCTTAACGGGAAAGGTGAGGTGGGGTGATGCATAAAACAAGGGTTTCAAATTAGCTCAGATACCGTTCCGTAAACCCAATATGAAATAGACAAGACCTACTCCTTGCTCAGTGAACTGGACTCAACACCCCGTATTCACGCACAAGAATATATCTGACTAGTAAGAATCTTAAAACCTATGTATTGATATCTCTCCGTAAGTGAGTCAAGTGGGTGTAAAGCGGCATAAACACAGCAGTGAAAAGCAGCTAAACCCCATTATAAAAATCAACTACTTTTAAAAACCCGTGAAACAAAGACAGTGAAAGAGAGAGAAATTCTTACAAAATTCGTTCAGGGGCTGTGATACCACCTGGATTGATCATATCTAGACCCACAGCTGATTGAGACATAAGGGTGTACACTCTTGCGGCTTAGAGGTTTGGTGAGTTTGGGTGAGCAAACGCAGACCCTTTAAAGTAATACTGCGGGGTACCCATCCCATGGGTCCCAAATCTCCAGGTTCAAGGGCATCTTCCTACATCGAAAACATGCATGAGAAACCCAGAAGATGGTAAACCGTGTGATCGGGAAAGGTTTTCAAAACGCACCTCATTTCTCATCTCCTTGTGCTCGGGTTCGCCATTCCAACCGCTTTACTAGCAATATCCCTCCTTGGAGAACCAGCACCTTTCACCTCCTGTTCCGTACAGGTAGCCATTTGTCCTGAGGATGAACGGGAAGAGGGGGAACCAATGAGAGACTAGCTCTAGGTGTTGGGAAAGGCACAGGTCACTCTATTTTCCCATCAGGAAGAAGAATTAACCACAGGCTCACCCTGCCCCCCCGGAACCAGAATAGGGCCTGAAGCAATCCTGCGCTTTTGCGGCCTGCTCCCAAAAAAGCGAGTTGAAAAATGGAGCTCAGGGGCACTGCAATTCAAAATCCTGCAGAGTTATCAATGATAACTCTCGTCCACAAATATATTGAGGGAAGGCAACGAAGAGGATTTGAAAGCAAGGCAGAATTGCAGGAAACTGATTTCAGGAGGTAGAGTCGAATCGCCTTTAAAACACAGGAAAAGCGGAAAAACCTCGACAATGATGCCCTTGGCCAAAATGGGCGTATGCGTTTTTTCCTGAATATATTCAGGAAAAAACGCATATGCCCTTTTTGGCCAACCAAGCAACCTGGAAAGGCAAATCGGCGCTACAAAGAAGTCTCGCTTCCCATCGGTCAAAAGGGCCGTGCTGAAAAAAGTGTCCAAACCAGAAAGGCAGGACAGCCATGGAGAAACGGGAGCCTTGCTACGCTGATGGGCTGGATGTAAATTGCCAACAGCCACTCTGGAGAAGTGTTCGGTGTGTCCTGAAACATCTAAAAAACTCAGCTTACAGAGCATAGGGCACTTCCACTCATGGGCGTATAAATTGGGAAAACTGAAAATCAGCAAGACACAGGCACCCCAAAGTTTAGGGTTGCTCTGTTGACAAGAACCTCCACATCGATACACCTTCAATATCCCAGGAAAGAGAAAAATGGATAAAGACGTTGTGGTCCTTATGTACAATGGAATATCACTCAGCCATGAAATCAACGTCATAAGGCTACTAGCAGCATGATGAGTGGATTTAGGTACGACGATTCTAAGTGAAATAAGTCACACAGAAAGAGACACCTATGATAAGATATCACTTATAGAGGGAATGTAAAAACCGCTACACTTGAACTGAATTACAAAACAGAACAGAGTCACACGTTTAGAAAACACACTATGGCTGCTTAACGGGAAAGGTGAGGTGGGGTGATGCATAAAACAAGGGTTTCAAACTAGCTCAGATACCGTTCCGTAAACCCAATATGAAAGAGACAAGACCTACTCCTTGCTCAGTGAACTGGACTCAACACCCCATATTCACCGCACAAGAATATATCTGACTAGTAAGAATCTTAAAATCTATGTATTGATATCTCTCCATAAGTGAGTCAAGTGGGTGTAAAGCGGCATAAACACAGCAGTGAAAAGCAGCTAAACCCCATTATAAAAATCAACTACTTTTAAAAACCCGTGAAGCAAAGACAGTGAAAGAGAGAGAAATTCTTACGAAATTCGTTCAGGGGCTGTGATACCACCTGGATTGATCATATCTAGACCCACAGCTGATTGAGACATAAGGATGTACACTCTTGCGGCTTAGAGGTTTGGTGAGGTTGGGTGAGCAAACGCAGACCCTTTAAAGTAATACTGCGGGGTACCCATCCCATGGGTCCCAAATCTCCAGGTTCAAGGGCATCTTCCTACATCGAAAACATGCATGAGAAACCCAGAAGATGGTACACCGTGTGATCGGGAAAGGTTTTCAAAACGCACCTCATTTCTCATCTCCTTGTGCTCGGGTTCGCCATTCCAACCGCTTTACTAGCAATATCCCTCCTTGGAGAACCAGCACCTTTCACCTCCTGTTCCGTACAGGTAGCCATTTGTCCTGAGGATGAACGGGAAGAGGGGGAACCAATGAGAGACTAGCTCTAGGTGTTGGGAAAGGCACAGGTCACTCTATTTTCCCATCAGGAAGAAGAATTAACCACAGGCTCACCCTGCCCCCCCGGAACCAGAATAGGGCCTGAAGCAATCCTGCGCTTTTGCGGCCTGCTCCCAAAAAAGCGAGTTGAAAAATGGAGCTCAGGGGCACTGCAATTCAAAAACCTGCAGAGTTATCAATGATAACTCTCGTCCACAAATATATTGAGGGAAGGCAACGAAGAGGATTTGAAAGCAAGGCAGAATTGCAGGAAACTGATTTCAGGAGGTAGAGTCGAATCGCCTTTAAAACACAGGAAAAGCGGAAAAACCTCGACAATGATGCCCTTGGCCAAAATGGGCGTATGCGTTTTTTCCTGAATATATTCAGGAAAAAACGCATATGCCCTTTTTGGCCAACCAAGCAACCTGGAAAGGCAAATCGGCGCTACAAATAAGTCTCGCTTCCCATCGGTCAAAAGGGCCGTGCTGAAAAAAGTGTCCAAACCAGAAAGGCAGGACAGCCATGGAGAAACGGGAGCCTTGCTACGCTGATGGGCTGGATGTAAATTGCCAACAGCCACTCTGGAGAAGTGTTCGGTGTGTCCTGAAACATCTAAAAAACTCAGCTTACAGAGCATAGGGCACTTCCACTCATGGGCGTATAAATTGGGAAAACTGAAAATCAGCAAGACACAGGCACCCCAAAGTTTAGGGTTGCTCTGTTGACAAGAACCTCCACATCGATACACCTTCAATATCCCAGGAAAGAGAAAAATGGATAAAGACGTTGTGGTCCTTATGTACAATGGAATATCACTCAGCCATGAAATCAACGTCATAAGGCTACTAGCAGCATGATGAGTGGATTTAGGTACGACGATTCTAAGTGAAATAAGTCACACAGAAAGAGACACCTATGATAAGATATCACTTATAGAGGGAATGTAAAAACCGCTACACTTGAACTGAATTACAAAACAGAACAGAGTCACACGTTTAGAAAACACACTATGGCTGCTTAACGGGAAAGGTGAGGTGGGGTGATGCATAAAACAAGGGTTTCAAACTAGCTCAGATACCGTTCCGTAAACCCAATATGAAATAGACAAGACCTACTCCTTGCTCAGTGAACTGGACTCAACACCCCATATTCACCGCACAAGAATATATCTGACTAGTAAGAATCTTAAAACCTATGTATTGATATCTCTCCGTAAGTGAGTCAAGTGGGTGTAAAGCGGCATAAACACAGCAGTGAAAAGCAGCTAAACCCCATTATAAAAATCAACTACTTTTAAAAACCCGTGAAGCAAAGACAGTGAAAGAGAGAGAAATTCTTACGAAATTCGTTCAGGGGCTGTGATACCACCTGGATTGATCATATCTAGACCCACAGCTGATTGAGACATAAGGATGTACACTCTTGCGGCTTAGAGGTTTGGTGAGGTTGGGTGAGCAAACGCAGACCCTTTAAAGTAATACTGCGGGGTACCCATCCCATGGGTCCCAAATCTCCAGGTTCAAGGGCATCTTCCTACATCGAAAACATGCATGAGAAACCCAGAAGATGGTACACCGTGTGATCGGGAAAGGTTTTCAAAACGCACCTCATTTCTCATCTCCTTGTGCTCGGGTTCGCCATTCCAACCGCTTTACTAGCAATATCCCTCCTTGGAGAACCAGCACCTTTCACCTCCTGTTCCGTACAGGTAGCCATTTGTCCTGAGGATGAACGGGAAGAGGGGGAACCAATGAGAGACTAGCTCTAGGTGTTGGGAAAGGCACAGGTCACTCTATTTTCCCATCAGGAAGAAGAATTAACCACAGGCTCAGCCTGCCCCCCCGGAACCAGAATAGGGCCTGAAGCAATCCTGTGCTTTTGCGGCCTGCTCCCAAAAAAGCGAGTTGAAAAATGGAGCTCAGGGGCACTGCAATTCACAAACCTGCAGAGTTATCAATGATATCTCTCGTCCACAAATATATTGAGGGAAGGCAACGAAGAGGATTTGAAAGCAAGGCAGAATTGCAGGAAACTGATTTCAGGAGGTAGATTCGAATCGCTTTTAAAGCACAGGAAAAGCGGCAAAACCTCGACAATGATGCCCTTGGCCAAAAAGGGCGTATGCGTTTTTTCCTGAATATATTCAGGAAAAAACGCATACGCCCTTTTTGGCCAACCAAGCAACCTGGAAAGGCAAATCGGCGCTACAAAGAAGTCTCGCTTCCCATCGGTCAAAAGGGCCGTGCTGAATAAAGTTTCCAAACCAGAAAGGCAGGACAGCCATGGAGAAAAGGGAGCCTTGCTACGCTGATGGGCTGGATGTAAATTGCCAACAGCCACTCTGGAGAAGTGTTCGGTGTGTCCTGAAACATCTAAAAAACTCAGCTTACAGAGCATAGGGCACTTCCACTCACGGGCGTATAAATTGGGAAAACTGAAAATCAGCAAGACACAGGCACCCCAAAGTTTAGGGTTGCTCTGTTGACAAGAACCTCCACATCGATACACCTTAAATATCCCAGGAAAGAGAAAAATGGATAAAGACGTTGTGGTCCTTATGTACAATGGAATATCACTCAGCCATGAAATCAACGTCATAAGGCTAGTAGCAGCATGATGAGTGGATTTAGGTACGACGATTCTAAGTGAAATAAGTCACACAGAAAGAGACACCTATGATAAGATATCACTTATAGAGGGAATGTAAAAACCGCTACACTTGAACTGAATTACAAAACAGAACAGAGTCACACGTTTAGAAAACACACTATGGCTGCTTAACGGGAAAGGTGAGGTGGGGTGATGCATAAAACAAGGGTTTCAAATTAGCTCAGATACCGTTCCGTAAACCCAATATGAAATAGACAAGACCTACTCCTTGCTCAGTGAACTGGACTCAACACCCCGTATTCACCGCACAAGAATATATCTGACTAGTAAGAATCTTAAAATCTATGTATTGATATCTCTCCGTAAGTGAATCAAGTGGGTGTAAAGCGGCATAAACACAGCAGTGAAAAGCAGCTAAACCCCATTATAAAAATCAACTACTTTTAAAAACCCGTGAAACAAAGACAGTGAAAGAGAGAGAAATTCTTACGAAATTCGTTCAGGGGCTGTGATGCCACCTGGATTGACCATATCTAGACCCACTGCTGATTGAGACATAAGGGTGAACACTCTTGGGGCTGAGAGGTTTGGTGAGGTTGGGTGAGCAAACGCAGACCCTTTAAAGTAATACTGCGTGGTATCCATCCCATGGGTCCCAAATCTCCAGGTTCAAGGGCATCTTCCTACATCAAAAACATGCATGAGAAACCCAGAAGATGGTACACCGTGTGATCGGGAAAGGTTTCCAAAACGCACCTCATTTCTCATCTCCTTGTGCTCGGGTTCGCCATTCCAACCGCTTTACTAGCAATCTCCCTCCTTGGAGAATCAGCACCTTTCACATCCTGTTCCGTACAGGTAGCCATTTGTCCTGAGGATGAACGGGAAGAGGAGGAACCAATGAGAGACTAGCTCTAGGTGTTGGGAAAGGTACAGGTCACCCTATTTTCCCATCAGGAAGAAGAATTAACCACAGGCTCACCCTGTCCCCCCGGAACCAGAATAGGGCCTGAAGCAATCCTGCGCATTTGCGGCCTGCTCCCAAAAAAGCGAGTTGAAAAATGGAGCTCAGGGGCACTGCAATTCAAAAACCTGCAGAGTTATCAATGATAACTCTCGTCCACAAATATATTGAGGGAAGGCAACGAAGAGGATTTGAAAGCAAGGCAGAATTGCAGGAAACTGATTTCAGGAGGTAGATTCGAATCGCCTTTAAAGCACAGGAAAAGCGGAAAAACCTCGACAATGATGCCCTTGGCCAAAAAGGGCGTATGCGTTTTTTCCTGAATATATTCAGGAAAAAACGCATACGCCCTTTTTGGCCAACCAAGCAACCTGGAAATGCAAATCGGCGCTACAAGAAGTCTCGCTTCCATCGGTCAAAAGGGCCGTGCTGAATAAAGTGTCCAAACCAGAAAGGCAGGACAGCCATGGAGAAACGGGAGCCTTGCTACGCTGATGGGCTGGATGTAAATTGCCAACAGCCACTCTGGAGAAGTGTTCGGTGTGTCCTGAAACATCTAAAAAACTCAGCTTACAGAGCATAGGGCACTTCCACTCATGGGCGTATAAATTGGGAAAACTGAAAATCAGCAAGACACAGGCACCCCAAAGTTTAGGGTTGCTCTGTTGACAAGAACTTCCACATCGATACACCTTAAATATCCCAGGAAAGAGAAAAATGGATAAAGACGTTGTGGTCCTTATGTACAATGGAATATCACTCAGCCATGAAATCAACGTCATAAGGCTACTAGCAGCATGATGAGTGGATTTAGGGACGACGATTCTAAGTGAAATAAGTCACACAGAAAGAGACACCTATGATAAGATATCACTTATAGAGGGAATGTAAAAACCGCTACACTTGAACTGAATTACAAAACAGAACAGAGTCACACGTTCAAAAAACACACTATGGCTGCTTAACGGGAAAGGTGAGGTGGGGTGATGCATAAAACAAGGGTTTCAAATTAGCTCAGATACCGTTCCGTAAACCCAATATGAAATAGACAAGACCTACTCCTTGCTCAGTGAACTGGACTCAACACCCCGTATTCACCGCACAAGAATATATCTGACTAGTAAGAATCTTAAAACCTATGTATTGATATCTCTCCGTAAGTGAGTCAAGTGGGTGTAAAGCGGCATAAACACAGCAGTGAAAAGCAGCTAAACCCCATTATAAAAATCAACTACTTTTAAAAACCCGTGAAGCAAAGACAGTGAAAGAGAGAGAAATTCTTACGAAATTCGTTCAGGGGCTGTGATACCACCTGGATTGATCATATCTAGACCCACAGCTGATTGAGACATAAGGATGTACACTCTTGCGGCTTAGAGGTTTGGTGAGGTTGGGTGAGCAAACGCAGACCCTTTAAAGTAATACTGCGGGGTACCCATCCCATGGGTCCCAAATCTCCAGGTTCAAGGGCATCTTCCTACATCGAAAACATGCATGAGAAACCCAGAAGATGGTACACCGTGTGATCGGGAAAGGTTTTCAAAACGCACCTCATTTCTCATCTCCTTGTGCTCGGGTTCGCCATTCCAACCGCTTTACTAGCAATATCCCTCCTTGGAGAACCAGCACCTTTCACCTCCTGTTCCGTACAGGTAGCCATTTGTCCTGAGGATGAACGGGAAGAGGGGGGACCAATGAGAGACTAGCTCTAGGTGTTGGGAAAGGCACAGGTCACTCTATTTTCCCATCAGGAAGAAGAATTAACCACAGGCTCACCCTGCCCCCCCGGAACCAGAATAGGGCCTGAAGCAATCCTGCGCTTTTGCGGCCTGCTCCCAAAAAAGCGAGTTGAAAAATGGAGCTCAGGGGCACTGCAATTCAAAAACCTGCAGAGTTATCAATGATAACTCTCGTCCACAAATATATTGAGGGAAGGCAACGAAGAGGATTTGAAAGCAAGGCAGAATTGCAGGAAACTGATTTCAGGAGGTAGAGTCGAATCGCCTTTAAAACACAGGAAAAGCGGAAAAACCTCGACAATGATGCCCTTGGCCAAAATGGGCGTATGCGTTTTTTCCTGAATATATTCAGGAAAAAACGCATATGCCCTTTTTGGCCAACCAAGCAACCTGGAAAGGCAAATCGGCGCTACAAATAAGTCTCGCTTCCCATCGGTCAAAAGGGCCGTGCTGAAAAAAGTGTCCAAACCAGAAAGGCAGGACAGCCATGGAGAAACGGGAGCCTTGCTACGCTGATGGGCTGGATGTAAATTGCCAACAGCCACTCTGGAGAAGTGTTCGGTGTGTCCTGAAACATCTAAAAAACTCAGCTTACAGAGCATAGGGCACTTCCACTCATGGGCGTATAAATTGGGAAAACTGAAAATCAGCAAGACACAGGCACCCCAAAGTTTAGGGTTGCTCTGTTGACAAGAACCTCCACATCGATACACCTTCAATATCCCAGGAAAGAGAAAAATGGATAAAGACGTTGTGGTCCTTATGTACAATGGAATATCACTCAGCCATGAAATCAACGTCATAAGGCTACTAGCAGCATGATGAGTGGATTTAGGTACGACGATTCTAAGTGAAATAAGTCACACAGAAAGAGACACCTATGATAAGATATCACTTATAGAGGGAATGTAAAAACCGCTACACTTGAACTGAATTACAAAACAGAACAGAGTCACACGTTTAGAAAACACACTATGGCTGCTTAACGGGAAAGGTGAGGTGGGGTGATGCATAAAACAAGGGTTTCAAACTAGCTCAGATACCGTTCCGTAAACCCAATATGAAATAGACAAGACCTACTCCTTGCTCAGTGAACTGGACTCAACACCCCATATTCACCGCACAAGAATATATCTGACTAGTAAGAATCTTAAAACCTATGTATTGATATCTCTCCGTAAGTGAGTCAAGTGGGTGTAAAGCGGCATAAACACAGCAGTGAAAAGCAGCTAAACCCCATTATAAAAATCAACTACTTTTAAAAACCCGTGAAGCAAAGACAGTGAAAGAGAGAGAAATTCTTACGAAATTCGTTCAGGGGCTGTGATACCACCTGGATTGATCATATCTAGACCCACAGCTGATTGAGACATAAGGATGTACACTCTTGCGGCTTAGAGGTTTGGTGAGGTTGGGTGAGCAAACGCAGACCCTTTAAAGTAATACTGCGGGGTACCCATCCCATGGGTCCCAAATCTCCAGGTTCAAGGGCATCTTCCTACATCGAAAACATGCATGAGAAACCCAGAAGATGGTACACCGTGTGATCGGGAAAGGTTTTCAAAACGCACCTCATTTCTCATCTCCTTGTGCTCGGGTTCGCCATTCCAACCGCTTTACTAGCAATATCCCTCCTTGGAGAACCAGCACCTTTCACCTCCTGTTCCGTACAGGTAGCCATTTGTCCTGAGGATGAACGGGAAGAGGGGGAACCAATGAGAGACTAGCTCTAGGTGTTGGGAAAGGCACAGGTCACTCTATTTTCCCATCAGGAAGAAGAATTAACCACAGGCTCAGCCTGCCCCCCCGGAACCAGAATAGGGCCTGAAGCAATCCTGTGCTTTTGCGGCCTGCTCCCAAAAAAGCGAGTTGAAAAATGGAGCTCAGGGGCACTGCAATTCACAAACCTGCAGAGTTATCAATGATATCTCTCGTCCACAAATATATTGAGGGAAGGCAACGAAGAGGATTTGAAAGCAAGGCAGAATTGCAGGAAACTGATTTCAGGAGGTAGATTCGAATCGCTTTTAAAGCACAGGAAAAGCGGCAAAACCTCGACAATGATGCCCTTGGCCAAAAAGGGCGTATGCGTTTTTTCCTGAATATATTCAGGAAAAAACGCATACGCCCTTTTTGGCCAACCAAGCAACCTGGAAAGGCAAATCGGCGCTACAAAGAAGTCTCGCTTCCCATCGGTCAAAAGGGCCGTGCTGAATAAAGTTTCCAAACCAGAAAGGCAGGACAGCCATGGAGAAAAGGGAGCCTTGCTACGCTGATGGGCTGGATGTAAATTGCCAACAGCCACTCTGGAGAAGTGTTCGGTGTGTCCTGAAACATCTAAAAAACTCAGCTTACAGAGCATAGGGCACTTCCACTCACGGGCGTATAAATTGGGAAAACTGAAAATCAGCAAGACACAGGCACCCCAAAGTTTAGGGTTGCTCTGTTGACAAGAACCTCCACATCGATACACCTTAAATATCCCAGGAAAGAGAAAAATGGATAAAGACGTTGTGGTCCTTATGTACAATGGAATATCACTCAGCCATGAAATCAACGTCATAAGGCTAGTAGCAGCATGATGAGTGGATTTAGGTACGACGATTCTAAGTGAAATAAGTCACACAGAAAGAGACACCTATGATAAGATATCACTTATAGAGGGAATGTAAAAACCGCTACACTTGAACTGAATTACAAAACAGAACAGAGTCACACGTTTAGAAAACACACTATGGCTGCTTAACGGGAAAGGTGAGGTGGGGTGATGCATAAAACAAGGGTTTCAAATTAGCTCAGATACCGTTCCGTAAACCCAATATGAAATAGACAAGACCTACTCCTTGCTCAGTGAACTGGACTCAACACCCCGTATTCACCGCACAAGAATATATCTGACTAGTAAGAATCTTAAAATCTATGTATTGATATCTCTCCGTAAGTGAATCAAGTGGGTGTAAAGCGGCATAAACACAGCAGTGAAAAGCAGCTAAACCCCATTATAAAAATCAACTACTTTTAAAAACCCGTGAAACAAAGACAGTGAAAGAGAGAGAAATTCTTACGAAATTCGTTCAGGGGCTGTGATGCCACCTGGATTGACCATATCTAGACCCACTGCTGATTGAGACATAAGGGTGAACACTCTTGGGGCTGAGAGGTTTGGTGAGGTTGGGTGAGCAAACGCAGACCCTTTAAAGTAATACTGCGTGGTATCCATCCCATGGGTCCCAAATCTCCAGGTTCAAGGGCATCTTCCTACATCAAAAACATGCATGAGAAACCCAGAAGATGGTACACCGTGTGATCGGGAAAGGTTTCCAAAACGCACCTCATTTCTCATCTCCTTGTGCTCGGGTTCGCCATTCCAACCGCTTTACTAGCAATCTCCCTCCTTGGAGAATCAGCACCTTTCACATCCTGTTCCGTACAGGTAGCCATTTGTCCTGAGGATGAACGGGAAGAGGAGGAACCAATGAGAGACTAGCTCTAGGTGTTGGGAAAGGTACAGGTCACCCTATTTTCCCATCAGGAAGAAGAATTAACCACAGGCTCACCCTGTCCCCCCGGAACCAGAATAGGGCCTGAAGCAATCCTGCGCATTTGCGGCCTGCTCCCAAAAAAGCGAGTTGAAAAATGGAGCTCAGGGGCACTGCAATTCAAAAACCTGCAGAGTTATCAATGATAACTCTCGTCCACAAATATATTGAGGGAAGGCAACGAAGAGGATTTGAAAGCAAGGCAGAATTGCAGGAAACTGATTTCAGGAGGTAGATTCGAATCGCCTTTAAAGCACAGGAAAAGCGGAAAAACCTCGACAATGATGCCCTTGGCCAAAAAGGGCGTATGCGTTTTTTCCTGAATATATTCAGGAAAAAACGCATACGCCCTTTTTGGCCAACCAAGCAACCTGGAAATGCAAATCGGCGCTACAAGAAGTCTCGCTTCCATCGGTCAAAAGGGCCGTGCTGAATAAAGTGTCCAAACCAGAAAGGCAGGACAGCCATGGAGAAACGGGAGCCTTGCTACGCTGATGGGCTGGATGTAAATTGCCAACAGCCACTCTGGAGAAGTGTTCGGTGTGTCCTGAAACATCTAAAAAACTCAGCTTACAGAGCATAGGGCACTTCCACTCATGGGCGTATAAATTGGGAAAACTGAAAATCAGCAAGACACAGGCACCCCAAAGTTTAGGGTTGCTCTGTTGACAAGAACTTCCACATCGATACACCTTAAATATCCCAGGAAAGAGAAAAATGGATAAAGACGTTGTGGTCCTTATGTACAATGGAATATCACTCAGCCATGAAATCAACGTCATAAGGCTACTAGCAGCATGATGAGTGGATTTAGGGACGACGATTCTAAGTGAAATAAGTCACACAGAAAGAGACACCTATGATAAGATATCACTTATAGAGGGAATGTAAAAACCGCTACACTTGAACTGAATTACAAAACAGAACAGAGTCACACGTTCAAAAAACACACTATGGCTGCTTAACGGGAAAGGTGAGGTGGGGTGATGCATAAAACAAGGGTTTCAAATTAGCTCAGATACCGTTCCGTAAACCCAATATGAAATAGACAAGACCTACTCCTTGCTCAGTGAACTGGACTCAACACCCCGTATTCACCGCACAAGAATATATCTGACTAGTAAGAATCTTAAAACCTATGTATTGATATCTCTCCGTAAGTGAGTCAAGTGGGTGTAAAGCGGCATAAACACAGCAGTGAAAAGCAGCTAAACCCCATTATAAAAATCAACTACTTTTAAAAACCCGTGAAACAAAGACAGTGAAAGAGAGAGAAATTCTTACGAAATTCGTTCAGGGGCTGTGATGCCACCTGGATTGACCATATCTAGACCCACTGCTGATTGAGACATAAGGGTGAACACTCTTGGGGCTGAGAGGTTTGGTGAGGTTGGGTGAGCAAACGCAGACCCTTTAAAGTAATACTGCGTGGTACCCATCCCATGGGTCCCAAATCTCCAGGTTCAAGGGCATCTTCCTACATCGAAAACATGCATGAGAAACCCAGAAGATGGTACACCGTGTGATCGGGAAAGGTTTCCAAAACGCACCTCATTTCTCATCTCCTTGTGCTCGGGTTCGCCATTCCAACCGCTTTACTAGCAATCTCCCTCCTTGGAGAATCAGCACCTTTCACATCCTGTTCCGTACAGGTAGCCATTTGTCCTGAGGATGAACGGGAAGAGGGGGAACCAATGAGAGACTAGCTCTAGGTGTTGGGAAAGGTACAGGTCACTCTATTTTCCCATCAGGAAGAAGAATTAACCACAGGCTCAGCCTGCCCCCCCGGAACCAGAATAGGGCCTGAAGCAATCCTGCGCTTTTGCGGCCTGCTCCCAAAAAAGCGAGTTGAAAAATGGAGCTCAGGGGCACGGCAATTCAAAAACCTGCAGAGTTATCAATGATAACTCTCGTCCACAAATATATTGAGGGAAGGCAACGAAGAGGATTTAAAAGCAAGATAGAATTGCAGGAAACTGATTTCAGGAGGTAGATTCGAATCGCCTTTAAAGCACAGGAAAAGCGGAAAAACCTCGACAATGATGCCCTTGGCCAAAAAGGGCGTATGCGTTTTTTCCTGAATATATTCAGGAAAAAACGCATACGCCCTTTTTGGCCAACCAAGCAACCTGGAAAGGCAAATCGGCGCTACAAAGAAGTCTCGCTTCCATCGGTCAAAAGGGCCGTGCTGAATAAAGTGTCCAAACCAGAAAGGCAGGACAGCCATGGAGAAACGGGAGCCTTGCTACGCTGATGGGCTGGATGTAAATTGCCAACAGCCACTCTGGAGAAGTGTTCGGTGTGTCCTGAAACATCTAAAAAACTCAGCTTACAGAGCATAGGGCACTTCCACTCATGGGCGTATAAATTGGGAAAACTGAAAATCAGCAAGACACAGGCACCCCAAAGTTTAGGGTTGCTCTGTTGACAAGAACTTCCACATCGATACACCTTAAATATCCCAGGAAAGAGAAAAATGGATAAAGACGTTGTGGTCCTTATGTACAATGGAATATCACTCAGCCATGAAATCAACGTCATAAGGCTACTAGCAGCATGATGAGTGGATTTAGGGACGACGATTCTAAGTGAAATAAGTCACACAGAAAGAGACACCAATGATAAGATATCACTTATAGAGGGAATGTAAAAACCGCTACACTTGAACTGAATTACAAAACAGAACAGAGTCACACGTTCAGAAAACACACTATGGCTGCTTAACGGGAAAGGTGAGGTGGGGTGATGCATAAAACAAGGGTTTCAAATTAGCTCAGATACCGTTCCGTAAACCCAATATGAAATAGACAAGACCTACTCCTTGCTCAGTGAACTGGACTCAACACCCCGTATTCACCGCACAAGAATATATCTGACTAGTAAGTATCTTAAAACCTATGTATTGATATCTCTCCGTAAGTGAGTCAAGTGGGTGTAAAGCGGCATAAACACAGCAGTGAAAAGCAGCTAAACCCCATTATAAAAATCAACTACTTTTAAGAACCCGTGAAACAAAGACAGTGAAAGAGAGAGAAATTCTTACGAAATTCGTTTAGGGGCTGTGATGCCACCTGGATTGACCATATCTAGACCCACTGCTGATAGAGACATAAGGGTGAACACTCTTGGGGCTGAGAGGTTTGGTGAGGTTGGGTGAGCAAACGCAGACCCTTTAAAGTAATACTGCGTGGTACCCATCCCATGGGTCCCAAATCTCCAGGTTTAAGGGCATCTTCCTACATCGAGAACATGCATGAGAAACCCAGAAGATGGTACACCGTGTGATCGGGAAAGGTTTCCAAAACGCACCTCATTTCTCATCTCCTTGTGCTCGGGTTCGCCATTCCAACCGCTTTACTAGCAATCTCCCTCCTTGGAGAATCAGCACCTTTCACATCCTGTTCCGTACAGGTAGCCATTTGTCCTGAGGATGAACGGGAAGAGGGGGAACCAATGAGAGACTAGCTCTAGGTGTTGGGAAAGGTACAGGTCACTCTATTTTCCCATCAGGAAGAAGAATTAACCACAGGCTCAGCCTGCCCCCCCGGAACCAGAATAGGGCCTGAAGCAATCCTGCGCTTTTGCGGCCTGCTCCCAAAAAAGCGAGTTGAAAAATGGAGCTCAGGGGCACGGCAATTCAAAAACCTGCAGAGTTATCAATGATAACTCTCGTCCACAAATATATTGAGGGAAGGCAACGAAGAGGATTTGAAAGCAAGACAGAATTGCAGGAAACTGATTTCAGGAGGTAGATTCGAATCGCCTTTAAAGCACAGGAAAAGCGGAAAAACCTCGACAATGATGCCCTTGGCCAAAAAGGGCGTATGCGTTTTTTCCTGAATATATTCAGGAAAAAACGCATACGCCCTTTTTGGCCAACCAAGCAACCTGGAAAGGCAAATCGGCGCTACAAAGAAGTCTCGCTTCCCATCGGTCAAAAGGGCCGTGCTGAATAAAGTGTCCAAACCAGAAAGGCAGGACAGCCATGGAGAAATGGGAGCCTTGCTACGCTGATGGGCTGGATGTAAATTGCCAACAGCCACTCTGGAGAAGTGTTCGGTGTGTCCTGAAACATCTAAAAAACTCAGCTTACAGAGCATAGGGCACTTCCACTCACGGACGTATAAATTGGGAAAACTGAAAATCAGCAAGACACAGGCACCCCAAAGTTTAGGGTTGCTCTGTTGACAAGAACCTCCACATCGATACACCTTAAATATCCCAGGAAAGAGAAAAATGGATAAAGACGTTGTGGTCCTTATGTACAATGGAATATCACTCAGCCATGAAATCAACGTCATAAGGCTACTAGCAGCATGATGAGTGGATTTAGGGACGACGATTCTAAGTGAAAGAAGTCACACAGAAAGAGACACCTATGATAAGATATCACTTATAGAGGGAATGTAAAAACCGCTACACTTGAACTGAATTACAAAACAGAACAGAGTCACACGTTCAAAAAACACACTATGGCTGCTTAACGGGAAAGGTGAGGTGGGGTGATGCATAAAACAAGGGTTTCAAATTAGCTCAGATACCGTTCCGTAAACCCAATATGAAATAGACAAGACCTACTCCTTGCTCAGTGAACTGGACTCAACACCCCGTATTCACCGCACAAGAATATATCTGACTAGTAAGAATCTTAAAACCTATGTATTGATATCTCTCCGTAAGTGAGTCAAGTGGGTGTAAAGCGGCATAAACACAGCAGTGAAAAGCAGCTAAACCCCATTATAAAAATCAACTACTTTTAAAAACCCGTGAAACAAAGACAGTGAAAGAGAGAGAAATTCTTACGAAATTCGTTCAGGGGCTGTGATGCCACCTGGATTGACCATATCTAGACCCACTGCTGATTGAGACATAAGGGTGAACACTCTTGGGGCTGAGAGGTTTGGTGAGGTTGGGTGAGCAAACGCAGACCCTTTAAAGTAATACTGCGTGGTACCCATCCCATGGGTCCCAAATCTCCAGGTTCAAGGGCATCTTCCTACATCGAAAACATGCATGAGAAACCCAGAAGATGGTACACCGTGTGATTGGGAAAGGTTTCCAAAACGCACCTCATTTCTCATCTCCTTGTGCTCGGGTTCGCCATTCCAACCGCTTTACTAGCAATCTCCCTCCTTGGAGAATCAGCACCTTTCACATCCTGTTCCGTACAGGTAGCCATTTGTCCTGAGGATGAACGGGAAGAGGGGGAACCAATGAGAGACTAGCTCTAGGTGTTGGGAAAGGCACAGGTCACTCTATTTTCCCATCAGGAAGAAGAATTAACCACAGGCTCAGCCTGCCCCCCCGGAACCAGAATAGGGCCTGAAGCAATCCTGCGCTTTTGCGGCCTGCTCCCAAAAAAGCGAGTTGAAAAATGGAGCTCAGGGGCACTGCAATTCACAAACCTGCAGAGTTATCAATGATAACTCTCGTCCACAAATATATTGAGGGAAGGCAACGAAGAGGATTTGAAAGCAAGGCAGAATTGCAGGAAACTGATTTCAGGAGGTAGATTCGAATCGCCTTTAAAGCACAGGAAAAGCGGAAAAACCTCGACAATGATGCCCTTGGCCAAAAAGGGCGTATGCGTTTTTTCCTGAATATATTCAGGAAAAAACGCATACGCCCTTTTTGGCCAACCAAGCAACCTGGAAAGGCAAATCGGCGCTACAAAGAAGTCTCGCTTCCATCAGTCAAAAGGGCCGTGCTGAATAAAGTGTCCAAACCAGAAAGGCAGGACAGCCATGGAGAAACGGGAGCCTTGCTACGCTGCTGGGCTGGATGTAAATTGCCAACAGCCACTCTGGAGAAGTGTTCGGTGTGTCCTGAAACATCTAAAAAACTCAGCTTACAGAGCATAGGGCACTTCCACTCACGGGCGTATAAATTGGGAAAACTGAAAATCAGCAAGACACAGGCACCCCAAAGTTTAGGGTTGCTCTGTTGACAAGAACCTCCACATCGATACACCTTAAATATCCCAGGAAAGAGAAAAATGGATAAAGACGTTGTGGTCCTTATGTACAATGGAATATCACTCAGCCATGAAATCAACGTCATAAGGCTACTAGCAGCATGATGAGTGGATTTAGGGACGACGATTCTAAGTGAAATAAGTCACACAGAAAGAGAAACCTATGATAAGATATCACTTATAGAGGGAATGTAAAAACCGCTACACTTGAACTGAATTACAAAACAGAACAGAGTCACACGTTTAGAAAACACACTATGGCTGCTTAACGGGAAAGGTGAGGTGGGGTGATGCATAAAACAAGGGTTTCAAATTAGCTCAGATACCGTTCCGTAAACCCAATATGAAATAGACAAGACCTACTCCTTGCTCAGTGAACTGGACTCAACACCCCGTATTCACCGCACAAGAATATATCTGACTAGTAAGAATCTTAAAACCTATGTATTGATATCTCTCCGTAAGTGAGTCAAGTGGGTGTAAAGCGGCATAAACACAGCAGTGAAAAGCAGCTAAACCCCATTATAAAAATCAACTACTTTTAAAAACCCGTGAAACAAAGACAGTGAAAGAGAGAGAAATTCTTACGAAATTCGTTCAGGGGCTGTGATGCCACCTGGATTGACCATATCTAGACCCACTGCTGATTGAGACATAAGGGTGAACACTCTTGGGGCTGAGAGGTTTGGTGAGGTTGGGTGAGCAAACGCAGACCCTTTAAAGTAATACTGCGTGGTACCCATCCCATGGGTCCCAAATCTCCAGGTTCAAGGGCATCTTCCTACATCGAAAACATGCATGAGAAACCCAGAAGATGGTACACCGTGTGATCGGGAAAGGTTTTCAAAACGCACCTCATTTCTCATCTCCTTGTGCTCGGGTTCGCCATTCCAACCGCTTTACTAGCAATATCCCTCCTTGGAGAACCAGCACCTTTCACCTCCTGTTCCATATAGGTAGCCATTTGTCCTGAGGATGAACGGGAAGAGGGGGAACCAATGAGAGACTAGCTCTAGGTGTTGGGAAAGGCACAGGTCACTCTATTTTCCCATCAGGAAGAAGAATTAACCACAGGCTCAGCCTGCCCCCCCGGAACCAGAATAGGGCCTGAAGCAATCCTGCGCTTTTGCGGCCTGCTCCCAAAAAAGCGAGTTGAAAAATGGAGCTCAGGGGCACTGCAATTCACAAACCTGCAGAGTTATCAATGATAACTCTCGTCCACAAATATATTGAGGGAAGGCAACGAAGAGGATTTGAAAGCAAGGCAGAATTGCAGGAAACTGATTTCAGGAGGTAGATTCGAATCGCTTTTAAAGCACGGGAAAAGCGGCAAAACCTCGACAATGATGCCCTTGGCCAAAAAGGGCGTATGCGTTTTTTCCTGAATATATTCAGGAAAAAACGCATACGCCCTTTTTGGCAAACCAAGCAACCTGGAAAGGCAAGTCGGCGCTACAAAGAAGTCTCGCTTTCCATAGGTCAAACGGGCCGTGCTGAATAAAGTGTCCAAACCAGAAAGGCAGGACAGCCATGGAGAAACGGCAGCCTTGCTACGCTGATGGGCTGGATGTAAATTGCCAACAGCCACTCTGGAGAAGTGTTCGGTGTGTCCTGAAACATCTAAAAAACTCAGCTTACAGAGCATAGGGCACTTCCACTCATGGGCGTATAAATTGGGAAAACTGAAAATCAGCAAGACACAGGCACCCCAAAGTTTAGGGTTGCTCTGTTGACAAGAACCTCCACATCGATACACCTTAAATATCCCAGGAAAGAGAAAAATGGATAAAGACGTTGTGGTCCTTATGTACAATGGAATATCACTCAGCCATGAAATCAACGTCATAAGGCTAGTAGCAGCATGATGAGTGGATTTAGGTACGACGATTCTAAGTGAAATAAGTCACACAGAAAGAGACACCTATGATAAGATATCACTTATAGAGGGAATGTAAAAACCGCTACACTTGAACTGAATTACAAAACAGAACAGAGTCACACGTTTAGAAAACACACTATGGCTGCTTAACGGGAAAGGTGAGGTGGGGTGATGCATAAAACAAGGGTTTCAAATTAGCTCAGATACCGTTCCGTAAACCCAATATGAAATAGACAAGACCTACTCCTTGCTCAGTGAACTGGACTCAACACCCCGTATTCACCGCACAAGAATATATCTGACTAGTAAGAATCTTAAAACTTATGTATTGATATCTCTCCGTAAGTGAGTCAAGTGGGTGTAAAGCGGCATAAACACAGCAGTGAAAAGCAGCTAAACCCCATTATAAAAATCAACTACTTTTAAAAACCCGTGAAACAAAGACAGTGAAAGAGAGAGAAATTCTTACGAAATTCGTTCAGGGGCTGTGATGCCACCTGGATTGACCATATCTAGACCCACTGCTGATTGAGACATAAGGGTGAACACTCTTGGGGCTGAGAGGTTTGGTGAGGTTGGGTGAGCAAACGCAGACCCTTTAAAGTAATACTGCGTGGTACCCATCCCATGGGTCCCAAATCTCCAGGTTCAAGGGCATCTTCCTACATCGAAAACATGCATGAGAAACCCAGAAGATGGTACACCGTGTGATCGGGAAAGGTTTCCAAAACGAACCTCATTTCTCATCTCCTTGTGCTCGGGTTCGCAATTCCAACCGCTTTACTAGCAATATCCCTCCTTGGAGAATCAGCACCTTTCACCTCCTGTTCCGTACAGGTAGCCATTTGTCCTGAGGATGAACGGGAAGAGGGGGAACCAATGAGAGACTAGCTCTAGGTGTTGGGAAAGGCACAGGTCACTCTATTTTCCCATCAGGAAGAAGAATTAACCACAGGCTCACCCTGCCCCCCCGGAACCAGAATAGGGCCTGAAGCAATCCTGCGATTTTGCGGCCTGCTCCCAAAAAAGCGAGTTGAAAAATGGAGCTCAGGGGCACTGCAATTCACAAACCTGCAGAGTTATCAATGATAACTCTCGTCCACAAATATATTGAGGGAAGGCAACGAAGAGGATTTGAAAGCAAGGCAGAATTGCAGGAAACTGATTTCAGGAGGTAGATTCGAATCGCCTTTAAAGCACAGGAAAAGCGGCAAATCCTCGACAATGATGCCCTTGGCCAAAAAGGGCGTATGCGTTTTTTCCTGAATATATTCAGGAAAAAACGCATACGCCCTTTTTGGCCAACCAAGCAACCCTGGAAAGGCAAATCGGCGCTACAAGGAAGTCTCGCTTCCCATCGGTCAAAAGGGCCGTGCTGAATAAAGTGTCAAAACCAGAAAGGCAGGACAGCCATGGAGAAACGGGAGCCTTGCTACGCTGATGGGCTGGATGTAAATTGCCAACAGCCACTCTGGGGAAGTGTTCGGTGTGTCCTGAAACATCTAAAAAACTCAGCTTACAGAGCATAGGGCACTTCCACTCATGGGCGTATAAATTGGGAAAACTGAAAATCAGCAAGACACAGGCACCCCAAAGTTTAGGGTTGCTCTGTTGACAAGAACCTCCACATCGATACACCTTCAATATCCCAGGAAAGAGAAAAATGGATAAAGACGTTGTGGTCCTTATGTACAATGGAATATCACTCAGCCATGAAATCAACGTCATAAGGCTAGTAGCAGCATGATGAGTGGATTTAGGTACGACGATTCTAAGTGAAATAAGTCACACAGAAAGAGACACCTATGATAAGATATCACTTATAGAGGGAATGTAAAAACCGCTACACTTGAACTGAATTACAAAACAGAACAGAGTCACACGTTCAGAAAACACACTATGGCTGCTTAACGGGAAAGGTGAGGTGGGGTGATGCATAAAACAAGGGTTTCAAATTAGCTCAGATACCGTTCCGTAAACCCAATATGAAATAGACAAGACCTACTCCTTGCTCAGTGAACTGGACTCAACACCCCGTATTCACCGCACAAGAATATATCTGACTAGTAAGTATCTTAAAACCTATGTATTGATATCTCTCCGTAAGTGAGTCAAGTGGCTGTAAAGCGGCATAAACACAGCAGTGAAAAGCAGCTAAACCCCATTATAAAAATCAACTACTTTTAAGAACCCGTGAAACAAAGACAGTGAAAGAGAGAGAAATTCTTACGAAATTCGTTTAGGGGCTGTGATGCCACCTGGATTGACCATATCTATACCCACTGCTGATTGAGACATAAGGGTGAACACTCTTGGGGCTGAGAGGTTTGGTGAGGTTGGGTGAGCAAACGCAGACCCTTTAAAGTAATACTGCGTGGTACCCATCCCATGGGTCCCAAATCTCCAGGTTTAAGGGCATCTTCCTACATCGAGAACATGCATGAGAAACCCAGAAGATGGTACACCGTGTGATCGGGAAAGGTTTCCAAAACGCACCTCATTTCTCATCTCCTTGTGCTCGGGTTCGCCATTCCAACCGCTTTACTAGCAATCTCCCTCCTTGGAGAATCAGCACCTTTCACATCCTGTTCCGTACAGGTAGCCATTTGTCCTGAGGATGAACGGGAAGAGGGGGAACCAATGAGAGACTAGCTCTAGGTGTTGGGAAAGGTACAGGTCACTCTATTTTCCCATCAGGAAGAAGAATTAACCACAGGCTCAGCCTGCCCCCCCGGAACCAGAATAGGGCCTGAAGCAATCCTGCGCTTTTGCGGCCTGCTCCCAAAAAAGCGAGTTGAAAAATGGAGCTCAGGGGCACGGCAATTCAAAAACCTGCAGAGTTATCAATGATAACTCTCGTCCACAAATATATTGAGGGAAGGCAACGAAGAGGATTTGAAAGCAAGGCAGAATTGCAGGAAACTGATTTCAGGAGGTAGATTCGAATCGCCTTTAAAGCACAGGAAAAGCGGCAAATCCTCGACAATGATGCCCTTGGCCAAAAAGGGCGTATGCGTTTTTTCCTGAATATATTCAGGAAAAAACGCATACGCCCTTTTTGGCCAACCAAGCAACCCTGGAAAGGCAAATCGGCGCTACAAGGAAGTCTCGCTTCCCATCGGTCAAAAGGGCCGTGCTGAATAAAGTGTCAAAACCAGAAAGGCAGGACAGCCATGGAGAAACGGGAGCCTTGCTACGCTGATGGGCTGGATGTAAATTGCCAACAGCCACTCTGGGGAAGTGTTCGGTGTGTCCTGAAACATCTAAAAAACTCAGCTTACAGAGCATAGGGCACTTCCACTCATGGGCGTATAAATTGGGAAAACTGAAAATCAGCAAGACACAGGCACCCCAAAGTTTAGGGTTGCTCTGTTGACAAGAACCTCCACATCGATACACCTTCAATATCCCAGGAAAGAGAAAAATGGATAAAGACGTTGTGGTCCTTATGTACAATGGAATATCACTCAGCCATGAAATCAACGTCATAAGGCTAGTAGCAGCATGATGAGTGGATTTAGGTACGACGATTCTAAGTGAAATAAGTCACACAGAAAGAGACACCTATGATAAGATATCACTTATAGAGGGAATGTAAAAACCGCTACACTTGAACTGAATTACAAAACAGAACAGAGTCACACGTTCAGAAAACACACTATGGCTGCTTAACGGGAAAGGTGAGGTGGGGTGATGCATAAAACAAGGGTTTCAAATTAGCTCAGATACCGTTCCGTAAACCCAATATGAAATAGACAAGACCTACTCCTTGCTCAGTGAACTGGACTCAACACCCCGTATTCACCGCACAAGAATATATCTGACTAGTAAGTATCTTAAAACCTATGTATTGATATCTCTCCGTAAGTGAGTCAAGTGGCTGTAAAGCGGCATAAACACAGCAGTGAAAAGCAGCTAAACCCCATTATAAAAATCAACTACTTTTAAGAACCCGTGAAACAAAGACAGTGAAAGAGAGAGAAATTCTTACGAAATTCGTTTAGGGGCTGTGATGCCACCTGGATTGACCATATCTATACCCACTGCTGATTGAGACATAAGGGTGAACACTCTTGGGGCTGAGAGGTTTGGTGAGGTTGGGTGAGCAAACGCAGACCCTTTAAAGTAATACTGCGTGGTACCCATCCCATGGGTCCCAAATCTCCAGGTTTAAGGGCATCTTCCTACATCGAGAACATGCATGAGAAACCCAGAAGATGGTACACCGTGTGATCGGGAAAGGTTTCCAAAACGCACCTCATTTCTCATCTCCTTGTGCTCGGGTTCGCCATTCCAACCGCTTTACTAGCAATCTCCCTCCTTGGAGAATCAGCACCTTTCACATCCTGTTCCGTACAGGTAGCCATTTGTCCTGAGGATGAACGGGAAGAGGGGGAACCAATGAGAGACTAGCTCTAGGTGTTGGGAAAGGTACAGGTCACTCTATTTTCCCATCAGGAAGAAGAATTAACCACAGGCTCAGCCTGCCCCCCCGGAACCAGAATAGGGCCTGAAGCAATCCTGCGCTTTTGCGGCCTGCTCCCAAAAAAGCGAGTTGAAAAATGGAGCTCAGGGGCACGGCAATTCAAAAACCTGCAGAGTTATCAATGATAACTCTCGTCCACAAATATATTGAGGGAAGGCAACGAAGAGGATTTGAAAGCAAGACAGAATTGCAGGAAACTGATTTCAGGAGGTAGATTCGAATCGCCTTTAAAGCACAGGAAAAGCGGAAAAACCTCGACAATGATGCCCTTGGCCAAAAAGGGCGTATGCGTTTTTTCCTGAATATATTTAGGAAAAAACGCATACGCCCTTTTTGGCCAACCAAGCAACCTGGAAAGCCAAATCGGCGCTACAAAGAAGTCTCGCTTCCCATCGGTCAAAAGGGCCGTGCTGAATAAAGTGTCCAAACCAGAAAGGCAGGACAGCCATGGAGAAATGGGAGCCTTGCTACGCTGATGGGCTGGATGTAAATTGCCAACAGCCACTCTGGAGAAGTGTTCGGTGTGTCCTGAAACATCTAAAAAACTCAGCTTACAGAGCATAGGGCACTTCCACTCATGGGCGTATAAATTGGGAAAACTGAAAATCAGCAAGACACAGGCACCCCAAAGTTTAGGGTTGCTCTGTTGACAAGAACCTCCACATCGATACACCTTAAATATCCCAGGAAAGAGAAAAATGGATAAAGACGTTGTGGTCCTTATGTACAATGGAATATCACTCAGCCATGAAATCAACGTCATAAGGCTAGTAGCAGCATGATGAGTGGATTTAGGGACGACGATTCTAAGTGAAATAAGTCACACAGAAAGAGACACCTATGATAAGATATCACTTATAGAGGGAATGTAAAAACCGCTACACTTGAACTGAATTACAAAACAGAACAGAGTCACACGTTTAGAAAACACACTATGACTGCTTAACGGGAAAGGTGAGGTGAGGTGATGCATAAAACAAGGGTTTCAAATTAGCTCAGATACCGTTCCGTAAACCCAATATGAAATAGACAAGACCTACTCCTTGCTCAGTGAACTGGACTCAACACCCCGTATTCACCGCACAAGAATATATCTGACTAGTAAGAATCTTAAAACCTATGTATTGATATCTCTCCGTAAGTGAGTCAAGTGGGTGTAAAGCGGCATAAACACAGCAGTGAAAAGCAGCTAAACCCCATTATAAAAATCAACTACTTTTAAAAACCCGTGAAACAAAGACAGTGAAATAGAGAGAAATTCTTACGAAATTTGTTCAGGGGCTGTGATGCCACCTGGATTGACCATATCTAGACCCACTGCTGATTGAGACATAAGGGTGGACACTCTTGGGGCTGAGAGGTTTGGTGAGGTTGGGTGAGCAAACGCAGACCCTTTAAAGTAATACTGCGTGGTATCCATCCCATGGGTCCCAAATCTCCAGGTTCAAGGGCATCTTCCTACATCAAAAACATGCATGAGAAACCCAGAAGATGGTACACCGTGTGATCGGGAAAGGTTTCCAAAACGCACCTCATTTCTCATCTCCTTGTGCTCGGGTTCGCCATTCCAACCGCTTTACTAGCAATCTCCCTCCTTGGAGAATCAGCACCTTTCACATCCTGTTCCGTACAGGTAGCCATTTGTCCTGAGGATGAACGGGAAGAGGGGGAACCAATGAGAGACTAGCTCTAGGTGTTGGGAAAGGCACAGGTCACTCTATTTTCCCATCAGGAAGAAGAATTAACCACAGGCTCAGCCTGCCCCCCCGGAACCAGAATAGGGCCTGAAGCAATCCTGCGCTTTTGCGGCCTGCTCCCAAAAAAGCGAGTTGAAAAATGGAGCTCAGGGGCACTGCAATTCACAAACCTGCAGAGTTATCAATGATAACTCTCGTCCACAAATATATTGAGGGAAGGCAACGAAGAGGATTTGAAAGCAAGGCAGAATTGCAGGAAACTGATTTCAGGAGGTAGATTCGAATCGCTTTTAAAGCACGGGAAAAGCGGCAAAACCTCGACAATGATGCCCTTGGCCAAAAAGGGCGTATGCGTTTTTTCCTGAATATATTCAGGAAAAAACGCATACGCCCTTTTTGGCCAACCAAGCAACCTGGAAAGGCAAGTCGGCGCTACAAAGAAGTCTCGCTTTCCATAGGTCAAACGGGCCGTGCTGAATAAAGTGTCCAAACCAGAAAGGCAGGACAGCCATGGAGAAACGGCAGCCTTGCTACGCTGATGGGCTGGATGTAAATTGCCAACAGCCACTCTGGAGAAGTGTTCGGTGTGTCCTGAAACATCTAAAAAACTCAGCTTACAGAGCATAGGGCACTTCCACTCATGGGCGTATAAATTGGGAAAACTGAAAATCAGCAAGACACAGGCACCCCAAAGTTTAGGGTTGCGCTGTTGACAAGAACTTCCACATCGATACACCTTAAATATCCCAGGAAAGAGAAAAATGGATAAAGACGTTGTGGTCCTTATGTACAATGGAATATCACTCAGCCATGAAATCAACGTCATAAGGCTAGTAGCAGCATGATGAGTGGATTTAGGTACGACGATTCTAAGTGAAATAAGTCACACAGAAAGAGACACCTATGATAAGATATCACTTATAGAGGGAATGTAAAAACCGATACACTTGAACTGAATTACAAAACAGAACAGAGTCACACGTTTAGAAAACACACTATGGTTGCTTAACGGGAAAGGTGAGGTGGGGTGATGCATAAAACAAGGGTTTCAAATTAGCTCAGATACCGTTCCGTAAACCCAATATGAAATAGACAAGACCTACTCCTTGCTCAGTGAACTGGACTCAACACCCCGTATTCACCGCACAAGAATATATCTGACTAGTAAGAATCTTAAAACCTATGTATTGATAACTCTCCGTAAGTGAGTCAAGTGGGTGTAAAGCGGCATAAACACAGCAGTGAAAAGCAGCTAAACCCCATTATAAAAATCAACTACTTTTAAAAACCCGTGAAACAAAGACAGTGAAAGAGAGAGAAATTCTTACAAAATTCGTTCAGGGGCTGTGATACCACCTGGATTGATCATATCTAGACCCACAGCTGATTGAGACATAAGGGTGTACACTCTTGCGGCTTAGAGGTTTGGTGAGTTTGGGTGAGCAAACGCAGACCCTTTAAAGTAATACTGCGGGGTACCCATCCCATGGGTCCCAAATCTCCAGGTTCAAGGGCATCTTCCTACATCGAGAACATGCATGAGAAACCCAGAAGATGGTACACCGTGTGATCGGGAAAGGTTTCCAAAACGCACCTCATTTCTCATCTCCTTGTGCTCGGGTTCGCCATTCCAACCGCTTTACTAGCAATCTCCCTCCTTGGAGAATCAGCACCTTTCACCTCCTGTTCCGTACAGGTAGCCATTTGTCCTGAGGATGAACGGGAAGAGGGGGAACCAATGAGAGACTAGCTCTAGGTGTTGGGAAAGGTACAGGTCACTCTATTTTCCCATCAGGAAGAAGAATTAACCACAGGCTCACCCTGCCCCCCCGGAACCAGAATAGGGCCTGAAGCAATCCTGCGCTTTTGCGGCCTGCTCCCAAAAAAGCGAGTTGAAAAATGGAGCTCAGGGGCACTGCAATTCAAAAACCTGCAGAGTTATCAATGATAACTCTCGTCCACAAATATATTGAGGGAAGGCAACGAAGAGGATTTGAAAGCATGGCAGAATTGCAGGAAACTGATTTCAGGAGGTAGATTCGAATCGCCTTTAAAGCACAGGAAAAGCGGAAAAACCTCGACAATGATGCCCTTGGCCAAAAAGGGCGTATGCGTTTTTTCCTGAATATATTCAGGAAAAAACGCATACGCCCTTTTTGGCCAACCAAGCAACCTGGAAAGGCAAATCGGCGCTACAAAGAAGTCTCGCTTCCCATCGGTCAAAAGGGCCGTGCTGAATAAAGTGTCCAAACCAGAAAGGCAGGACAGCCATGGAGAAACGGGAGCCTTGCTACGCTGATGGGCTGGATGTAAATTGCCAACAGCCACTCTGGAGAAGTGTTCGGTGTGTCCTGAAACATCTAAAAAACTCAGCTTACAGAGCATAGGGCACTTCCACTCACGGGCGTATAAATTGGGAAAACTGAAAATCAGCAAGACACAGGCACCCCAAAGTTTAGGGTTGCTCTGTTGACAAGAACCTCCACATCGATACACCTTAAATATCCCAGGAAAGAGAAAAATGGATAAAGACGTTGTGGTCCTTATGTACAATGGAATATCACTCAGCCATGAAATCAACGTCATAAGGCTAGTAGCAGCATGATGAGTGGATTTAGGGACGACGATTCTAAGTGAAATAAGTCACACAGAAAGAGACACCTATGATAAGATATCACTTATAGAGGGAATGTAAAAACCGCTACACTTGAACTGAATTACAAAACAGAACAGAGCCACACGTTTAGAAAACACACTATGGCTGCTTAACGGGAAAGGTGAGGTGGGGTGATGCATAAAACAAGGGTTTCAAATTAGCTTAGATACCGTTCCGTAAACCCAATATGAAATAGACAAGACCTACTCCTTGCTCAGTGAACTGGACTCAACACCCCGTATTCACCGCACAAGAATATATCTGACTAGTAAGAATCTTAAAACCTATGTATTGATATCTCTCCGTAAGTGAGTCAAGTGGGTGTAAAGCGGCATAAACACAGCAGTGAAAAGCAGCTAAACCCCATTATAAAAATCAACTACTTTTAAAAACCCGTGAAACAAAGACAGTGAAAGAGAGAGAAATTCTTACGAAATTCGTTCAGGGGCTGTGATGCCACCTGGATTGATCATATCTAGACCCACTGCTGATTGAGACATAAGGGTGAACACTCTCGGGGCTGAGAGGTTTGGTGAGGTTGGGTGAGCAAACGCAGACCCTTTAAAGTAATACTGCGGGGTACCCATCCCATGGGTCCCAAATCTCCAGGTTCAAGGGCATCTTCCTACATCGAAAACATGCATGAGAAACCCAGAAGATGGTACACCGTGTGATCGGGAAAGGTTTTCAAAACGCACCTCATTTCTCATCTCCTTTTGCTCGGGTTTGCAATTCCAACCGCTTTACTAGCAATATCCCTCCTTGGAGAATCAGCACCTTTCACCTCCTGTTCCGTACAGGTAGCCATTTGTCCTGAGGATGAACGGGAAGAGGGGGAACCAATGAGAGACTAGCTCTAGGTGTTGGGAAAGGCACAGGTCACTCTATTTTCCCATCAGGAAGAAGAATTAACCACAGGCTCACCCTGCCCCCCCGGAACCAGAATAGGGCCTGAAGCAATCCTGCGCTTTTGCGGCCTGCTCCCAAAAAAGCGAGTTGAAAAATGGAGTTCAGGGGCACTGCAATTCAAAAACCTGCAGAGTTATCAATGATAACTCTCGTCCACAAATATATTGAGGGAAGGCAACGAAGAGGATTTGAAAGCAAGGCAGAATTGCAGGAAACTGATTTCAGCAGGTAGATTCGAATCGCCTTAAAGCACAGGAAAAGCGGAAAAACCTCGACAATGATGCCCTTGGCCAAAAAGGGCGTATGCGTTTTTTCCTGAATATATTCAGGAAAAAACGCATACGCCCTTTTTGGCCAACCAAGCAACCTGGAAAGGCAAATCGGCGCTACAAAGAAGTCTCGCTTCCCATCGGTCAAAAGGGCCGTGCTGAATAAAGTGTCCAAACCAGAAAGGCAGGACAGCCATGGAGAAACGGGAGCCTTGCTACGCTGATGGGCTGGATGTAAATTGCCAACAGCCACTCTGGAGAAGTGTTCGGTGTGTCCTGAAACATCTAAAAAACTCAGCTTACAGAGCATAGGGCACTTCCACTCATGGGCGTATAAATTGGGAAAACTGAAAATCAGCAAGACACAGGCACCCCAAAGTTTAGGGTTGCTCTGTTGACAAGAACCTCCACATCGATACACCTTAAATATCCCAGGAAAGAGAAAAATGGATAAAGACGTTGTGGTCCTTATGTACAATGGAATATCACTCAGCCATGTAATCAACGTCATAAGGCTAGTAGCAGCATGATGAGTGGATTTAGGTACGACGATTCTAAGTGAAATAAGTCACACAGAAAGAGACACCTATGATAAGATATCACTTATAGAGGGAATGTAAAAACCGCTACACTTGAACTGAATTACAAAACAGAACAGAGTCACACGTTTAGAAAACACACTATGGCTGCTTAACGGGAAAGGTGAGGTGGGGTGATGCATAAAACAAGGGTTTCAAATTAGCTCAGATACCGTTCCGTAAACCCAATATGAAATAGACAAGACCTACTCCTTGCTCAGTGAACTGGACTCAACACCCCATATTCACCGCACAAGAATATATCTGACTAGTAAGAATCTTAAAACCTATGTATTGATATCTCTCCGTAAGTGAGTCAAGTGGGTGTAAAGCGGCATAAACACAGCAGTGAAAAGCAGCTAAACCCCATTATAAAAATCAACTACTTTTAAAAACCCGTGAAACAAAGACAGTGAAAGAGAGAGAAATTCTTACAAAATTCGTTCAGGGGCTGTGATACCACCTGGATTGATCATATCTAGACCCACAGCTGATTGAGACATAAGGGTGTACACTCTTGCGGCTTAGAGGTTTGGTGAGGTTTGGTGAGCAAACGCAGACCCTTTAAAGTAATACTGCGGGGTACCCATCCCATGGGTCCCAAATCTCCAGGTTCAAGGGCATCTTCCTACATCGAAAACATGCATGAGAAACCCAGAAGATGGTACACCGTGTGATCGGGAAAGGTTTTCAAAACGCACCTCATTTCTCATCTCCTTGTGCTCGGGTTCGCCATTCCAACCGCTTTACTAGCAATCTCCCTCCTTGGAGAATCAGCACCTTTCACCTCCTGTTCCGTACAGGTAGCCATTTGTCCTGAGGATGAACGGGAAGAGGGGGAACCAATGAGAGACTAGCTCTAGGTGTTGGGAAAGGTACAGGTCACTCTATTTTCCCATCAGGAAGAAGAATTAACCACAGGCTCAGCCTGCCCCCCCGGAACCAGAATAGGGCCTGAAGCAATCCTGCGCTTTTGCGGCCTGCTCCCAAAAAAGCGAGTTGAAAAATGGATCTCAGGGGCACTGCAATTCACAAACCTGCAGAGTTATCAATGATAACTCTCGTCCACAAATATATTGAGGGAAGGCAACGAAGAGGATTTGAAAGCAAGGCAAAATTGCAGGAAACTGATTTCAGGAGGTAGATTCGAATCGCTTTTAAAGCACAGGAAAAGCGGCAAAACCTCGACAATGATGCCCTTGGCCAAAAAGGGCGTATGCGTTTATTCCTGAATATATTCAGGAAAAAACGCATACGCCCTTTTTGGCCAACCAAGCAACCTGGAAAGGCAAATCGGCGCTACAAAGAAGTCTCGCTTCCCATCGGTCAAAAGGGCCGTGCTGAATAAAGTGTCCAAACCAGAAAGGCAGGACAGCCATGGAGAAACGGGAGCCTTGCTACGCTGATGGGCTGGATGTAAATTGCCAACAGCCACTCTGGAGAAGTGTTCGGTGTGTCCTGAAACATCTAAAAAACTCAGCTTACAGAGCATAGGGCACTTCCACTCATGGGCGTATAAATTGGGAAAACTGAAAATCAGCAAGACACAGGCACCCCAAAGTTTAGGGTTGCTCTGTTGACAAGAACCTCCACATCGATACACCTTAAATATCCCAGGAAAGAGAAAAATGGATAAAGACGTTGTGGTCCTTATGTACAATGGAATATCACTCAGCCATGAAATCAACGTCATAAGGCTAGTAGCAGCATGATGAGTGGATTTAGGTACGACGATTCTAAGTGAAATAAGTCACACAGAAAGAGACACCTATGATAAGATATCACTTATAGAGGGAATGTAAAAACCGCTACACTTGAACTGAATTACAAAACAGAACAGAGTCACACGTTTAGAAAACACACTATGGCTGCTTAACGGGAAAGGTGAGGTGGGGTGATGCATAAAACAAGGGTTTCAAATTAGCTCAGATACCGTTCCGTAAACCCAATATGTAATAGACAAGACCTACTCCTTGCTCAGTGAACTGGACTCAACACCCCGTATTCACCGCACAAGAATATATCTGACTAGTAAGAATCTTAAAACCTATGTATTGATATCTCTCCGTAAGTGAGTCAAGTGGGTGTAAAGCGGCATAAACACAGCAGTGAAAAGCAGCTAAACCCCATTATAAAAATCAACTACTTTTAAAAACCCGTGAAACAAAGACAGTGAAAGAGAGAGAAATTCTTACGAAATTCGTTCAGGGGCTGTGATGCCACCTGGATTGATCATATCTAGACCCACTGCTGATTGAGACATAAGGGTGAACACTCTTGGGGCTGAGAGGTTTGGTGAGGTTGGGTGAGCAAACGCAGACCCTTTAAAGTAATACTGCGGGGTACCCATCCCATGGGTCCCAAATCTCCAGGTTCAAGGGCATCTTCCTACATCGAAAACATGCATGAGAAACCCAGAAGATGGTACACCGTGTGATCGGGAAAGGTTTTCAAAACGCACCTCATTTCTCATCTCCTTTTGCTCGGGTTTGCAATTCCAACCGCTTTACTAGCAATATCCCTCCTTGGAGAATCAGCACCTTTCACCTCCTGTTCCGTACAGGTAGCCATTTGTCCTGAGGATGAACGGGAAGAGGGGGAACCAATGAGAGACTAGCTCTAGGTGTTGGGAAAGGCACAGGTCACTCTATTTTCCCATCAGGAAGAAGAATTAACCACAGGCTCACCCTGCCCCCCCGGAACCAGAATAGGGCCTGAAGCAATCCTGCGCTTTTGCGGCCTGCTCCCAAAAAAGCGAGTTGAAAAATGGAGTTCAGGGGCACTGCAATTCAAAAACCTGCAGAGTTATCAATGATAACTCTCGTCCACAAATATATTGAGGGAAGGCAACGAAGAGGATTTGAAAGCAAGGCAGAATTGCAGGAAACTGATTTCAGCAGGTAGATTCGAATCGCCTTTAAAGCACAGGAAAAGCGGAAAAACCTCGACAATGATGCCCTTGGCCAAAAAGGGCGTATGCGTGTTTTCCTGAATATATTCAGGAAAAAACGCATACGCCCTTTTTGGCCAACCAAGCAACCTGGAAAGGCAAATCGGCGCTACAAAGAAGTCTCGCTTCCCATCGGTCAAAAGGGCCGTGCTGAATAAAGTGTCCAAACCAGAAAGGCAGGACAGCCATGGAGAAACGGGAGCCTTGCTACGCTGATGGGCTGGATGTAAATTGCCAACAGCCACTCTGGAGAAGTGTTCGGTGTGTCCTGAAACATCTAAAAAACTCAGCTTACAGAGCATAGGGCACTTCCACTCATGGGCGTATAAATTGGGAAAACTGAAAATCAGCAAGACACAGGCACCCCAAAGTTTAGGGTTGCTCTGTTGACAAGAACCTCCACATCGATACACCTTAAATATCCCAGGAAAGAGAAAAATGGATAAAGACGTTGTGGTCCTTATGTACAATGGAATATCACTCAGCCATGAAATCAACGTCATAAGGCTAGTAGCAGCATGATGAGTGGATTTAGGTACGACGATTCTAAGTGAAATAAGTCACACAGAAAGAGACACCTATGATAAGATATCACTTATAGAGGGAATGTAAAAACCGCTACACTTGAACTGAATTACAAAACAGAACAGAGTCACACGTTTAGAAAACACACTATGGCTGCTTAACGGGAAAGGTGAGGTGGGGTGATGCATAAAACAAGGGTTTCAAATTAGCTCAGATACCGTTCCGTAAACCCAATATGAAATAGACAAGACCTACTCCTTGCTCCGTGAACTGGACTCAACACCCCATATTCACCGCACAAGAATATATCTGACTAGTAAGAATCTTAAAACCTATGTATTGATATCTCTCCGTAAGTGAGTCAAGTGGGTGTAAAGCGGCATAAACACAGCAGTGAAAAGCAGCTAAACCCCATTATAAAAATCAACTACTTTTAAAAACCCGTGAAACAAAGACAGTGAAAGAGAGAGAAATTCTTACAAAATTCGTTCAGGGGCTGTGATACCACCTGGATTGATCATATCTAGACCCACAGCTGATTGAGACATAAGGGTGTAAACTCTTGCGGCTTAGAGGTTTGGTGAGGTTTGGTGAGCAAACGCAGACCCTTTAAAGTAATACTGCGGGGTACCCATCCCATGGGTCCCAAATCTCCAGGTTCAAGGGCATCTTCCTACATCGAAAACATGCATGAGAAACCCAGAAGATGGTACACCGTGTGATCGGGAAAGGTTTTCAAAACGCACCTCATTTCTCATCTCCTTGTGCTCGGGTTCGCCATTCCAACCGCTTTACTAGCAATCTCCCTCCTTGGAGAATCAGCACCTTTCACCTCCTGTTCCGTACAGGTAGCCATTTGTCCTGAGGATGAACGGGAAGAGGGGGAACCAATGAGAGACTAGCTCTAGGTGTTGGGAAAGGTACAGGTCACTCTATTTTCCCATCAGGAAGAAGAATTAACCACAGGCTCAGCCTGCCCCCCCGGAACCAGAATAGGGCCTGAAGCAATCCTGCGCTTTTGCGGCCTGCTCCCAAAAAAGCGAGTTGAAAAATGGAGCTCAGGGGCACTGCAATTCACAAACCTGCAGAGTTATCAATGATAACTCTCGTCCACAAATATATTGAGGGAAGGCAACGAAGAGGATTTGAAAGCAAGGCAAAATTGCAGGAAACTGATTTCAGGAGGTAGATTCGAATCGCTTTTAAAGCACAGGAAAAGCGGCAAAACCTCGACAATGATGCCCTTGGCCAAAAAGGGCGTATGCGTTTATTCCTGAATATATTCAGGAAAAAACGCATACGCCCTTTTTGGCCAACCAAGCACCCTGGAAAGGCAAATCGGCGCTACAAAGAAGTCTCGCTTCCCATCGGTCAAAAGGGCCGTGCTGAATAAAGTGTCCAAACCAGAAAGGCAGGACAGCCATGGAGAAACGGGAGCCTTGCTACGCTGATGGGCTGGATGTAAATTGCCAACAGCCACTCTGGAGAAGTGTTCGGTGTGTCCTGAAACATCTAAAAAACTCAGCTTACAGAGCATAGGGCACTTCCACTCATGGGCGTATAAATTGGGAAAACTGAAAATCAGCAAGACACAGGCACCCCAAAGTTTAGGGTTGCTCTGTTGACAAGAACCTCCACATCGATACACCTTAAATATCCCAGGAAAGAGAAAAATGGATAAAGACGTTGTGGTCCTTATGTACAATGGAATATCACTCAGCCATGAAATCAACGTCATAAGGCTAGTAGCAGCATGATGAGTGGATTTAGGTACGACGATTCTAAGTGAAATAAGTCACACAGAAAGAGACACCTATGATAAGATATCACTTATAGAGGGAATGTAAAAACCGCTACACTTGAACTGAATTACAAAACAGAACAGAGTCACACGTTTAGAAAACACACTATGGCTGCTTAACGGGAAAGGTGAGGTGGGGTGATGCATAAAACAAGGGTTTCAAATTAGCTCAGATACCGTTCCGTAAACCCAATATGAAATAGACAAGACCTACTCCTTGCTCAGTGAACTGGACTCAACACCCCATATTCACCGCACAAGAATATATCTGACTAGTAAGAATCTTAAAACCTATGTATTGATATCTCTCCGTAAGTGAGTCAAGTGGGTGTAAAGCGGCATAAACACAGCAGTGAAAAGCAGCTAAACCCCATTATAAAAATCAACTACTTTTAAAAACCCGTGAAACAAAGACAGTGAAAGAGAGAGAAATTCTTACAAAATTCGTTCAGGGGCTGTGATACCACCTGGATTGATCATATCTAGACCCACAGCTGATTGAGACATAAGGGTGTACACTCTTGCGGCTTAGAGGTTTGGTGAGGTTGGGAGAGCAAACACAGACCCTTTAAAGTAATACTGCGGGGTACCCATCCCATGGGTCCCAAATCTCCAGGTTCAAGGGCATCTTCCTACATCGAAAACATGCATGAGAAACCCAGAAGATGGTACACCGTGTGATCGGGAAAGGTTTTCAAAACGCACCTCATTTCTCATCTCCTTGTGCTCGGGTTCGCCATTCCAACCGCTTTACTAGCAATATCCCTCCTTGGAGAATGAGCACCTTTCACCTCCTGTTTCATACAGGTAGCCATTTGTCCTGAGGATGAACGGGAAGAGGGGGAACCAATGAGAGACTAGCTCTAGGTGTTGGGAAAGGCACAGGTCACTCTATTTTCCCATCAGGAAGAAGAATTAACCACAGGCTCACCCTGCCCCCCCGGAACCAGAATAGGGCCTGAAGCAATCCTGCGCTTTTGCGGCCTGCTCCCAAAAAAGCGAGTTGAAAAATGGAGCTCAGGGGCACTGCAATTCAAAAACCTGCAGAGTTATCAATGATAACTCTCGTCCACAAATATATTGAGGGAAGACAACGAAGAGGATTTGAAAGCAAGGCAGAATTGCAGGAAACTGATTTCAGGAGGTAGATTCGAATCGCTTTTAAAGCACAGGAAAAGCGGCAAAACCTCGACAATGAAGCCCTTGGCCAAAAAGGGCGTATGCGTTTTTTCCTGAATATATTCAGGAAAAAACGCATACCCCCTTTTTGGCCAACCAAGCAACCTGGAAAGGCAAATCGGCGCTATAAAGAAGTCTCGCTTCCCATAGGTCAAAAGGGCCGTGCTGAATAAAGTGTCCAAACCAGAAAGGCAGGACAGCCATGGAGAAACGGGAGCCTTGCTACGCTGATGGGCTGGATGTAAATTGCCAACAGCCACTCTGGAGAAGTGTTCGGTGTGTCCTGAAACATCTAAAAAACTCAGCTTACAGAGCATAGGGCACTTCCACTCATGGGCGTATAAATTGGGAAAACTGAAAATCAGCAAGACACAGGCACCCCAAAGTTTAGGGTTGCTCTGTTGACAAGAACTTCCACATCGATACACCTTAAATATCCTAGGAAAGAGAAAAATGGATAAAGACGTTGTGGTCCTTATGTACAATGGAATATCACTCAGCCATGAAATCAACGTCATAAGGCTACTAGCAGCATGATGAGTGGATTTAGGGACGACGATTCTAAGTGAAATAAGTCACACAGAAAGAGACACTTATGATAAGATATCACTTATAGAGGGAATGTAAAAACCGCTACACTTGAACTGAATTACAAAACAGAACAGAGTCACACGTTCAGAAAACACACTATGGCTGCTTAACGGGAAAGGTGAGGTGGGGTGATGCATAAAACAAGGGTTTCAAATTAGCTCAGATACCGTTCCGTAAACCCAATATGAAATAGACAAGACCTACTCCTTGCTCAGTGAACTGGACTCAACACCCCGTATTCACCGCACAAGAATATATCTGACTAGTAATAATCTTAAAACCTATGTATTGATATCTCTCCGTAAGTGAGTCAAGTGGGTGTAAAGCGGCATAAACACAGCAGTGAAAAGCAGCTAAACCCCATTATAAAAATCAACTACTTTTAAAAACCCGTGAAACAAAGACAGTGAAAGAGAGAGAAATTCTTACGAAATTCGTTCACGGGCTGTGATGCCACCTGGATTGACCATATCTAGACCCACTGCTGATTGAGACATAAGGGTGAACACTCTTGGGGCTGAGAGGTTTGGTGAGGTTGGGTGAGCAAACGCAGACCCTTTAAAGTAATACTGCGTGGTATCCATCCCATGGGTCCCAAATCTCCAGGTTCAAGGGCATCTTCCTACATCGAAAACATGCATGAGAAACCCAGAAGATGGTACACCGTGTGATCGGGAAAGGTTTCCAAAACGCACCTCATTTCACATCTCCTTGTGCTCGGGTTCCCCATTCCAACCGCTTTACTAGCAATCTCCCTCCTTGGAGAATCAGCACCTTTCACATCCTGTTCCATACAGGTAGCCATTTGTCCTGAGGATGAAGGGGAAGAGGGGGAACCAATGACAGACTAGCTCTAGGTGTTGGGAAAGGTACAGGTCACTCTATTTTCCCATTAGGAAGAAGAATTAACCACAGGCTCAGCCTGCCGCCCCGGAACCAGAATAGGGCCTGAAGCAATCCTGCGCTTTTGCGGCCTGCTCCCAAAAAAGCGAGTTGAAAAATGGAGCTCAGGGGCACTGCAATTCACAAACCTGCAGAGTTATCAATGATAACTCTCGTCCACAAATATATTGAGGGAAGGCAACGAAGAGGATTTGAAAGCAAGGCAGAATTGCAGGAAACTGATTTCAGGAGGTAGATTCGAATCGCCTTTAAAGCACAGGAAAAGCGGCAAAACCTCGACAATGATGCCCTTGGCCAAGAAGGGCGTATGCGTTTTTTCCTGAATATATTCAGGAAAAAACGCATACGCCCTTTTTGGCCAACCAAGCAACCTGGAAAGGCAAATCGGCGCTACAAAGAAGTCTCGCTTCCCATCGGTCAAAAGGGCCGTGCTGAATAAAGTGTCCAAACCAGAAAGGCAGGACAGCCATGGAGAAACGGGAGCCTTGCTACGCTGATGGGCTGGATGTAAATTGCCAACAGCCACTCTGGAGAAGTGTTCGGTGTGTCCTGAAACATCTAAAAAACTCAGCTTACAGAGCATAGGGCACTTCCACTCATGGGCGTATAAATTGGGAAAACTGAAAATCAGCAAGACACAGGCACCCCAAAGTTTAGGGTTGCTCTGTTGACAAGAACCTCCACATCGATACACCTTAAATATCCCAGGAAAGAGAAAAATGGATAAAGACGTTGTGGTCCTTATGTACAATGGAATATCACTCAGCCATGAAATCAACGTCATAAGGCTACTAGCAGCATGATGAGTGGATTTAGGGACGACGATTCGAAGTGAAATAAGTCACACAGAAAGAGACACCTATGATAAGATATCACTTATAGAGGGAATGTAAAAACCGCTACACTTGAACTGAATTACAAAACAGAACAGAGTCACACGTTTAGAAAACACACTATGGCTGCTTAACGGGAAAGGTGAGGTGGGGTGATGCATAAAACAAGGGTTTCAAATTAGCTCAGATACCGTTCCGTAAACCCAATATGAAATAGACAAGACCTACTCCTTGCTCAGTGAACTGGACTCAACACCCCATATTCACCGCACAAGAATATATCTGACTAGTAAGAATCTTAAAACCTATGTATTGATATCTCTCCGTAAGTGAGTCAAGTGGGTGTAAAGCGGCATAAACACAGCAGTGAAAAGCAGCTAAACCCCATTATAAAAATCAACTACTTTTAAAAACCCGTGAAACAAAGACAGTGAAAGAGAGAGAAATTCTTACAAAATTCGTTCAGGGGCTGTGATACCACCTGGATTGATCATATCTAGACCCACAGCTGATTGAGACATAAGGGTGTACACTCTTGCGGCTTAGAGGTTTGGTGAGGTTTGGTGAGCAAACGCAGACCCTTTAAAGTAATACTGCGAGGTACCCATCCCATGGGTCCCAAATCTCCAGGTTCAAGGGCATCTTCCTACATCGAAAACATGCATGAGAAACCCAGAAGATGGTACACCGTGTGATCGGGAAAGGTTTTCAAAACGCACCTCATTTCTCATCACCTTGTGCTCGGGTTCGCCATTCCAACCGCTTTACTAGCAATCTCCCTCCTTGGAGAATCAGCACCTTTCACCTCCTGTTCCGTACAGGTAGCCATTTGTCCTGAGGATGAACGGGAAGAGGGGGAACCAATGAGAGACTAGCTCTAGGTGTTGGGAAAGGTACAGGTCACTCTATTTTCCCATCAGGAAGAAGAATTAACCACAGGCTCAGCCTGCCCCCCCGGAACCAGAATAGGGCCTGAAGCAATCCTGCGCTTTTGCGGCCTGCTCCCAAAAAAGCGAGTTGAAAAATGGAGCTCAGGGGCACTGCAATTCAAAAACCTGCAGAGTTATCAATGATAACTCTCGTCCACAAATATATTGAGGGAAGGCAACGAAGATTATTTGAAAGCAAGGCAAAATTGCAGGAAACTGATTTCAGGAGGTAGATTCGAATCGCTTTTAAAGCACAGGAAAAACGGCAAAACCTCGACAATGATGCCCTTGGCCAAAAAGGGCGTATGCGTTTATTCCTGAATATATTCAGGAAAAAATGCATACGCCCTTTTTGGCCAACCAAGCAACCTGGAAAGGCAAATCGGCGCTACAAAGAAGTCTCGCTTCCCATCGGTCAAAAGGGCCGTGCTGAATAAAGTGTCCAAACCAGAAAGGCAGGACAGCCATGGAGAAACGGGAGCCTTGCTACGCTGATGGGCTGGATGTAAATTGCCAACAGCCACTCTGGAGAAGTGTTCGGTGTGTCCTGAAACATCTAAAAAACTCAGCTTACAGAGCATAGGGCACTTCCACTCATGGGCGTATAAATTGGGAAAACTGAAAATCAGCAAGACACAGGCACCCCAAAGTTTAGGGTTGCTCTGTTGACAAGAACCTCCACATCGATACACCTTAAATATCCCAGGAAAGAGAAAAATGGATAAAGACGTTGTGGTCCTTATGTACAATGGAATATCACTCAGCCATGAAATCAACGTCATAAGGCTAGTAGCAGCATGATGAGTGGATTTAGGTACGACGATTCTAAGTGAAATAAGTCACACAGAAAGAGACACCTATGATAAGATATCACTTATAGAGGGAATGTAAAAACCGCTACACTTGAACTGAATTACAAAACAGAACAGAGTCACACGTTTAGAAAACACACTATGGCTGCTTAACGGGAAAGGTGAGGTGGGGTGATGCATAAAACAAGGGTTTCAAATTAGCTCAGATACCGTTCCGTAAACCCAATATGAAATAGACAAGACCTACTCCTTGCTCAGTGAACTGGACTCAACACCCCGTATTCACCGCACAAGAATATATCTTACTAGTAAGAATCTTAAAACCTATGTATTGATATCTCTCCGTAAGTGAGTCAAGTGGGTGTAAAGCGGCATAAACACAGCAGTGAAAAGCAGATAACCCCATTATAAAAATCAACTACTTTTAAAAACCCGTGAAACAAAGACAGTGAAAGAGAGAGAAATTCTTACAAAATTCGTTCAGGGGCTGTGATACCACCTGGATTGATCATATCTACACCCACAGCTGATTGAGACATAAGGGTGTACACTCTTGCGGCTTAGAGGTTTGGTGAGGTTGGGTGAGCAAACACAGACCCTTTAAAGTAATACTGCGGGGTACCCATCCCATGGGTCCCAAATCTCCAGGTTCAAGGGCATCTTCCTACATCGAAAACATGCATGAGAAACCCAGAAGATGGTACACCGTGTGATCGGGAAAGGTTTTCAAAACGCACCTCATTTCTCATCTCCTTGTGCTCGGGTTCGCCATTCCAACCGCTTTACTAGCAATCTCCCTCCTTGGAGAATCAGCACCTTTCACATCCTGTTCCGTACAGGTAGCCATTTGTCCTGAGGATGAAGGGGAAGAGGGGGAACCAATGAGAGACTAGCTCTAGGTGTTGGGAAAGGTACAGGTCACTCTATTTTCCCATCAGGAAGAAGAATTAACCACAGGCTCACCCTGCCCCCCCGGAACCAGAATAGGGCCTGAAGCAATCCTGCGCTTTTGCGGCCTGCTCCCAAAAAAGCGAGTTGTAAAATGGAGCTCAGGGACACTGCAATTCAAAAACCTGCAGAGTTATCAATGATAACTCTCGTCCACAAATATATTGAGGGAAGGCAACGAAGAGGATTTGAAAGCAAGGCAGAATTGCAGGAAACTGATTTCAGGAGGTAGAGTCGAATCGCCTTTAAAGCACAGGAAAAGCGGAAAATCCTCGACAATGATGCCCTTGGCCAAAAAGGGCGTATGCGTTTTTTCCTGAATATATTCAGGAAAAAACGCATACGCCCTTTTTGGCCAACCAAGCAACCTGGAAAGGCAAATCGGCGCTACAAAGAAGTCTCGCTTCCCATCGGTCAAAAGGGCCGTGGTGAATAAAGTGTCCAAACCAGAAAGGCAGGACAGCCATGGAGAAATGGGAGCCTTGTTACGCTGATGGGCTGTATGTAAATTGCCAACAGCCACTCTGGAGAAGTGTTCGGTGTGTCCTGAAACATCTAAAAAACTCAGCTTACAGAGCATAGGGCACTTCCACTCAGGGGCGTATAAATTGGGAAAACTGAAAGTCAGCAAGACACAGGCACCCCAAAGTTTAGGGTTGCTCTGTTGACAAGAACCTCCACATCGATACACCTTAAATATCCCAGGAAAGAGAAAAATGGATAAAGACGTTGTGGTCCTTATGTACAATGGAATATCACTCAGCCATGAAATCAACGTCATAAGGCTAGTAGCAGCATGATGAGTGGATTTAGGTACGACGATTCTAAGTGAAATAAGTCACACAGAAAGAGACACCTATGATAAGATATCACTTATAGAGGGAATGTAAAAACCGCTACACTTGAACTGAATTACAAAACAGAACAGAGTCACACGTTTAGAAAACACACTATGGCAGCTTAACGGGAAAGGTGAGGTGGGGTGATGCATAAAACAAGGGTTTCAAATTAGCTCAGATACCGTTCCGTAAACCCAATATGAAATAGACAAGACCTACTCCTTGCTCAGTGAACTGGACTCAACACCCCATATTCACCGCACAAGAATATATCTGACTAGTAAGAATCTTAAAACCTATGTATTGATATCTCTCCGTAAGTGAGTCAAGTGGGTGTAAAGCGGCATAAACACAGCAGTGAAAAGCAGCTAAACCCCATTATAAAAATCAACTACTTTTAAAAACCCGTGAAACAAAGACTGTGAAAGAGAGAGAAATTCTTACAAAATTCGTTCAGGGGCTGTGATACCACCTGAATTGATCATATCTAGACCCACAGCTGATTGAGACATAAGGGTGTACACTCTTGCGGCTTAGAGGTTTGGTGAGGTTGGGTGAGCAAACGCAGACCCTTTAAAGTAATACTGCGGGGTACCCATCCCATGGGTCCCAAATCTCCAGGTTCAAGGGCATCTTCCTACATCGAAAACATGCATGAGAAACCCAGAAGATGGTACACCGTGTGATCGGGAAAGGTTTCCAAAACGCACCTCATTTCTCATCTCCTTGTGCTCGGGTTCGCCATTCCAACCGCTTTACTAGCAATCTCCCTCCTTGGAGAATCAGCACCTTTCACCTCCTGTTCCGTACAGGTAGCCGTTTGTCCTGAGGATGAAGGGGAAGAGGGGGAACCAATGAGAGACTAGCTCTAGGTGTTGGGAAAGGTACAGGTCACTCTATTTTCCCATCAGGAAGAAGAATTAACCACAGGCTCAGCCTGCCCCCCCGGAACCAGAATAGGGCCTGAAGCAATCCTGCGCTTTTGCGGCCTGCTCCCAAAAAAGCGAGTTGAAAAATGGAGCTCAGGGGCACTGCAATTCAAAAACCTGCAGAGTTATCAATGATAACTCTCGTCCACAAATATATTGAGGGAAGGCAACGAAGAGGATTTGAAAGCAAGGCAGAATTGCAGGAAACTGATTTCAGGAGGTAGAGTCGAATCGCCTTTAAAGCACAGGAAAAGCGGAAAAACCTCGACAATGATGCCCTTGGCCAAAAAGGGCGTATGCGTTTTTTCCTGAATATATTCAGGAAAAAACCCATACGCCCTTTTTGGCCAACCAAGCAACCTGGAAAGGCAAATCGGCGCTACAAAGAAGTCTCGCTTCCCATCGGTCAAAAGGGCCGTGCTGAATGAAGTGTCCAAACCAGAAAGGCAGGACAGCCATGGAGAAACGGGAGCCTTGCTACGCTGATGGGCTGGATGTAAATTGCAAACAGCCACTCTGGAGAAGTGTTCGGTGTGTCCTGAAACATCTAAAAAACTCAGCTTACAGAGCATAGGGCAATTCCACTCATGGGCGTATAAATTGGGAAAACTGAAAATCAGCAAGACACAGGCACCCCAAAGTTTAGGGTTGCTCTGTTGACAAGAACCTCCACATCGATACACCTTAAATATCCCAGGAAAGAGAAAAATGGATAAAGACGTTGTGGTCCTTATGTACAATGGAATATCACTCAGCCATGAACTCAACGTCATAAGGCTAGTAGCAGCGTGATGAGTGTATTTAGGTACGACGATTGTAAGTGAAATAAGTCACACAGAAAGAGACACCTATGATAAGATATCACTTATAGAGGGAATGTAAAAACCGCTACACTTGAACTGAGTTACAAAACAGAACAGAGTCACACGTTTAGAAAACACACTATGGCTGCTTAACGGGAAAGGTGAGGTGGGGTGATGCATAAAACAAGGGTTTCAAATTAGCTCAGATACCGTTCCATAAACCCAATATGAAATAGACAAGACCTACTCCTTGCTCAGTGAACTGGACTCAACACCCCCTATTCACCGCCCAAGAATATATCTGACTAGTAAGAATCTGAAAACCTATGTATTGATATCTCTCTGTAAGTGAGTGAAGTGGGTGTAAAGCGGCATAAACACAGCAGTGAAACGCAGCTAAACGCCATGATAAAATTCAATTACTTTTAAAACTCCGTGAAACAAAGACAGTGAAAGAGAGAGAAATTCTTACAAAATTCGTTCAGGGGCTGTGATGCCACCTGGATTGACCATATCTAGACCCACAGCTGATTGAGACATAAGGGTGGACAGTCTTGCGGCTTAGAGTTTTGGTGAGGTTCGGTGAGCAAACGCAGACCCTTTAAAGTAATACTGCGGGCTACCCATCCCATGGGTCCAAAATCTCCAGGTTCAAGGGCATCTTCCTACATCGAAAACATGCATGAGAAACCCAGAAGATGGTACACCGTGTGATCGGGAAAGGTTTCCAAAACGCACCTCATTTCTCATCTCCTTGTGCTCGGGTTCGCCATTCCAACCGCTTTACTAGCAATCTCCCTCCTTGAAGAATCAGCACCTTTCACCTCCTGTTCCGTACAGGTAGCCATTTGTCCTGAGGATGAACGGGAAGAGGGGGAACCAATGAGAGACTAGCTCTAGGTGTTGGGACAGGCACAGGTCACTCTATTTTCCCATCAGCAAGAAGAATTAACCACAGGCTCAGCCTGCACCCCCCGGAACCAGAATAGGGCCTGAAGCAATCCTCCGCTTTTGCGGCCTGCTCCCAAAAAAGCGAGTTGAAAAACGTAGCTCATGGGAACTGCAATTCACAAACCTGCAGAGTTATCAATGATAACTCTCGTCCACAAATATATTGAGGGAAGGCAACGAAGAGGATTTGAAAGCAAGGCAGAATTGCAGGAAACTGATTTCAGGAGGTAGATTCGAATCGCCTTTAAAGCACAGGAAAAGCGGCAAAACCTCGACAATGTTGCCCTTGGCCAAAAAGGGCGTATGCGTTTTTTCCTGAATATATTCAGGAAAAAACGCATACGCCATTTTTGGCCAACCAAGCAACCTGGAAAGGCAAAGCAGCGCTACAAAGAAGTCTCGCTTCCCATCGGTCAAAAGGGCCGTGCTGAATAAAGTGTCCAAACCAGAAAGGCAGGACAGCCATGGAGAAACGGGAGCCTTGCTACGCTGATGGGCTGGATGTAAATTGCCAACAGCCACTCTGGAGAAGTGTTCGGTGTGTCCTGATACATCTAAAAAACTCAGCTTACAGAGCATAGGGCACTTCCACTCAGGGGCGTATAAATTGGGAAAACTGAAAATCAGCAAGACACAGGCACCCCAAAGTTTAGGGTTGCTCTGTTGACAAGAACCTCCACATCGATACACCTTAAATATCCCAGGAAGAGAAAAATGGATAAAGACGTTGTGGTCCTTATGTACAATGGAAAATCACTCAGCCATGAAATCAACGTCATAAGGCTAGTAGCAGCATGATGAGTGGATTTAGGTACGACAATTCTAAGTGAAATAAGTCACACAGAAAGAGACACCTATGATAAGATATCACTTATAGAGGGAATGTAAAAACCGCTACACTTGAACTGAATTACAAAACAGAACAGAGTCACACGTTTAGAAAACACACTATGGCTGCTTAACGGGAAAGGTGAGGTGGGGTGATGCATAAAACAAGGGTTTCAAATTAGCTCAGATACCGTTCCGTAAACCCAATATGAAATAGACAAGACCTACTCCTTGCTCAGTGAACTGGACTCAACACCCCGTATTCACCGCACAAGAATATATCTGACTAGTAAGAATCTTAAAACCTATGTATTGATATATCTCCGTAAGTGAGTCAAGTGTGTGTAAAGCGGCATAAACACAGCAGTGAAAAGCAGCTAAACACCATTATAAAAATCAACTCCTTTTAAAAACCCGTGAAACAAAGACAGTGAAAGAGAGAGAAATTCTTACGAAATTCGTTCAGGGGCTGTGTTGCCACCTGGATTGACCATATCTAGACCCACTGCTGATTGAGACATAAGGGTGAACACTCTTGGGGCTGAGAGGTTTGGTGAGGTTGGGTGAGCAAACGCAGACCTTTTAAAGTAATACTGCGTGGTACCCATCCCATGGGTCCCAAATCTCCAGGTTCAAGGGCATCTTCCTAAATCGAAAACATGCATGAGAAACCCAGAAGATGGTACACCGTGTGATCGGGAAAGGTTTCTAAAACGCACCTCATTTCTCATCTCCTTGTGCTCGGGTTCGCCATTCCAACCGCTTTACTAGCAATATCCCTCCTTGGAGAATCAGCACCTTTCACCTCCTGTTCCGTACAGGTAGCCATTTGTCCTGAGGATGAACGGGAAGAGGGGGAACCAATGAGAGACTAGCTCTAGGTGTTGGGAAAGGCACAGGTCACTCTATTTTCCCATCAGGAAGAAGAATTAACCACAGGCTCAGCCTGCCACCCCGGAACCAGAATAGGGCCTGAAGCAATCCTGCGCTTTTGCGGCCTGTTCCCAAAAAAGCGAGTTGAAAAATGGAGCTCAGGGGCACTGCAATTCACAAACCTGCAGAGTTATCAATGATAACTCTCGTCCACAAATATATTGAGGGAAGGCAACGAAGAGGATTTGAAAGCAAGGCAGAATTGCAGGAAACTGATTTCAGGAGGTAGATTCGAATCGCATTTAAAGCACAGGAAAAGCGGCAAAACCTCGACAATGATGCCCTTGGCCAAAAAGGGCGTATGCGTTTTTTCCTGAATATATTCAGGAAAAAAAACGCATACGCCCTTTTTGGCCAACCAAGCAACCTGGAAAGGCAAAAAGGCGCTACAAAGAAGTCTCGCTTCCCATCGGTCAAAAGGGCCGTGCTGAATAAAGTGTCAAAACCAGAAAGGCAGGACAGCCATGGAGAAACGGGAGCCTTGCTACGCTGATGGGCTGGATGTAAATTGCCAACAGCCACTCTGGAGAAGTGTTCGGTGTGTCCTGAAACATCTAAAAAACTCAGCTTACAGAGCATAGGGCACTTCCACTCATGGGCGTATAAATTGGGAAAACTGAAAATCAGCAAGACACAGGCACCCCAAAGTTTAGGGTTGCTCTGTTGACAAGAACCTCCACATCGATACACCTTAAATATCCCAGGAAAGAGAAAAATGGATAAAGACGTTGTGGTCCTTATGTACAATGGAATATCACTCAGCCATGAAATCAACGTCATAAGGCTAGTAGCAGCATGATGAGTGGATTTAGGTACGACGATTCTAAGTGAAATAAGTCACACAGAAAGAGACACCTATGATAAGATATCACTTATAGAGGGAATGTAAAAACCGCTACACTTGAACTGAATTACAAAACAGAACAGAGTCACACGTTTAGAAAACACACTATGGCTGCTTAACGGGAAAGGGGAGGTGGGGTGATGCATAAAACAAGGGTTTCAAATTAGCTCAGATACCGTTCCGTAAACCCAATATGAAATAGACAAGACCTACTCCTTGCTCAGTGAACTGGACTCAACACCCCGTATTCACCGCACAAGAATATATCTGACTAGTAAGAATCTTAAAACCTATGTACTGATATCTCTCTGTAAGTGAGTCAAGAGGGGGTAAAGCGGCATAAACACAGCAGTGAAAAGCAGCTAAACCCCATTATAAAAATCAACTCCTTTTAAAAACCCGTGAAACAAAGAGAGTGAAAGAGAGAGAAATTCTTACAAAATTCGTTCAGGGGCTGTGATACCACCTGTATTGACCATATCTAGACCCACAGCTGATTGAGACATAAGGGTGGACACTCTTGCGGCTAAGAGGTTTGGTGAGGTTGGGTGAGCAAACACAGACCTTTTAAAGTAATACTGCGGGGTACCCATCCCATGGGTCCCAAATCTCCAGGTTCAAAGGCATCTTCCTACATCGAAAACATGCATGAGAAACCCAGAAGATGGTACACCGTGTGATCGGGAAAGGTTTCCAAAACGCACCTCATTTCTCATCTCCTTGTGCTCGGGTTCGCCATTCCAACAGCTTTACTAGCAATCTCCCTCCTTGGAGAATCAGCACCTTTCACCTCCTGTTCCGTACAGGTAGCCATTTGTCCTGAGGATGAACGGGAAGAGGGGGAACCAATGAGAGACTAGCTCTAGGTGTTGGGACAGGCACAGGTCACTCTATTTTCCCATCAGGAAGAAGAATTAACCACAGGTTCAGCCTGCCCCCCCGGAACCAGAATAGGGCCTGAATCAATCCTGCGCTTTTGCGGCCTTCTCCCAAAAAAGCGAGTTGAAAAATGGAGCTCAGGGGCACTGCAATTCACAAACCTGCAGAGTTATCAATGATAACTCTCGTCCACAAATATATTGAGGGAAGGCAACGAAGAGGATTTGAAAGCAACGCAGAATTGCAGGAAACTGATTTCAGGAGGTAGATTCGAATCGCCTTTAAAGTACAGGAAAAGCGGCAAAACCTCGACAATGATGCCCTTGGCCAAAAAGGGCGTATGCGTTTTTTCCTGAATATATTCAGGAAAAAACGCATACGCCCTTTTTGGCCAACCAAGCAACCTGGAAAGGCAAAGCAGCGCTACAAAGAAGTCTCGCTTCCCATCGGTCAAAAGGGCCGTGCTGAATAAAGTGTCCAAACCAGAAAGGCAGGACAGCCATGGAGAAACGGGAGCCTTGCTACGCTGATGGGCTGGATGTAAATTGCCAACAGCCACTCTGGGGAAGTGTTCGGTGTGTCCTGAAACATCTAAAAAACTCAGCTTACAGAGCATAGGGCACTTCCACTCATGGGCGTATAAATTGGGAAAACTGAAAATCAGCAAGACACAGGCACCCCAAAGTTTAGGGTTGCTCTGTTGACAAGAACCTCCACATCGATACACCTTAAATATCCCAGGAAAGAGAAAAATGGATAAAGACGTTGTGGTCCTTATGTACAATGGAATATCACTCAGCCATGAACTCAACGTCATAAGGCTAGTAGCAGCATGATGAGTGTATTTAGGTACGACGATTCTAAGTGAAATAAGTCACACAGAAAGAGACACCTATGATAAGATATCACTTATAGAGGGAATGTAAAAACCGCTACACTTGAACTGAATTACAAAACAGAACAGAGTCACACGTTTAGAAAACACACTATGGCTGCTTAACGGGAAAGGTGAGGTGGGGTGATGCATAAAACAAGGGTTTCAAATTAGCTCAGATACCGTTCCGTAAACCCAATATGAAATAGACAAGACCTACTCCTTGCTCAGTGAACTGGACTCAACACCCCGTATTCACCGCACAAGAATATATCTGACTAGTAAGAATCTTAAAACCTATGTATTGATATCTCTCCGTAAGTGAGTCAAGTGGGTGTAAAGCGGCATAAACACAGCAGTGAAAAGCAGCTAAACCCCATTATAAAAATCAACTACTTTTAAAAACCCGTGAAACAAAGACAGTGAAAGAGAGAGAAATTCTTACGAAATTCGTTCAGGGGCTGTGATGCCACCTGGATTGACCATATCTAGACCCACTGCTGATTGAGACATAAGGGTGAACACTCTTGGGGCTGAGAGGTTTGGTGAGGTTGGGTGAGCAAACGCAGACCCTTTAAAGTAATACTGCGTGGTACCCATCCCATGGGTCCCAAATCTCCAGGTTTAAGGGCATCTTCCTACATCGAGAACATGCATGAGAAACCCAGAAGACGGTACACCGTGTGATCGGGAAAGGTTTCCAAAACGCACCTCATTTCTCATCTCCTTGTGCTCGGGTTCGCCATTCCAACCGCTTTACTAGCAATCTCCCTCCTTGGAGAATCAGCACCTTTCACCTCCTGTTCCGTACAGGTAGCCATTTGTCCTGAGGATGAAGGGGAAGAGGGGGAACCAATGAGAGACTAGCTCTAGGTGTTGGGAAAGGTACAGGTCACTCTATTTTCCCATCAGGAAGAAGAATTAACCACAGGCTCAGCCTGCCCCCCCGGAACCAGAATAGGGCCTGAAGCAATCCTGCGCTTTTGTGGCCTGCTCCCAAAAAAGCGAGTTGAAAAATGGAGCTCAGGGGCACTGCAATTCAAAAACCTGCAGAGTTATCAATGATAACTCTCGTCCACAAATATATTGAGGGAAGGCAACGAAGAGGATTTGAAAGCAAGACAGAATTGCAGGAAACTGATTTCAGGAGGTAGATTCGAATCGCCTTTAAAGCACAGGAAAAGCGGAAAAACCTCGACAATGATGCCCTTGGCCAAAAAGGGCGTATGCGTTTTTTCCTGAATATATTCAGGAAAAAACGCATACGCCATTTTTGGCCAACGAAGCAACCTGGAAAGGCAAATCGGCGCTACAAAGAAGCCTCGCTTCCCATCGGTCAAAAGGGCCGTGCTGAATAAAGTGTCCAAACCAGAAAGGCAGGACAGCCATGGAGAAACGGGAGCCTTGCTACGCTGATGGGCTGGATGTAAATTGCCAACAGCCACTCTGGAGAAGTGTTCGGTGTGTCCTGAAACATCTAAAAAACTCAGCTTACAGAGCATAGGGCACTTCCACTCATGGGCGTATAAATTGGGAAAACTGAAAATCAGCAAGACACAGGCACCCCAAAGTTTAGGGTTGCTCTGTTGACAAGAACTTCCACATCGATACACCTTAAATATCCCAGGAAAGAGAAAAATGGATAAAGACGTTGTGGTCCTTATGTACAATGGAATATCACTCAGCCATGAAATCAACGTCATAAGGCTACTAGCAGCATGATGAGTGGATTTAGGGACGACGATTCTAAGTGAAATAAGTCACTCAGAAAGAGACACCTATGATAAGATATCACTTATAGAGGGAATGTAAAAACCGCTACACTTGAACTGAATTACAAAACAGAACAGAGTCACACGTTCAGAAAACACACTATGGCTGCTTAACGGGAAAGGTGAGGTGGGGTGATGCATAAAACAAGGGTTTCAAATTAGCTCAGATACCGTTCCGTAAACCCAATATGAAATAGACAAGACCTACTCCTTGCTCAGTGAACTGGACTCAACACCCCGTATTCACCGCACAAGAATATATCTGACTAGTAAGTATCTTAAAACCTATGTATTGATATCTCTCCGTAAGTGAGTCAAGTGGCTGTAAAGCGGCATAAACACAGCAGTGAAAAGCAGCTAAACCCCATTATAAAAATCAACTACTTTTAAGAACCCGTGAAACAAAGACAGTGAAAGAGAGAGAAATTCTTACGAAATTCGTTTAGGGGCTGTGATGCCACCTGGATTGACCATATCTAGACCCACTGCTGATTGAGACATAAGGGTGAACACTCTTGGGGCTGAGAGGTTTGGTGAGGTTGGGTGAGCAAACGCAGACCCTTTAAAGTAATACTGCGTGGTACCCATCCCATGGGTCCCAAATCTCCAGGTTTAAGGGCATCTTCCTACATCGAGAACATGCATGAGAAACCCAGAAGACGGTACACCGTGTGATCGGGAAAGGTTTCCAAAACGCACCTCATTTCTCATCTCCTTGTGCTCGGGTTCGCCATTCCAACCGCTTTACTAGCAATCTCCCTCCTTGGAGAATCAGCACCTTTCACCTCCTGTTCCGTACAGGTAGCCATTTGTCCTGAGGATGAAGGGGAAGAGGGGGAACCAATGAGAGACTAGCTCTAGGTGTTGGGAAAGGTACAGGTCACTCTATTTTCCCATCAGGAAGAAGAATTAACCACAGGCTCAGCCTGCCCCCCCGGAACCAGAATAGGGCCTGAAGCAATCCTGCACTTTTGTGGCCTGCTCCCAAAAAAGCGAGTTGAAAAATGGAGCTCAGGGGCACTGCAATTCAAAAACCTGCAGAGTTATCAATGATAACTCTCGTCCACAAATATATTGAGGGAAGGCAACGAAGAGGATTTGAAAGCAAGACAGAATTGCAGGAAACTGATTTCAGGAGGTAGATTCGAATCGCCTTTAAAGCACAGGAAAAGCGGAAAAACCTCGACAATGATGCCCTTGGCCAAAAAGGTCGTATGCGTTTTTTCCTGAATATATTCAGGAAAAAACGCATACGCCATTTTTGGCCAACGAAGCAACCTGGAAAGGCAAATCGGCGCTACAAAGAAGTCTCGCTTCCCATCGGTCAAAAGGGCCGTGCTGAATAAAGTGTCCAAACCAGAAAGGCAGGACAGCCATGGAGAAACGGGAGCCTTGCTACGCTGATGGGCTGGATGTAAATTGCCAACAGCCACTCTGGAGAAGTGTTCGGTGTGTCCTGAAACATCTAAAAAACTCAGCTTACAGAGCATAGGGCACTTCCACTCATGGGCGTATAAATTGGGAAAACTGAAAATCAGCAAGACACAGGCACCCCAAAGTTTAGGGTTGCTCTGTTGACAAGAACCTCCACATCGATACACCTTAAATATCCCAGGAAAGAGAAAAATGGATAAAGACGTTGTGGTCCTTATGTACAATGGAATATCACTCAGCCATGAAATCAACGTCATAAGGCTAGTAGCAGCATGATGAGTGGATTTAGGGACGACGATTCTAAGTGAAATAAGTCACACAGAAAGAGACACCTATGATAAGATATCACTTATAGAGGGAATGTAAAAACCGCTACACTTGAACTGAATTACAAAACAGAACAGAGTCACACGTTTAGAAAACACACTATGGCTGCTTAACGGGAAAGGTGAGGTGAGGTGATGCATAAAACAAGGGTTTCAAATTAGCTCAGATACCGTTCCGTAAACCCAATATGAAATAGACAAGACCTACTCCTTGCTCAGTGAACTGGACTCAACACCCCGTATTCACCGCACAAGAATATATCTGACTAGTAAGAATCTTAAAACCTATGTATTGATATCTCTCCGTAAGTGAGTCAAGTGGGTGTAAAGCGGCATAAACACAGCAGTGAAAAGCAGCTAAACCCCATTATAAAAATCAACTACTTTTAAAAACCCGTGAAACAAAGACAGTGAAATAGAGAGAAATTCTTACGAAATTTGTTCAGGGGCTGTGATGCCACCTGGATTGACCATATCTAGACCCACTGCTGATTGAGACATAAGGGTGAACACTCTTGGGGCTGAGAGGTTTGGTGAGGTTGGGTGAGCAAACGCAGACCCTTTAAAGTAATACTGCGGGGTACCCATCCCATGGGTCCCAAATCTCCAGGTTCAAGGGCATCTTCCTACATCGAAAACATGCATGAGAAACCCAGAAGATGGTACACCGTGTGATCGGGAAAGGTTTCCAAAACGCACCTCATTTCTCATCTCCTTGTGCTCGGGTTCGCCATTCCAACCGCTTTACTAGCAATCTCCCTCCTTGGAGAATCAGCACCTTTCACCTCCTGTTCCGTACAGGTAGCCATTTGTCCTGAGGATGAACGGGAAGAGGGGGAACCAATGAGAGACTAGCTCTAGGTGTTGGGACAGGCACAGGTCACTCTATTTTCCCATCAGGAAGAAGAATTAACCACAGGCTCAGCCTGCCCCCCCGGAACCAGAATAGGGCCTGAAGCAATCCTGCGCTTTTGCGGCCTTCTCCCAAAAAAGCGAGTTGAAAAATGGAGCTCAGGGGCACTGCAATTCACAAACCTGCAGAGTTATCAATGATAACTCTCGTCCACAAATATATTGAGGGAAGGCAACGAAGAGGATTTGAAAGCAACGCAGAATTGCAGGAAACTGATTTCAGGAGGTAGATTCGAATCGCCTTTAAAGTACAGGAAAAGCGGCAAAACCTCGACAATGATGCCCTTGGCCAAAAAGGGCGTATGCGTTTTTTCCTGAATATATTCAGGAAAAAACGCATACGCCCTTTTTGGCCAACCAAGCAACCTGGAAAGGCAAAGCAGCGGTACAAAGAAATCTCGCTTCCCATCGGTCAAAAGGGCCATGCTGAATAAAGTGTCCAAACCAGAAAGGCAGGACAGCCATGGAGAAACGGGAGCCTTGCTACGCTGATGGGCTGGATGTAAATTGCCAACAGACACTCTGGAGAAGTGTTCGGTGTGTCCTGAAACATCTAAAAAACTCAGCTTACAGAGCATAGGGCACTTCCACTCATGGGCGTATAAATTGGGAAAACTGAAAATCAGCAAGACACAGGCACCCCAAAGTTTAGGGTTGCTCTGTTGACAAGAACCTCCACATCGATACACCTTAAATATCCCAGGAAAGAGAAAAATGGATAAAGACGTTGTGGTCCTTATGTACAATGGAATATCACTCAGCCATGAACTCAACGTCATAAGGCTAGTAGCAGCGTGATGAGTGTATTTAGGTACGACGATTGTAAGTGAAATAAGTCACACAGAAAGAGACACCTATGATAAGATATCACTTATAGAGGGAATGTAAAAACCGCTACACTTGAACTGAGTTACAAAACAGAACAGAGTCACACGTTTAGAAAACACACTATGGCTGCTTAACGGGAAAGGTGAGGTGGGGTGATGCATAAAACAAGGGTTTCAAATTAGCTCAGATACCGTTCCATAAACCCAATATGAAATAGACAAGACCTAGTCCTTGCTCAGTGAACTGGACTCAACACCCCCTATTCACCGCCCAAGAATATATCTGACTAGTAAGAATCTGAAAACCTATGTATTGATATCTCTCTGTAAGTGAGTGAAGTGGGTGTAAAGCGGCATAAACACAGCAGTGAAACGCAGCTAAACGCCATGATAAAATTCAATTATTTTTAAAACTCCGTGAAACAAAGACAGTGAAAGAGAGAGAAATTCTTACAAAATTCGTTCAGGGGCTGTGATGCCACCTGGATTGACCATATCTAGACCCACTGCTGATTGAGACATAAGGGTGAACACTCTTGGGGCTGAGAGGTTTGGTGAGGTTGGGTGAGCAAACGCAGACCTTTTAAAGTAATACTGCGTGGTACCCATCCCATGGGTCCCAAATCTCCAGGTTCAAGGGCATCTTCCTAAATCGAAAACATGCATGAGAAACCCAGAAGATGGTACACCGTGTGATCGGGAAAGGTTTCTAAAACGCACCTCATTTCTCATCTCCTTGTGCTCGGGTTCGCCATTCCAACCGCTTTACTAGCAATCTCCCTCCTTGGAGAATCAGCACCTTTCACCTCCTGTTCCGTACAGGTAGCCATTTGTCCTGAGGATGAACGGGAAGAGGGGGAACCAATGAGAGACTAGCTCTAGGTGTTGGGACAGGCACAGGTCACTCTATTTTCCCATCAGGAAGAAGAATTAACCACAGGCTCAGCCTGCCCCCCCGGAACCAGAATAGGGCCTGAAGCAATCCTGCGCTTTTGCGGCCTGCTCCCAAAAAAGCGAGTTGAAAAATGGAGCTCAGGGGCACTGCAATTCACAAACCTGCAGAGTTATCAATGATAACTCTCGTCCACAAATATATTGAGGGAAGGCAACGAAGAGGATTTGAAAGCAACGCAGAATTGCAGGAAACTGATTTCAGGAGGTAGATTCGAATCGCCTTTAAAGTACAGGAAAATCGGCAAAACCTCGACAATGATGCCCTTGGCCAAAAAGGGCGTATGCGTTTTTTCCTGAATATATTCAGGAAAAAACGCATACGCCCTTTTTGGCCAACCAAGCAACCTGGAAAGGCAAAGCAGCGGTAGAAAGAAATCTCGCTTCCCATCGGTCAAAAGGGCCATGCTGAATAAAGTGTCCAAACCAGAAAGGCAGGACAGCCATGGAGAAACGGGAGCCTTGCTACGCTGATGGGCTGGATGTAAATTGCCAACAGACACTCTGGAGAAGTGTTCGGTGTGTCCTGAAACATCTAAAAAACTCAGCTTACAGAGCATAGGGCACTTCCACTCATGGGCGTATAAATTGGGAGAAACTGAAAATCAGCAAGACACAGGCACCCCAAAGTTTAGGGTTGCTCTGTTGACAAGAACCTCCACATCGATACACCTTAAATATCCCAGGAAAGAGAAAAATGGATAAAGACGTTGTGGTCCTTATGTACAATGGAATATCACTCAGCCATGAACTCAACGTCATAAGGCTAGTAGCAGCGTGATGAGTGTATTTAGGTACGACGATTGTAAGTGAAATAAGTCACACAGAAAGAGACACCTATGATAAGATATCACTTATAGAGGGAATGTAAAAACCGCTACACTTGAACTGAGTTACAAAACAGAACAGAGTCACACGTTTAGAAAACACACTATGGCTGCTTAACGGGAAAGGTGAGGTGGGGTGATGCATAAAACAAGGGTTTCAAATTAGCTCAGATACCGTTCCATAAACCCAATATGAAATAGACAAGACCTAGTCCTTGCTCAGTGAACTGGACTCAACACCCCCTATTCACCGCCCAAGAATATATCTGACTAGTAAGAATCTGAAAACCTATGTATTGATATCTCTCTGTAAGTGAGTGAAGTGGGTGTAAAGCGGCATAAACACAGCAGTGAAACGCAGCTAAACGCCATGATAAAATTCAATTACTTTTAAAACTCCGTGAAACAAAGACAGTGAAAGAGAGAGAAATTCTTACAAAATTCGTTCAGGGGCTGTGATGCCACCTGGATTGACCATATCTAGACCCACAGCTGATTGAGACATAAGGGTGGACAGTCTTGCGGCTTAGAGTTTTGGTGAGGTTCGGTGAGCAAACGCAGACCCTTTAAAGTAATACTGCGGGCTACCCATCCCATGGGTCCCAAATCTCCAGGTTCAAGGGCATCTTCCTACATCGAAAACATGCATGAGAAACCCAGAAGATGGTACACCGTGTGATCGGGAAAGGTTTCCAAAACGCACCTCATTTCTCATCTCCTTGTGCTCGGGTTCGCCATTCCAACCGCTTTACTAGCAATCTCCCTCCTTGAAGAATCAGCACCTTTCACCTCCTGTTCCGTACAGGTAGCCATTTGTCCTGAGGATGAACGGGAAGAGGGGGAACCAATGAGAGACTAGCTCTAGGTGTTGGGACAGGCACAGGTCACTCTATTTTCCCATCAGCAAGAAGAATTAACCACAGGCTCAGCCTGCACCCCCCGGAACCAGAATAGGGCCTGAAGCAATCCTCCGCTTTTGCGGCCTGCTCCCAAAAAAGCGAGTTGAAAAACGTAGCTCATGGGAACTGCAATTCACAAACCTGCAGAGTTATCAATGATAACTCTCGTCCACAAATATATTGAGGGAAGGCAACGAAGAGGATTTGAAAGCAAGGCAGAATTGCAGGAAACTGATTTCAGGAGGTAGATTCGAATCGCCTTTAAAGCACAGGAAAAGCGGCAAAACCTCGACAATGTTGCCCTTGGCCAAAAAGGGCGTATGCGTTTTTTCCTGAATATATTCAGGAAAAAACGCATACGCCCTTTTTGGCCAACCAAGCAACCTGGAAAGGCAAAGCAGCGCTACAAAGAAGTCTCGCTTCCCATCGGTCAAAAGGGCCGTGCTGAATAAAGTGTCCAAACCAGAAAGGCAGGACAGCCATGGAGAAACGGGAGCCTTGCTACGCTGATGGGCTGGATGTAAATTGCCAACAGCCACTCTGGAGAAGTGTTCGGTGTGTCCTGAAACATCTAAAAAACTCAGCTTACAGAGCATAGGGCACTTCCACTCAGGGGCGTATAAATTGGGAAAACTGAAAATCAGCAAGACACAGGCACCCCAAAGTTTAGGGTTGCTCTGTTGACAACAACCTCCACATCGATACACCTTAAATATCCCAGGAAAGAGAAAAATGGATAAAGACGTTGTGGTCCTTATGTACAATGGAAAATCACTCAGCCATGAAATCAAAGTCATAAGGCTAGTAGCAGCATGATGAGTGGATTTAGGTACGACAATTCTAAGTGAAATAAGTCACACAGAAAGAGACACCTATGATAAGATATCACTTATAGAGGGAATGTAAAAACCGCTACACTTGAACTGAATTACAAAACAGAACAGAGTCACACGTTTAGAAAACACAATATGGCTGCTTAACGGGAAAGGTGAGGTGGGGTGATGCATAAAACAAGGGTTTCAAATTAGCTCAGATACCGTTCCGTAAACCCAATATGAAATAGACAAGACCTACTCCTTGCTCAGTGAACTGGACTCAACACCCCGTATTCACCGCACAAGAATATATCTGACTAGTAAGAATCTTAAAACCTATGTATTGATATATCTCCGTAAGTGAGTCAAGTGTGTGTAAAGCGGCATAAACACAGCAGTGAAAAGCACCTAAACACCATTATAAAAATCAACTACTTTTAAAAACCCGTGAAACAAAGACAGTGAAAGAGAGAGAAATTCTTACGAAATTCGTTCAGGGGCTGTGTTGCCACCTGGATTGACCATATCTAGACCCACTGCTGATTGAGACATAAGGGTGAACACTCTTGGGGCTGAGAGGTTTGGTGAGGTTGGGTGAGCAAACGCAGACCTTTTAAAGTAATACTGCGTGGTACCCATCCCATGGGTCCCAAATCTCCAGGTTCAAGGGCATCTTCCTAAATCGAAAACATGCATGAGAAACCCAGAAGATGGTACACCGTGTGATCGGGAAAGGTTTCTAAAACGCACCTCATTTCTCATCTCCTTGTGCTCGGGTTCGCCATTCCAACCGCTTTACTAGCAATATCCCTCCTTGGAGAATCAGCACCTTTCACCTCCTGTTCCGTACAGGTAGCCATTTGTCCTGAGGATGAACGGGAAGAGGGGGAACCAATGAGAGACTAGCTCTAGGTGTTGGGAAAGGCACAGGTCACTCTATTTTCCCATCAGGAAGAAGAATTAACCACAGGCTCAGCCTGACCCCCCGGAACCAGAATAGGGCCTGAAGCAATCCTGCGCTTTTGCGGCCTGCTCCCAAAAAAGCGAGTTGAAAAATGGAGCTCAGGGGCACTGCAATTCACAAACCTGCAGAGTTATCAATGATAACTCTCGTCCACAAATATATTGAGGGAAGGCAACGAAGAGGATTTGAAAGCAAGGCAGAATTGCAGGAAACTGATTTCAGGAGGTAGATTCGAATCGCATTTAAAGCACAGGAAAAGCGGCAAAACCTCGACAATGATGCCCTTGGCCAAAAAGGGCATATGCGTTTTTTCCTGAATATATTCAGGAAAAAAAACGCATACGCCCTTTTTGGCCAACCAAGCAACCTGGAAAGGCAAAAAGGCGCTACAAAGAAGTCTCGCTTCCCATCGGTCAAAAGGGCCGTGCTGAATAAAGTGTCAAAACCAGAAAGGCAGGACAGCCATGGAGAAACGGGAGCCTTGCTACGCTGATGGGCTGGATGTAAATTGCCAACAGCCACTCTGGAGAAGTGTTCGGTGTGTCCTGAAACATCTAAAAAACTCAGCTTACAGAGCATAGGGCACTTCCACTCATGGGCGTATAAATTGGGAAAACTGAAAATCAGCAAGACACAGGCACCCCAAAGTTTAGGGTTGCTCTGTTGACAAGAACCTCCACATCGATACACCTTAAATATCCCAGGAAAGAGAAAAATGGATAAAGACGTTGTGGTCCTTATGTACAATGGAATATCACTCAGCCATGAAATCAACGTCATAAGGCTAGTAGCAGCATGATGAGTGGATTTAGGTACGACGATTCTAAGTGAAATAAGTCACACAGAAAGAGACACCTATGATAAGATATCACTTATAGAGGGAATGTAAAAACCGCTACACTTGAACTGAATTACAAAACAGAACAGAGTCACACGTTTAGAAAACACACTATGGCTGCTTAACGGGAAAGGGGAGGTGGGTTATGCATAAAACAAGGGTTTCAAATTAGCTCAGATACCGTTCCGTAAACCCAATATGAAATAGACAAGACCTACTCCTTGCTCAGTGAACTGGACTCAACACCCCGTATTCACCACACAAGAATATATCTGACTAGTAAGAATCTTAAAACCTATGTACTGATATCTCTCTGTAAGTGAGTCAAGAGGGGGTAAAGCGGCATAAACACAGCAGTGAAAAGCAGCTAAACCCCATTATAAAAATCAACTCCTTTTAAAAACCCGTGAAACAAAGAGAGTGAAAGAGAGAGAAATTCTTACAAAATTCGTTCAAGGGCTGTGATACCACCTGTATTGACCATATCTAGACCCACAGCTGATTGAGACATAAGGGTGGACACTCTTGCGGCTAAGAGGTTTGGTGAGGTTGGGTGAGCAAACACAGACCTTTTAAAGTAATACTGCGGGGTACCCATCCCATGGGTCCCAAATCTCCAGGTTCAAGGGCATCTTCCTACATCGAAAACATGCATGAGAAACCCAGAAGATGGTACACCGTGTGATCGGGAAAGGTTTCCAAAACGCACCTCATTTCTCATCTCCTTGTGCTCGGGTTCGCCATTCCAACCGCTTTACTAGCAATCTCCCTCCTTGGAGAATCAGCACCTTTCACCTCCTGTTCCGTACAGGTAGCCATTTGTCCTGAGGATGAACGGGAAGAGGGGGAACCAATGAGAGACTAGCTCTAGGTGTTGGGACAGGCACAGGTCACTCTATTTTCCCATCAGGAAGAAGAATTAACCACAGGCTCAGCCTGCCCCCCCGGAACCAGAATAGGGCCTGAAGCAATCCTGCGCTTTTGCGGCCTTCTCCCAAAAAAGCGAGTTGAAAAATGGAGCTCAGGGGCACTGCAATTCACAAACCTGCAGAGTTATCAATGATAACTCTCGTCCACAAATATATTGAGGGAAGGCAACGAAGAGGATTTGAAAGCAACGCAGAATTGCAGGAAACTGATTTCAGGAGGTAGATTCGAATCGCCTTTAAAGTACAGGAAAAGCGGCAAAACCTCGACAATGATGCCCTTGGCCAAAAAGGGCGTATGCGTTTTTTCCTGAATATATTCAGGAAAAAACGCATACGCCCTTTTTGGCCAACCAAGCAACCTGGAAAGGCAAAGCAGCGGTACAAAGAAATCTCGCTTCCCATCGGTCAAAAGGGCCGTGCTGAATAAAGTGTCCAAACCAGAAAGGCAGGACAGCCATGGAGAAACGGGAGCCTTGCTACGCTGATGGGCTGGATGTAAATTGCCAACAGCCACTCTGGAGAAGTGTTCGGTGTGTCCTGAAACATCTAAAAAACTCAGCTTACAGAGCATAGGGCACTTCCACTCATGGGCGTATAAATTGGGAAAACTGAAAATCAGCAAGACACAGGCACCCCAAAGTTTAGGGTTGCTCTGTTGACAAGAACCTCCACATCGATACACCTTAAATATCCCAGGAAAGAGAAAAATGGATAAAGACGTTGTGGTCCTTATGTACAATGGAATATCACTCAGCCATGAACTCAACGTCATAAGGCTAGTAGCAGCATGATGAGTGTATTTAGGTACGACGATTCTAAGTGAAATAAGTCACACAGAAAGAGACACCTATGATAAGATATCACTTATAGAGGGAATGTAAAAACCGCTACACTTGAACTGAATTACAAAACAGAACAGAGTCACACGTTTAGAAAACACACTATGGCTGCTTAACGGGAAAGGTGAGGTGGGGTGATGCATAAAACAAGGGTTTCAAATTAGCTCAGATACCGTTCCATAAACCCAATATGAAATAGACAAGACCTACTCCTTGCTCAGTGAACTGGACTCAACACCCCCTATTCACCGCCCAAGAATATATCTGACTAGTAAGAATCTGAAAACCTATGTATTGATATCTCTCTGTAAGTGAGTGAAGTGGGTGTAAAGCGGCATAAACACAGCAGTGAAACGCAGCTAAACGCCATGATAAAATTCAATTACTTTTAAAACTCCGTGAAACAAAGACAGTGAAAGAGAGAGAAATTCTTACAAAATTCGTTCAGGGGCTGTGATGCCACCTGGATTGACCATATCTAGACCCACAGCTGATTGAGACATAAGGGTGGACAGTCTTGCGGCTTAGAGTTTTGGTGAGGTTCGGTGAGCAAACGCAGACCCTTTAAAGTAATACTGCGGGCTACCCATCCCATGGGTCCCAAATCTCCAGGTTCAAGGGCATCTTCCTACATCGAAAACATGCATGAGAAACCCAGAAGATGGTACACCGTGTGATCGGGAAAGGTTTCCAAAACGCACCTCATTTCTCATCTCCTTGTGCTCGGGTTCGCCATTCCAACCGCTTTACTAGCAATCTCCCTCCTTGAAGAATCAGCACCTTTCACCTCCTGTTCCGTACAGGTAGCCATTTGTCCTGAGGATGAACGGGAAGAGGGGGAACCAATGAGAGACTAGCTCTAGGTGTTGGGACAGGCACAGGTCACTCTATTTTCCCATCAGCAAGAAGAATTAACCACAGGCTCAGCCTGCACCCCCCGGAACCAGAATAGGGCCTGAAGCAATCCTCCGCTTTTGCGGCCTGCTCCCAAAAAAGCGAGTTGAAAAACGTAGCTCATGGGAACTGCAATTCACAAACCTGCAGAGTTATCAATGATAACTCTGGTCCACAAATATATTGAGGGAAGGCAACGAAGAGGATTTGAAAGCAAGGCAGAATTGCAGGAAACTGATTTCAGGAGGTAGATTCGAATCGCCTTTAAAGCACAGGAAAAGCGGCAAAACCTCGACAATGTTGCCCTTGGCCAAAAAGGGCGTATGCGTTTTTTCCTGAATATATTCAGGAAAAAACGCATACGCCCTTTTTGGCCAACCAAGCAACCTGGAAAGGCAAAGCAGCGCTACAAAGAAGTCTCGCTTCCCATCGGTCAAAAGGGCCGTGCTGAATAAAGTGTCCAAACCAGAAAGGCAGGACAGCCATGGAGAAACGGGAGCCTTGCTACGCTGATGGGCTGGATGTAAATTGCCAACAGCCACTCTGGAGAAGTGTTCGGTGTGTCCTGAAACATCTAAAAAACTCAGCTTACAGAGCATAGGGCACTTCCACTCAGGGGCGTATAAATTGGGAAAACTGAAAATCAGCAAGACACAGGCACCCCAAAGTTTAGGGTTGCTCTGTTGACAAGAACCTCCACATCGATACACCTTAAATATCCCAGGAAAGAGAAAAATGGATAAAGACGTTGTGGTCCTTATGTACAATGGAAAATCACTCAGCCATGAAATCAACGTCATAAGGCTAGTAGCAGCATGATGAGTGGATTTAGGTACGACAATTCTAAGTGAAATAAGTCACACAGAAAGAGACACCTATGATAAGATATCACTTATAGAGGGAATGTAAAAACCGCTACACTTGAACTGAATTACAAAACAGAACAGAGTCACACGTTTAGAAAACACACTATGGCTGCTTAACGGGAAAGGTGAGGTGGGGTGATGCATAAAACAAGGGTTTCAAATTAGCTCAGATACCGTTCCGTAAACCCAATATGAAATAGACAAGACCTACTCCTTGCTCAGTGAACTGGACTCAACACCCCGTATTCACCGCACAAGAATATATCTGACTAGTAAGAATCTTAAAACCTATGTATTGATATATCTCCGTAAGTGAGTCAAGTGTGTGTAAAGCGGCATAAACACAGCAGTGAAAAGCACCTAAACACCATTATAAAAATCAACTACTTTTAAAAACCCGTGAAACAAAGACAGTGAAAGAGAGAGAAATTCTTACGAAATTCGTTCAGGGGCTGTGTTGCCACCTGGATTGACCATATCTAGACCCACTGCTGATTGAGACATAAGGGTGAACACTCTTGGGGCTGAGAGGTTTGGTGAGGTTGGGTGAGCAAACGCAGACCTTTTAAAGTAATACTGCGTGGTACCCATCCCATGGGTCCCAAATCTCCAGGTTCAAGGGCATCTTCCTAAATCGAAAACATGCATGAGAAACCCAGAAGATGGTACACCGTGTGATCGGGAAAGGTTTCTAAAACGCACCTCATTTCTCATCTCCTTGTGCTCGGGTTCGCCATTCCAACCGCTTTACTAGCAATCTCCCTCCTTGGAGAATCAGCACCTTTCACCTCCTGTTCCGTACAGGTAGCCATTTGTCCTGAGGATGAACGGGAAGAGGGGGAACCAATGAGAGACTAGCTCTAGGTGTTGGGACAGGCACAGGTCACTCTATTTTCCCATCAGGAAGAAGAATTAACCACAGGCTCAGCCTGCCCCCCCGGAACCAGAATAGGGCCTGAAGCAATCCTGCGCTTTTGCGGCCTTCTCCCAAAAAAGCGAGTTGAAAAATGGAGCTCAGGGGCACTGCAATTCACAAACCTGCAGAGTTATCAATGATAACTCTCGTCCACAAATATATTGAGGGAAGGCAACGAAGAGGATTTGAAAGCAACGCAGAATTGCAGGAAACTGATTTCAGGAGGTAGATTCGAATCGCCTTTAAAGTACAGGAAAATCGGCAAAACCTCGACAATGATGCCCTTGGCCAAAAAGGGCGTATGCGTTTTTTCCTGAATATATTCAGGAAAAAACGCATACGCCCTTTTTGGCCAACCAAGCAACCTGGAAAGGCAAAGCAGCGGTAGAAAGAAATCTCGCTTCCCATCGGTCAAAAGGGCCATGCTGAATAAAGTGTCCAAACCAGAAAGGCAGGACAGCCATGGAGAAACGGGAGCCTTGCTACGCTGATGGGCTGGATGTAAATTGCCAACAGACACTCTGGAGAAGTGTTCGGTGTGTCCTGAAACATCTAAAAAACTCAGCTTACAGAGCATAGGGCACTTCCACTCATGGGCGTATAAATTGGGAGAAACTGAAAATCAGCAAGACACAGGCACCCCAAAGTATAGGGTTGCTCTGTTGACAAGAACCTCCACATCGATACACCTTAAATATCCCAGGAAAGAGAAAAATGGATAAAGACGTTGTGGTCCTTATGTACAATGGAATATCACTCAGCCATGAACTCAACGTCATAAGGCTAGTAGCAGCGTGATGAGTGTATTTAGGTACGACGATTGTAAGTGAAATAAGTCACACAGAAAGAGACACCTATGATAAGATATCACTTATAGAGGGAATGTAAAAACCGCTACACTTGAACTGAGTTACAAAACAGAACAGAGTCACACGTTTAGAAAACACACTATGGCTGCTTAACGGGAAAGGTGAGGTGGGGTGATGCATAAAACAAGGGTTTCAAATTAGCTCAGATACCGTTCCATAAACCCAATATGAAATAGACAAGACCTAGTCCTTGCTCAGTGAACTGGACTCAACACCCCCTATTCACCGCCCAAGAATATATCTGACTAGTAAGAATCTGAAAACCTATGTATTGATATCTCTCTGTAAGTGAGTGAAGTGGGTGTAAAGCGGCATAAACACAGCAGTGAAACGCAGCTAAACGCCATGATAAAATTCAATTACTTTTAAAACTCCGTGAAACAAAGACAGTGAAAGAGAGAGAAATTCTTACAAAATTCGTTCAGGGGCTGTGATGCCACCTGGATTGACCATATCTAGACCCACAGCTGATTGAGACATAAGGGTGGACAGTCTTGCGGCTTAGAGTTTTGGTGAGGTTCGGTGAGCAAACGCAGACCCTTTAAAGTAATACTGCGGGCTACCCATCCCATGGGTCCCAAATCTCCAGGTTCAAGGGCATCTTCCTACATCGAAAACATGCATGAGAAACCCAGAAGATGGTACACCGTGTGATCGGGAAAGGTTTCCAAAACGCACCTCATTTCTCATCTCCTTGTGCTCGGGTTCGCCATTCCAACCGCTTTACTAGCAATCTCCCTCCTTGAAGAATCAGCACCTTTCACCTCCTGTTCCGTACAGGTAGCCATTTGTCCTGAGGATGAACGGGAAGAGGGGGAACCAATGAGAGACTAGCTCTAGGTGTTGGGACAGGCACAGGTCACTCTATTTTCCCATCAGCAAGAAGAATTAACCACAGGCTCAGCCTGCACCCCCCGGAACCAGAATAGGGCCTGAAGCAATCCTCCGCTTTTGCGGCCTGCTCCCAAAAAAGCGAGTTGAAAAACGTAGCTCATGGGAACTGCAATTCACAAACCTGCAGAGTTATCAATGATAACTCTCGTCCACAAATATATTGAGGGAAGGCAACGAAGAGGATTTGAAAGCAAGGCAGAATTGCAGGAAACTGATTTCAGGAGGTAGATTCGAATCGCCTTTAAAGCACAGGAAAAGCGGCAAAACCTCGACAATGTTGCCCTTGGCCAAAAAGGGCGTATGCGTTTTTTCCTGAATATATTCAGGAAAAAACGCATACGCCCTTTTTGGCCAACCAAGCAACCTGGAAAGGCAAAGCAGCGCTACAAAGAAGTCTCGCTTCCCATCGGTCAAAAGGGCCGTGCTGAATAAAGTGTCCAAACCAGAAAGGCAGGACAGCCATGGAGAAACGGGAGCCTTGCTACGCTGATGGGCTGGATGTAAATTGCCAACAGCCACTCTGGAGAAGTGTTCGGTGTGTCCTGAAACATCTAAAAAACTCAGCTTACAGAGCATAGGGCACTTCCACTCAGGGGCGTATAAATTGGGAAAACTGAAAATCAGCAAGACACAGGCACCCCAAAGTTTAGGGTTGCTCTGTTGACAACAACCTCCACATCGATACACCTTAAATATCCCAGGAAAGAGAAAAATGGATAAAGACGTTGTGGTCCTTATGTACAATGGAAAATCACTCAGCCATGAAATCAACGTCATAAGGCTAGTAGCAGCATGATGAGTGGATTTGGGTACGACAATTCTAAGTGAAATAAGTCACACAGAAAGAGACACCTATGATAAGATATCACTTATAGAGGGAATGTAAAAACCGCTACACTTGAACTGAATTACAAAACAGAACAGAGTCACACGTTTAGAAAACACAATATGGCTGCTTAACGGGAAAGGTGAGGTGGGGTGATGCATAAAACAAGGGTTTCAAATTAGCTCAGATACCGTTCCGTAAACCCAATATGAAATAGACAAGACCTACTCCTTGCTCAGTGAACTGGACTCAACACCCCGTATTCACCGCACAAGAATATATCTGACTAGTAAGAATCTTAAAACCTATGTATTGATATATCTCCGTAAGTGAGTCAAGTGTGTGTAAAGCGGCATAAACACAGCAGTGAAAAGCACCTAAACACCATTATAAAAATCAACTACTTTTAAAAACCCGTGAAACAAAGACAGTGAAAGAGAGAGAAATTCTTACGAAATTCGTTCAGGGGCTGTGTTGCCACCTGGATTGACCATATCTAGACCCACTGCTGATTGAGACATAAGGGTGAACACTCTTGGGGCTGAGAGGTTTGGTGAGGTTGGGTGAGCAAACGCAGACCTTTTAAAGTAATACTGCGTGGTACCCATCCCATGGGTCCCAAATCTCGAGGTTCAAGGGCATCTTCCTAAATCGAAAACATGCATGAGAAACCCAGAAGATGGTACACAGTGTGATCGGGAAAGGTTTCTAAAACGCACCTCATTTCTCATCTCCTTGTGCTCGGGTTCGCCATTCCAACCGCTTTACTAGCAATATCCCTCCTTGGAGAATCAGCACCTTTCACCTCCTGTTCCGTACAGGTAGCCATTTGTCCTGAGGATGAACGGGAAGAGGGGGAACCAATGAGAGACTAGCTCTAGGTGTTGGGAAAGGCACAGGTCACTCTATTTTCCCATCAGGAAGAAGAATTAACCACAGGCTCAGCCTGACCCCCCGGAACCAGAATAGGGCCTGAAGCAATCCTGCGCTTTTGCGGCCTGCTCCCAAAAAAGCGAGTTGAAAAATGGAGCTCAGGGGCACTGCAATTCACAAACCTGCAGAGTTATCAATGATAACTCTCGTCCACAAATATATTGAGGGAAGGCAACGAAGAGGATTTGAAAGCAAGGCAGAATTGCAGGAAACTGATTTCAGGAGGTAGATTCGAATCGCATTTAAAGCACAGGAAAAGCGGCAAAACCTCGACAATGATGCCCTTGGCCAAAAAGGGCATATGCGTTTTTTCCTGAATATATTCAGGAAAAAAAACGCATACGCCCTTTTTGGCCAACCAAGCAACCTGGAAAGGCAAAAAGGCGCTACAAAGAAGTCTCGCTTCCCATCGGTCAAAAGGGCCGTGCTGAATAAAGTGTCAAAACCAGAAAGGCAGGACAGCCATGGAGAAACGGGAGCCTTGCTACGCTGATGGGCTGGATGTAAATTGCCAACAGCCACTCTGGAGAAGTGTTCGGTGTGTCCTGAAACATCTAAAAAACTCAGCTTACAGAGCATAGGGCACTTCCACTCATGGGCGTATAAATTGGGAAAACTGAAAATCAGCAAGACACAGGCACCCCAAAGTTTAGGGTTGCTCTGTTGACAAGAACCTCCACATCGATACACCTTAAATATCCCAGGAAAGAGAAAAATGGATAAAGACGTTGTGGTCCTTATGTACAATGGAATATCACTCAGCCATGAAATCAACGTCATAAGGCTAGTAGCAGCATGATGAGTGGATTTAGGTACGACGATTCTAAGTGAAATAAGTCACACAGAAAGAGACACCTATGATAAGATATCACTTATAGAGGGAATGTAAAAACCGCTACACTTGAACTGAATTACAAAACAGAACAGAGTCACACGTTTAGAAAACACACTATGGCTGCTTAACGGGAAAGGGGAGGTGGGTTATGCATAAAACAAGGGTTTCAAATTAGCTCAGATACCGTTCCGTAAACCCAATATGAAATAGACAAGACCTACTCCTTGCTCAGTGAACTGGACTCAACACCCCGTATTCACCACACAAGAATATATCTGACTAGTAAGAATCTTAAAACCTATGTACTGATATCTCTCTGTAAGTGAGTCAAGAGGGGGTAAAGCGGCATAAACACAGCAGTGAAAAGCAGCTAAACCCCATTATAAAAATCAACTCCTTTTAAAAACCCGTGAAACAAAGAGAGTGAAAGAGAGAGAAATTCTTACAAAATTCGTTCAAGGGCTGTGATACCACCTGTATTGACCATATCTAGACCCACAGCTGATTGAGACATAAGGGTGGACACTCTTGCGGCTAAGAGGTTTGGTGAGGTTGGGTGAGCAAACACAGACCTTTTAAAGTAATACTGCGGGGTACCCATCCCATGGGTCCCAAATCTCCAGGTTCAAGGGCATCTTCCTACATCGAAAACATGCATGAGAAACCCAGAAGATGGTACACCGTGTGATCGGGAAAGGTTTCCAAAACGCACCTCATTTCTCATCTCCTTGTGCTCGGGTTCGCCATTCCAACCGCTTTACTAGCAATCTCCCTCCTTGGAGAATCAGCACCTTTCACCTCCTGTTCCGTACAGGTAGCCATTTGTCCTGAGGATGAACGGGAAGAGGGGGAACCAATGAGAGACTAGCTCTAGGTGTTGGGACAGGCACAGGTCACTCTATTTTCCCATCAGGAAGAAGAATTAACCACAGGCTCAGCCTGCCCCCCCGGAACCAGAATAGGGCCTGAAGCAATCCTGCGCTTTTGCGGCCTTCTCCCAAAAAAGCGAGTTGAAAAATGGAGCTCAGGGGCACTGCAATTCACAAACCTGCAGAGTTATCAATGATAACTCTCGTCCACAAATATATTGAGGGAAGGCAACGAAGAGGATTTGAAAGCAACGCAGAATTGCAGGAAACTGATTTCAGGAGGTAGATTCGAATCGCCTTTAAAGTACAGGAAAAGCGGCAAAACCTCGACAATGATGCCCTTGGCCAAAAAGGGCGTATGCGTTTTTTCCTGAATATATTCAGGAAAAAACGCATACGCCCTTTTTGGCCAACCAAGCAACCTGGAAAGGCAAAGCAGCGGTACAAAGAAATCTCGCTTCCCATCGGTCAAAAGGGCCGTGCTGAATAAAGTGTCCAAACCAGAAAGGCAGGACAGCCATGGAGAAACGGGAGCCTTGCTACGCTGATGGGCTGGATGTAAATTGCCAACAGCCACTCTGGAGAAGTGTTCGGTGTGTCCTGAAACATCTAAAAAACTCAGCTTACAGAGCATAGGGCACTTCCACTCATGGGCGTATAAATTGGGAAAACTGAAAATCAGCAAGACACAGGCACCCCAAAGTTTAGGGTTGCTCTGTTGACAAGAACCTCCACATCGATACACCTTAAATATCCCAGGAAAGAGAAAAATGGATAAAGACGTTGTGGTCCTTATGTACAATGGAATATCACTCAGCCATGAACTCAACGTCATAAGGCTAGTAGCAGCATGATGAGTGTATTTAGGTACGACGATTCTAAGTGAAATAAGTCACACAGAAAGAGACACCTATGATAAGATATCACTTATAGAGGGAATGTAAAAACCGCTACACTTGAACTGAATTACAAAACAGAACAGAGTCACACGTTTAGAAAACACACTATGGCTGCTTAACGGGAAAGGTGAGGTGGGGTGATGCATAAAACAAGGGTTTCAAATTAGCTCAGATACCGTTCCATAAACCCAATATGAAATAGACAAGACCTACTCCTTGCTCAGTGAACTGGACTCAACACCCCCTATTCACCGCCCAAGAATATATCTGACTAGTAAGAATCTGAAAACCTATGTATTGATATCTCTCTGTAAGTGAGTGAAGTGGGTGTAAAGCGGCATAAACACAGCAGTGAAACGCAGCTAAACGCCATGATAAAATTCAATTACTTTTAAAACTCCGTGAAACAAAGACAGTGAACGAGAGAGAAATTCTTACAAAATTCGTTCAGGGGCTGTGATGCCACCTGGATTGACCATATCTAGACCCACAGCTGATTGAGACATAAGGGTGGACAGTCTTGCGGCTTAGAGTTTTGGTGAGGTTCGGTGAGCAAACGCAGACCCTTTAAAGTAATACTGCGGGCTACCCATCCCATGGGTCCCAAATCTCCAGGTTCAAGGGCATCTTCCTACATCGAAAACATGCATGAGAAACCCAGAAGATGGTACACCGTGTGATCGGGAAAGGTTTCCAAAACGCACCTCATTTCTCATCTCCTTGTGCTCGGGTTCGCCATTCCAACCGCTTTACTAGCAATCTCCCTCCTTGAAGAATCAGCACCTTTCACCTCCTGTTCCGTACAGGTAGCCATTTGTCCTGAGGATGAACGGGAAGAGGGGGAACCAATGAGAGACTAGCTCTAGGTGTTGGGACAGGCACAGGTCACTCTATTTTCCCATCAGCAAGAAGAATTAACCACAGGCTCAGCCTGCACCCCCCGGAACCAGAATAGGGCCTGAAGCAATCCTCCGCTTTTGCGGCCTGCTCCCAAAAAAGCGAGTTGAAAAACGTAGCTCATGGGAACTGCAATTCACAAACCTGCAGAGTTATCAATGATAACTCTCGTCCACAAATATATTGAGGGAAGGCAACGAAGAGGATTTGAAAGCAAGGCAGAATTGCAGGAAACTGATTTCAGGAGGTAGATTCGAATCGCCTTTAAAGCACAGGAAAAGCGGCAAAACCTCGACAATGTTGCCCTTGGCCAAAAAGGGCGTATGCGTTTTTTCCTGAATATATTCAGGAAAAAACGCATACGCCCTTTTTGGCCAACCAAGCAACCTGGAAAGGCAAAGCAGCGCTACAAAGAAGTCTCGCTTCCCATCGGTCAAAAGGGCCGTGCTGAATAAAGTGTCCAAACCAGAAAGGCAGGACAGCCATGGAGAAACGGGAGCCTTGCTACGCTGATGGGCTGGATGTAAATTGCCAACAGCCACTCTGGAGAAGTGTTCGGTGTGTCCTGAAACATCTAAAAAACTCAGCTTACAGAGCATAGGGCACTTCCACTCAGGGGCGTATAAATTGGGAAAACTGAAAATCAGCAAGACACAGGCACCCCAAAGTTTAGGGTTGCTCTGTTGACAAGAACCTCCACATCGATACACCTTAAATATCCCAGGAAAGAGAAAAATGGATAAAGACGTTGTGGTCCTTATGTACAATGGAAAATCACTCAGCCATGAAATCAACGTCATAAGGCTAGTAGCAGCATGATGAGTGGATTTAGGTACGACAATTCTAAGTGAAATAAGTCACACAGAAAGAGACACCTATGATAAGATATCACTTATAGAGGGAATGTAAAAACCGCTACACTTGAACTGAATTACAAAACAGAACAGAGTCACACGTTTAGAAAACACACTATGGCTGCTTAACGGGAAAGGTGAGGTGGGGTGATGCATAAAACAAGGGTTTCAAATTAGCTCAGATACCGTTCCGTAAACCCAATATGAAATAGACAAGACCTACTCCTTGCTCAGTGAACTGGACTCAACACCCCGTATTCACCGCACAAGAATATATCTGACTAGTAAGAATCTTAAAACCTATGTATTGATATATCTCCGTAAGTGAGTCAAGTGTGTGTAAAGCGGCATAAACACAGCAGTGAAAAGCACCTAAACACCATTATAAAAATCAACTACTTTTAAAAACCCGTGAAACAAAGACAGTGAAAGAGAGAGAAATTCTTACGAAATTCGTTCAGGGGCTGTGTTGCCACCTGGATTGACCATATCTAGACCCACTGCTGATTGAGACATAAGGGTGAACACTCTTGGGGCTGAGAGGTTTGGTGAGGTTGGGTGAGCAAACGCAGACCTTTTAAAGTAATACTGCGTGGTACCCATCCCATGGGTCCCAAATCTCCAGGTTCAAGGGCATCTTCCTAAATCGAAAACATGCATGAGAAACCCAGAAGATGGTACACCGTGTGATCGGGAAAGGTTTCTAAAACGCACCTCATTTCTCATCTCCTTGTGCTCGGGTTCGCCATTCCAACCGCTTTACTAGCAATCTCCCTCCTTGGAGAATCAGCACCTTTCACCTCCTGTTCCGTACAGGTAGCCATTTGTCCTGAGGATGAACGGGAAGAGGGGGAACCAATGAGAGACTAGCTCTAGGTGTTGGGACAGGCACAGGTCACTCTATTTTCCCATCAGGAAGAAGAATTAACCACAGGCTCAGCCTGCCCCCCCGGAACCAGAATAGGGCCTGAAGCAATCCTGCGCTTTTGCGGCCTTCTCCCAAAAAAGCGAGTTGAAAAATGGAGCTCAGGGGCACTGCAATTCACAAACCTGCAGAGTTATCAATGATAACTCTCGTCCACAAATATATTGAGGGAAGGCAACGAAGAGGATTTGAAAGCAACGCAGAATTGCAGGAAACTGATTTCAGGAGGTAGATTCGAATCGCCTTTAAAGTACAGGAAAAGCGGCAAAACCTCGACAATGATGCCCTTGGCCAAAAAGGGCGTATGCGTTTTTTCCTGAATATATTCAGGAAAAAACGCATACGCCCTTTTTGGCCAACCAAGCAACCTGGAAAGGCAAAGCAGCGGTACAAAGAAATCTCGCTTCCCATCGGTCAAAAGGGCCATGCTGAATAAAGTGTCCAAACCAGAAAGGCAGGACAGCCATGGAGAAACGGGAGCCTTGCTACGCTGATGGGCTGGATGTAAATTGCCAACAGACACTCTGGAGAAGTGTTCGGTGTGTCCTGAAACATCTAAAAAACTCAGCTTACAGAGCATAGGGCACTTCCACTCATGGGCGTATAAATTGGGAAAACTGAAAATCAGCAAGACACAGGCACCCCAAAGTTTAGGGTTGCTCTGTTGACAAGAACCTCCACATCGATACACCTTAAATATCCCAGGAAAGAGAAAAATGGATAAAGACGTTGTGGTCCTTATGTACAATGGAATATCACTCAGCCATGAACTCAACGTCATAAGGCTAGTAGCAGCGTGATGAGTGTATTTAGGTACGACGATTGTAAGTGAAATAAGTCACACAGAAAGAGACACCTATGATAAGATATCACTTATAGAGGGAATGTAAAAACCGCTACACTTGAACTGAGTTACAAAACAGAACAGAGTCACACGTTTAGAAAACACACTATGGCTGCTTAACGGGAAAGGTGAGGTGGGGTGATGCATAAAACAAGGGTTTCAAATTAGCTCAGATACCGTTCCATAAACCCAATATGAAATAGACAAGACCTACTCCTTGCTCAGTGAACTGGACTCAACACCCCCTATTCACCGCCCAAGAATATATCTGACTAGTAAGAATCTGAAAACCTATGTATTGATATCTCTCTGTAAGTGAGTGAAGTGGGTGTAAAGCGGCATAAACACAGCAGTGAAACGCAGCTAAACGCCATGATAAAATTCAATTACTTTTAAAACTCCGTGAAACAAAGACAGTGAACGAGAGAGAAATTCTTACAAAATTCGTTCAGGGGCTGTGATGCCACCTGGATTGACCATATCTAGACCCACAGCTGATTGAGACATAAGGGTGGACAGTCTTGCGGCTTAGAGTTTTGGTGAGGTTCGGTGAGCAAACGCAGACCCTTTAAAGTAATACTGCGGGCTACCCATCCCATGGGTCCCAAATCTCCAGGTTCAAGGGCATCTTCCTACATCGAAAACATGCATGAGAAACCCAGAAGATGGTACACCGTGTGATCGGGAAAGGTTTCCAAAACGCACCTCATTTCTCATCTCCTTGTGCTCGGGTTCGCCATTCCAACCGCTTTACTAGCAATCTCCCTCCTTGAAGAATCAGCACCTTTCACCTCCTGTTCCGTACAGGTAGCCATTTGTCCTGAGGATGAACGGGAAGAGGGGGAACCAATGAGAGACTAGCTCTAGGTGTTGGGACAGGCACAGGTCACTCTATTTTCCCATCAGCAAGAAGAATTAACCACAGGCTCAGCCTGCACCCCCCGGAACCAGAATAGGGCCTGAAGCAATCCTCCGCTTTTGCGGCCTGCTCCCAAAAAAGCGAGTTGAAAAACGTAGCTCATGGGAACTGCAATTCACAAACCTGCAGAGTTATCAATGATAACTCTCGTCCACAAATATATTGAGGGAAGGCAACGAAGAGGATTTGAAAGCAAGGCAGAATTGCAGGAAACTGATTTCAGGAGGTAGATTCGAATCGCCTTTAAAGCACAGGAAAAGCGGCAAAACCTCGACAATGTTGCCCTTGGCCAAAAAGGGCGTATGCGTTTTTTCCTGAATATATTCAGGAAAAAACGCATACGCCCTTTTTGGCCAACCAAGCAACCTGGAAAGGCAAAGCAGCGCTACAAAGAAGTCTCGCTTCCCATCGGTCAAAAGGGCCGTGCTGAATAAAGTGTCCAAACCAGAAAGGCAGGACAGCCATGGAGAAACGGGAGCCTTGCTACGCTGATGGGCTGGATGTAAATTGCCAACAGCCACTCTGGAGAAGTGTTCGGTGTGTCCTGAAACATCTAAAAAACTCAGCTTACAGAGCATAGGGCACTTCCACTCAGGGGCGTATAAATTGGGAAAACTGAAAATCAGCAAGACACAGGCACCCCAAAGTTTAGGGTTGCTCTGTTGACAACAACCTCCACATCGATACACCTTAAATATCCCAGGAAAGAGAAAAATGGATAAAGACGTTGTGGTCCTTATGTACAATGGAAAATCACTCAGCCATGAAATCAACGTCATAAGGCTAGTAGCAGCATGATGAGTGGATTTAGGTACGACAATTCTAAGTGAAATAAGTCACACAGAAAGAGACACCTATGATAAGATATCACTTATAGAGGGAATGTAAAAACCGCTACACTTGAACTGAATTACAAAACAGAACAGAGTCACACGTTTAGAAAACACACTATGGCTGCTTAACGGGAAAGGTGAGGTGGGGTGATGCATAAAACAAGGGTTTCAAATTAGCTCAGATACCGTTCCGTAAACCCAATATGAAATAGACAAGACCTACTCCTTGCTCAGTGAACTGGACTCAACACCCCGTATTCACCGCACAAGAATATATCTGACTAGTAAGAATCTTAAAACCTATGTATTGATATATCTCCGTAAGTGAGTCAAGTGTGTGTAAAGCGGCATAAACACAGCAGTGAAAAGCACCTAAACACCATTATAAAAATCAACTACTTTTAAAAACCCGTGAAACAAAGACAGTGAAAGAGAGAGAAATTCTTACGAAATTCGTTCAGGGGCTGTGTTGCCACCTGGATTGACCATATCTAGACCCACTGCTGATTGAGACATAAGGGTGAACACTCTTGGGGCTGAGAGGTTTGGTGAGGTTGGGTGAGCAAACGCAGACCTTTTAAAGTAATACTGCGTGGTACCCATCCCATGGGTCCCAAATCTCCAGGTTCAAGGGCATCTTCCTAAATCGAAAACATGCATGAGAAACCCAGAAGATGGTACACCGTGTGATCGGGAAAGGTTTCTAAAACGCACCTCATTTCTCATCTCCTTGTGCTCGGGTTCGCCATTCCAACCGCTTTACTAGCAATCTCCCTCCTTGGAGAATCAGCACCTTTCACCTCCTGTTCCGTACAGGTAGCCATTTGTCCTGAGGATGAACGGGAAGAGGGGGAACCAATGAGAGACTAGCTCTAGGTGTTGGGACAGGCACAGGTCACTCTATTTTCCCATCAGGAAGAAGAATTAACCACAGGCTCAGCCTGCCCCCCCGGAACCAGAATAGGGCCTGAAGCAATCCTGCGCTTTTGCGGCCTTCTCCCAAAAAAGCGAGTTGAAAAATGGAGCTCAGGGGCACTGCAATTCACAAACCTGCAGAGTTATCAATGATAACTCTCGTCCACAAATATATTGAGGGAAGGCAACGAAGAGGATTTGAAAGCAACGCAGAATTGCAGGAAACTGATTTCAGGAGGTAGATTCGAATCGCCTTTAAAGTACAGGAAAAGCGGCAAAACCTCGACAATGATGCCCTTGGCCAAAAAGGGCGTATGCGTTTTTTCCTGAATATATTCAGGAAAAAACGCATACGCCCTTTTTGGCCAACCAAGCAACCTGGAAAGGCAAAGCAGCGGTACAAAGAAATCTCGCTTCCCATCGGTCAAAAGGGCCATGCTGAATAAAGTGTCCAAACCAGAAAGGCAGGACAGCCATGGAGAAACGGGAGCCTTGCTACGCTGATGGGCTGGATGTAAATTGCCAACAGACACTCTGGAGAAGTGTTCGGTGTGTCCTGAAACATCTAAAAAACTCAGCTTACAGAGCATAGGGCACTTCCACTCATGGGCGTATAAATTGGGAAAACTGAAAATCAGCAAGACACAGGCACCCCAAAGTTTAGGGTTGCTCTGTTGACAAGAACCTCCACATCGATACACCTTAAATATCCCAGGAAAGAGAAAAATGGATAAAGACGTTGTGGTCCTTATGTACAATGGAATATCACTCAGCCATGAACTCAACGTCATAAGGCTAGTAGCAGCGTGATGAGTGTATTTAGGTACGACGATTGTAAGTGAAATAAGTCACACAGAAAGAGACACCTATGATAAGATATCACTTATAGAGGGAATGTAAAAACCGCTACACTTGAACTGAGTTACAAAACAGAACAGAGTCACACGTTTAGAAAACACACTATGGCTGCTTAACGGGAAAGGTGAGGTGGGGTGATGCATAAAACAAGGGTTTCAAATTAGCTCAGATACCGTTCCATAAACCCAATATGAAATAGACAAGACCTAGTCCTTGCTCAGTGAACTGGACTCAACACCCCCTATTCACCGCCCAAGAATATATCTGACTAGTAAGAATCTGAAAACCTATGTATTGATATCTCTCTGTAAGTGAGTGAAGTGGGTGTAAAGCGGCATAAACACAGCAGTGAAACGCAGCTAAACGCCATGATAAAATTCAATTACTTTTAAAACTCCGTGAAACAAAGACAGTGAAAGAGAGAGAAATTCTTACAAAATTCGTTCAGGGGCTGTGATGCCACCTGGATTGACCATATCTAGACCCACAGCTGATTGAGACATAAGGGTGGACAGTCTTGCGGCTTAGAGTTTTGGTGAGGTTCGGTGAGCAAACGCAGACCCTTTAAAGTAATACTGCGGGCTACCCATCCCATGGGTCCCAAATCTCCAGGTTCAAGGGCATCTTCCTACATCGAAAACATGCATGAGAAACCCAGAAGATGGTACACCGTGTGATCGGGAAAGGTTTCCAAAACGCACCTCATTTCTCATCTCCTTGTGCTCGGGTTCGCCATTCCAACCGCTTTACTAGCAATCTCCCTCCTTGAAGAATCAGCACCTTTCACCTCCTGTTCCGTACAGGTAGCCATTTGTCCTGAGGATGAACGGGAAGAGGGGGAACCAATGAGAGACTAGCTCTAGGTGTTGGGACAGGCACAGGTCACTCTATTTTCCCATCAGCAAGAAGAATTAACCACAGGCTCAGCCTGCACCCCCCGGAACCAGAATAGGGCCTGAAGCAATCCTCCGCTTTTGCGGCCTGCTCCCAAAAAAGCGAGTTGAAAAACGTAGCTCATGGGAACTGCAATTCACAAACCTGCAGAGTTATCAATGATAACTCTCGTCCACAAATATATTGAGGGAAGGCAACGAAGAGGATTTGAAAGCAAGGCAGAATTGCAGGAAACTGATTTCAGGAGGTAGATTCGAATCGCCTTTAAAGCACAGGAAAAGCGGCAAAACCTCGACAATGTTGCCCTTGGCCAAAAAGGGCGTATGCGTTTTTTCCTGAATATATTCAGGAAAAAACGCATACGCCCTTTTTGGCCAACCAAGCCACCTGGAAAGGCAAAGCAGCGCTACAAAGAAGTCTCGCTTCCCATCGGTCAAAAGGGCCGTGCTGAATAAAGTGTCCAAACCAGAAAGGCAGGACAGCCATGGAGAAACGGGAGCCTTGCTACGCTGATGGGCTGGATGTAAATTGCCAACAGCCACTCTGGAGAAGTGTTCGGTGTGTCCTGAAACATCTAAAAAACTCAGCTTACAGAGCATAGGGCACTTCCACTCAGGGGCGTATAAATTGGGAAAACTGAAAATCAGCAAGACACAGGCACCCCAAAGTTTAGGGTTGCTCTGTTGACAAGAACCTCCACATCGATACACCTTAAATATCCCAGGAAAGAGAAAAATGGATAAAGACGTTGTGGTCCTTATGTACAATGGAAAATCACTCAGCCATGAAATCAACGTCATAAGGCTAGTAGCAGCATGATGAGTGGATTTAGGTACGACAATTCTAAGTGAAATAAGTCACACAGAAAGAGACACCTATGATAAGATATCACTTATAGAGGGAATGTAAAAACCGCTACACTTGAACTGAATTACAAAACAGAACAGAGTCACACGTTTAGAAAACACACTATGGCTGCTTAACGGGAAAGGTGAGGTGGGGTGATGCATAAAACAAGGGTTTCAAATTAGCTCAGATACCGTTCCGTAAACCCAATATGAAATAGACAAGACCTACTCCTTGCTCAGTGAACTGGACTCAACACCCCGTATTCACCGCACAAGAATATATCTGACTAGTAAGAATCTTAAAACCTATGTATTGATATATCTCCGTAAGTGAGTCAAGTGTGTGTAAAGCGGCATAAACACAGCAGTGAAAAGCACCTAAACACCATTATAAAAATCAACTACTTTTAAAAACCCGTGAAACAAAGACAGTGAAAGAGAGAGAAATTCTTACGAAATTCGTTCAGGGGCTGTGTTGCCACCTGGATTGACCATATCTAGACCCACTGCTGATTGAGACATAAGGGTGAACACTCTTGGGGCTGAGAGGTTTGGTGAGGTTGGGTGAGCAAACGCAGACCTTTTAAAGTAATACTGCGTGGTACCCATCCCATGGGTCCCAAATCTCCAGGTTCAAGGGCATCTTCCTAAATCGAAAACATGCATGAGAAACCCAGAAGATGGTACACCGTGTGATCGGGAAAGGTTTCTAAAACGCACCTCATTTCTCATCTCCTTGTGCTCGGGTTCGCCATTCCAACCGCTTTACTAGCAATCTCCCTCCTTGGAGAATCAGCACCTTTCACCTCCTGTTCCGTACAGGTAGCCATTTGTCCTGAGGATGAACGGGAAGAGGGGGAACCAATGAGAGACTAGCTCTAGGTGTTGGGACAGGCACAGGTCACTCTATTTTCCCATCAGGAAGAAGAATTAACCACAGGCTCAGCCTGCCCCCCCGGAACCAGAATAGGGCCTGAAGCAATCCTGCGCTTTTGCGGCCTTCTCCCAAAAAAGCGAGTTGAAAAATGGAGCTCAGGGGCACTGCAATTCACAAACCTGCAGAGTTATCAATGATAACTCTCGTCCACAAATATATTGAGGGAAGGCAACGAAGAGGATTTGAAAGCAACGCAGAATTGCAGGAAACTGATTTCAGGAGGTAGATTCGAATCGCCTTTAAAGTACAGGAAAAGCGGCAAAACCTCGACAATGATGCCCTTGGCCAAAAAGGGCGTATGCGTTTTTTCCTGAATATATTCAGGAAAAAACGCATACGCCCTTTTTGGCCAACCAAGCAACCTGGAAAGGCAAAGCAGCGGTACAAAGAAATCTCGCTTCCCATCGGTCAAAAGGGCCATGCTGAATAAAGTGTCCAAACCAGAAAGGCAGGACAGCCATGGAGAAACGGGAGCCTTGCTACGCTGATGGGCTGGATGTAAATTGCCAACAGACACTCTGGAGAAGTGTTCGGTGTGTCCTGAAACATCTAAAAAACTCAGCTTACAGAGCATAGGGCACTTCCACTCATGGGCGTATAAATTGGGAAAACTGAAAATCAGCAAGACACAGGCACCCCAAAGTTTAGGGTTGCTCTGTTGACAAGAACCTCCACATCGATACACCTTAAATATCCCAGGAAAGAGAAAAATGGATAAAGACGTTGTGGTCCTTATGTACAATGGAATATCACTCAGCCATGAACTCAACGTCATAAGGCTAGTAGCAGCGTGATGAGTGTATTTAGGTACGACGATTGTAAGTGAAATAAGTCACACAGAAAGAGACACCTATGATAAGATATCACTTATAGAGGGAATGTAAAAACCGCTACACTTGAACTGAGTTACAAAACAGAACAGAGTCACACGTTTAGAAAACACACTATGGCTGCTTAACGGGAAAGGTGAGGTGGGGTGATGCATAAAACAAGGGTTTCAAATTAGCTCAGATACCGTTCCATAAACCCAATATGAAATAGACAAGACCTAGTCCTTGCTCAGTGAACTGGACTCAACACCCCCTATTCACCGCCCAAGAATATATCTGACTAGTAAGAATCTGAAAACCTATGTATTGATATCTCTCTGTAAGTGAGTGAAGTGGGTGTAAAGCGGCATAAACACAGCAGTGAAACGCAGCTAAACGCCATGATAAAATTCAATTACTTTTAAAACTCCGTGAAACAAAGACAGTGAAAGAGAGAGAAATTCTTACAAAATTCGTTCAGGGGCTGTGATGCCACCTGGATTGACCATATCTAGACCCACAGCTGATTGAGACATAAGGGTGGACAGTCTTGCGGCTTAGAGTTTTGGTGAGGTTCGGTGAGCAAACGCAGACCCTTTAAAGTAATACTGCGGGCTACCCATCCCATGGGTCCCAAATCTCCAGGTTCAAGGGCATCTTCCTACATCGAAAACATGCATGAGAAACCCAGAAGATGGTACACCGTGTGATCGGGAAAGGTTTCCAAAACGCACCTCATTTCTCATCTCCTTGTGCTCGGGTTCGCCATTCCAACCGCTTTACTAGCAATCTCCCTCCTTGAAGAATCAGCACCTTTCACCTCCTGTTCCGTACAGGTAGCCATTTGTCCTGAGGATGAACGGGAAGAGGGGGAACCAATGAGAGACTAGCTCTAGGTGTTGGGACAGGCACAGGTCACTCTATTTTCCCATCAGCAAGAAGAATTAACCACAGGCTCAGCCTGCACCCCCCGGAACCAGAATAGGGCCTGAAGCAATCCTCCGCTTTTGCGGCCTGCTCCCAAAAAAGCGAGTTGAAAAACGTAGCTCATGGGAACTGCAATTCACAAACCTGCAGAGTTATCAATGATAACTCTCGTCCACAAATATATTGAGGGAAGGCAACGAAGAGGATTTGAAAGCAAGGCAGAATTGCAGGAAACTGATTTCAGGAGGTAGATTCGAATCGCCTTTAAAGCACAGGAAAAGCGGCAAAACCTCGACAATGTTGCCCTTGGCCAAAAAGGGCGTATGCGTTTTTTCCTGAATATATTCAGGAAAAAACGCATACGCCCTTTTTGGCCAACCAAGCAACCTGGAAAGGCAAAGCAGCGCTACAAAGAAGTCTCGCTTCCCATCGGTCAAAAGGGCCGTGCTGAATAAAGTGTCCAAACCAGAAAGGCAGGACAGCCATGGAGAAACGGGAGCCTTGCTACGCTGATGGGCTGGATGTAAATTGCCAACAGCCACTCTGGAGAAGTGTTCGGTGTGTCCTGAAACATCTAAAAAACTCAGCTTACAGAGCATAGGGCACTTCCACTCAGGGGCGTATAAATTGGGAAAACTGAAAATCAGCAAGACACAGGCACCCCAAAGTTTAGGGTTGCTCTGTTGACAAGAACCTCCACATCGATACACCTTAAATATCCCAGGAAAGAGAAAAATGGATAAAGACGTTGTGGTCCTTATGTACAATGGAAAATCACTCAGCCATGAAATCAACGTCATAAGGCTAGTAGCAGCATGATGAGTGGATTTAGGTACGACAATTCTAAGTGAAATAAGTCACACAGAAAGAGACACCTATGATAAGATATCACTTATAGAGGGAATGTAAAAACCGCTACACTTGAACTGAATTACAAAACAGAACAGAGTCACACGTTTAGAAAACACACTATGGCTGCTTAACGGGAAAGGTGAGGTGGGGTGATGCATAAAACAAGGGTTTCAAATTAGCTCAGATACCGTTCCGTAAACCCAATATGAAATAGACAAGACCTACTCCTTGCTCAGTGAACTGGACTCAACACCCCGTATTCACCGCACAAGAATATATCTGACTAGTAAGAATCTTAAAACCTATGTATTGATATATCTCCGTAAGTGAGTCAAGTGTGTGTAAAGCGGCATAAACACAGCAGTGAAAAGCACCTAAACACCATTATAAAAATCAACTACTTTTAAAAACCCGTGAAACAAAGACAGTGAAAGAGAGAGAAATTCTTACGAAATTCGTTCAGGGGCTGTGTTGCCACCTGGATTGACCATATCTAGACCCACTGCTGATTGAGACATAAGGGTGAACACTCTTGGGGCTGAGAGGTTTGGTGAGGTTGGGTGAGCAAACGCAGACCTTTTAAAGTAATACTGCGTGGTACCCATCCCATGGGTCCCAAATCTCCAGGTTCAAGGGCATCTTCCTAAATCGAAAACATGCATGAGAAACCCAGAAGATGGTACACCGTGTGATCGGGAAAGGTTTCTAAAACGCACCTCATTTCTCATCTCCTTGTGCTCGGGTTCGCCATTCCAACCGCTTTACTAGCAATCTCCCTCCTTGGAGAATCAGCACCTTTCACCTCCTGTTCCGTACAGGTAGCCATTTGTCCTGAGGATGAACGGGAAGAGGGGGAACCAATGAGAGACTAGCTCTAGGTGTTGGGACAGGCACAGGTCACTCTATTTTCCCATCAGGAAGAAGAATTAACCACAGGCTCAGCCTGCCCCCCCGGAACCAGAATAGGGCCTGAAGCAATCCTGCGCTTTTGCGGCCTTCTCCCAAAAAAGCGAGTTGAAAAATGGAGCTCAGGGGCACTGCAATTCACAAACCTGCAGAGTTATCAATGATAACTCTCGTCCACAAATATATTGAGGGAAGGCAACGAAGAGGATTTGAAAGCAACGCAGAATTGCAGGAAACTGATTTCAGGAGGTAGATTCGAATCGCCTTTAAAGTACAGGAAAATCGGCAAAACCTCGACAATGATGCCCTTGGCCAAAAAGGGCGTATGCGTTTTTTCCTGAATATATTCAGGAAAAAACGCATACGCCCTTTTTGGCCAACCAAGCAACCTGGAAAGGCAAAGCAGCGGTAGAAAGAAATCTCGCTTCCCATCGGTCAAAAGGGCCATGCTGAATAAAGTGTCCAAACCAGAAAGGCAGGACAGCCATGGAGAAACGGGAGCCTTGCTACGCTGATGGGCTGGATGTAAATTGCCAACAGACACTCTGGAGAAGTGTTCGGTGTGTCCTGAAACATCTAAAAAACTCAGCTTACAGAGCATAGGGCACTTCCACTCATGGGCGTATAAATTGGGAGAAACTGAAAATCAGCAAGACACAGGCACCCCAAAGTATAGGGTTGCTCTGTTGACAAGAACCTCCACATCGATACACCTTAAATATCCCAGGAAAGAGAAAAATGGATAAAGACGTTGTGGTCCTTATGTACAATGGAATATCACTCAGCCATGAACTCAACGTCATAAGGCTAGTAGCAGCGTGATGAGTGTATTTAGGTACGACGATTGTAAGTGAAATAAGTCACACAGAAAGAGACACCTATGATAAGATATCACTTATAGAGGGAATGTAAAAACCGCTACACTTGAACTGAGTTACAAAACAGAACAGAGTCACACGTTTAGAAAACACACTATGGCTGCTTAACGGGAAAGGTGAGGTGGGGTGATGCATAAAACAAGGGTTTCAAATTAGCTCAGATACCGTTCCATAAACCCAATATGAAATAGACAAGACCTAGTCCTTGCTCAGTGAACTGGACTCAACACCCCCTATTCACCGCCCAAGAATATATCTGACTAGTAAGAATCTGAAAACCTATGTATTGATATCTCTCTGTAAGTGAGTGAAGTGGGTGTAAAGCGGCATAAACACAGCAGTGAAACGCAGCTAAACGCCATGATAAAATTCAATTACTTTTAAAACTCCGTGAAACAAAGACAGTGAAAGAGAGAGAAATTCTTACAAAATTCGTTCAGGGGCTGTGATGCCACCTGGATTGACCATATCTAGACCCACAGCTGATTGAGACATAAGGGTGGACAGTCTTGCGGCTTAGAGTTTTGGTGAGGTTCGGTGAGCAAACGCAGACCCTTTAAAGTAATACTGCGGGCTACCCATCCCATGGGTCCCAAATCTCCAGGTTCAAGGGCATCTTCCTACATCGAAAACATGCATGAGAAACCCAGAAGATGGTACACCGTGTGATCGGGAAAGGTTTCCAAAACGCACCTCATTTCTCATCTCCTTGTGCTCGGGTTCGCCATTCCAACCGCTTTACTAGCAATCTCCCTCCTTGAAGAATCAGCACCTTTCACCTCCTGTTCCGTACAGGTAGCCATTTGTCCTGAGGATGAACGGGAAGAGGGGGAACCAATGAGAGACTAGCTCTAGGTGTTGGGACAGGCACAGGTCACTCTATTTTCCCATCAGCAAGAAGAATTAACCACAGGCTCAGCCTGCACCCCCCGGAACCAGAATAGGGCCTGAAGCAATCCTCCGCTTTTGCGGCCTGCTCCCAAAAAAGCGAGTTGAAAAACGTAGCTCATGGGAACTGCAATTCACAAACCTGCAGAGTTATCAATGATAACTCTCGTCCACAAATATATTGAGGGAAGGCAACGAAGAGGATTTGAAAGCAAGGCAGAATTGCAGGAAACTGATTTCAGGAGGTAGATTCGAATCGCCTTTAAAGCACAGGAAAAGCGGCAAAACCTCGACAATGTTGCCCTTGGCCAAAAAGGGCGTATGCGTTTTTTCCTGAATATATTCAGGAAAAAACGCATACGCCCTTTTTGGCCAACCAAGCAACCTGGAAAGGCAAAGCAGCGCTACAAAGAAGTCTCGCTTCCCATCGGTCAAAAGGGCCGTGCTGAATAAAGTGTCCAAACCAGAAAGGCAGGACAGCCATGGAGAAACGGGAGCCTTGCTACGCTGATGGGCTGGATGTAAATTGCCAACAGCCACTCTGGAGAAGTGTTCGGTGTGTCCTGAAACATCTAAAAAACTCAGCTTACAGAGCATAGGGCACTTCCACTCAGGGGCGTATAAATTGGGAAAACTGAAAATCAGCAAGACACAGGCACCCCAAAGTTTAGGGTTGCTCTGTTGACAACAACCTCCACATCGATACACCTTAAATATCCCAGGAAAGAGAAAAATGGATAAAGACGTTGTGGTCCTTATGTACAATGGAAAATCACTCAGCCATGAAATCAACGTCATAAGGCTAGTAGCAGCATGATGAGTGGATTTGGGTACGACAATTCTAAGTGAAATAAGTCACACAGAAAGAGACACCTATGATAAGATATCACTTATAGAGGGAATGTAAAAACCGCTACACTTGAACTGAATTACAAAACAGAACAGAGTCACACGTTTAGAAAACACAATATGGCTGCTTAACGGGAAAGGTGAGGTGGGGTGATGCATAAAACAAGGGTTTCAAATTAGCTCAGATACCGTTCCGTAAACCCAATATGAAATAGACAAGACCTACTCCTTGCTCAGTGAACTGGACTCAACACCCCGTATTCACCGCACAAGAATATATCTGACTAGTAAGAATCTTAAAACCTATGTATTGATATATCTCCGTAAGTGAGTCAAGTGTGTGTAAAGCGGCATAAACACAGCAGTGAAAAGCACCTAAACACCATTATAAAAATCAACTACTTTTAAAAACCCGTGAAACAAAGACAGTGAAAGAGAGAGAAATTCTTACGAAATTCGTTCAGGGGCTGTGTTGCCACCTGGATTGACCATATCTAGACCCACTGCTGATTGAGACATAAGGGTGAACACTCTTGGGGCTGAGAGGTTTGGTGAGGTTGGGTGAGCAAACGCAGACCTTTTAAAGTAATACTGCGTGGTACCCATCCCATGGGTCCCAAATCTCCAGGTTCAAGGGCATCTTCCTAAATCGAAAACATGCATGAGAAACCCAGAAGATGGTACACCGTGTGATCGGGAAAGGTTTCTAAAACGCACCTCATTTCTCATCTCCTTGTGCTCGGGTTCGCCATTCCAACCGCTTTACTAGCAATATCCCTCCTTGGAGAATCAGCACCTTTCACCTCCTGTTCCGTACAGGTAGCCATTTGTCCTGAGGATGAACGGGAAGAGGGGGAACCAATGAGAGACTAGCTCTAGGTGTTGGGAAAGGCACAGGTCACTCTATTTTCCCATCAGGAAGAAGAATTAACCACAGGCTCAGCCTGACCCCCCGGAACCAGAATAGGGCCTGAAGCAATCCTGCGCTTTTGCGGCCTGCTCCCAAAAAAGCGAGTTGAAAAATGGAGCTCAGGGGCACTGCAATTCACAAACCTGCAGAGTTATCAATGATAACTCTCGTCCACAAATATATTGAGGGAAGGCAACGAAGAGGATTTGAAAGCAAGGCAGAATTGCAGGAAACTGATTTCAGGAGGTAGAGTCGAATCGCCTTTAAAGCACAGGAAAAGCGGCAAAACCTCGACAATGATGCCCTTGGCCAAAAAGGGCGTATGCGTTTTTTCCTGAATATATTCAGGAAAAAACGCATACGCCCTTTTTGGCCAACCAAGCAACCTGGAAAGGCAAATCGGCGCTACAAAGAAGTCTCGCTTCCCATCGGTCAAAAGGGCCGTGCTGAATAAAGTGTCCAAACCAGAAAGGCAGGATAGCCATGGAGAAACGGGAGCCTTGTTACGCTGATGGGCTGGATGTAAATTGCCAACAGCCACTCTGGAGAAGTGTTCGGTGTGTCCTGAAACATCTAAAAAACTCAGCTTACAGAGCATAGGGCACTTCCACTCAGGGGCGTATAAATTGGGAAAACTGAAAATCAGCAAGACACAGGCACCCCAAAGTTTAGGGTTGCTCTGTTGACAAGAACCTCCACATCGATACACCTTAAATATCCCAGGAAAGAGAAAAATGGATAAAGACGTTGTGGTCCTTATGTACAATGGAATATCACTCAGCCATGAAATCAACGTCATAAGGCTAGTAGCAGCATGATGAGTGGATTTAGGTACGACGATTCTAAGTGAAATAAGTCACACAGAAAGAGACACCTATGATAAGATATCACTTATAGAGGGAATGTAAAAACCGCTACACTTGAACTGAATTACAAAACAGAACAGTGTCACACGTTTAGAAAACACACTATGGCAGCTTAACGGGAAAGGTGAGGTGGGGTGATGCATAAAACAAGGGTTTCAAATTAGCTCAGATACCGTTCCGTAAACCCAATATGAAATAGACAAGACCTACTCCTTGCTCAGTGAACTGGACTCAACACCCCATATTCACCGCACAAGAATATATCTGACTAGTAAGAATCTTAAAACCTATGTATTGATATCTCTCCGTAAGTGAGTCAAGTGGGTGTAAAGCGGCATAAACACAGCAGTGAAAAGCAGCTAAACCCCATTATAAAAATCAACTACTTTTAAAAACCCGTGAAACAAAGACTGTGAAAGAGAGAGAAATTCTTACAAAATTCGTTCAGGGGCTGTGATACCACCTGAATTGATCATATCTAGACCCACAGCTGATTGAGACATAAGGGTGTACACTCTTGCGGCTTAGAGGTTTGGTGAGGTTGGGTGAGCAAACGCAGACCCTTTAAAGTAATACTGCGGGGTACCCATCCCATGGGTCCCAAATCTCCAGGTTCAAGGGCATCTTCCTACATCGAAAACATGCATGAGAAACCCAGAAGATGGTACACCGTGTGATCGGGAAAGGTTTCCAAAACGCACCTCATTTCTCATCTCCTTGTGCTCGGGTTCGCCATTCCAACCGCTTTACTAGCAATCTCCCTCCTTGGAGAATCAGCACCTTTCACATCCTGTTCCGTACAGGTAGCCATTTGTCCTGAGGATGAAGGGGAAGAGGGGGAACCAATGAGAGACTAGCTCTAGGTGTTGGGAAAGGTACAGGTCACTCTATTTTCCCATCAGGAAGAAGAATTAACCACAGGCTCAGCCTGCCCCCCCGGAACCAGAATAGGGCCTGAAGAAATCCTGCGCTTTTGCGGCCTGCTCCCAAAAAAGCGAGTTGAAAAATGGAGCTCAGGGGCACTGCAATTCAAAAACCTGCAGAGTTATCAATGATAACTCTCGTCCACAAATATATTGAGGGAAGGCAACGAAGAGGATTTGAAAGCAAGGCAGAATTGCAGGAAACTGATTTCAGGAGGTAGAGTCGAATCGCCTTTAAAGCACAGGAAAAGCGGAAAAACCTCGACAATGATGCCCTTGGCCAAAAAGGGCGTATGCGTTTTTTCCTGAATATATTCAGGAAAAAACCCATACGCCCTTTTTGGCCAACCAAGCAACCTGGAAAGGCAAATCGGCGCTACAAAGAAGTCTCGCTTCCCATCGGTCAAAAGGGCCGTGCTGAATGAAGTGTCCAAACCAGAAAGGCAGGACAGCCATGGAGAAACGGGAGCCTTGCTACGCTGATGGGCTGGATGTAAATTGCAAACAGCCACTCTGGAGAAGTGTTCGGTGTGTCCTGAAACATCTAAAAAACTCAGCTTACAGAGCATAGGGCAATTCCACTCATGGGCGTATAAATTGGGAAAACTGAAAATCAGCAAGACACAGGCACCCCAAAGTTTAGGGTTGCTCTGTTGACAAGAACCTCCACATCGATACACCTTAAATATCCCAGGAAAGAGAAAAATGGATAAAGACGTTGTGGTCCTTATGTACAATGGAATATCACTCAGCCATGAAATCAACGTCATAAGGCTAGTAGCAGCATGATGAGTGTATTTAGGTACGACGATTCTAAGTGAAATAAGTCACACAGAAAGAGACACCTATGATAAGATATCACTTATAGAGGGAATGTAAAAACCGCTACACTTGAACTGAATTACAAAACAGAACAGAGTCACACGTTTAGAAAACACACTATGGCTGCTTAACGGGAAAGGTGAGGTGGGGTGATGCATAAAACAAGGGTTTCAAATTAACTCAGATACCGTTCGGTAAACCCAATATGAAATAGACAAGACCTACTCCTTGCTCAGTGAACTGGACTCAACACCCCGTATTCACCGCACAAGAATATATCTGACTAGTAAGAATCTTAAAACCTATGTACTGATATCTCTCTGTAAGTGATTCAAGAGGGGGTAAAGCGGCATAAACACAGCAGTGAAAAGCAGCTAAACCCCATTATAAAAATCAACTCCTTTTAAAAACACGTGAAACAAAGAGAGTGAAAGAGAGAGAAATTCTTACAAAATTCGTTCAGGGGCTGTGATACCACCTGTATTGACCATATCTAGACCCACAGCTGATTGAGACATAAGGGTGGACACTCTTGCGGCTAAGAGGTTTGGTGAGGTTGGGTGAGCAAACACAGACCTTTTAAAGTAATACTGCGGGTTACCCATCCCATGGGTCCCAAATCTCCAGGTTCAAGGGCATCTTCCTACATCGAAAACATGCATGAGAAACCCAGAAGATGGTACACCGTGTGATCGGGAAAGGTTTCCAAAACGCACCTCATTTCTCATCTCCTTGTGCTCGGGTTCGCCATTCCAACCGCTTTACTAGCAATCTCCCTCCTTGGAGAATCAGCACCTTTCACCTCCTGTTCCGTACAGGTAGCCATTTGTCCTGAGGATGAACGGGAAGAGGGGGAACCAATGAGAGACTAGCTCTAGGTGTTGGGACAGGCACAGGTCACTCTATTTTCCCATCAGGAAGAAGAATTAACCACAGGCTCAGCCTGCCCCCCCGGAACCAGAATAGGGCCTGAAGCAATCCTGCGCTTTTGCGGCCTTCTCCCAAAAAAGCGAGTTGAAAAATGGAGCTCAGGGGCACTGCAATTCACAAACCTGCAGAGTTATCAATGATAACTCTCGTCCACAAATATATTGAGGGAAGGCAACGAAGAGGATTTGAAAGCAACGCAGAATTGCAGGAAACTGATTTCAGGAGGTAGATTCGAATCGCCTTTAAAGTACAGGAAAAGCGGCAAAACCTCGACAATGATGCCCTTGGCCAAAAAGGGCGTATGCGTTTTTTCCTGAATATATTCAGGAAAAAACGCATACGCCCTTTTTGGCCAACCAAGCAACCTGGAAAGGCAAAGCAGCGGTACAAAGAAATCTCGCTTCCCATCGGTCAAAAGGGCCGTGCTGAATAAAGTGTCCAAACCAGAAAGGCAGGACAGCCATGGAGAAACGGGAGCCTTGCTACGCTGATGGGCTGGATGTAAATTGCCAACAGACACTCTGGAGAAGTGTTCGGTGTGTCCTGAAACATCTAAAAAACTCAGCTTACAGAGCATAGGGCACTTCCACTCATGGGCGTATAAATTGGGAAAACTGAAAATCAGCAAGACACAGGCACCCCAAAGTTTAGGGTTGCTCTGTTGACAAGAACCTCCACATCGATACACCTTAAATATCCCAGGAAAGAGAAAAATGGATAAAGACGTTGTGGTCCTTATGTACAATGGAATATCACTCAGCCATGAACTCAACGTCATAAGGCTAGTAGCAGCGTGATGAGTGTATTTAGGTACGACGATTGTAAGTGAAATAAGTCACACAGAAAGAGACACCTATGATAAGATATCACTTATAGAGGGAATGTAAAAACCGCTACACTTGAACTGAGTTACAAAACAGAACAGAGTCACACGTTTAGAAAACACACTATGGCTGCTTAACGGGAAAGGTGAGGTGGGGTGATGCATAAAACAAGGGTTTCAAATTAGCTCAGATACCGTTCCATAAACCCAATATGAAATAGACAAGACCTAGTCCTTGCTCAGTGAACTGGACTCAACACCCCCTATTCACCGCCCAAGAATATATCTGACTAGTAAGAATCTGAAAACCTATGTATTGATATCTCTCTGTAAGTGAATGCAGTGGGTGTAAAGCGGCATAAACACAGCAGTGAAACGCAGCTAAACGCCATGATAAAATTCAATTACTTTTAAAACTCCGTGAAACAAAGACAGTGAAAGAGAGAGAAATTCTTACAAAATTCGTTCAGGGGCTGTGATGCCACCTGGATTGACCATATCTAGACCCACAGCTGATTGAGACATAAGGGTGGACAGTCTTGCGGCTTAGAGTTTTGGTGAGGTTCGGTGAGCAAACGCAGACCCTTTAAAGTAATACTGCGGGCTACCCATCCCATGGGTCCCAAATCTCCAGGTTCAAGGGCATCTTCCTACATCGAAAACATGCATGAGAAACCCAGAAGATGGTACACCGTGTGATCGGGAAAGGTTTCCAAAACGCACCTCATTTCTCATCTCCTTGTGCTCGGGTTCGCCATTCCAACCGCTTTACTAGCAATCTCCCTCCTTGAAGAATCAGCACCTTTCACCTCCTGTTCCGTACAGGTAGCCATTTGTCCTGAGGATGAACGGGAAGAGGGGGAACCAATGAGAGACTAGCTCTAGGTGTTGGGACAGGCACAGGTGACTCTATTTTCCCATCAGCAAGAAGAATTAACCACAGGCTCAGCCTGCACCCCCCGGAACCAGAATAGGGCCTGAAGCAATCCTCCGCTTTTGCGGCCTGCTCCCAAAAAAGCGAGTTGAAAAACGTAGCTCATGGGAACTGCAATTCACAAACCTGCAGAGTTATCAATGATAACTCTCGTCCACAAATATATTGAGGGAAGGCAACGAAGAGGATTTGAAAGCAAGGCAGAATTGCAGGAAACTGATTTCAGGAGGTAGATTCGAATCGCCTTTAAAGCACAGGAAAAGCGGCAAAACCTCGACAATGTTGCCCTTGGCCAAAAAGGGCGTATGCGTTTTTTCCTGAATATATTCAGGAAAAAACGCATACGCCCTTTTTGGCCAACCAAGCAACCTGGAAAGGCAAAGCAGCGCTACAAAGAAGTCTCGCTTCCCATCGGTCAAAAGGGCCGTGCTGAATAAAGTGTCCAAACCAGAAAGGCAGGACAGCCATGGAGAAACGGGAGCCTTGCTACGCTGATGGGCTGGATGTAAATTGCCAACAGCCACTCTGGAGAAGTGTTCGGTGTGTCCTGAAACATCTAAAAAACTCAGCTTACAGAGCATAGGGCACTTCCACTCAGGGGCGTATAAATTGGGAAAACTGAAAATCAGCAAGACACAGGCACCCCAAAGTTTAGGGTTGCTCTGTTGACAAGAACCTCCACATCGATACACCTTAAATATCCCAGGAAAGAGAAAAATGGATAAAGACGTTGTGGTCCTTATGTACAATGGAAAATCACTCAGCCATGAAATCAACGTCATAAGGCTAGTAGCAGCATGATGAGTGGATTTAGGTACGACAATTCTAAGTGAAATAAGTCACACAGAAAGAGACACCTATGATAAGATATCACTTATAGAGGGAATGTAAAAACCGCTACACTTGAACTGAATTACAAAACAGAACAGAGTCACACGTTTAGAAAACACACTATGGCTGCTTAACGGGAAAGGTGAGGTGGGGTGATGCATAAAACAAGGGTTTCAAATTAGCTCAGATACCGTTCCGTAAACCCAATATGAAATAGACAAGACCTACTCCTTGCTCAGTGAACTGGACTCAACACCCCGTATTCACCGCACAAGAATATATCTGACTAGTAAGAATCTTAAAACCTATGTATTGATATATCTCCGTAAGTGAGTCAAGTGTGTGTAAAGCGGCATAAACACAGCAGTGAAAAGCACCTAAACACCATTATAAAAATCAACTACTTTTAAAAACCCGTGAAACAAAGACAGTGAAAGAGAGAGAAATTCTTACGAAATTCGTTCAGGGGCTGTGTTGCCACCTGGATTGACCATATCTAGACCCACTGCTGATTGAGACATAAGGGTGAACACTCTTGGGGCTGAGAGGTTTGGTGAGGTTGGGTGAGCAAACGCAGACCTTTTAAAGTAATACTGCGTGGTACCCATCCCATGGGTCCCAAATCTCCAGGTTCAAGGGCATCTTCCTAAATCGAAAACATGCATGAGAAACCCAGAAGATGGTACACCGTGTGATCGGGAAAGGTTTCTAAAACGCACCTCATTTCTCATCTCCTTGTGCTCGGGTTCGCCATTCCAACCGCTTTACTAGCAATATCCCTCCTTGGAGAATCAGCACCTTTCACCTCCTGTTCCGTACAGGTAGCCATTTGTCCTGAGGATGAACGGGAAGAGGGGGAACCAATGAGAGACTAGCTCTAGGTGTTGGGAAAGGCACAGGTCACTCTATTTTCCCATCAGGAAGAAGAATTAACCACAGGCTCAGCCTGACCCCCCGGAACTAGAATAGGGCCTGAAGCAATCCTGTGCTTTTGCGGCCTGCTCCCAAAAAAGCGAGTTGAAAAATGGAGCTCAGGGGCACTGCAATTCACAAACCTGCAGAGTTATCAATGATAACTCTCGTCCACAAATATATTGAGGGAAGGCAACGAAGAGGATTTGAAAGCAAGGCAGAATTGCAGGAAACTGATTTCAGGAGGTAGATTCGAATCGCATTTAAAGCACAGGAAAAGCGGCAAAACCTCGACAATGATGCCCTTGGCCAAAAAGGGCGTATGCGTTTTTTCCTGAATATATTCAGGAAAAAAAACGCATACGCCCTTTTTGGCCAACCAAGCAACCTGGAAAGGCAAAAAGGCGCTACAAAGAAGTCTCGCTTCCCATCGGTCAAAAGGGCCGTGCTGAATAAAGTGTCAAAACCAGAAAGGCAGGACAGCCATGGAGAAACGGGAGCCTTGCTACGCTGATGGGCTGGATGTAAATTGCCAACAGCCACTCTGGAGAAGTGTTCGGTGTGTCCTGAAACATCTAAAAAACTCAGCTTACAGAGCATAGGGCACTTCCACTCATGGGCGTATAAATTGGGAAAACTGAAAATCAGCAAGACACAGGCACCCCAAAGTTTAGGGTTGCTCTGTTGACAAGAACTTCCACATCGATACACCTTAAATATCCCAGGAAAGAGAAAAATGGATAAAGACGTTGTGGTCCTTATGTACAATGGAATATCACTCAGCCATGAAATCAACGTCATAAGGCTAGTAGCAGCATGATGAGTGGATTTAGGTACGACGATTCTAAGTGAAATAAGTCACACAGAAAGAGACACCTATGATAAGATATCACTTATAGAGGGAATGTAAAAACCGCTACACTTGAACTGAATTACAAAACAGAACAGAGTCACACGTTTAGAAAACACACTATGGCTGCTTAACGGGAAAGGGGAGGTGGGTTATGCATAAAACAAGGGTTTCAAATTAGCTCAGATACCGTTCCGTAAACCCAATATGAAATAGACAAGACCTACTCCTTGCTCAGTGAACTGGACTCAACACCCCGTATTCACCGCACAAGAATATATCTGACTAGTAAGAATCTTAAAACCTATGTACTGATATCTCTCTGTAAGTGAGTCAAGAGGGGGTAAAGCGGCATAAACACAGCAGTGAAAAGCAGCTAAACCCCATTATAAAAATCAACTCCTTTTAAAAACCCGTGAAACAAAGAGAGTGAAAGAGAGAGAAATTCTTACAAAATTCGTTCAAGGGCTGTGATACCACCTGTATTGACCATATCTAGACCCACAGCTGATTGAGACATAAGGGTGGACACTCTTGCGGCTAAGAGGTTTGGTGAGGTTGGGTGAGCAAACACAGACCTTTTAAAGTAATACTGCGGGGTACCCATCCCATGGGTCCCAAATCTCCAGGTTCAAGGGCATCTTCCTACATCGAAAACATGCATGAGAAACCCAGAAGATGGTACACCGTGTGATCGGGAAAGGTTTCCAAAACGCACCTCATTTCTCATCTCCTTGTGCTCGGGTTCGCCATTCCAACCGCTTTACTAGCAATCTCCCTCCTTGGAGAATCAGCACCTTTCACATCCTGTTCCGTACAGGTAGCCATTTGTCCTGAGGATGAAGGGGAAGAGGGGGAACCAATGAGAGACTAGCTCTAGGTGTTGGGAAAGGTACAGGTCACTCTATTTTCCCATCAGGAAGAAGAATTAACCACAGGCTCAGCCTGCCCCCCCGGAACCAGAATAGGGCCTGAAGAAATCCTGCGCTTTTGCGGCCTGCTCCCAAAAAAGCGAGTTGAAAAATGGAGCTCAGGGGCACTGCAATTCAAAAACCTGCAGAGTTATCAATGATAACTCTCGTCCACAAATATATTGAGGGAAGGCAACGAAGAGGATTTGAAAGCAAGGCAGAATTGCAGGAAACTGATTTCAGGAGGTAGAGTCGAATCGCCTTTAAAGCACAGGAAAAGCGGAAAAACCTCGACAATGATGCCCTTGGCCAAAAAGGGCGTATGCGTTTTTTTCTGAATATATTCAGGAAAAAACCCATACGCCCTTTTTGGCCAACCAAGCAACCTGGAAAGGCAAATCGGCGCTACAAAGAAGTCTCGCTTCCCATCGGTCAAAAGGGCCGTGCTGAATGAAGTGTCCAAACCAGAAAGGCAGGACAGCCATGGAGAAACGGGAGCCTTGCTACGCTGATGGGCTGGATGTAAATTGCAAACAGCCACTCTGGAGAAGTGTTCGGTGTGTCCTGAAACATCTAAAAAACTCAGCTTACAGAGCATAGGGCAATTCCACTCATGGGCGTATAAATTGGGAAAACTGAAAATCAGCAAGACACAGGCACCCCAAAGTTTAGGGTTGCTCTGTTGACAAGAACCTCCACATCGATACACCTTAAATATCCCAGGAAAGAGAAAAATGGATAAAGACGTTGTGGTCCTTATGTACAATGGAATATCACTCAGCCATGAAATCAACGTCATAAGGCTAGTAGCAGCATGATGAGTGTATTTAGGTACGACGATTCTAAGTGAAATAAGTCACACAGAAAGAGACACCTATGATAAGATATCACTTATAGAGGGAATGTAAAAACCGCTACACTTGAACTGAATTACAAAACAGAACAGAGTCACACGTTTAGAAAACACACTATGGCTGCTTAACGGGAAAGGTGAGGTGGGGTGATGCATAAAACAAGGGTTTCAAATTAGCTCAGATACCGTTCGGTAAACCCAATATGAAATAGACAAGACCTACTCCTTGCTCAGTGAACTGGACTCAACACCCCGTATTCACCGCACAAGAATATATCTGACTAGTAAGAATCTTAAAACCTATGTACTGATATCTCTCTGTAAGTGATTCAAGAGGGGGTAAAGCGGCATAAACACAGCAGTGAAAAGCAGCTAAACCCCATTATAAAAATCAACTCCTTTTAAAAACACGTGAAACAAAGAGAGTGAAAGAGAGAGAAATTCTTACAAAATTCGTTCAGGGGCTGTGATACCACCTGTATTGACCATATCTAGACCCACAGCTGATTGAGACATAAGGGTGGAAACTCTTGCGGCTAAGAGGTTTGGTGAGGTTGGGTGAGCAAACACAGACCTTTTAAAGTAATACTGCGGGGTACCCATCCCATGGGTCCCAAATCTCCAGGTTCAAGGGCATCTTCCTACATCGAAAACATGCATGAGAAACCCAGAAGATGGTACACCGTGTGATCGGGAAAGGTTTCCAAAACGCACCTCATTTCTCATCTCCTTGTGCTCGGGTTCGCCATTCCAACCGCTTTACTAGCAATCTCCCTCCTTGGAGAATCAGCACCTTTCACCTCCTGTTCCGTACAGGTAGCCATTTGTCCTGAGGATGAACGGGAAGAGGGGGAACCAATGAGAGACTAGCTCTAGGTGTTGGGACAGGCACAGGTCACTCTATTTTCCCATCAGGAAGAAGAATTAACCACAGGCTCAGCCTGCCCCCCCGGAACCAGAATAGGGCCTGAAGCAATCCTGCGCTTTTGCGGCCAGCTCCCAAAAAAGCGAGTTGAAAAATGGAGCTCAGGGGCACTGCAATTCACAAACCTGCAGAGTTATCAATGATAACTCTCGTCCACAAATATATTGAGGGAAGGCAACGAAGAGGATTTGAAAGCAACGCAGAATTGCAGGAAACTGATTTCAGGAGGTAGATTCGAATCGCCTTTAAAGTACAGGAAAAGCGGCAAAACCTCGACAATGATGCCCTTGGCCAAAAAGGGCGTATGCGTTTTTTCCTGAATATATTCAGGAAAAAACGCATACGCCCTTTTTGGCCAACCAAGCAACCTGGAAAGGCAAAGCAGCGGTACAAAGAAATCTCGCTTCCCATCGGTCAAAAGGGCCGTGCTGAATAAAGTGTCCAAACCAGAAAGGCAGGACAGCCATGGAGAAACGGGAGCCTTGCTACGCTGATGGGCTGGATGTAAATTGCCAACAGACACTCTGGAGAAGTGTTCGGTGTGTCCTGAAACATCTAAAAAACTCAGCTTACAGAGCATAGGGCACTTCCACTCATGGGCGTATAAATTGGGAAAACTGAAAATCAGCAAGACACAGGCACCCCAAAGTTTAGGGTTGCTCTGTTGACAAGAACCTCCACATCGATACACCTTAAATATCCCAGGAAAGAGAAAAATGGATAAAGACGTTGTGGTCCTTATGTACAATGGAATATCACTCAGCCATGAACTCAACGTCATAAGGCTACTAGCAGCATGATGAGTGGATTTAGGGACGACGATTGTAAGTGAAATAAGTCACACAGAAAGAGACACCTATGATAAGATATCACTTATAGAGGGAATGTAAAAACCGCTACACTTGAACTGAATTACAAAACAGAACAGAGTCACACGTTTAGAAAACACACTATGGCTGCTTAACGGGAAAGGTGAGGTGGGGTGATGCATAAAACAAGGGTTTCAAATTAGCTCAGATACCGTTCCATAAACCCAATATGAAATAGACAAGACCTAGTCCTTGCTCAGTGAACTGGACTCAACACCCCCTATTCACCGCCCAAGAATATATCTGACTAGTAAGAATCTGAAAACCTATGTATTGATATCTCTCTGTAAGTGAGTGAAGTGGGTGTAAAGCGGCATAAACACAGCAGTGAAACGCAGCTAAACGCCATGATAAAATTCAATTACTTTTAAAACTCCGTGAAACAAAGACAGTGAAAGAGAGAGAAATTCTTACAAAATTCGTTCAGGGGCTGTGATGCCACCTGGATTGACCATATCTAGACCCACAGCTGATTGAGACATAAGGGTGGACAGTCTTGCGGCTTAGAGTTTTGGTGAGGTTCGGTGAGCAAACGCAGACCCTTTAAAGTAATACTGCGGGCTACCCATCCCATGGGTCCCAAATCTCCAGGTTCAAGGGCATCTTCCTACATCGAAAACATGCATGAGAAACCCAGAAGATGGTACACCGTGTGATCGGGAAAGGTTTCCAAAACGCACCTCATTTCTCATCTCCTTGTGCTCGGGTTCGCCATTCCAACCGCTTTACTAGCAATCTCCCTCCTTGAAGAATCAGCACCTTTCACCTCCTGTTCCGTACAGGTAGCCATTTGTCCTGAGGATGAACGGGAAGAGGGGGAACCAATGAGAGACTAGCTCTAGGTGTTGGGACAGGCACAGGTCACTCTATTTTCCCATCAGCAAGAAGAATTAACCACAGGCTCAGCCTGCACCCCCCGGAACCAGAATAGGGCCTGAAGCAATCCTCCGCTTTTGCGGCCTGCTCCCAAAAAAGCGAGTTGAAAAACGTAGCTCATGGGAACTGCAATTCACAAACCTGCAGAGTTATCAATGATAACTCTGGTCCACAAATATATTGAGGGAAGGCAACGAAGAGGATTTGAAAGCAAGGCAGAATTGCAGGAAACTGATTTCAGGAGGTAGATTCGAATCGCCTTTAAAGCACAGGAAAAGCGGCAAAACCTCGACAATGTTGCCCTTGGCCAAAAAGGGCGTATGCGTTTTTTCCTGAATATATTCAGGAAAAAACGCATACGCCCTTTTTGGCCAACCAAGCAACCTGGAAAGGCAAAGCAGCGCTACAAAGAAGTCTCGCTTCCCATCGGTCAAAAGGGCCGTGCTGAATAAAGTGTCCAAACCAGAAAGGCAGGACAGCCATGGAGAAACGGGAGCCTTGCTACGCTGATGGGCTGGATGTAAATTGCCAACAGCCACTCTGGAGAAGTGTTCGGTGTGTCCTGAAACATCTAAAAAACTCAGCTTACAGAGCATAGGGCACTTCCACTCAGGGGCGTATAAATTGGGAAAACTGAAAATCAGCAAGACACAGGCACCCCAAAGTTTAGGGTTGCTCTGTTGACAAGAACCTCCACATCGATACACCTTAAATATCCCAGGAAAGAGAAAAATGGATAAAGACGTTGTGGTCCTTATGTACAATGGAAAATCACTCAGCCATGAAATCAACGTCATAAGGCTAGTAGCAGCATGATGAGTGGATTTAGGTACGACAATTCTAAGTGAAATAAGTCACACAGAAAGAGACACCTATGATAAGATATCACTTATAGAGGGAATGTAAAAACCGCTACACTTGAACTGAATTACAAAACAGAACAGAGTCACACGTTTAGAAAACACACTATGGCTGCTTAACGGGAAAGGTGAGGTGGGGTGATGCATAAAACAAGGGTTTCAAATTAGCTCAGATACCGTTCCGTAAACCCAATATGAAATAGACAAGACCTACTCCTTGCTCAGTGAACTGGACTCAACACCCCGTATTCACCGCACAAGAATATATCTGACTAGTAAGAATCTTAAAACCTATGTATTGATATATCTCCGTAAGTGAGTCAAGTGTGTGTAAAGCGGCATAAACACAGCAGTGAAAAGCACCTAAACACCATTATAAAAATCAACTACTTTTAAAAACCCGTGAAACAAAGACAGTGAAAGAGAGAGAAATTCTTACGAAATTCGTTCAGGGGCTGTGTTGCCACCTGGATTGACCATATCTAGACCCACTGCTGATTGAGACATAAGGGTGAACACTCTTGGGGCTGAGAGGTTTGGTGAGGTTGGGTGAGCAAACGCAGACCTTTTAAAGTAATACTGCGTGGTACCCATCCCATGGGTCCCAAATCTCCAGGTTCAAGGGCATCTTCCTAAATCGAAAACATGCATGAGAAACCCAGAAGATGGTACACCGTGTGATCGGGAAAGGTTTCTAAAACGCACCTCATTTCTCATCTCCTTGTGCTCGGGTTCGCCATTCCAACCGCTTTACTAGCAATATCCCTCCTTGGAGAATCAGCACCTTTCACCTCCTGTTCCGTACAGGTAGCCATTTGTCCTGAGGATGAACGGGAAGAGGGGGAACCAATGAGAGACTAGCTCTAGGTGTTGGGAAAGGCACAGGTCACTCTATTTTCCCATCAGGAAGAAGAATTAACCACAGGCTCAGCCTGACCCCCCGGAACCAGAATAGGGCCTGAAGCAATCCTGCGCTTTTGCGGCCTGCTCCCAAAAAAGCGAGTTGAAAAATGGAGCTCAGGGGCACTGCAATTCACAAACCTGCAGAGTTATCAATGATAACTCTCGTCCACAAATATATTGAGGGAAGGCAACGAAGAGGATTTGAAAGCAAGGCAGAATTGCAGGAAACTGATTTCAGGAGGTAGATTCGAATCGCATTTAAAGCACAGGAAAAGCGGCAAAACCTCGACAATGATGCCCTTGGCCAAAAAGGGCGTATGCGTTTTTTCCTGAATATATTCAGGAAAAAAAACGCATACGCCCTTGTTGGCCAACCAAGCAACCTGGAAAGGCAAAAAGGCGCTACAAAGAAGTCTCGCTTCCCATCGGTCAAAAGGGCCGTGCTGAATAAAGTGTCCAAACCAGAAAGGCAGGACAGCCATGGAGAAACGGGAGCCTTGCTACGCTGATGGGCTGGATGTAAATTGCCAACAGACACTCTGGAGAAGTGTTCGGTGTGTCCTGAAACATCTAAAAAACTCAGCTTACAGAGCATAGGGCACTTCCACTCATGGGCGTATAAATTGGGAAAACTGAAAATCAGCAAGACACAGGCACCCCAAAGTTTAGGGTTGCTCTGTTGACAAGAACCTCCACATCGATACACCTTAAATATCCCAGGAAAGAGAAAAATGGATAAAGACGTTGTGGTCCTTATGTACAATGGAATATCACTCAGCCATGAACTCAACGTCATAAGGCTAGTAGCAGCATGATGAGTGTATTTAGGTACGACGATTCTAAGTCAAATAAGTCACACAGAAAGAGACACCTATGATAAGATATCACTTATAGAGGGAATGTAAAAACCGCTACACTTGAACTGAATTACAAAACAGAACAGAGTCACACGTTTAGAAAACACACTATGGCTGCTTAACGGGAAAGGTGAGGTGGGGTGATGCATAAAACAAGGGTTTCAAATTAGCTCAGATACCGTTCCATAAACCCAATATGAAATAGACAAGACCTACTCCTTGCTCAGTGAACTGGACTCAACACCCCCTATTCACCGCCCAAGAATATATCTGACTAGTAAGAATCTTAAAACCTATGTATTGATATCTCTCTGTAAGTGAGTGAAGTGGGTGTAAAGCGGCATAAACACAGCAGTGAAACGCAGCTAAACGCCATGATAAAATTCAATTACTTTTAAAACTCTGTGAAACAAAGACAGTGAAAGAGAGAGAAATTCTTACAAAATTCGTTCAGGGGCTGTGATGCCACCTGGATTGACCATATCTAGACCCACAGCTGATTGAGACATAAGGGTGGACAGTCTTGCGGCTTAGAGTTTTGGTGAGGTTCGGTGAGCAAACGCAGACCCTTTAAAGTAATACTGCGGGCTACCCATCCCATGGGTCCCAAATCTCCAGGTTCAAGGGCATCTTCCTACATCGAAAACATGCATGAGAAACCCAGAAGATGGTACACCGTGTGATCGGGAAAGGTTTCCAAAACGCACCTCATTTCTAATCTCCTTGTGCTCGGGTTCGCCATTCCAACCGCTTTACTAGCAATCTCCCTCGTTGGAGAATCAGCACCTTTCACCTCCTGTTCCGTACAGGTAGCCATTTGTCCTGAGGATGAACGGGAAGAGGGGGAACCAATGAGAGACTAGCTCTAGGTGTTGGGACAGGCACAGGTCACTCTATTTTCCCATCAGGAAGAAGAATTAACCACAGGCTCAGCCTGCCCCCCCAGAACCAGAATAGGGCCTGAAGCAATCCTGCGCTTTTGCGGCCTTCTCCCAAAAAAGCGAGTTGAAAAATGGAGCTCAGGGGCACTGCAATTCACAAACCTGCAGAGTTATCAATGATAACTCTCGTCCACAAATATATTGAGGGAAGGCAACGAAGAGGATTTGAAAGCAACGCAGAATTGCAGGAAACTGATTTCAGGAGGTAGATTCGAATCGCCTTTAAAGCACAGGAAAAGCGGCAAAACCTCGACAATGATGCCCTTGGCCAAAAAGGGCGTATGCGTTTTTTCCTGAATATATTCAGGAAAAAAAACGCATACGCCCTTTTTGGCCAACCAAGCAACCTGGAAAGGCAAAAAGGCGCTACAAAGAAGTCTCGCTTCCCATCGGTCAAAAGGGCCGTGCTGAATAAAGTGTCCAAACCAGAAAGGCAGGACAGCCATGGAGAAACGGGAGCCTTGCTACGCTGATGGGCTGGATGTAAATTGCCAACAGCCACTCTGGAGAAGTGTTCGGTGTGTCCTGAAACATCTAAAAAACTCAGCTTACAGAGCATAGGGCACTTCCACTCATGGGCGTATAAATTGGGAAAACTGAAAATCAGCAAGACACAGGCACCCCAAAGTTTAGGGTTGCTCTGTTGACAAGAACCTCCACATCGATACACCTTAAATATCCCAGGAAAGAGAAAAATGGATAAAGACGTTGTGGTCCTTATGTACAATGGAATATCACTCAGCCATGAACTCAACGTCATAAGGCTAGTAGCAGCATGATGAGTGTATTTAGGTATGACGATTCTAAGTGAAATAAGTCACACAGAAAGAGACACCTATGATAAGATATCACTTATAGAGGGAATGTAAAAACCGCTACACTTGAACTGAATTACAAAACAGAAGAGAGTCACACGTTTAGAAAACACACTATGGCTGCTTAACGGGAAAGGGGAGGTGGGGTGATGCATAAAACAAGGGTTTCAAATTAGCTCAGATACCGTTCCGTAAACCCAATATGAAATAGACAAGACCTACTCCTTGCTCAGTGAACTGGACTCAACACCCCGTATTCACCACACAAGAATATATCTGACTAGTAAGAATCTTAAAACCTATGTACTGATATCTCTCTGTAAGTGATTCAAGAGGGGGTAAAGCGGCATAAACACAGCAGTGAAAAGCAGCTAAACCCCATTATAAAAATCAACTCCTTTTAAAAACCCGTGAAACAAAGAGAGTGAAGGAGAGAGAAATTCTTACAAAATTCGTTCAGGGGCTGTGATACCACCTGTATTGACCATATCTAGACCCACAGCTGATTGAGACATAAGGGTGGACACTCTTGCGGCTAAGAGGTTTGGTGAGGTTGGGTGAGCAAACACAGACCTTTTAAAGTAATACTGCGGGGTACCCATCCCATGGGTCCCAAATCTCCAGGTTCAAGGGCATCTTCCTACATTGAAAACATGCATGAGAAACCCAGAAGATGGTACACCGTGTGATCGGGAAAGGTTTCCAAAACGTACCTCATTTCTCATCTCCTTGTGCTCGGGTTCGCCATTCCAACCGCTTTACTAGCAATCTCCCTCCTTGGAGAATCAGCACCTTTCACCTCCTGTTCCGTACAGGTAGCCATTTGTCCTGAGGATGAACGGGAAGAGGGGGAACCAATGAGAGACTAGCTCTAGGTGTTGGGACAGGCACAGGTCACTCTATTTTCCCATCAGGAAGAAGAATTAACCACAGGTTCAGCCTGCCCCCCCGGAACCAGAATAGGGCCTGAAGCAATCCTGCGCTTTTGCGGCCTGCTCCCAAAAAAGCGAGTTGAAAAATGGAGCTCAGGGGCACTGCAATTCACAAACCTGCAGAGTTATCAATGATAACTCTCGTCCACAAATATATTGAGGGAAGGCAACGAAGAGGATTTGAAAGCAACGCAGAATTGCAGGAAACTGATTTCAGGAGGTAGATTCGAATCGCCTTTAAAGTACAGGAAAAGCGGCAAAACCTCGACAATGATGCCCTTGGCCAAAAAGGGCGTATGCGTTTTTTCCTGAATATATTCAGGAAAAAACGCATACGCCCTTTTTGGCCAACCAAGCAACCTGGAAAGGCAAAGCAGCGCTACAAAGAAGTCTCGCTTCCCATCGGTCAAAAGGGCCGTGCTGAATAAAGTGTCCAAACCAGAAAGGCAGGACAGCCATGGAGAAACGGGAGCCTTGCTACGCTGATGGGCTGGATGTAAATTGCCAACAGCCACTCTGGAGAAGTGTTCGGTGTGTCCTGAAACATCTAAAAAACTCAGCTTACAGAGCATAGGGCACTTCCACTCATGGGCGTATAAATTGGGAAAACTGAAAATCAGCAAGACACAGGCACCCCAAAGTTTAGGGTTGCTCTGTTGACAAGAACCTCCACATCGATACACCTTAAATATCCCAGGAAAGAGAAAAATGGATAAAGACGTTGTGGTCCTTATGTACAATGGAATATCACTCAGCCATGAACTCAACGTCATAAGGCTAGTAGCAGCATGATGAGTGTATTTAGGTACGACGATTCTAAGTGAAATAAGTCACACAGAAAGAGACACCTATGATAAGATATCACTTATAGAGGGAATGTAAAAACCGCTACAGTTGAACTGAATTACAAAACAGAACAGAGTCACACGTTTAGAAAACACACTATGGCTGCTTAACGGGAAAGGTGAGGTGGGGTGATGCATAAAACAAGGGTTTCAAATTAGCTCAGATACCGTTCCGTAAACCCAATATGAAATAGACAAGACCTACTCCTTGCTCAGTGAACTGGACTCAACACCCCCTATTCACCGCCCAAGAATATATCTGACTAGTAAGAATCTGAAAACCTATGTATTGATATCTCTCTGTAAGTGAGTGAAGTGGGTGTAAAGCGGCATAAACACAGCAGTGAAACGCAGCTAAACGCCATGATAAAATTCAATTACTTTTAAAACTCCGTGAAACAAAGACAGTGAAAGAGAGAGAAATTCTTACAAAATTCGTTCAGGGGCTGTGATGCCACCTGGATTGACCATATCTAGACCCACAGCTGATTGAGACATAAGGGTGGACAGTCTTGCGGCTTAGAGTTTTGGTGAGGTTCGGTGAGCAAACGCAGACCCTTTAAAGTAATACTGCGGGCTACCCATCCCATGGGTCCCAAATCTCCAGGTTCAAGGGCATCTTCCTACATCGAAAACATGCATGAGAAACCCAGAAGATGGTACACCGTGTGATCGGGAAAGGTTTCCAAAACGCACCTCATTTCTCATCTCCTTGTGCTCGGGTTCGCCATTCCAACCGCTTTACTAGCAATCTCCCTCCTTGGAGAATCAGCACCTTTCACCTCCTGTTCCGTACAGGTAGCCATTTGTCCTGAGGATGAACGGGAAGAGGGGGAACCAATGAGAGACTAGCTCTAGGTGTTGGGACAGGCACAGGTCACTCTATTTTCCCATCAGGAAGAAGAATTAACCACAGGCTCAGCCTGCCCCCCCGGAACCAGAATAGGGCCTGAAGCAATCCTGCGCTTTTGCGGCCTTCTCCCAAAAAAGCGAGTTGAAAAATGGAGCTCAGGGGCACTGCAATTCACAAACCTGCAGAGTTATCAATGATAACTCTCGTCCACAAATATATTGAGGGAAGGCAACGAAGAGGATTTGAAAGCAACGCAGAATTGCAGGAAACTGATTTCAGGAGGTAGATTCGAATCGCCTTTAAAGCACAGGAAAAGCGGCAAAACCTCGACAATGATGCCCTTGGCCAAAAAGGGCGTATGCGTTTTTTCCTGAATATATTCAGGAAAAAAAACGCATACGCCCTTTTTGGCCAACCAAGCAACCTGGAAAGGCAAAAAGGCGCTACAAAGAAGTCTCGCTTCCCATCGGTCAAAAGGGCCGTGCTGAATAAAGTGTCCAAACCAGAAAGGCAGGACAGCCATGGAGAAAAGGGAGCCTTGCTACGCTGATGGGCTGGATGTAAATTGCCAACAGCCACTCTGGAGAAGTGTTCGGTGTGTCCTGAAACATCTAAAAACTCAGCTTACAGAGCATAGGGCACTTCCACTCATGGGCGTATAAATTGGGAAAACTGAAAATCAGCAAGACACAGGCACCCCAAAGTTTAGGGTTGCTCTGTTGACAAGAACCTCCACATCGATACACCTTAAATATCCCAGGAAAGAGAAAAATGGATAAAGACGTTGTGGTCCTTATGTACAATGGAATATCACTCAGCCATGAACTCAACGTCATAAGTCTAGTAGCAGCATGATGAGTGGATTTAGGTACGACGATTCTAAGTCAAATAAGTCACACAGAAAGAGACACCTATGATAAGATATCACTTATAGAGGGAATGTAAAAACCGCTACACTTGAACTGAATTACAAAACAGAACAGAGTCACACGTTTAGAAAACACACTATGGCTGCTTAACGGGAAAGGTGAGGTGGGGTGATGCATAAAACAAGGGTTTCAAATTAGCTCAGATACCGTTCCATAAACCCAATATGAAATAGACAAGACCTACTCCTTGCTCAGTGAACTGGACTCAACACCCCCTATTCACCGCCCAAGAATATATCTGACTAGTAAGAATCTTAAAACCTATGTATTGATATCTCTCTGTAAGTGAGTGAAGTGGGTGTAAAGCGGCATAAACACAGCAGTGAAACGCAGCTAAACGCCATGATAAAATTCAATTACTTTTAAAACTCCGTGAAACAAAGACAGTGAAAGAGAGAGAAATTCTTACAAAATTCGTTCAGGGGCTGTGATGCCACCTGGATTGACCATATCTAGACCCACAGCTGATTGAGACATAAGGGTGGACAGTCTTGCGGCTTAGAGTTTTGGTGAGGTTCGGTGAGCAAACGCAGACCCTTTAAAGTAATACTGCGGGCTACCCATCCCATGGGTCCCAAATCTCCAGGTTCAAGGGCATCTTCCTACATCGAAAACATGCATGAGAAACCCAGAAGATGGTACACCGTGTGATCGGGAAAGGTTTCCAAAACGCACCTCATTTCTCATCTCCTTGTGCTCGGGTTCGCCATTCCAACCGCTTTACTAGCAATCTCCCTCCTTGGAGAATCAGCACCTTTCACCTCCTGTTCCGTACAGGTAGCCATTTGTCCTGAGGATGAACGGGAAGAGGGGGAACCAATGAGAGACTAGCTCTAGGTGTTGGGACAGGCACAGGTCACTCTATTTTCCCATCAGGAAGAAGAATTAACCACAGGCTCAGCCTGCCCCCCCGGAACCAGAATAGGGCCTGAAGCAATCCTGCGCTTTTGCGGCCTTCTCCCAAAAAAGCGAGTTGAAAAATGGAGCTCAGGGGCACTGCAATTCACAAACCTGCAGAGTTATCAATGATAACTCTCGTCCACAAATATATTGAGGGAAGGCAACGAAGAGGATTTGAAAGCAACGCAGAATTGCAGGAAACTGATTTCAGGAGGTAGATTCGAATCGCCTTTAAAGCACAGGAAAAGCGGCAAAACCTCGACAATGATGCCCTTGGCCAAAAAGGGCGTATGCGTTTTTTCCTGAATATATTCAGGAAAAAAAACGCATACGCCCTTTTTGGCCAACCAAGCAACCTGGAAAGGCAAAAAGGCGCTACAAAGAAGTCTCGCTTCCCATCGGTCAAAAGGGCCGTGCTGAATAAAGTGTCCAAACCAGAAAGGCAGGACAGCCATGGAGAAACGGGAGCCTTGCTACGCTGATGGGCTGGATGTAAATTGCCAACAGCCACTCTGGAGAAGTGTTCGGTGTGTCCTGAAACATCTAAAAACTCAGCTTACAGAGCATAGGGCACTTCCACTCATGGGCGTATAAATTGGGAAAACTGAAAATCAGCAAGACACAGGCACCCCAAAGTTTAGGGTTGCTCTGTTGACAAGAACCTCCACATCGATACACCTTAAATATCCCAGGAAAGAGAAAAATGGATAAAGACGTTGTGGTCCTTATGTACAATGGAATATCACTCAGCCATGAACTCAACGTCATAAGGCTAGTAGCAGCATGATGAGTGGATTTAGGTACGACGATTCTAAGTCAAATAAGTCACACAGAAAGAGACACCTATGATAAGATATCACTTATAGAGGGAATGTAAAAACCGCTACACTTGAACTGAATTACAAAACAGAACAGAGTCACACGTTTAGAAAACACACTATGGCTGCTTAACGGGAAAGGTGAGGTGGGGTGATGCATAAAACAAGGGTTTCAAATTAGCTCAGATACCGTTCCATAAACCCAATATGAAATAGACAAGACCTACTCCTTGCTCAGTGAACTGGACTCAACACCCCCTATTCACCGCCCAAGAATATATCTGACTAGTAAGAATCTTAAAACCTATGTATTGATATCTCTCTGTAAGTGAGTGAAGTGGGTGTAAAGCGGCATAAACACAGCAGTGAAACGCAGCTAAACGCCATGATAAAATTCAATTACTTTTAAAACTCCGTGAAACAAAGACAGTGAAAGAGAGAGAAATTCTTACAAAATTCGTTCAGGGGCTGTGATGCCACCTGGATTGACCATATCTAGACCCACAGCTGATTGAGACATAAGGGTGGACAGTCTTGCGGCTTAGAGTTTTGGTGAGGTTCGGTGAGCAAACGCAGACCCTTTAAAGTAATACTGCGGGCTACCCATCCCATGGGTCCCAAATCTCCAGGTTCAAGGGCATCTTCCTACATCGAAAACATGCATGAGAAACCCAGAAGATGGTACACCGTGTGATCGGGAAAGGTTTCCAAAACGCACCTCATTTCTCATCTCCTTGTGTTCGGGTTCGCCATTCCAACCGCTTTACTAGCAATCTCCCTCCTTGGAGAATCAGCACCTTTCACCTCCTGTTCCGTACAGGTAGCCATTTGTCCTGAGGATGAACGGGAAGAGGGGGAACCAATGAGAGACTAGCTCTAGGTGTTGGGACAGGCACAGGTCACTCTATTTTCCCATCAGGAAGAAGAATTAACCACAGGCTCAGCCTGCCCCCCCGGAACCAGAATAGGGCCTGAAGCAATCCTGCGCTTTTGCGGCCTTCTCCCAAAAAAGCGAGTTGAAAAATGGAGCTCAGGGGCACTGCAATTCACAAACCTGCAGAGTTATCAATGATAACTCTCGTCCACAAATATATTGAGGGAAGGCAACGAAGAGGATTTGAAAGCAACGCAGAATTGCAGGAAACTGATTTCAGGAGGTAGATTCGAATCGCCTTTAAAGCACAGGAAAAGCGGCAAAACCTCGACAATGATGCCCTTGGCCAAAAAGGGCGTATGCGTTTTTTCCTGAATATATTCAGGAAAAAAAACGCATACGCCCTTTTTGGCCAACCAAGCAACCTGGAAAGGCAAAAAGGCGCTACAAAGAAGTCTCGCTTCCCATCGGTCAAAAGGGCCGTGCTGAATAAAGTGTCCAAACCAGAAAGGCAGGACAGCCATGGAGAAACGGGAGCCTTGCTACGCTGATGGGCTGGATGTAAATTGCCAACAGCCACTCTGGAGAAGTGTTCGGTGTGTCCTGAAACATCTAAAAACTCAGCTTACAGAGCATAGGGCACTTCCACTCATGGGCGTATAAATTGGGAAAACTGAAAATCAGCAAGACACAGGCACCCCAAAGTTTAGGGTTGCTCTGTTGACAAGAACCTCCACATCGATACACCTTAAATATCCCAGGAAAGAGAAAAATGGATAAAGACGTTGTGGTCCTTATGTACAATGGAATATCACTCAGCCATGAACTCAACGTCATAAGGCTAGTAGCAGCATGATGAGTGGATTTAGGTACGACGATTCTAAGTCAAATAAGTCACACAGAAAGAGACACCTATGATAAGATATCACTTATAGAGGGAATGTAAAAACCGCTACACTTGAACTGAATTACAAAACAGAAGAGAGTCACACGTTTAGAAAACACACTATGGCTGCTTAACGGGAAAGGGGAGGTGGGGTGATGCATAAAACAAGGGTTTCAAATTAGCTCAGATACCGTTCCGTAAACCCAATATGAAATAGACAAGACCTACTCCTTGCTCAGTGAACTGGACTCAACACCCCCTATTCACCGCCCAAGAATATATCTGACTAGTAAGAATCTTAAAACCTATGTATTGATATCTCTCTGTAAGTGAGTGAAGTGGGTGTAAAGCGGCATAAACACAGCAGTGAAACGCAGCTAAACGCCATGATAAAATTCAATTACTTTTAAAACTCCGTGAAACAAAGACAGTGAAAGAGAGAGAAATTCTTACAAAATTCGTTCAGGGGCTGTGATGCCACCTGGATTGACCATATCTAGACCCACAGCTGATTGAGACATAAGGGTGGACAGTCTTGCGGCTTAGAGTTTTGGTGAGGTTCGGTGAGCAAACGCAGACCCTTTAAAGTAATACTGCGGGCTACCCATCCCATGGGTCCCAAATCTCCAGGTTCAAGGGCATCTTCCTACATCGAAAACATGCATGAGAAACCCAGAAGATGGTACACCGTGTGATCGGGAAAGGTTTCCAAAACGCACCTCATTTCTCATCTCCTTGTGCTCGGGTTCGCCATTCCAACCGCTTTACTAGCAATCTCCCTCCTTGGAGAATCAGCACCTTTCACCTCCTGTTCCGTACAGGTAGCCATTTGTCCTGAGGATGAACGGGAAGAGGGGGAACCAATGAGAGACTAGCTCTAGGTGTTGGGACAGGCACAGGTCACTCTATTTTCCCATCAGGAAGAAGAATTAACCACAGGCTCAGCCTGCCCCCCCGGAACCAGAATAGGGCCTGAAGCAATCCTGCGCTTTTGCGGCCTTCTCCCAAAAAAGCGAGTTGAAAAATGGAGCTCAGGGGCACTGCAATTCACAAACCTGCAGAGTTATCAATGATAACTCTCGTCCACAAATATATTGAGGGAAGGCAACGAAGAGGATTTGAAAGCAACGCAGAATTGCAGGAAACTGATTTCAGGAGGTAGATTCGAATCGCCTTTAAAGCACAGGAAAAGCGGCAAAACCTCGACAATGATGCCCTTGGCCAAAAAGGGCGTATGCGTTTTTTCCTGAATATATTCAGGAAAAAAAACGCATACGCCCTTTTTGGCCAACCAAGCAACCTGGAAAGGCAAAAAGGCGCTACAAAGAAGTCTCGCTTCCCATCGGTCAAAAGGGCCGTGCTGAATAAAGTGTCCAAACCAGAAAGGCAGGACAGCCATGGAGAAAAGGGAGCCTTGCTACGCTGATGGGCTGGATGTAAATTGCCAACAGCCACTCTGGAGAAGTGTTCGGTGTGTCCTGAAACATCTAAAAACTCAGCTTACAGAGCATAGGGCACTTCCACTCATGGGCGTATAAATTGGGAAAACTGAAAATCAGCAAGACACAGGCACCCCAAAGTTTAGGGTTGCTCTGTTGACAAGAACCTCCACATCGATACACCTTAAATATCCCAGGAAAGAGAAAAATGGATAAAGACGTTGTGGTCCTTATGTACAATGGAATATCACTCAGCCATGAACTCAACGTCATAAGGCTAGTAGCAGCATGATGAGTGGATTTAGGTACGACGATTCTAAGTCAAATAAGTCACACAGAAAGAGACACCTATGATAAGATATCACTTATAGAGGGAATGTAAAAACCGCTACACTTGAACTGAATTACAAAACAGAACAGAGTCACACGTTTAGAAAACACACTATGGCTGCTTAACGGGAAAGGTGAGGTGGGGTGATGCATAAAACAAGGGTTTCAAATTAGCTCAGATACCGTTCCATAAACCCAATATGAAATAGACAAGACCTACTCCTTGCTCAGTGAACTGGACTCAACACCCCCTATTCACCGCCCAAGAATATATCTGACTAGTAAGAATCTTAAAACCTATGTATTGATATCTCTCTGTAAGTGAGTGAAGTGGGTGTAAAGCGGCATAAACACAGCAGTGAAACGCAGCTAAACGCCATGATAAAATTCAATTACTTTTAAAACTCCGTGAAACAAAGACAGTGAAAGAGAGAGAAATTCTTACAAAATTCGTTCAGGGGCTGTGATGCCACCTGGATTGACCATATCTAGACCCACAGCTGATTGAGACATAAGGGTGGACAGTCTTGCGGCTTAGAGTTTTGGTGAGGTTCGGTGAGCAAACGCAGACCCTTTAAAGTAATACTGCGGGCTACCCATCCCATGGGTCCCAAATCTCCAGGTTCAAGGGCATCTTCCTACATCGAAAACATGCATGAGAAACCCAGAAGATGGTACACCGTGTGATCGGGAAAGGTTTCCAAAACGCACCTCATTTCTCATCTCCTTGTGCTCGGGTTCGCCATTCCAACCGCTTTACTAGCAATCTCCCTCCTTGGAGAATCAGCACCTTTCACCTCCTGTTCCGTACAGGTAGCCATTTGTCCTGAGGATGAACGGGAAGAGGGGGAACCAATGAGAGACTAGCTCTAGGTGTTGGGACAGGCACAGGTCACTCTATTTTCCCATCAGGAAGAAGAATTAACCACAGGCTCAGCCTGCCCCCCCGGAACCAGAATAGGGCCTGAAGCAATCCTGCGCTTTTGCGGCCTTCTCCCAAAAAAGCGAGTTGAAAAATGGAGCTCAGGGGCACTGCAATTCACAAACCTGCAGAGTTATCAATGATAACTCTCGTCCACAAATATATTGAGGGAAGGCAACGAAGAGGATTTGAAAGCAACGCAGAATTGCAGGAAACTGATTTCAGGAGGTAGATTCGAATCGCCTTTAAAGCACAGGAAAAGCGGCAAAACCTCGACAATGATGCCCTTGGCCAAAAAGGGCGTATGCGTTTTTTCCTGAATATATTCAGGAAAAAAAACGCATACGCCCTTTTTGGCCAACCAAGCAACCTGGAAAGGCAAAAAGGCGCTACAAAGAAGTCTCGCTTCCCATCGGTCAAAAGGGCCGTGCTGAATAAAGTGTCCAAACCAGAAAGGCAGGACAGCCATGGAGAAACGGGAGCCTTGCTACGCTGATGGGCTGGATGTAAATTGCCAACAGCCACTCTGGAGAAGTGTTCGGTGTGTCCTGAAACATCTAAAAACTCAGCTTACAGAGCATAGGGCACTTCCACTCATGGGCGTATAAATTGGGAAAACTGAAAATCAGCAAGACACAGGCACCCCAAAGTTTAGGGTTGCTCTGTTGACAAGAACCTCCACATCGATACACCTTAAATATCCCAGGAAAGAGAAAAATGGATAAAGACGTTGTGGTCCTTATGTACAATGGAATATCACTCAGCCATGAACTCAACGTCATAAGGCTAGTAGCAGCATGATGAGTGGATTTAGGTACGACGATTCTAAGTCAAATAAGTCACACAGAAAGAGACACCTATGATAAGATATCACTTATAGAGGGAATGTAAAAACCGCTACACTTGAACTGAATTACAAAACAGAACAGAGTCACACGTTTAGAAAACACACTATGGCTGCTTAACGGGAAAGGTGAGGTGGGGTGATGCATAAAACAAGGGTTTCAAATTAGCTCAGATACCGTTCCATAAACCCAATATGAAATAGACAAGACCTACTCCTTGCTCAGTGAACTGGACTCAACACCCCCTATTCACCGCCCAAGAATATATCTGACTAGTAAGAATCTTAAAACCTATGTATTGATATCTCTCTGTAAGTGAGTGAAGTGGGTGTAAAGCGGCATAAACACAGCAGTGAAACGCAGCTAAACGCCATGATAAAATTCAATTACTTTTAAAACTCCGTGAAACAAAGACAGTGAAAGAGAGAGAAATTCTTACAAAATTCGTTCAGGGGCTGTGATGCCACCTGGATTGACCATATCTAGACCCACAGCTGATTGAGACATAAGGGTGGACAGTCTTGCGGCTTAGAGTTTTGGTGAGGTTCGGTGAGCAAACGCAGACCCTTTAAAGTAATACTGCGGGCTACCCATCCCATGGGTCCCAAATCTCCAGGTTCAAGGGCATCTTCCTACATCGAAAACATGCATGAGAAACCCAGAAGATGGTACACCGTGTGATCGGGAAAGGTTTCCAAAACGCACCTCATTTCTCATCTCCTTGTGCTCGGGTTCGCCATTCCAACCGCTTTACTAGCAATCTCCCTCCTTGGAGAATCAGCACCTTTCACCTCCTGTTCCGTACAGGTAGCCATTTGTCCTGAGGATGAACGGGAAGAGGGGGAACCAATGAGAGACTAGCTCTAGGTGTTGGGACAGGCACAGGTCACTCTATTTTCCCATCAGGAAGAAGAATTAACCACAGGCTCAGCCTGCCCCCCCGGAACCAGAATAGGGCCTGAAGCAATCCTGCGCTTTTGCGGCCTTCTCCCAAAAAAGCGAGTTGAAAAATGGAGCTCAGGGGCACTGCAATTCACAAACCTGCAGAGTTATCAATGATAACTCTCGTCCACAAATATATTGAGGGAAGGCAACGAAGAGGATTTGAAAGCAACGCAGAATTGCAGGAAACTGATTTCAGGAGGTAGATTCGAATCGCCTTTAAAGCACAGGAAAAGCGGCAAAACGTCGACAATGATGCCCTTGGCCAAAAAGGGCGTATGCGTTTTTTCCTGAATATATTCAGGAAAAAAAACGCATACGCCCTTTTTGGCCAACCAAGCAACCTGGAAAGGCAAAAAGGCGCTACAAAGAAGTCTCGCTTCCCATCGGTCAAAAGGGCCGTGCTGAATAAAGTGTCCAAACCAGAAAGGCAGGACAGCCATGGAGAAACGGGAGCCTTGCTACGCTGATGGGCTGGATGTAAATTGCCAACAGCCACTCTGGAGAAGTGTTCGGTGTGTCCTGAAACATCTAAAAACTCAGCTTACAGAGCATAGGGCACTTCCACTCATGGGCGTATAAATTGGGAAAACTGAAAATCAGCAAGACACAGGCACCCCAAAGTTTAGGGTTGCTCTGTTGACAAGAACCTCCACATCGATACACCTTAAATATCCCAGGAAAGAGAAAAATGGATAAAGACGTTGTGGTCCTTATGTACAATGGAATATCACTCAGCCATGAACTCAACGTCATAAGGCTAGTAGCAGCATGATGAGTGGATTTAGGTACGACGATTCTAAGTCAAATAAGTCACACAGAAAGAGACACCTATGATAAGATATCACTTATAGAGGGAATGTAAAAACCGCTACACTTGAACTGAATTACAAAACAGAACAGAGTCACACGTTTAGAAAACACACTATGGCTGCTTAACGGGAAAGGTGAGGTGGGGTGATGCATAAAACAAGGGTTTCAAATTAGCTCAGATACCGTTCCATAAACCCAATATGAAATAGACAAGACCTACTCCTTGCTCAGTGAACTGGACTCAACACCCCCTATTCACCGCCCAAGAATATATCTGACTAGTAAGAATCTTAAAACCTATGTATTGATATCTCTCTGTAAGTGAGTGAAGTGGGTGTAAAGCGGCATAAACACAGCAGTGAAACGCAGCTAAACGCCATGATAAAATTCAATTACTTTTAAAACTCCGTGAAACAAAGACAGTGAAAGAGAGAGAAATTCTTACAAAATTCGTTCAGGGGCTGTGATGCCACCTGGATTGACCATATCTAGACCCACAGCTGATTGAGACATAAGGGTGGACAGTCTTGCGGCTTAGAGTTTTGGTGAGGTTCGGTGAGCAAACGCAGACCCTTTAAAGTAATACTGCGGGCTACCCATCCCATGGGTCCCAAATCTCCAGGTTCAAGGGCATCTTCCTACATCGAAAACATGCATGAGAAACCCAGAAGATGGTACACCGTGTGATCGGGAAAGGTTTCCAAAACGCACCTCATTTCTCATCTCCTTGTGCTCGGGTTCGCCATTCCAACCGCTTTACTAGCAATCTCCCTCCTTGGAGAATCAGCACCTTTCACCTCCTGTTCCGTACAGGTAGCCATTTGTCCTGAGGATGAACGGGAAGAGGGGGAACCAATGAGAGACTAGCTCTAGGTGTTGGGACAGGCACAGGTCACTCTATTTTCCCATCAGGAAGAAGAATTAACCACAGGCTCAGCCTGCCCCCCCGGAACCAGAATAGGGCCTGAAGCAATCCTGCGCTTTTGCGGCCTTCTCCCAAAAAAGCGAGTTGAAAAATGGAGCTCAGGGGCACTGCAATTCACAAACCTGCAGAGTTATCAATGATAACTCTCGTCCACAAATATATTGAGGGAAGGCAACGAAGAGGATTTGAAAGCAACGCAGAATTGCAGGAAACTGATTTCAGGAGGTAGATTCGAATCGCCTTTAAAGCACAGGAAAAGCGGCAAAACGTCGACAATGATGCCCTTGGCCAAAAAGGGCGTATGCGTTTTTTCCTGAATATATTCAGGAAAAAAAACGCATACGCCCTTTTTGGCCAACCAAGCAACCTGGAAAGGCAAAAAGGCGCTACAAAGAAGTCTCGCTTCCCATCGGTCAAAAGGGCCGTGCTGAATAAAGTGTCCAAACCAGAAAGGCAGGACAGCCATGGAGAAACGGGAGCCTTGCTACGCTGATGGGCTGGATGTAAATTGCCAACAGCCACTCTGGAGAAGTGTTCGGTGTGTCCTGAAACATCTAAAAACTCAGCTTACAGAGCATAGGGCACTTCCACTCATGGGCGTATAAATTGGGAAAACTGAAAATCAGCAAGACACAGGCACCCCAAAGTTTAGGGTTGCTCTGTTGACAAGAACCTCCACATCGATACACCTTAAATATCCCAGGAAAGAGAAAAATGGATAAAGACGTTGTGGTCCTTATGTACAATGGAATATCACTCAGCCATGAACTCAACGTCATAAGGCTAGTAGCAGCATGATGAGTGTATTTAGGTACGACGATTCTAAGTCAAATAAGTCACACAGAAAGAGACACCTATGATAAGATATCACTTATAGAGGGAATGTAAAAACCGCTACACTTGAACTGAATTACAAAACAGAACAGAGTCACACGTTTAGAAAACACACTATGGCTGCTTAACGGGAAAGGTGAGGTGGGGTGATGCATAAAACAAGGGTTTCAAATTAGCTCAGATACCGTTCCATAAACCCAATATGAAATAGACAAGACCTACTCCTTGCTCAGTGAACTGGACTCAACACCCCCTATTCACCGCCCAAGAATATATCTGACTAGTAAGAATCTTAAAACCTATGTATTGATATCTCTCTGTAAGTGAGTGAAGTGGGTGTAAAGCGGCATAAACACAGCAGTGAAACGCAGCTAAACGCCATGATAAAATTCAATTACTTTTAAAACTCCGTGAAACAAAGACAGTGAAAGAGAGAGAAATTCTTACAAAATTCGTTCAGGGGCTGTGATGCCACCTGGATTGACCATATCTAGACCCACAGCTGATTGAGACATAAGGGTGGACAGTCTTGCGGCTTAGAGTTTTGGTGAGGTTCGGTGAGCAAACGCAGACCCTTTAAAGTAATACTGCGGGCTACCCATCCCATGGGTCCCAAATCTCCAGGTTCAAGGGCATCTTCCTACATCGAAAACATGCATGAGAAACCCAGAAGATGGTACACCGTGTGATCGGGAAAGGTTTCCAAAACGCACCTCATTTCTCATCTCCTTGTGCTCGGGTTCGCCATTCCAACCGCTTTACTAGCAATCTCCCTCCTTGGAGAATCAGCACCTTTCACCTCCTGTTCCGTACAGGTAGCCATTTGTCCTGAGGATGAACGGGAAGAGGGGGAACCAATGAGAGACTAGCTCTAGGTGTTGGGACAGGCACAGGTCACTCTATTTTCCCATCAGGAAGAAGAATTAACCACAGGCTCAGCCTGCCCCCCCGGAACCAGAATAGGGCCTGAAGCAATCCTGCGCTTTTGCGGCCTTCTCCCAAAAAAGCGAGTTGAAAAATGGAGCTCAGGGGCACTGAAATTCACAAACCTGCAGAGTTATCAATGATAACTCTCGTCCACAAATATATTGAGGGAAGGCAACGAAGAGGATTTGAAAGCAACGCAGAATTGCAGGAAACTGATTTCAGGAGGTAGATTCGAATCGCCTTTAAAGCACAGGAAAAGCGGCAAAACCTCGACAATGATGCCCTTGGCCAAAAAGGGCGTATGCGTTTTTTCCTGAATATATTCAGGAAAAAACGCATACGCCCTTTTTGGCCAACCAAGCAACCTGGAAAGGCAAAGCAGCGCTACAAAGAAGTCTCGCTTCCCATCGGTCAAAAGGGCCGTGCTGAATAAAGTGTCCAAACCAGAAAGGCAGGACAGCCATGGAGAAACGGGAGCCTTGCTACGCTGATGGGCTGGATGTAAATTGCCAACAGCCACTCTGGAGAAGTGTTCGGTGTGTCCTGAAACATCTAAAAACTCAGCTTACAGAGCATAGGGCACTTCCACTCATGGGCGTATAAATTGGGAAAACTGAAAATCAGCAAGACACAGGCACCCCAAAGTTTAGGGTTGCTCTGTTGACAAGAACCTCCACATCGATACACCTTAAATATCCCAGGAAAGAGAAAAATGGATAAAGACGTTGTGGTCCTTATGTACAATGGAATATCACTCAGCCATGAACTCAACGTCATAAGGCTAGTAGCAGCATGATGAGTGGATTTAGGTACGACGATTCTAAGTGAAATAAGTCACACAGAAAGAGACACCTATGATAAGATATCACTTATAGAGGGAATGTAAAAACCGCTACACTTGAACTGAATTACAAAACAGAACAGAGTCACACGTTTAGAAAACACACTATGGCTGCTTAACGGGAAAGGGGAGGTGGGGTGATGCATAAAACAAGGGTTTCAAATTAGCTCAGATACCGTTCCGTAAACCCAATATGAAATAGACAAGACCTACTCCTTGCTCAGTGAACTGGACTCAACACCCCGTATTCACCACACAAGAAAATATCTGACTAGTAAGAATCTTAAAACCTATGTACTGATATCTCTCTGTAAGTGAGTCAAGAGGGGGTAAAGCGGCATAAACACAGCAGTGAAAAGCAGCTAAACCCCATTATAAAAATCAACTCCTTTTAAAAACCCGTGAAACAAAGACAGTGAAAGAGAGAGAAATTCTTACAAAATTCGTTCAGGGGCTGTGATACCACCTGTATTGACCATATCTAGACCCACAGCTGATTGAGACATAAGGGTGGACACTCTTGCGGCTAAGAGGTTTGGTGAGGTTGGGTGAGCAAACACAGACCTTTTAAAGTAATACTGCGGGGTACCCATCCCATGGGTCCCAAATCTCCAGGTTCAAGGGCATCTTCCTACATCGAAAACATGCATGAGAAACCCAGAAGATGGTACACCGTTTGATCGGGAAAGGTTTCCAAAACGCACCTCATTTCTCATCTCCTTGTGCTCGGGTTCGCCATTCCAACCGCTTTACTAGCAATCTCCCTCCTTGGAGAATCAGCACCTTTCACCTCCTGTTCCGTACAGGTAGCCATTTGTCCTGAGGATGAACGGGAAGAGGGGGAACCAATGAGAGACTAGCTCTAGGTGTTGGGACAGGCACAGGTCACTCTATTTTCCCATCAGGAAGAAGAATTAACCACAGGCTCAGCCTGCCCCCCCGGAACCAGAATAGGGCCTGAAGCAATCCTGCGCTTTTGCGGCCTTCTCCCAAAAAAGCGAGTTGAAAAATGGAGCTCAGGGGCACTGCAATTCACAAACCTGCAGAGTTATCAATGATAACTCTCGTCCACAAATATATTGAGGGAAGGCAACGAAGAGGATTTGAAAGCAACGCAGAATTGCAGGAAACTGATTTCAGGAGGTAGATTCGAATCGCCTTTAAAGCACAGGAAAAGCGGCAAAACCTCGACAATGATGCCCTTGGCCAAAAAGGGCGTATGCGTTTTTTCCTGAATATATTCAGGAAAAAAAACGCATACGCCCTTTTTGGCCAACCAAGCAACCTGGAAAGGCAAAAAGGCGCTACAAAGAAGTCTCGCTTCCCATCGGTCAAAAGGGCCGTGCTGAATAAAGTGTCCAAACCAGAAAGGCAGGACAGCCATGGAGAAACGGGAGCCTTGCTACGCTGATGGGCTGGATGTAAATTGCCAACAGCCACTCTGGAGAAGTGTTCGGTGTGTCCTGAAACATCTAAAAACTCAGCTTACAGAGCATAGGGCACTTCCACTCATGGGCGTATAAATTGGGAAAACTGAAAATCAGCAAGACACAGGCACCCCAAAGTTTAGGGTTGCTCTGTTGACAAGAACCTCCACATCGATACACCTTAAATATCCCAGGAAAGAGAAAAATGGATAAAGACGTTGTGGTCCTTATGTACAATGGAATATCACTCAGCCATGAACTCAACGTCATAAGGCTAGTAGCAGCATGATGAGTGGATTTAGGTACGACGATTCTAAGTCAAATAAGTCACACAGAAAGAGACACCTATGATAAGATATCACTTATAGAGGGAATGTAAAAACCGCTACACTTGAACTGAATTACAAAACAGAACAGAGTCACACGTTTAGAAAACACACTATGGCTGCTTAACGGGAAAGGTGAGGTGGGGTGATGCATAAAACAAGGGTTTCAAATTAGCTCAGATACCGTTCCATAAACCCAATATGAAATAGACAAGACCTACTCCTTGCTCAGTGAACTGGACTCAACACCCCCTATTCACCGCCCAAGAATATATCTGACTAGTAAGAATCTTAAAACCTATGTATTGATATCTCTCTGTAAGTGAGTGAAGTGGGTGTAAAGCGGCATAAACACAGCAGTGAAACGCAGCTAAACGCCATGATAAAATTCAATTACTTTTAAAACTCCGTGAAACAAAGACAGTGAAAGAGAGAGAAATTCTTACAAAATTCGTTCAGGGGCTGTGATGCCACCTGGATTGACCATATCTAGACCCACAGCTGATTGAGACATAAGGGTGGACAGTCTTGCGGCTTAGAGTTTTGGTGAGGTTCGGTGAGCAAACGCAGACCCTTTAAAGTAATACTGCGGGCTACCCATCCCATGGGTCCCAAATCTCCAGGTTCAAGGGCATCTTCCTACATCGAAAACATGCATGAGAAACCCAGAAGATGGTACACCGTGTGATCGGGAAAGGTTTCCAAAACGCACCTCATTTCTCATCTCCTTGTGCTCGGGTTCGCCATTCCAACCGCTTTACTAGCAATCTCCCTCCTTGGAGAATCAGCACCTTTCACCTCCTGTTCCGTACAGGTAGCCATTTGTCCTGAGGATGAACGGGAAGAGGGGGAACCAATGAGAGACTAGCTCTAGGTGTTGGGACAGGCACAGGTCACTCTATTTTCCCATCAGGAAGAAGAATTAACCACAGGCTCAGCCTGCCCCCCCGGAACCAGAATAGGGCCTGAAGCAATCCTGCGCTTTTGCGGCCTTCTCCCAAAAAAGCGAGTTGAAAAATGGAGCTCAGGGGCACTGCAATTCACAAACCTGCAGAGTTATCAATGATAACTCTCGTCCACAAATATATTGAGGGAAGGCAACGAAGAGGATTTGAAAGCAACGCAGAATTGCAGGAAACTGATTTCAGGAGGTAGATTCGAATCGCCTTTAAAGCACAGGAAAAGCGGCAAAACGTCGACAATGATGCCCTTGGCCAAAAAGGGCGTATGCGTTTTTTCCTGAATATATTCAGGAAAAAAAACGCATACGCCCTTTTTGGCCAACCAAGCAACCTGGAAAGGCAAAAAGGCGCTACAAAGAAGTCTCGCTTCCCATCGGTCAAAAGGGCCGTGCTGAATAAAGTGTCCAAACCAGAAAGGCAGGACAGCCATGGAGAAACGGGAGCCTTGCTACGCTGATGGGCTGGATGTAAATTGCCAACAGCCACTCTGGAGAAGTGTTCGGTGTGTCCTGAAACATCTAAAAACTCAGCTTACAGAGCATAGGGCACTTCCACTCATGGGCGTATAAATTGGGAAAACTGAAAATCAGCAAGACACAGGCACCCCAAAGTTTAGGGTTGCTCTGTTGACAAGAACCTCCACATCGATACACCTTAAATATCCCAGGAAAGAGAAAAATGGATAAAGACGTTGTGGTCCTTATGTACAATGGAATATCACTCAGCCATGAACTCAACGTCATAAGGCTAGTAGCAGCATGATGAGTGTATTTAGGTACGACGATTCTAAGTCAAATAAGTCACACAGAAAGAGACACCTATGATAAGATATCACTTATAGAGGGAATGTAAAAACCGCTACACTTGAACTGAATTACAAAACAGAACAGAGTCACACGTTTAGAAAACACACTATGGCTGCTTAACGGGAAAGGTGAGGTGGGGTGATGCATAAAACAAGGGTTTCAAATTAGCTCAGATACCGTTCCATAAACCCAATATGAAATAGACAAGACCTACTCCTTGCTCAGTGAACTGGACTCAACACCCCCTATTCACCGCCCAAGAATATATCTGACTAGTAAGAATCTTAAAACCTATGTATTGATATCTCTCTGTAAGTGAGTGAAGTGGGTGTAAAGCGGCATAAACACAGCAGTGAAACGCAGCTAAACGCCATGATAAAATTCAATTACTTTTAAAACTCCGTGAAACAAAGACAGTGAAAGAGAGAGAAATTCTTACAAAATTCGTTCAGGGGCTGTGATGCCACCTGGATTGACCATATCTAGACCCACAGCTGATTGAGACATAAGGGTGGACAGTCTTGCGGCTTAGAGTTTTGGTGAGGTTCGGTGAGCAAACGCAGACCCTTTAAAGTAATACTGCGGGCTACCCATCCCATGGGTCCCAAATCTCCAGGTTCAAGGGCATCTTCCTACATCGAAAACATGCATGAGAAACCCAGAAGATGGTACACCGTGTGATCGGGAAAGGTTTCCAAAACGCACCTCATTTCTCATCTCCTTGTGCTCGGGTTCGCCATTCCAACCGCTTTACTAGCAATCTCCCTCCTTGGAGAATCAGCACCTTTCACCTCCTGTTCCGTACAGGTAGCCATTTGTCCTGAGGATGAACGGGAAGAGGGGGAACCAATGAGAGACTAGCTCTAGGTGTTGGGACAGGCACAGGTCACTCTATTTTCCCATCAGGAAGAAGAATTAACCACAGGCTCAGCCTGCCCCCCCGGAACCAGAATAGGGCCTGAAGCAATCCTGCGCTTTTGCGGCCTTCTCCCAAAAAAGCGAGTTGAAAAATGGAGCTCAGGGGCACTGAAATTCACAAACCTGCAGAGTTATCAATGATAACTCTCGTCCACAAATATATTGAGGGAAGGCAACGAAGAGGATTTGAAAGCAACGCAGAATTGCAGGAAACTGATTTCAGGAGGTAGATTCGAATCGCCTTTAAAGCACAGGAAAAGCGGCAAAACCTCGACAATGATGCCCTTGGCCAAAAAGGGCGTATGCGTTTTTTCCTGAATATATTCAGGAAAAAACGCATACGCCCTTTTTGGCCAACCAAGCAACCTGGAAAGGCAAAGCAGCGCTACAAAGAAGTCTCGCTTCCCATCGGTCAAAAGGGCCGTGCTGAATAAAGTGTCCAAACCAGAAAGGCAGGACAGCCATGGAGAAACGGGAGCCTTGCTACGCTGATGGGCTGGATGTAAATTGCCAACAGCCACTCTGGAGAAGTGTTCGGTGTGTCCTGAAACATCTAAAAACTCAGCTTACAGAGCATAGGGCACTTCCACTCATGGGCGTATAAATTGGGAAAACTGAAAATCAGCAAGACACAGGCACCCCAAAGTTTAGGGTTGCTCTGTTGACAAGAACCTCCACATCGATACACCTTAAATATCCCAGGAAAGAGAAAAATGGATAAAGACGTTGTGGTCCTTATGTACAATGGAATATCACTCAGCCATGAACTCAACGTCATAAGGCTAGTAGCAGTATGATGAGTGGATTTAGGTACGACGATTCTAAGTGAAATAAGTCACACAGAAAGAGACACCTATGATAAGATATCACTTATAGAGGGAATGTAAAAACCGCTACACTTGAACTGAATTACAAAACAGAACAGAGTCACACGTTTAGAAAACACACTATGGCTGCTTAACGGGAAAGGGGAGGTGGGGTGATGCATAAAACAAGGGTTTCAAATTAGCTCAGATACCGTTCCGTAAACCCAATATGAAATAGACAAGACCTACTCCTTGCTCAGTGAACTGGACTCAACACCCCGTATTCACCACACAAGAAAATATCTGACTAGTAAGAATCTTAAAACCTATGTACTGATATCTCTCTGTAAGTGAGTCAAGAGGGGGTAAAGCGGCATAAACACAGCAGTGAAAAGCAGCTAAACCCCATTATAAAAATCAACTCCTTTTAAAAACCCGTGAAACAAAGACAGTGAAAGAGAGAGAAATTCTTACGAAATTCGTTCAGGGGCTGTGTTGCCACCTGGATTGACCATATCTAGACCCACTGCTGATTGAGACATAAGGGTGAACACTCTTGGGGCTGAGAGGTTTGGTGAGGTTGGGTGAGCAAACGCAGACCCTTTAAAGTAATACTGCGTGGTACCCATCCCATGGGTCCCAAATCTCCAGGTTCAAGGGCATCTTCCTAAATCGAAAACATGCATGAGAAACCCAGAAGATGGTACACCGTGTGATCGGGAAAGGTTTCTAAAACGCACCTCATTTCTCATCTCCTTGTGCTCGGGTTCGCCATTCCAACCGCTTTACTAGCAATATCCCTCGAGAATCAGCACCTTTAACCTCCTGTTCCGTCCAGGTTGCCATTTGTCATGAGGATGAACGGGAAGAGGGCCAAACAATGAGAGACTAGCTCTAGGTGTTGGGGCAGGCACAGGTCACTCTATTTTCCCATCAGGAAGAAGAATTAACCACAGGCTCAGCCTGCCGCCCGGAACCAGAATAGGGTCTTAAGCAATCCTTCGCTTTTGCGGCCAGCTCCCAAAAAAGCGAGTTGAAAAATGGAGCTCAGGGGCACTGCAATTCACAAACCTGCAGAGTTATAACTGATAACTCTCGTCCACAAATATATTGAGGGAAGGTAACGAAGAGGATTTGAAAGCAAGGCAGAATTGCAGGAAACTGATTTAAGGAGGTAGATTCGAATCGCCTTTAAAGCACAGGAAAAGCGGCAAAACCTCGACAATGATGCCCTTGGCCAAAAAGGGCGTATGCGTTTTTTCCTGAATATATTCAGGAAAAAACGCATACGCCCTTTTTGGCCAACCAAGCAACCTGGAAAGGCAAAAAGGCGCTACAAAGCAGTCTCGCTTCCCATCGGTCAAAAGGGCCGTGCTGAATAAAGTGTCCAAACCAGAAAGGTAGGACAGCCATGGAGAAACGGGAGCCTTGCTACGCTGATGGGCTGGATGTAAATTGCCAACAGCCACTCTGGAGAAGTGTTCGGTGTGTCCTGAAACATCAAAAAACTCAGCTTACAGAGCATAGGGCACTTCCACTCATGGGCGTATAAATTGGGAAAACTGAAAATCAGCAAGACACAGGCACCCCAAAGTTTAGGGTTGCTCTGTTGACAAGAACCTCCACATCGATACACCTTAAATATCCCAGGAAAGAGAAAAATGGATAAAGACGTTGTGGTCCTTATGTACAATGGAATATCACTCAGCCATGAAATCAACGTCATAAGGCTAGTAGCAGCATGATGAGTGGATTTAGGGACGACGATTCGAAGTGAAATAAGTCACACAGAAAGAGACACCTATGATAAGATATCACTTATAGAGGGAATGTAAAAACCGCTACACTTGAACTGAATTACAAAACAGAACAGAGTCACACGTTTAGAAAACACACTATGGCTGCTTAACGGGAAAGGTGAGGTGGGGTGATGCGAAAAAGAAGGGTTTCAAATTAGCTCAGATACCGTTCCATAAACCCAATATGTAATCGACAAGACCTACTCCTTGCTCAGTGAACTTGACTCAACACCCCCTATTCAACGCCCAAGAATATATCTGACTAGTAAGAATCTTAAAACCTATGTGTTGATATCCCTCTATAAGTGAGTCAAGTGGGTGTAAAGCGGCCTAAACACAGCAGTGAAAAGCAGCTAAACCCCATTATAAAAATCAACTACTTTTAAAAACCCGTGAAACAAAGACAGTGAAAGAGAGAGAAATTCTTACAAAATTCGTTCAGGGGCTGTGATGCCACCTGGATTGACCATATCTAGACCCACTGCTGATTGAGACATAAGGGTGAACACTCTTGGGGCTGAGAGGTTTGGTGAGGTTGGGTGAGCAAACGCAGACCCTTTAAAGTAATACTGCGTGGTACCCATCCCATGGGTCCCAAATCTCCAGGTTCAAGGGCATCTTCCTACATCGAAAACATGCATGAGAAACCCAGAAGATGGTACACCGTGTGATCGGGAAAGGTTTCCAAAACGCACCTCATTTCTCATCTCCTTGTGCTCGGGTTCGCCATTCCAACCGCTTTACTAGCAATCTCCCTCCTTGGAGAATCAGCACCTTTCACCTCCTGTTCCGTACAGGTAGCCATTTGTCCTGAGGATGAACGGGAAGAGGGGGAACCAATGAGAGACTAGCTCTAGGTGTTGGGACAGGCACAGGTCACTCTATTTTCCCATCAGGAAGAAGAATTAACCACAGGCTCAGCCTGCCCCCCCGGAACCAGAATAGGGCCTGAAGCAATCCTGCGCTTTTGCGGCCTTCTCCCAAAAAAGCGAGTTGAAAAATGGAGCTCAGGGGCACTGCAATTCACAAACCTGCAGAGTTATCAATGATAACTCTCGTCCACAAATATATTGAGGGAAGGCAACGAAGAGGATTTGAAAGCAACGCAGAATTGCAGGAAACTGATTTCAGGAGGTAGATTCGAATCGCCTTTAAAGCACAGGAAAAGCGGGAAAACCTCGACAATGATGCCCTTGGCCAAAAAGGGCGTATGCGTTTTTTCCTGAATATATTCAGGAAAAAAAACGCATACGCCCTTTTTGGCCAACCAAGCAACCTGGAAAGGCAAAGCAGCGCTACAAAGAAGTCTCGCTTCCCATCGGTCAAAAGGGCCGTGCTGAATAAAGTGTCCAAACCAGAAAGGCAGGACAGCCATGGAGAAACGGGAGCCTTGCTACGCTGATGGGCTGGATGTAAATTGCCAACAGCCACTCTGGAGAAGTGTTCGGTGTGTCCTGAAACATCTAAAAACTCAGCTTACAGAGCATAGGGCACTTCCACTCATGGGCGTATAAATTGGGAAAACTGAAAATCAGCAAGACACAGGCACCCCAAAGTTTAGGGTTGCTCTGTTGACAAGAACCTCCACATCGATACACCTTAAATATCCCAGGAAAGAGAAAAATGGATAAAGACGTTGTGGTCCTTATGTACAATGGAATATCACTCAGCCATGAACTCAACGTCATAAGGCTAGTAGCAGCATGATGAGTGGATTTAGGTACGACGATTCTAAGTGAAATAAGTCACACAGAAAGAGACACCTATGATAAGATATCACTTATAGAGGGAATGTAAAAACCGCTACACTTGAACTGAATTACAAAACAGAACAGAGTCACACGTTTAGAAAACACACTATGGCTGCTTAACGGGAAAGGTGAGGTGGGGTGATGCATAAAACAAGGGTTTCAAATTAGCTCAGATACCGTTCCGTAAACCCAATATGAAATAGACAAGACCTACTCCTTGCTCAGTGAACTGGACTCAACACCCCCTATTCAACGCCCAAGAATATATCTGACTAGTAAGAATCTTAAAACCTATGTGTTGATATCCCTCTGTAAGTGAGTCAAGTGGGTGTAAAGCGGCCTAAACACAGCAGTGAAAAGCAGCTAAACCCCATTATAAAAATCAACTACTTTTAAAAACCCGTGAAACAAAGACAGTGAAAGAGAGAGAAATTCTTACAAAATTCGTTCAGGGGCTGTGATGCCACCTGGATTGACCATATCTAGACCCACTGCTGATTGAGACATAAGGGTGAACACTCTTGGGGCTGAGAGGTTTGGTGAGGTTGGGTGAGCAAACGCAGACCCTTTAAAGTAATACTGCGTGGTACCCATCCCATGGGTCCCAAATCTCCAGGTTCAAGGGCATCTTCCTACATCGAAAACATGCATGAGACACCCAGAAGATGGTACACCGTGTGATCGGGAAAGGTTTCTAAAACGCACCTCATTTCTCATGTCCTTGTGCTCGGGTTCGCCATTCCAGCCGCTTTACTAGCAATCTCCCTCCTTGGAGAATCAGCACCTTTAACCTCCTGTTCCGTCCAGGTTGCCATTTGTCCTGAGGATGAACGGGAAGAGGGCCAAACAATGAGAGACTAGCTCTAGGTGTTGGGGCAGGCACAGGTCACTCTATTTTCCCATCAGGAAGAAGAATTAACCAGAGGCTCAGCTTGCCGCCCGGAACCAGAATAGGGCCTGAAGCAATCCTGCGCTTTGCGGCCAGCTCCCAAAAAAGCGAGTTGAAAAATGGAGCTCAGGGGCACTGCAATTCACAAACCTGCAGAGTTATAACTGATAACTCTCGTCCACAAATATATTGAGGGAAGGCAACGAAGAGGATTTGAAAGCAAGGCAGAATTGCAGGAAACTGATTTCAGGAGGTAGATTCGAATCGCCTTTAAAGCACAGGAAAAGCGGCAAAACCTCGACAATGATGCCCTTGGCCAAAAAGGGCGTATGTGTTTTTTCCTGAATATATTCAGGAAAAAACGCATACGCCCTTTTTGGCCAACCAAGCAACCTGGAAAGGCAAATCAGCGCTACAAAGAAGTCTCGCTTCCCATCGGTCAAAAGGACCATGCTGAATAAAGTGTCAAAACCAGAAATGCAGGGCAGGCCATGGAGAAACGGGAGCCTTGCTACGCTGATGGGCGGAATGTAAATTGCCAACAGCCACTCTGGAGAAGTGTACGGTGTGTCCTGAAACACCTAAAAAACTCAGCTTAGAGAGCATAGGGCACTGACACTCATGGGCGTATAAATTGGGAAAACTAAAAATCAGCAAGACACAGGCACCCCAAAGTTTAGGGCTGCTCTGCTGACAAGAACCTCCACTTCGTTACACCTTAAATATCCCAGGAAAGAGAAAATTGGATAAAGACGTTGTGGTCCTGATGTACAATGGAATATCACTCAGCCATGAAATCAACGTCATAAGGCTAGTGGCAGCATGATCAGTGGATTTAGGTACGACGATTCTAAGTGAAATAAGTCAAACAGAAAACGACACTTATCATAAGATATCACTTATAGAGGGAATGTAAAAACCGCTACACTTGAACTGAATTACAAAACAGAACAGAGTCACACGTTTAGAAAACACACTATGGCTGCTTAACGGGAAAGGTGAGGTGGGGTGATGCGTAAAAGAAGGGTTTCAAATTAGCTCAGATACCGTTCCATAAACCCAATATGTAATCGACAAGACCTACTCCTTGCTCAGTGAACTTGACTCAACACCCCCTATTCAACGCCCAAGAATATATCTGACTAGTAAGAATCTTAAAACCTATGTGTTGATATCCCTCTATAAGTGAGTCAAGTGGGTGTAAAGCGGCCTAAACACAGCAGTGAAAAGCAGCTAAACCCCATTATAAAAATCAACTACTTTTAAAAACCCGTGAAACAAAGACAGTGAAAGAGAGAGAAATTCTTACAAAATTCGTTCAGGGGCTGTGATGCCACCTGGATTGACCATATCTAGACCCACTGCTGATTGAGACATAAGGGTGAACACTCTTGGGGCTGAGAGGTTTGGTGAGGTTGGGTGAGCAAACGCAGACCCTTTAAAGTAATACTGCGTGGTACCCATCCCATGGGTCCCAAATCTCCAGGTTCAAGGGCATCTTCCTACATCGAAAATATGCATGAGACACCCAGAAGATGGTACACCGTGTGATCGGGAAAGGTTTCTAAAACGCACCTCATTTCTCATGTCCTTGTGCTCGGGTTCGCCATTCCAGCCGCTTTACTAGCAATCTCCCTCCTTGGAGAATCAGCACCTTTAACCTCCTGTTCCGTACCGGTTGCATTTGTCCTGAGGATGAACGGGAAGAGGGCGAAACAATGATAGACTAGCTCAAGAAGTTGGGGCAGGCACAGGTCACTCTATTTTCCCATCAGAAAGAAGAATTAACCACAGGCTCAGCCTGCCGCCCGGAACCAGAATAGGGCTTGAAGCAATCCTGCGCTTTTGCGGCCAGCTCCCAAAAAAGCGAGTTGAAAAATGGAGCTTAGGGGCACTGCAATTCACAAACCTGCAGAGTTATAACTGATAACTCTCGTCCACAAATATATTGAGGGAAGGCAACGAAGAGGATTTGAAAGCAAGGCAGAATTGCAGGAAACTGATTTCAGGAGGTAGATTCGAATCGCATTTAAAGCACAGGAAAAGCGGCAAAACCTCGACAATGATGCCCTTGGCCATAAAGGGCGTATGCGTTTTTTCCTGAATATATTCAGGAAAAAACGCATACGCCCTTTTTAGCCAACCAAGCAACCTGGAAAGTCAAATCAGCGCTACAAAGAAGTCTCGCTTCCCATCGGTCAAAAGGACCATGCTGAATAAAGTGTCAAAACCAGAAATGCAGGGCAGGCCATGGAGAAACGGGAGCCTTGCTACGCTGATGGGCGGGATGTAAATTGCCAACAGCCACTCTGGAGAAGTGTACGGTGTGTCCTGAAACACCTAAAAAACGCAGCTTAGAGAGCGTAGGGCACTTCCACTCATGGGCGTATAAATTGGGAAAACTAAAAATCAGCAAGACACAGGCACCCCAAAGTTTAGGGCTGCTCTGCTGACAAGAACCTCCACTTCCTTACACCTTAAATATCCCAGGAAAGAGAAAAATGGATAAAGACGTTGTGGTCCTTATGTACAATGGAATATCACTCAGCCATGAAATCAACGTCATAAGGCTAGTGGCAGCATGATGAGTGGATTTAGGTACGACGATTCTAAGTGAAATAAGTCACACAGAAAGAGACAACTATGATAAGATATCACTTATAGAGGGAATGTAAAAACCGCTACACTGGAACTGAATTACAAAACAGAACAGAGTCACACGTTTAGAAAACACACTATGGCTGCTTAACGGGAAAGGTGAGGTGGGGTGATGCGTAAAAGAAGGGTTTCAAATTAGCTCAGATACCGTTCCATAAACCCAATATGTAATCGACAAGACCTACTCCTTGCTCAGTGAACTTGACTCAACACCCCCTATTCAACGCCCAAGAATATATCTGACTAGTAAGAATCTTAAAACCTATGTGTTGATATCCCTCTGTAAGTGAGTCAAAAGGGTGTAAAGCGGCCTAAACACAGCAGTGAAAAGCAGCTAAACCCCATTATAAAAATCAACTACTTTTAAAAACCCGTGAAACAAAGACAGTGAAAGAGAGAAATTCTTACAAAATTCGTTCAGGGGCTGTGATGCCACCTGGATTGACCATATCTAGACCCACTACTGATGGAGACATAAGTGTGAACACTCTTGCGGCTGAGAGGTTTGGTGAGGTTGGGTGAGCAAATGCAGACCCTTTAAAGTAATACTGCGTGGTACCCATCCCATGGGTCCCAAATCTCCAGGTTCAAGGGCATCTTCCTACATCGAAAACATGCATGAGACACCCAGAAGATGGTACACCGTGTGATCGGGAAAGGTTTCTAAAACGCACCTCATTTCTCATGTCCTTGTGCTCGGGTTCGCCATTCCAGCCGCTTTACTAGCAATCTCCCTCCTTGGAGTATCAGCACCTTTAACCTCCTGTTCCGTCCAGGTTGCCATTTGTCCTGAGGATGAACGGGAAGAGTGTCAAACAATGAGAGACTAGCTCTAGGTGTTGGGGCAGGCACAGGTCACTCTATTTTCCCATCAGGAAGAAGAATTAACCAGAGGCTCAGCTTGCCGCCCGGAACCAGAATAGGGCCTGAAGCAATCCTGCGCTTTTGCGAACAGCTCCCAAAAAAGCGAGTTGAAAAATGGAGCTCAGGGGCACTGCAATTCACAAACCTGCAGAGTTATAACTGATAACTCTCGTCCACAAATATATTGAGGGTAGGCAACGAAGAGGATTTGAAAGCAAGGCAGAATTGCAGGAAACTGATTTCAGGAGGTAGATTCGAATCGCCTTTAAAGCACAGGAAAAGCGGCAAAACCTCGACAATGATGCCCTTGGCCAAAAAGGGCGTATGCGTTTTTTCCTGAATATATTCAGGAAAAAACGCATACGCCCTTTTTGGCCAACCAAGCAACCTGGAAAGGCAAATCAGCGCTACAAAGAAGTCTCGCTCCCCATCGGTCAAAAGGACCATGCTGAATAAAGTGTCAAAACCAGAAATGCAGGGCAGGCCATGGAGAAACGGGAGCCTTGCTACGCTGATGGGCGGGATGTAAATTGTCAACAGCCACTCTGGAGAAGTGTACGGTGTGTCCTGAAACACCTAAAAAACGCAGCTTAGAGAGCGTAGGGCACTTCCACTCATGGGCGTATAAATTGGGAAAACTAAAAATCAGCAAGACACAGGCACCCCAACGTTTAGGGCTGCTCTGCTGACAAGAACCTCCACTTCGTTACTCGTTAAATATCCCAGGAAAGAGAAAAATGGATAAAGACGTTGTGGTCCTTATGTACAATGGAATATCACTCAGCAATGAAATCAACGTCATAAGGCTAGTGGCAGCATGATGAGTGGATTTAGGTACGACGATTCTAAGTGAAATAAGTCAAACAGAAAACGACACTTATCATAAGATATCACTTATAGAGGGAATGTAAAAACCGCTACACTTGAACTGAATTACAAAACAGAACAGAGCCACACGTTTAGAAAACACACTATGGCTGCTTAACGGGAAAGGTGAGGTGGGGTGATGCGTAAAAGAAGGGTTTCAAATTAGCTCAGATACCGTTCCATAAACCCAATATGTAATCGACAAGACCTACTCCTTGCTCAGTGAACTTGACTCAACACCCCCTATTCAACGCCCAAGAATATATCTGACTAGTAAGAATCTTAAAACCTATGTGTTGATATCCCTCTGTAAGTGAGTCAAGTGGGTGTAAAGCGGCCTAAACACAGCAGTGAAAAGCAGCTAAACCCCATTATAAAAATCAACTACTTTTAAAAACCCGTGAAACAAAGACAGTGAAAGAGAGAGAAATTCTTACAAAATTCGTTCAGGGGCTGTGATGCCACCTGGATTGACCATATCTAGACCCACTGCTGATTGAGACATAAGTGTGAACACTCTTGGGGCTGAGAGGTTTGGTGAGGTTGGGTGAGCAAACGCAGACCCTTTAAAGTAATACTGCGTGGTACCCATCCCATGGGTCCCAAATCTCCAGGTTCAAGGGCATCTTCCTACATCGAAAACATGCATGAGACACCCAGAAGATGGTACACCGTATGATCGGGAAAGGTTTCTAAAACGCACCTCATTTCTCATCTCCGTGTGCTCGGGTTCGCCATTCCAGCCGCTTTACTAGCAATCTCCCTCCTTGGAGAATCAGCACCTTTAACCTCCTGTTCCGTCCAGGTTGCCATTTGTCCTGAGGATGAACGGGAAGAGGGCCAAACAATGAGAGACTAGCTCTAGGTGTTGGGGCAGGCACAGGTCACTCTATTTTCCCATCAGGAAGAAGAATTAACCACAGGCTCAGCCTGCCGCCCGGAACCAGAATAGGGTCTTAAGCAATCCTTCGCTTTTGCGGCCAGCTCCCAAAAAAGCGAGTTGAAAAATGGAGCTCAGGGGCACTGCAATTCACAAACCTGCAGAGTTATAACTGATAACTCTCGTCCACAAATATATTGAGGGAAGGCAACGAAGAGGATTTGAAAGCAAGGCAAAATTGCAGGAAACTGATTTAAGGAGGTAGATTCGAATCGCCTTTAAAGCACAGGAAAAGCGGCAAAACCTCGACAATGATGCCCTTGGCCAAAAAGGGCGTATGCGTTTTTTCCTGAATATATTCAGGAAAAAACGCATACGCCCTTTTTGGCCAACCAAGCAACCTGGAAAGGCAAAAAGGCGCTACAAAGCAGTCTCGCTTCCCATCGGTCAAAAGGGCCGTGCTGAATAAAGTGTCCAAACCAGAAAGGTAGGACAGCCATGGAGAAACGGGAGCCTTGCTACGCTGATGGGCTGGATGTAAATTGCCAACAGCCACTCTGGAGAAGTGTTCGGTGTGTCCTGAAACATCAAAAAACTCAGCTTACAGAGCATAGGGCACTTCCACTCATGGGCGTATAAATTGGGAAAACTGAAAATCAGCAAGACACAGGCACCCCAAAGTTTAGGGTTGCTCTGTTGACAAGAACCTCCACATCGATACACCTTAAATATCCCAGGAAAGAGAAAAATGGATAAAGACGTTGTGGTCCTTATGTACAATGGAATATCACTCAGCCATGAAATCAACGTCATAAGGCTAGTAGCAGCATGATGAGTGGATTTAGGGACGACGATTCGAAGTGAAATAAGTCACACAGAAAGAGACACCTATGATAAGATATCACTTATAGAGGGAATGTAAAAACCGCTACACTTGAACTGAGTTACAAAACAGAACAGAGTCACACGTTTAGAAAACACACTATGGCTGCTTAACGGGAAAGGTGAGGTGGGGTGATGCGAAAAAGAAGGGTTTCAAATTAGCTCAGATACCGTTCCATAAACCCAATATGTAATCGACAAGACCTACTCCTTGCTCAGTGAACTTGACTCAACACCCCCTATTCAACGCCCAAGAATATATCTGACTAGTAAGAATCTTAAAACCTATGTGTTGATATCCCTCTATAAGTGAGTCAAGTGGGTGTAAAGCGGCCTAAACACAGCAGTGAAAAGCAGCTAAACCCCATTATAAAAATCAACTACTTTTAAAAACCCGTGAAACAAAGACAGTGAAAGAGAGAGAAATTCTTACAAAATTCGTTCAGGGGCTGTGATGCCACCTGGATTGACCATATCTAGACCCACTGCTGATTGAGACATAAGGGTGAACACTCTTGGGGCTGAGAGGTTTGGTGAGGTTGGGTGAGCAAACGCAGACCCTTTAAAGTAATACTGCGTGGTACCCATCCCATGGGTCCCAAATCTCCAGGTTCAAGGGCATCTTCCTACATCGAAAATATGCATGAGACACCCAGAAGATGGTACACCGTGTGATCGGGAAAGGTTTCTAAAACGCACCTCATTTCTCATGTCCTTGTGCTCGGGTTCGCCATTCCAGCCGCTTTACTAGCAATCTCCCTCCTTGGAGAATCAGCACCTTTAACCTCCTGTTCCGTACCGGTTGCATTTGTCCTGAGGATGAACGGGAAGAGGGCGAAACAATGATACACTAGCTCAAGAAGTTGGGGCAGGCACAGGTCACTCTATTTTCCCATCAGAAAGAAGAATTAACCACAGGCTCAGCCTGCCGCCCGGAACCAGAATAGGGCTTGAAGCAATCCTGCGCTTTTGCGGCCAGCTCCCAAAAAAGCGAGTTGAAAAATGGAGCTCAGGGGCACTGCAATTCACAAACCTGCAGAGTTATAACTGATAACTCTCGTCCACAAATATATTGAGGGAAGGCAACGAGGAGGATTTGAAAGCAACGCAGAATTGCAGGAAACTGATTTCAGGAGGTAGATTCGAATCGCCTTTAAAGCACAGGAAAAGCGGCAAAACCTCGACAATGATGCCCTTGGCCAAAAAGGGCGTATGCGTTTTTTCCTGAATATATTCAGGAAAAAACGCATACGCCCTTTTTGGCCAACCAAGCAACCTGGAAAGGCAAAGCAGCGCTACAAAGAAGTCTCGCTTCCCATCGGTCAAAAGGGCCGTGCTGAATAAAGTGTCCAAACCAGAAAGGCAGGACAGCCATGGAGAAACGGGAGCCTTGCTACGCTGATGGGCTGGATGTAAATTGCCAACAGCCACTCTGGAGAAGTGTTCGGTGTGTCCTGAAACATCTAAAAACTCAGCTTACAGAGCATAGGGCACTTCCACTCATGGGCGTATAAATTGGGAAAACTGAAAATCAGCAAGACACAGGCACCCCAAAGTTTAGGGTTGCTCTGTTGACAAGAACCTCCACATCGATACACCTTAAATATCCCAGGAAAGAGAAAAATGGATAAAGACGTTGTGGTCCTTATGTACAATGGAATATCACTCAGCCATGAACTCAACGTCATAAGGCTAGTAGCAGCATGATGAGTGGATTTAGGTACGACGATTCTAAGTGAAATAAGTCACACAGAAAGAGACACCTATGATAAGATATCACTTATAGAGGGAATGTAAAAACCGCTACACTTGAACTGAATTACAAAACAGAACAGAGTCACACGTTTAGAAAACACACTATGGCTGCTTAACGGGAAAGGTGAGGTGGGGTGATGCATAAAACAAGGGTTTCAAATTAGCTCAGATACCGTTCCGTAAACCCAATATGAAATAGACAAGACCTACTCCTTGCTCAGTGAACTGGACTCAACACCCCGTATTCACCACACAAGAAAATATCTGACTAGTAAGAATCTTAAAACCTATGTACTGATATCTCTCTGTAAGTGAGTCAAGAGGGGGTAAAGCGGCATAAACACAGCAGTGAAAAGCAGCTAAACCCCATTATAAAAATCAACTCCTTTTAAAAACCCGTGAAACAAAGACAGTGAAAGAGAGAGAAATTCTTACAAAATTCGTTCAGGGGCTGTGATACCACCTGTATTGACCATATCTAGACCCACAGCTGATTGAGACATAAGGGTGGACACTCTTGCGGCTAAGAGGTTTGGTGAGGTTGGGTGAGCAAACACAGACCTTTTAAAGTAATACTGCGGGGTACCCATCCCATGGGTCCCAAATCTCCAGGTTCAAGGGCATCTTCCTAAATCGAAAACATGCATGAGAAACCCAGAAGATGGTACACCGTGTGATCGGGAAAGGTTTCTAAAACGCACCTCATTTCTCATCTCCTTGTGCTCGGGTTCGCCATTCCAACCGCTTTACTAGCAATATCCCTCCTTGGAGAATCAGCACCTTTCACCTCCTGTTCCGTACAGGTAGCCATTTGTCCTGAGGATGAACGGGAAGAGGGGGAACCAATGAGAGACTAGCTCTAGGTGTTGGGAAAGGCACAGGTCACTCTATTTTCCCATCAGGAAGAAGAATTAACCACAGGCTCAGCCTGACCCCCCGGAACCAGAATAGGGCCTGAAGCAATCCTGCGCTTTTGCGGACTGCTCCCAAAAAAGCGAGTTGAAAAATGGAGCTCAGGGGCACTGCAATTCACAAACCTGCAGAGTTATCAATGATAACTCTCGTCCACAAATATATTGAGGGAAGGCAACGAAGAGGATTTGAAAGCAAGGCAGAATTGCAGGAAATTGATTTCAGGAGGTAGATTCGAATCGCTTTTAAAGCACAGGAAAAGCGGCAAAACCTCGACAATGATGCCCTTGGCCAAAAAGGGCGTATGCGTTTTTTCCTGAATATATTCAGGAAAAAAAACGCATACGCCCTTTTTGGTCAACCAAGCAACCTGGAAAGGCAAAAAGGCGCTACAAAGAAGTCTCGCTTCCCATCGGTCAAAAGGGCCGTGCTGAATAAAGTGTCAAAACCAGAAAGGCAGGACAGCCATGGAGAAACGGGAGCCTTGCTACGCTGATGGGCTGGATGTAAATTGCAAACAGCCACTCTGGAGAAGTGTTCGGTGTGTCCTGAAACATCTAAAAAACTCAGCTTACAGAGCATAGGGCACTTCCACTCATGGGCGTATAAATTGGGAAAACTGAAAATCAGCAAGACACAGGCACCCCAAAGTTTAGGGTTGCTCTGTTGACAAGAACCTCCACATCGATACACCTTAAATATCCCAGGAAAGAGAAAAATGGATAAAGACGTTGTGGTCCTTATGTACAATGGAATATCACTCAGCCATGAAATCAACGTCATAAGGCTAGTAGCAGCATGATGAGTGGATTCAGGTACGACGATTCTAAGTGAAATAAGTCACACAGAAAGAGACACCTATGATAAGATATCACTTATAGAGGGAATGTAAAAACCGCTACACTTGAACTGAATTACAAAACAGAACAGAGTCACACGTTTAGAAAACACACTATGGCTGCTTAACGGGAAAGGGGAGGTGGGGTGATGCATAAAACAAGGGTTTCAAATTAGCTCAGATACCGTTCCGTAAACCCAATATGAAATAGACAAGACCTACTCCTTGCTCAGTGAACTGGACTCAACAACCCGTATTCACCACACAAGAATATATCTGACTAGTAAGAATCTTAAAACCTATGTACTGATATCTCTCTGTAAGTGAGTCAAGAGGGGGTAAAGCGGCCTAAACACAGCAGTGAAAAGCAGCTAAACCCCATTATAAAAATCAACTACTTTTAAAAACCCGTGAAACAAAGACAGTGAAAGAGAGAGAAATTCTTACAAAATTCGTTCAGGGGCTGTGATGCCACCTGGATTGACCATATCTAGACCCACTGCTGATTGAGACATAAGTGTGAACACTCTTGGGGCTGAGAGGTTTGGTGAGGTTGGGTGAGCAAACGCAGACCCTTTAAAGTAATACTGCGTGGTACCCATCCCATGGGTCCCAAATCTCCAGGTTCAAGGGCATCTTCCTACATCGAAAACATGCATGAGACACCCAGAAGATGGTACACCGTGTGATCGGGAAAGGTTTCTAAAACGCACCTCATTTCTCATCTCCGTGTGCTTGGGTTCGCCATTCCAGCCGCTTTACTAGCAATCTCCCTCCTTGGAGAATCAGCACCTTTAACCTCCTGTTCCGTCCAGGTTGCCATTTGTCCTGAGGATGAACGGGAAGAGGGCCAAACAATGAGAGACTAGCTCTAGGTGTTGGGGCAGGCACAGGGCACTCTATTTTCCCATCAGGAAGAAGAATTAACCACAGGCTCAGCCTGCCGCCCGGAACCAGAATAGGGTCTTAAGCAATCCTTCGCTTTTGCGGCCAGCTCCCAAAAAAGCGAGTTGAAAAATGGAGCTCAGGGGCACTGCAATTCACAAACCTGCAGAGTTATAACTGATAACTCTCGTCCACAAATATATTGAGGGAAGGCAACGAAGAGGATTTGAAAGCAAGGCAGAATTGCAGGAAACTGATTTAAGGAGGTAGATTCGAATCGCCTTTAAAGCACAGGAAAAGCGGCAAAACCTCGACAATGATGCCCTTGGCCAAAAAGGGCGTATGCGTTTTTTCCTGAATATATTCAGGAAAAAACGCATACGCCCTTTTTGGCCAACCAAGCAACCTGGAAAGGCAAAAAGGCGCTACAAAGCAGTCTCGCTTCCCATCGGTCAAAAGGGCCGTGCTGAATAAAGTGTCCAAACCAGAAAGGTAGGACAGCCATGGAGAAACGGGAGCCTTGCTACGCTGATGGGCTGGATGTAAATTGCCAACAGCCACTCTGGAGAAGTGTTCGGTGTGTCCTGAAACATCAAAAAACTCAGCTTACAGAGCATAGGGCACTTCCACTCATGGGCGTATAAATTGGGAAAACTGAAAATCAGCAAGACACAGGCACCCCAAAGTTTAGGGTTGCTCTGTTGACAAGAACCTCCACATCGATACACCTTAAATATCCCAGGAAAGAGAAAAATGGATAAAGACGTTGTGGTCCTTATGTACAATGGAATATCACTCAGCCATGAAATCAACGTCATAAGGCTAGTAGCAGCATGATGAGTGGATTTAGGGACGACGATTCGAAGTGAAATAAGTCACACAGAAAGAGACACCTATGATAAGATATCACTTATAGAGGGAATGTAAAAACCGCTACACTTGAACTGAATTACAAAACAGAACAGAGTCACACGTTTAGAAAACACACTACTATGGCTGCTTAACGGGAAAGGTGAGGTGGGGTGATGCGTAAAAGAAGGGTTTCAAATTAGCTCAGATACCGTTCCATAAACCCAATATGTAATCGACAAGACCTACTCCTTGCTCAGTGAACTTGACTCAACACCCCCTATTCAACGCCCAAGAATATATCTGACTAGTAAGAATCTTAAAACCTATGTGTTGATATCCCTCTGTAAGTGAGTCAAGTGGGTGTAAAGCGGCCTAAACACAGCAGTGAAAAGCAGCTAAACCCCATTATAAAAATCAACTACTTTTAAAAACCCGTGAAACAAAGACAGTGAAAGAGAGAGAAATTCTTACAAAATTCGTTCAGGGGCTGTGATGCCACCTGGATTGACCATATCTAGACCCACTGCTGATTGAGCCATAAGTGTGAACACTCTTGGGGCTGAGAGGTTTGGTGAGGTTGGGTGAGCAAACGCAGACCCTTTAAAGTAATACTGCGTGGTACCCATCCCATGGGTCCCAAATCTCCAGGTTCAAGGGCATCTTCCTACATCGAAAACATGCATGAGACACCCAGAAGATGGTACACCGTGTGATCGGGAAAGGTTTCTAAAACGCACCTCATTTCTCATGTCCTTGTGCTCGGGTTCGCCATTCCAGCCGCTTTACTAGCAATCTCCCTCCTTGGAGAATCAGCACCTTTAACCTCCTGTTCCGTACCGGTTGCATTTGTCCTGAGGATGAACGGGAAGAGGGCGAAACAATGATAGACTAGCTCTAGGTGTTGGGGCAGGCACAGGTCACTCTATTTTCCCATCAGGAAGAAGAATTAACCACAGGCTCAGCTTGCCGCCCGGAACCAGAATAGGGCCTGAAGCAATCCTGCGCTTTTGCGACCAGCTCCCAAAAAAGCGAGTTGAAAAATGGAGCTCAGGGGCACTGCAATTCACAAACCTGCAGAGTTATAACTGATAACTCTCGTCCACAAATATATTGAGGGTAGGCAACGAAGAGGATTTGAAAGCAAGGCAGAATTGCAGGAAACTGATTTCAGGAGGTAGATTCGAATCGCCTTTAAAGCACAGGAAAAGCGGCAAAACCTCGACAATGATGCCCTTGGCCAAAAAGGGCGTATGCGTTTTTTCCTGAATATATTCAGGAAAAAACGCATACGCCCTTTTTGGCCAACCAAGCAACCTGGAAAGGCAAATCAGCGCTACAAAGAAGTCTCGCTCCCCATCGGTCAAAAGGACCATGCTGAATAAAGTGTCAAAACCAGAAATGCAGGGCAGGCCATGGAGAAACGGGAGCCTTGCTACGCTGATGGGCGGGATGTAAATTGTCAACAGCCACTCTGGAGAAGTGTACGGTGTGTCCTGAAACACCTAAAAAACGCAGCTTAGAGAGCGTAGGGCACTTCCACTCATGGGCGTATAAATTGGGAAAACTAAAAATCAGCAAGACACAGGCACCCCAACGTTTAGGGCTGCTCTGCTGACAAGAACCTCCACTTCGTTACTCGTTAAATATCCCAGGAAAGAGAAAAATGGATAAAGACGTTGTGGTCCTTATGTACAATGGAATATCACTCAGCCATGAAATCAACGTCATAAGGCTAGTGGCAGCATGATGAGTGGATTTAGGTACGACGATTCTAAGTGAAATAAGTCAAACAGAAAACGACACTTATCATAAGATATCACTTATAGAGGGAATGTAAAAACCGCTACACTTGAACTGAATTACAAAACAGAACAGAGCCACACGTTTAGAAAACACACTATGGCTGCTTAACGGGAAAGGTGAGGTGGGGTGATGCGTAAAAGAAGGGTTTCAAATTAGCTCAGATACCGTTCCATAAACCCAATATGTAATCGACAAGACCTACTCCTTGCTCAGTGAACTTGACTCAACACCCCCTATTCAACGCCCAAGAATATATCTGACTAGTAAGAATCTTAAAACCTATGTGTTGATATCCCTCTGTAAGTGAGTCAAGTGGGTGTAAAGCGGCCTAAACACAGCAGTGAAAAGCAGCTAAACCCCATTATAAAAATCAACTACTTTTAAAAACCCGTGAAACAAAGACAGTGAAAGAGAGAGAAATTCTTACAAAATTCGTTCAGGGGCTGTGATGCCACCTGGATTGACCATATCTAGACCCACTGCTGATTGAGACATAAGTGTGAACACTCTTGGGGCTGAGAGGTTTGGTGAGGTTGGGTGAGCAAACGCAGACCCTTTAAAGTAATACTGTGTGGTACCCATCCCATGGGTCCCAAATCTCCAGGTTCAAGGGCATCTTCCTACATCGAAAACATGCATGAGACACCCAGAAGATGGTACACCGTGTGATCGGGAAAGGTTTCTAAAACGCACCTCATTTCTCATCTCCGTGTGCTCGGGTTCGCCATTCCAGCCGCTTTACTAGCAATCTCCCTCCTTGGAGAATCAGCACCTTTAACCTCCTGTTCCGTCCAGGTTGCCATTTGTCCTGAGGATGAACGGGAAGAGGGCCAAACAATGAGAGACTAGCTCTAGGTGTTGGGGCAGGCACAGGTCACTCTATTTTCCCATCAGGAAGAAGAATTAACCACAGGCTCAGCCTGCCGCCCGGAACCAGAATAGGGTCTTAAGCAATCCTTCGCTTTTGCGGCCAGCTCCCAAAAAAGCGAGTTGAAAAATGGAGCTCAGGGGCACTGCAATTCACAAACCTGCAGAGTTATAACTGATAACTCTCGTCCACAAATATATTGAGGGAAGGCAACGAAGAGGATTTGAAAGCAAGGCAGAATTGCAGGAAACTGATTTCAGGAGGTAGATTCGAATCGCCTTTAAAGCACAGGACAAGCGGCAAAACCTCGACAATGATGCCCTTGGCCAAAAAGCGCCTATGCGTTTTTTCCTGAATATATTCAGGAAAAAACGCATACGCCCTTTTTGGCCAACCAAGCAACCTGGAAAGGCAAATCAGCGCTACAAAGAAGTCTCGCTCCCCATCGGTCAAAAGGACCATGCTGAATAAAGTGTCAAAACCAGAAATGCAGGGCAGGCCATGGAGAAACGGGAGCCTTGCTACGCTGATGGGCGGGATGTAAATTGTCAACAGCCACTCTGGAGAAGTGTACGGTGTGTCCTGAAACACCTAAAAAACGCAGCTTAGAGAGCGTAGGGCACTTCCACTCATGGGCGTATAAATTGGGAAAACTAAAAATCAGCAAGACACAGGCACCCCAAAGTTTAGGGCTGCTCTGCTGACAAGAACCTCCACTTCCTTACACCTTAAATATCCCAGGAAAGAGAAAAATGGATAAAGACGTTGTGGTCCTTATGTACAATGGAATATCACTCAGCCATGAAATCAACGTCATAAGGCTAGTGGCAGCATGATGAGTGGATTTAGGTACGACGATTCTAAGTGAAATAAGTCAAACAGAAAACGACACTTATCATAAGATATCACTTATAGAGGGAATGTAAAAACCGCTACACTTGAACTGAATTACAAAACAGAACAGAGCCACACGTTTAGAAAACACACTATGGCTGCTTAACGGGAAAGGTGAGGTGGGGTGATGCGTAAAAGAAGGGTTTCAAATTAGCTCAGATACCGTTCCATAAACCCAATATGTAATCGACAAGACCTACTCCTTGCTCAGTGAACTTGACTCAACACCCCCTATTCAACGCCCAAGAATATATCTGACTAGTAAGAATCTTAAAACCTATGTGTTGATATCCCTCTGTAAGTGAGTCAAGTGGGTGTAAAGCGGCCTAAACACAGCAGTGAAAAGCAGCTAAACCCCATTATAAAAATCAACTACTTTTAAAAACCCGTGAAACAAAGACAGTGAAAGAGAGAGAAATTCTTACAAAATTCGTTCAGGGGCTGTGATGCCACCTGGATTGACCATATCTAGACCCACTGCTGATTGAGCCATAAGTGTGAACACTCTTGGGGCTGAGAGGTTTGGTGAGGTTGGGTGAGCAAACGCAGACCCTTTAAAGTAATACTGCGTGGTACCCATCCCATGGGTCCCAAATCTCCAGGTTCAAGGGCATCTTCCTACATCGAAAACATGCATGAGACACCCAGAAGATGGTACACCGTGTGATCGGGAAAGGTTTCTAAAACGCACCTCATTTCTCATGTCCTTGTGCTCGGGTTCGCCATTCCAGCCGCTTTACTAGCAATCTCCCTCCTTGGAGAATCAGCACCTTTAACCTCCTGTTCCGTCCAGGTTGCCATTTGTCCTGAGGATGAACGGGAAGAGGGCCAAACAATGAGAGACTAGCTCTAGGTGTTGGGGCAGGCACAGGTCACTCTATTTTCCCATCAGGAAGAAGAATTAACCACAGGCTCAGCCTGCCGCCCGGAACCAGAATAGGGTCTTAAGCAATCCTTCGCTTTTGCGGCCAGCTCCCAAAAAAGCGAGTTGAAAAATGGAGCTCAGGGGCACTGCAATTCACAAACCTGCAGAGTTATAACTGATAACTCTCGTCCACAAATATATTGAGGGAAGGCAACGAAGAGGATTTGAAAGCAAGGCAGAATTGCAGGAAACTGATTTAAGGAGGTAGATTCGAATCGCCTTTAAAGCACAGGAAAAGCGGCAAAACCTCGACAATGATGCCCTTGGCCAAAAAGGGCGTATGCGTTTTTTCCTGAATATATTCAGGAAAAAACGCATACGCCCTTTTTGGCCAACCAAGCAACCTGGAAAGGCAAAAAGGCGCTACAAAGCAGTCTCGCTTCCCATCGGTCAAAAGGGCCGTGCTGAATAAAGTGTCCAAACCAGAAAGGTAGGACAGCCATGGAGAAACGGGAGCCTTGCTACGCTGATGGGCTGGATGTAAATTGCCAACAGCCACTCTGGAGAAGTGTTCGGTGTGTCCTGAAACATCAAAAAACTCAGCTTACAGAGCATAGGGCACTTCCACTCATGGGCGTATAAATTGGGAAAACTGAAAATCAGCAAGACACAGGCACCCCAAAGTTTAGGGTTGCTCTGTTGACAAGAACCTCCACATCGATACACCTTAAATATCCCAGGAAAGAGAAAAATGGATAAAGACGTTGTGGTCCTGATGTACAATGGAATATCACTCAGCCATGAAATCAACGTCATAAGGCTAGTGGCAGCATGATCAGTGGATTTAGGTACGACGATTCTAAGTGAAATAAGTCAAACAGAAAACGACACTTATCATAAGATATCACTTATAGAGGGAATGTAAAAACCGCTACACTTGAACTGAATTACAAAACAGAACAGAGTCACACGTTTAGAAAACACACTATGGCTGCTTAACGGGAAAGGTGAGGTGGGGTGATGCGTAAAAGAAGGGTTTCAAATTAGCTCAGATACCGTTCCATAAACCCAATATGTAATAGACAAGACCTACTCCTTGCTCAGTGAACTTGACTCAACACCCCCTATTCAACGCCCAAGAATATATCTGACTAGTAAGAATCTTAAAACCTATGTGTTGATATCCCTCTGTAAGTGAGTCAAGTGGGTGTAAAGCGGCCTAAACACAGCAGTGAAAAGCAGCTAAACCCCATTATAAAAATCAACTACTTTTAAAAACCCGTGAAACAAAGACAGTGAAAGAGAGAGAAATTCTTACAAAATTCGTTCAGGGGCTGTGATGCCACCTGGATTGACCATATCTAGACCCACTGCTGATTGAGACATAAGGGTGAACACTCTTGGGGCTGAGAGGTTTGGTGAGGTTGGGTGAGCAAACGCAGACCCTTTAAAGTAATACTGCGTGGTACCCATCCCATGGGTCCCAAATCTCCAGGTTCAAGGGCATCTTCCTACATCGAAAACATGCATGAGACACCCAGAAGATGGTACACCGTGTGATCGGGAAAGGTTTCTAAAACGCACCTCATTTCTCATGTCCTTGTGCTCGGGTTCGCCATTCCAGCCGCTTTACTAGCAATCTCCCTCCTTGGAGAATCAGCACCTTTAACCTCCTGTTCCGTCCAGGTTGCCATTTGTCCTGAGGATGAACGGGAAGAGGGCGAAACAATGAGAGACTAGCTCTAGGTGTTGGGGCAGGCACAGGACACTCTATTTTCCCATCAGGAAGAAGAATTAACCAGAGGCTCAGCTTGCCGCCCGGAACCAGAATAGGGCCTGAAGCAATCCTGCGCTTTGCGGCCAGCTCCCAAAAAAGCGAGTTGAAAAATGGAGCTCAGGGGCACTGCAATTCACAAACCTGCAGAGTTATAACTGATAACTCTCGTCCACAAATATATTGAGGGAAGGCAACGAAGAGGATTTGAAAGCAAGGCAGAATTGCAGGAAACTGATTTCAGGAGGTAGATTCGAATCGCCTTTAAAGCACAGGAAAAGCGGCAAAATCTCGACAATGATGCCCTTGGCCAAAAAGGGCGTATGTGTTTTTTCCTGAATATATTCAGGAAAAAACGCATACGCCCTTTTTGGCCAACCAAGCAACCTGGAAAGGCAAATCAGCGCTACAAAGAAGTCTCGCTTCCCATCGGTCAAAAGGACCATGCTGAATAAAGTGTCAAAACCAGAAATGCAGGGCAGGCCATGGAGAAACGGGAGCCTTGCTACGCTGATGGGCGGGATGTAAATTGCCAACAGCCACTCTGGAGAAGTGTACGGTGTGTCCTGAAACACCTAAAAAACTCAGCTTAGAGAGCATAGGGCACTGACACTCATGGGCGTATAAATTGGGAAAACTAAAAATCAGCAAGACACAGGCACCCCAAAGTTTAGGGCTGCTCTGCTGACAAGAACCTCCACTTCGTTACACCTTAAATATCCCAGGAAAGAGAAAAATGGATAAAGACGTTGTGGTCCTGATGTACAATGGAATATCACTCAGCCATGAAATCAACGTCATAAGGCTAGTGGCAGCATGATCAGTGGATTTAGGTACGACGATTCTAAGTGAAATAAGTCAAACAGAAAACGACACTTATCATAAGATATCACTTATAGAGGGAATGTAAAAACCGCTACACTTGAACTGAATTACAAAACAGAACAGAGTCACACGTTTAGAAAACACACTATGGCTGCTTAACGGGAAAGGTGAGGTGGGGTGATGCGAAAAAGAAGGGTTTCAAATTAGCTCAGATACCGTTCCATAAACCCAATATGTAATCGACAAGACCTACTCCTTGCTCAGTGAACTTGACTCAACACCCCCTATTCAACGCCCAAGAATATATCTGACTAGTAAGAATCTTAAAACCTATGTGTTGATATCCCTCTATAAGTGAGTCAAGTGGGTGTAAAGCGGCCTAAACACAGCAGTGAAAAGCAGCTAAACCCCATTATAAAAATCAACTACTTTTAAAAACCCGTGAAACAAAGACAGTGAAAGAGAGAGAAATTCTTACAAAATTCGTTCAGGGGCTGTGATGCCACCTGGATTGACCATATCTAGACCCACTGCTGATTGAGACATAAGGGTGAACACTCTTGGGGCTGAGAGGTTTGGTGAGGTTGGGTGAGCAAACGCAGACCCTTTAAAGTAATACTGCGTGGTACCCATCCCATGGGTCCCAAATCTCCAGGTTCAAGGGCATCTTCCTACATCGAAAATATGCATGAGACACCCAGAAGATGGTACACCGTGTGATCGGGAAAGGTTTCTAAAACGCACCTCATTTCTCATGTCCTTGTGCTCGGGTTCGCCATTCCAGCCGCTTTACTAGCAATCTCCCTCCTTGGAGAATCAGCACCTTTAACCTCCTGTTCCGTACCGGTTGCATTTGTCCTGAGGATGAACGGGAAGAGGGCGAAACAATGATAGACTAGCTCAAGAAGTTGGGGCAGGCACAGGTCACTCTATTTTCCCATCAGAAAGAAGAATTAACCACAGGCTCAGCCTGCCGCCCGGAACCAGAATAGGGCTTGAAGCAATCCTGCGCTTTTGCGGCCAGCTCCCAAAAAAGCGAGTTGAAAAATGGAGCTCAGGGGCACTGCAATTCACAAACCTGCAGAGTTATAACTGATAACTCTCGTCCACAAATATATTGAGGGAAGGCAACGAAGAGGATTTGAAAGCAAGGCAGAATTGCAGGAAACTGATTTCAGGAGGTAGATTCGAATCGCATTTAAAGCACAGGAAAAGCGGCAAAACCTCGACAATGATGCCCTTGGCCAAAAAGGGCGTATGCGTTTTTTCCTGAATATATTCAGGAAAAAACGCATACGCCCTTTTTGGCCAACGAAGCAACCTGGAAAGTCAAATCAGCGCTACAAAGAAGTCTCGCTTCCCATCGGTCAAAAGGACCATGCTGAATAAAGTGTCAAAACCAGAAATGCAGGGCAGGCCATGGAGAAACGGGAGCCTTGCTACGCTGATGGGCGGGATGTAAATTGCCAACAGCCACTCTGGAGAAGTGTACGGTGTGTCCTGAAACACCTAAAAAACGCAGCTTAGAGAGCGTAGGGCACTTCCACTCATGGGCGTATAAATTGGGAAAACTAAAAATCAGCAAGACACAGGCACCCCAAAGTTTAGGGCTGCTCTGCTGACAAGAACCTCCACTTCCTTACACCTTAAATATCCCAGGAAAGAGAAAAATGGATAAAGACGTTGTGGTCCTTATGTACAATGGAATATCACTCAGCCATGAAATCAACGTCATAAGGCTAGTGGCAGCATGATGAGTGGATTTAGGTACGACGATTCTAAGTGAAATAAGTCACACAGAAAGAGACAACTATGATAAGATATCACTTATAGAGGGAATGTAAAAACCGCTACACTGGAACTGAATTACAAAACAGAACAGAGTCACACGTTTAGAAAACACACTATGGCTGCTTAACGGGAAAGGTGAGGTGGGGTGATGCGTAAAAGAAGGGTTTCAAATTAGCTCAGATACCGTTCCATAAACCCAATATGTAATCGACAAGACCTACTCCTTGCTCAGTGAACTTGACTCAACACCCCCTATTCAACGCCCAAGAATATATCTGACTAGTAAGAATCTTAAAACCTATGTGTTGATATCCCTCTGTAAGTGAGTCAAATGGGTGTAAAGCGGCCTAAACACAGCAGTGAAAAGCAGCTAAACCCCATTATAAAAATCAACTACTTTTAAAAACCCGTGAAACAAAGACAGTGAAAGAGAGAAATTCTTACAAAATTCGTTCAGGGGCTGTGATGCCACCTGGATTGACCATATCTAGACCCACTACTGATGGAGACATAAGGGTGAACACTCTTGCGGCTGAGAGGTTTGGTGAGGTTGGGTGAGCAAACGCAGACCCTTTAAAGTAATACTGCGTGGTACCCATCCCATGGGTCCCAAATCTCCAGGTTCAAGGGCATCTTCCTACATCGAAAACATGCATGAGACACCCAGAAGATGGTACACCGTGTGATCGGGAAAGGTTTCTAAAACGCACCTCATTTCTCATGTCCTTGTGCTCGGGTTCGCCATTCCAGCCGCTTTACTAGCAATCTCCCTCCTTGGAGTATCAGCACCTTTAACCTCCTGTTCCGTCCAGGTTGCCATTTGTCCTGAGGATGAACGGGAAGAGTGTCAAACAATGAGAGACTAGCTCTAGGTGTTGGGGCAGGCACAGGTCACTCTATTTTCCCATCAGGAAGAAGAATTAACCAGAGGCTCAGCTTGCCGCCCGGAACCAGAATAGGGCCTGAAGCAATCCTGCGCTTTTGCGACCAGCTCCCAAAAAAGCGAGTTGAAAAATGGAGCTCAGGGGCACTGCAATTCACAAACCTGCAGAGTTATAACTGATAACTCTCGTCCACAAATATATTGAGGGTAGGCAACGAAGAGGATTTGAAAGCAAGGCAGAATTGCAGGAAACTGATTTCAGGAGGTAGATTCGAATCGCCTTTAAAGCACAGGAAAAGCGGCAAAACCTCGACAATGATGCCCTTGGCCAAAAAGGGCGTATGCGTTTTTTCCTGAATATATTCAGGAAAAAACGCATACGCCCTTTTTGGCCAACCAAGCAACCTGGAAAGGCAAATCAGCGCTACAAAGAAGTCTCGCTCCCCATCGGTCAAAAGGACCATGCTGAATAAAGTGTCAAAACCAGAAATGCAGGGCAGGCCATGGAGAAACGGGAGCCTTGCTACGCTGATGGGCGGGATGTAAATTGTCAACAGCCACTCTGGAGAAGTGTACGGTGTGTCCTGAAACACCTAAAAAACGCAGCTTAGAGAGCGTAGGGCACTTCCACTCATGGGCGTATAAATTGGGAAAACTAAAAATCAGCAAGACACAGGCACCCCAACGTTTAGGGCTGCTCTGCTGACAAGAACCTCCACTTCGTTACTCGTTAAATATCCCAGGAAAGAGAAAAATGGATAAAGACGTTGTGGTCCTTATGTACAATGGAATATCACTCAGCCATGAAATCAACGTCATAAGGCTAGTGGCAGCATGATGAGTGGATTTAGGTACGACGATTCTAAGTGAAATAAGTCAAACAGAAAACGACACTTATCATAAGATATCACTTATAGAGGGAATGTAAAAACCGCTACACTTGAACTGAATTACAAAACAGAACAGAGCCACACGTTTAGAAAACACACTATGGCTGCTTAACGGGAAAGGTGAGGTGGGGTGATGCGTAAAAGAAGGGTTTCAAATTAGCTCAGATACCGTTCCATAAACCCAATATGTAATCGACAAGACCTACTCCTTGCTCAGTGAACTTGACTCAACACCCCCTATTCAACGCCCAAGAATATATCTGACTAGTAAGAATCTTAAAACCTATGTGTTGATATCCCTCTGTAAGTGAGTCAAGTGGGTGTAAAGCGGCCTAAACACAGCAGTGAAAAGCAGCTAAACCCCATTATAAAAATCAACTACTTTTAAAAACCCGTGAAACAAAGACAGTGAAAGAGAGAGAAATTCTTACAAAATTCGTTCAGGGGCTGTGATGCCACCTGGATTGACCATATCTAGACCCACTGCTGATTGAGACATAAGTGTGAACACTCTTGGGGCTGAGAGGTTTGGTGAGGTTGGGTGAGCAAACGCAGACCCTTTAAAGTAATACTGCGTGGTACCCATCCCATGGGTCCCAAATCTCCAGGTTCAAGGGCATCTTCCTACATCGAAAACATGCATGAGACACCCAGAAGATGGTACACCGTGTGATCGGGAAAGGTTTCTAAAACGCACCTCATTTCTCATCTCCGTGTGCTCGGGTTCGCCATTCCAGCCGCTTTACTAGCAATCTCCCTCCTTGGAGAATCAGCACCTTTAACCTCCTGTTCCGTCCAGGTTGCCATTTGTCCTGAGGATGAACGGGAAGAGGGCCAAACAATTAGAGACTAGCTCTAGGTGTTGGGGCAGGCACAGGTCACTCTATTTTCCCATCAGGAAGAAGAATTAACCACAGGCTCAGCCTGCCGCCCGGAACCAGAATAGGGTCTTAAGCAATCCTTCGCTTTTGCGGCCAGCACCCAAAAAAGCGAGTTGAAAAATGGAGCTCAGGGGCACTGCAATTCACAAACCTGCAGAGTTATAACTGATAACTCTCGTCCACAAATATATTGAGGGAAGGCAACGAAGAGGATTTGAAAGCAAGGCAGAATTGCAGGAAACTGATTTCAGGAGGTAGATACGAATCGCCTTTAAAGCACAGGAAAAGCGGCAAAACCTCGACAATGATGCCCTTGGCCAAAAAGGGCGTATGCGTTTTTTTCCTGAATATATTCAGGAAAAAACGCATACGCCCTTTTTGGCCAACCAAGCAACCTGCAAAGGCAAAGCAGCGCTACAAAGAAGTCTCGCTTCCCATCGGTCAAAAGGGCCGTGCTGAATAAAGTGTCCAAACCAGAAAGGCAGGACAGCCATGGAGAAACGGGAGCCTTGCTACGCTGATGGGCTGGACGTAAATTGCCAACAGCCACTCTGGAGAAGTGTTCGGTGTGTCCTGAAACATCAAAAAACTCAGCTTACAGAGCATAGGGCACTTCCACTCATGGGCGTATAAATTGGGAAAACTGAAAATCAGCAAGACACAGGCACCCCAAAGTTTAGGGTTGCTCTGTTGACAAGAACCTCCACATCGATACACCTTAAATATCCCAGGAAAGAGAAAAATGGATAAAGACGTTGTGGTCCTGATGTACAATGGAATATCACTCAGCCATGAAATCAACGTCATAAGGCTAGTGGCAGCATGATCAGTGGATTTAGGTACGACGATTCTAAGTGAAATAAGTCAAACAGAAAACGACACTTATCATAAGATATCACTTATAGAGGGAATGTAAAAACCGCTACACTTGAACTGAATTACAAAACAGAACAGAGTCACACGTTTAGAAAACACACTATGGCTGCTTAACGGGAAAGGTGAGGTGGGGTGATGCGTAAAAGAAGGGTTTCAAATTAGCTCAGATACCGTTCCATAAACCCAATATGTAATCGACAATACCTACTCCTTGCTCAGTGAACTTCACTCAACACCCCCTATTCAACGCCCAAGAATATATCTGACTAGTAAGAATCTTAAAACCTATGTGTTGATATCCCTCTGTAAGTGAGTCAAGTGGGTGTAAAGCGGCCTAAACACAGCAGTGAAAAGCAGCTAAACCCCATTATAAAAATCAACTACTTTTAAAAACCCGTGAAACAAAGACAGTGAAAGAGAGAGAAATTCTTACAAAATTCGTTCAGGGGCTGTGATGCCACCTGGATTGACCATATCTAGACCCACTGCTGATTGAGACATAAGGGTGAACACTCTTGGGGCTGAGAGGTTTGGTGAGGTTGGGTGAGCAAACGCAGACCCTTTAAAGTAATACTGCGTGGTACCCATCCCATGGGTCCCAAATCTCCAGGTTCAAGGGCATCTTCCTACATCGAAAACATGCATGAGACACCCAGAAGATGGTACACCGTGTGATCGGGAAAGGTTTCTAAAACGCACCTCATTTCTCATGTCCTTGTGCTCGGGTTCGCCATTCCAGCCGCTTTACTAGCAATCTCCCTCCTTGGAGAATCAGCACCTTTAACCTCCTGTTCCGTACCGGTTGCATTTGTCCTGAGGATGAACGGGAAGAGGGCGAAACAATGATAGACTAGCTCAAGAAGTTGGGGCAGGCACAGGTCACTCTATTTTCCCATCAGAAAGAAGAATTAACCACAGGCTCAGCCTGCCGCCCGGAACCAGAATAGGGCTTGAAGCAATCCTGCGCTTTTGCGGCCAGCTCCCAAAAAAGCGAGTTGAAAAATGGAGCTCAGGGGCACTGCAATTCACAAACCTGCAGAGTTATAACTGATAACTCTCGTCCACAAATATATTGAGGGAAGGCAACGAAGAGGATTTGAAAGCAAGGCAGAATTGCAGGAAACTGATTTCAGGAGGTAGATTCGAATCGCATTTAAAGCACAGGAAAAGCGGCAAAACCTCGACAATGATGCCCTTGGCCAAAAAGGGTGTATGCGTTTTTTCCTGAATATATTCAGGAAAAAACGCATACGCCCTTTTTGGCCAACGAAGCAACCTGGAAAGTCAAATCAGCGCTACAAAGAAGTCTCGCTTCCCATCGGTCAAAAGGACCATGCTGAATAAAGTGTCAAAACCAGAAATGCAGGGCAGGCCATGGAGAAACGGGAGCCTTGCTACGCTGATGGGCGGGATGTAAATTGCCAACAGCCACTCTGGAGAAGTGTACGGTGTGTCCTGAAACACCTAAAAAACGCAGCTTAGAGAGCGTAGGGCACTTCCACTCATGGGCGTATAAATTGGGAAAACTAAAAATCAGCAAGACACAGGCACCCCAAAGTTTAGGGCTGCTCTGCTGACAAGAACCTCCACTTCCTTACACCTTAAATATCCCAGGAAAGAGAAAAATGGATAAAGACGTTGTGGTCCTGATGTACAATGGAATATCACTCAGCCATGAAATCAACGTCATAAGGCTAGTGGCAGCATGATGAGTGGATTTAGGTACGACGATTCTAAGAGAAATAAGTCAAACAGAAAACGACACTTATCATAAGATATCACTTATAGAGGGAAAGTAAAAACCGCTACACTGGAACTGAATTACAAAACAGAACAGAGTCACACGTTTAGAAAACACACTATGGCTGCTTAACGGGAAAGGTGAGGTGGGGTGATGCGTAAAAGAAGGGTTTCAAATTAGCTCAGATACCGTTCCATAAACCCAATATGTAATCGACAAGACCTACTCCTTGCTCAGTGAACTTGACTCAACACCCCCTATTCAACGCCCAAGAATATATCTGACTAGTAAGAATCTTAAAACCTATGTGTTGATATCCCTCTGTAAGTGAGTCAAATGGGTGTAAAGCGGCCTAAACACAGCATTGAAAAGCAGCTAAACCCCATTATAAAAATCAACTACTTTTAAAAACCCGTGAAACAAAGACAGTGAAAGAGAGAAATTCTTACAAAATTCGTTCAGGGGCTGTGATGCCACCTGGATTGACCATATCTAGACCCACTACTGATGGAGACATAAGTGTGAACACTCTTGCGGCTGAGAGGTTTGGTGAGGTTGGGTGAGCAAACGCAGACCCTTTAAAGTAATACTGCGTGGTACCCATCCCATGGGTCCCAAATCTCCAGGTTCAAGGGCATCTTCCTACATCGAAAACATGCATGAGACACCCAGAAGATGGTACACCGTGTGATCGGGAAAGGTTTCTAAAACGCACCTCATTTCTCATGTCCTTGTGCTCGGGTTCGCCATTCCAGCCGCTTTACTAGCAATCTCCCTCCTTGGAGAATCAGCACCTTTAACCTCCTGTTCCGTCCAGGTTGCCATTTGTCCTGAGGATGAACGGGAAGAGTGTCAAACAATGAGAGACTAGCTCTAGGTGTTGGGGCAGGCACAGGTCACTCTATTTTCCCATCAGGAAGAAGAATTAACCAGAGGCTCAGCTTGCCGCCCGGAACCAGAATAGGGCCTGAAGCAATCCTGCGCTTTTGCGACCAGCTCCCAAAAAAGCGAGTTGAAAAATGGAGCTCAGGGGCACTGCAATTCACAAACCTGCAGAGTTATAACTGATAACTCTCGTCCACAAATATATTGAGGGAAGGCAACGAAGAGGATTTGAAAGCAAGGCAGAATTGCAGGAAACTGATTTCAGGAGGTAGATTCGAATCGCCTTTAAAGCACAGGAAAAGCGGCAAAACCTCGACAATGATGCCCTTGGCCAAAAAGGGCGTATGTGTTTTTTCCTGAATATATTCAGGAAAAAACGCATACGCCCTTTTTGGCCAACCAAGCAACCTGGAAAGGCAAATCAGCGCTACAAAGAAGTCTCGCTTCCCATCGGTCAAAAGGACCATGCTGAATAAAGTGTCAAAACCAGAAATGCAGGGCAGGCCATGGAGAAACGGGAGCCTTGCTACGCTGATGGGCGGGATGTAAATTGCCAACAGCCACTCTGGAGAAGTGTACGGTGTGTCCTGAAACACCTAAAAAACGCAGCTTAGAGAGCGTAGGGCACTTCCACTCATGGGCGTATAAATTGGGAAAACTAAAAATCAGCAAGACACAGGCACCCCAACGTTTAGGGCTGCTCTGCTGACAAGAACCTCCACTTCGTTACTCGTTAAATATCCCAGGAAAGAGAAAAATGGATAAAGACGTTGTGGTCCTTATGTACAATGGAATATCACTCAGCCATGAAATCAACGTCATAAGGCTAGTGGCAGCATGATGAGTGGATTTAGGTACGACGATTCTAAGTGAAATAAGTCAAACAGAAAACGACACTTATCATAAGATATCACTTATAGAGGGAATGTAAAAACCGCTACACTTGAACTGAATTACAAAACAGAACAGAGCCACACGTTTAGAAAACACACTATGGCTGCTTAACGGGAAAGGTGAGGTGGGGTGATGCGTAAAAGAAGGGTTTCAAATTAGCTCAGATACCGTTCCATAAACCCAATATGTAATCGACAAGACCTACTCCTTGCTCAGTGAACTTGACTCAACACCCCCTATTCAACGCCCAAGAATATATCTGACTAGTAAGAATCTTAAAACCTATGTGTTGATATCCCTCTGTAAGTGAGTCAAGTGGGTGTAAAGCGGCCTAAACACAGCAGTGAAAAGCAGCTAAACCCCATTATAAAAATCAACTACTTTTAAAAACCCGTGAAACAAAGACAGTGAAAGAGAGAGAAATTCTTACAAAATTCGTTCAGGGGCTGTGATGCCACCTGGATTGACCATATCTAGACCCACTGCTGATTGAGACATAAGTGTGAACACTCTTGGGGCTGAGAGGTTTGGTGAGGTTGGGTGAGCAAACGCAGACCCTTTAAAGTAATACTGCGTGGTACCCATCCCATGGGTCCCAAATCTCCAGGTTCAAGGGCATCTTCCTACATCGAAAACATGCATGAGACACCCAGAAGATGGTACACCGTGTGATCGGGAAAGGTTTCTAAAACGCACCTCATTTCTCATCTCCGTGTGCTCGGGTTCGCCATTCCAGCCGCTTTACTAGCAATCTCCCTCCTTGGAGAATCAGCACCTTTAACCTCCTGTTCCGTCCAGGTTGCCATTTGTCCTGAGGATGAACGGGAAGAGGGCGAAACAATGATAGACTAGCTCTAGGTGTTGGGGCAGGCACAGGTCACTCTATTTTCCCATCAGGAAGAAGAATTAACCACAGGCTCAGCCTGCCGCCCGGAACCAGAATAGGGTCTTAAGCAATCCTTCGCTTTTGCGGCCAGCACCCAAAAAAGCGAGTTGAAAAATGGAGCTCAGGGGCACTGCAATTCACAAACCTGCAGAGTTATAACTGATAACTCTCGTCCACAAATATATTGAGGGAAGGCAACGAAGAGGATTTGAAAGCAAGGCAGAATTGCAGGAAACTGATTTCAGGAGGTAGATACGAATCGCCTTTAAAGCACAGGAAAAGCGGCAAAACCTCGACAATGATGCCCTTGGCCAAAAAGGGCGTATGCGTTTTTTTCCTGAATATATTCAGGAAAAAACGCATACGCCCTTTTTGGCCAACCAAGCAACCTGCAAAGGCAAAGCAGCGCTACAAAGAAGTCTCGCTTCCCATCGGTCAAAAGGGCCGTGCTGAATAAAGTGTCCAAACCAGAAAGGCAGGACAGCCATGGAGAAACGGGAGCCTTGCTACGCTGATGGGCTGGACGTAAATTGCCAACAGCCACTCTGGAGAAGTGTTCGGTGTGTCCTGAAACATCAAAAAACTCAGCTTACAGAGCATAGGGCACTTCCACTCATGGGCGTATAAATTGGGAAAACTGAAAATCAGCAAGACACAGGCACCCCAAAGTTTAGGGTTGCTCTGTTGACAAGAACCTCCACATCGATACACCTTAAATATCCCAGGAAAGAGAAAAATGGATAAAGACGTTGTGGTCCTGATGTACAATGGAATATCACTCAGCCATGAAATCAACGTCATAAGGCTAGTGGCAGCATGATCAGTGGATTTAGGTACGACGATTCTAAGTGAAATAAGTCAAACAGAAAACGACACTTATCATAAGATATCACTTATAGAGGGAATGTAAAAACCGCTACACTTGAACTGAATTACAAAACAGAACAGAGTCACACGTTTAGAAAACACACTATGGCTGCTTAACGGGAAAGGTGAGGTGGGGTGATGCGTAAAAGAAGGGTTTCAAATTAGCTCAGATACCGTTCCATAAACCCAATATGTAATCGACAATACCTACTCCTTGCTCAGTGAACTTCACTCAACACCCCCTATTCAACGCCCAAGAATATATCTGACTAGTAAGAATCTTAAAACCTATGTGTTGATATCCCTCTGTAAGTGAGTCAAGTGGGTGTAAAGCGGCCTAAACACAGCAGTGAAAAGCAGCTAAACCCCATTATAAAAATCAACTACTTTTAAAAACCCGTGAAACAAAGACAGTGAAAGAGAGAGAAATTCTTACAAAATTCGTTCAGGGGCTGTGATGCCACCTGGATTGACCATATCTAGACCCACTGCTGATTGAGACATAAGGGTGAACACTCTTGGGGCTGAGAGGTTTGGTGAGGTTGGGTGAGCAAACGCAGACCCTTTAAAGTAATACTGCGTGGTACCCATCCCATGGGTCCCAAATCTCCAGGTTCAAGGGCATCTTCCTACATCGAAAACATGCATGAGACACCCAGAAGATGGTACACCGTGTGATCGGGAAAGGTTTCTAAAACGCACCTCATTTCTCATGTCCTTGTGCTCGGGTTCGCCATTCCAGCCGCTTTACTAGCAATCTCCCTCCTTGGAGAATCAGCACCTTTAACCTCCTGTTCCGTACCGGTTGCATTTGTCCTGAGGATGAACGGGAAGAGGGCGAAACAATGATAGACTAGCTCAAGAAGTTGGGGCAGGCACAGGTCACTCTATTTTCCCATCAGAAAGAAGAATTAACCACAGGCTCAGCCTGCCGCCCGGAACCAGAATAGGGCTTGAAGCAATCCTGCGCTTTTGCGGCCAGCTCCCAAAAAAGCGAGTTGAAAAATGGAGCTCAGGGGCACTGCAATTCACAAACCTGCAGAGTTATAACTGATAACTCTCGTCCACAAATATATTGAGGGAAGGCAACGAAGAGGATTTGAAAGCAAGGCAGAATTGCAGGAAACTGATTTCAGGAGGTAGATTCGAATCGCATTTAAAGCACAGGAAAAGCGGCAAAACCTCGACAATGATGCCCTTGGCCAAAAAGGGCGTATGCGTTTTTTCCTGAATATATTCAGGAAAAAACGCATACGCCCTTTTTGGCCAACCAAGCAACCTGGAAAGTCAAATCAGCGCTACAAAGAAGTCTCGCTTCCCATCGGTCAAAAGGACCATGCTGAATAAAGTGTCAAAACCAGAAATGCAGGGCAGGCCATGGAGAAACGGGAGCCTTGCTACGCTGATGGGCGGGATGTAAATTGCCAACAGCCACTCTGGAGAAGTGTACGGTGTGTCCTGAAACACCTAAAAAACGCAGCTTAGAGAGCGTAGGGCACTTCCACTCATGGGCGTATAAATTGGGAAAACTAAAAATCAGCAAGACACAGGCACCCCAAAGTTTAGGGCTGCTCTGCTGACAAGAACCTCCACTTCCTTACACCTTAAATATCCCAGGAAAGAGAAAAATGGATAAAGACGTTGTGGTCCTGATGTACAATGGAATATCACTCAGCCATGAAATCAACGTCATAAGGCTAGTGGCAGCATGATGAGTGGATTTAGGTACGACGATTCTAAGAGAAATAAGTCAAACAGAAAACGACACTTATCATAAGATATCACTTATAGAGGGAAAGTAAAAACCGCTACACTGGAACTGAATTACAAAACAGAACAGAGTCACACGTTTAGAAAACACACTATGGCTGCTTAACGGGAAAGGTGAGGTGGGGTGATGCGTAAAAGAAGGGTTTCAAATTAGCTCAGATACCGTTCCATAAACCCAATATGTAATCGACAAGACCTACTCCTTGCTCAGTGAACTTGACTCAACACCCCCTATTCAACGCCCAAGAATATATCTGACTAGTAAGAATCTTAAAACCTATGTGTTGATATCCCTCTGTAAGTGAGTCAAGTGGGTGTAAAGCGGCCTAAACACAGCAGTGAAAAGCAGCTAAATCCCATTATAAAAATCAACTACTTTTAAAAACCCGTGAAACAAAGACAGTGAAAGAGAGAGAAATTCTTACAAAATTCGTTCAGGGGCTGTGATGCCACCTGGATTGACCATATCTAGACCCACTGCTGATTGAGACATAAGTGTGAACACTCTTGGGGATGAGAGGTTTGGTGAGGTTGGGTGAGCAAACGCAGACCCTTTAAAGTAATACTGCGTGGTACCCATCCCATGGGTCCCAAATCTCCAGGTTCAAGGGCATCTTCCTACATCGAAAACATGCATGAGACACCCAGAAGATGGTACACCGTGTGATCGGGAAAGGTTTCTAAAACGCACCTCATTTCTCATGTCCTTGTGCTCGGGTTCGCCATTCCAGCCGCTTTACTAGCAGTCTCCCTCCTTGGAGAATCAGCCCCTTTAACCTCCTGTTCCGTCCAGGTTGCCATTTGTCCTGAGGATGAACGGGAAGAGGGGGAACCAATGAGAGACTAGCTCTAGGTGTTGGGACAGGCACAGGTCACTCTATTTTCCCATCAGGAAGAAGAATTAACCAGAGGCTCAGCTTGCCGCCCGGAACCAGAATAGGGCCTGAAGCAATCCTGCGCTTTTGCGACCAGCTCCCAAAAAATCGAGTTGAAAAATGGAGCTCAGGGCCACTGCAATTCACAAACCTGCAGAGTTATAACTGATAACTCTCGTCCACAAATATATTGAGGGAAGGCAACGAAGAGGATTTGAAAGCAAGGCAGAATTGCAGGAAACTGATTTCAGGAGGTAGATTCGAATCGCCTTTAAAGCACAGGAAAAGCGGCAAAACCTCGACAATGATGCCCTTGGCCAAAAAGGGCCTATGCGTTTTTTCCTGAATATATTCAGGAAAAAACGCATACGCCCTTTTTGGCCAACCAAGCAACCTGGAAAGGCAAATCAGCGCTACAAAGAAGTCTCGCTCCCCATCGGTCAAAAGGACCATGCTGAATAAAGTGTCAAAACCAGAAATGCAGGGCAGGCCATGGAGAAACGGGAGCCTTGCTACGCTGATGGGCGGGATGTAAATTGCCAACAGCCACTCTGGAGAAGTGTACGGTGTGTCCTGAAACACCTAAAAAACGCAGCTTAGAGAGCGTAGGGCACTTCCACTCATGGGCGTATAAATTGGGAAAACTAAAAATCAGCAAGACACAGGCACCCCAAAGTTTAGGGCTGCTCTGCTGACAAGAACCTCCACTTCCTTACACCTTAAATATCCCAGGAAAGAGAAAAATGGATAAAGACGTTGTGGTCCTGATGTACAATGGAATATCACTCAGCCATGAAATCAACGTCATAAGGCTAGTGGCAGCATGATGAGTGGATTTAGGTACGACGATTCTAAGAGAAATAAGTCAAACAGAAAACGACACTTATCATAAGATATCACTTATAGAGGGAAAGTAAAAACCGCTACACTGGAACTGAATTACAAAACAGAACAGAGTCACACGTTTAGAAAACACACTATGGCTGCTTAACGGGAAAGGTGAGGTGGGGTGATGCGTAAAAGAAGGGTTTCAAATTAGCTCAGATACCGTTCCATAAACCCAATATGTAATCGACAAGACCTACTCCTTGCTCAGTGAACTTGACTCAACACCCCCTATTGAACGCCCAAGAATATATCTGACTAGTAAGAATCTTAAAACCTATGTGTTGATATCCCTCTGTAAGTGAGTCAAGTGGGTGTAAAGCGGCCTAAACACAGCAGTGAAAAGCAGCTAAACCCCATTATAAAAATCAACTACTTTTAAAAACCCGTGAAACAAAGACAGTGAAAGAGAGAGAAATTCTTACAAAATTCGTTCAGGGGCTGTGATGCCACCTGGATTGACCATATCTAGACCCACTGCTGATTGAGACATAAGTGTGAACACTCTTGGGGATGAGAGGTTTGGTGAGGTTGGGTGAGCAAACGCAGACCCTTTAAAGTAATACTGCGTGGTACCCATCCCATGGGTCCCAAATCTCCAGGTTCAAGGGCATCTTCCTACATCGAAAACATGCATGAGACACCCAGAAGATGGTACACCGTGTGATCGGGAAAGGTTTCTAAAACGCACCTCATTTCTCATGTCCTTGTGCTCGGGTTCGCCATTCCAGCCGCTTTACTAGCAATCTCCCTCCTTGGAGAATCAGCACCTTTAACCTCCTGTTCCGTCCAGGTTGCCATTTGTCCTGAGGATGAACGGGAAGAGGGCCAAACAATGAGAGACTAGCTCTAGGTGTTGGGGCAGGCACAGGTCACTCTATTTTCCCATCAGGAAGAAGAATTAACCAGAGGCTCAGCTTGCCGCCCGGAACCAGAATAGGGCCTGAAGCAATCCTGCGCTTTTGCGGCCAGCTCCCAAAAAAGCGAGTTGAAAAATGGAGCTCAGGGGCACTGCAATTCACAAACCTGCAGAGTTATAACTGATAACTCTCGTCCACAAATATATTGAGGGAAGGCAACGAAGAGGATTTGAAAGCAAGGCAGAATTGCAGGAAACTGATTTCAGGAGGTAGATTCGAATCGCCTTTAAAGCACAGGAAAAGCGGCAAAACCTCGACAATGATGCCCTTGGCCAAAAAGGGCGTATGCGTTTTTTCCTGAATATATTCAGGAAAAAACGCATACGCCCTTTTTGGCCAACCAAGCAACCTGGAAAGGCAAAGCAGCGCTACAAAGAAGTCTCGCTCCCCATCGGTCAAAAGGACCATGCTGAATAAAGTGTCAAAACCAGAAATGCAGGGCAGGCCATGGAGAAACGGGAGCCTTGCTACGCTGATGGGCGGGATGTAAATTGCCAACAGCCACTCTGGAGAAGTGTACGGTGTGTCCTGAAACACCTAAAAAACGCAGCTTAGAGAGCGTAGGGCACTTCCACTCATGGGCGTATAAATTGGGAAAACTAAAAATCAGCAAGACACAGGCACCCCAAAGTTTAGGGCTGCTCTGCTGACAAGAACCTCCACTTCGTTACACCTTAAATATCCCAGGAAAGAGAAAAATGGATAAAGACGTTGTGGTCCTGATGTACAATGGAATATCACTCAGCCATGAAATCAACGTCATAAGGCTAGTGGCAGCATGATGAGTGGATTTAGTTACGACGATTCTAAGAGAAATAAGTCAAACAGAAAACGACACTTATCATAAGATATCACTTATAGAGGGAAAGTAAAAACCGCTACACTGGAACTGAATTACAAAACAGAACAGAGTCACACGTTTAGAAAACACACTATGGCTGCTTAACGGGAAAGGTGAGGTGGGGTGATGCGTAAAAGAAGGGTTTCAAATTAGCTCAGATACCGTTCCATAAACCCAATATGTAATCGACAAGACCTACTCCTTGCTCAGTGAACTTGACTCAACACCCCCTATTGAACGCCCAAGAATATATCTGACTAGTAAGAATCTTAAAACCTATGTGTTGATATCCCTCTGTAAGTGAGTCAAGTGGGTGTAAAGCGGCCTAAACACAGCAGTGAAAAGCAGCTAAACCCCATTATAAAAATCAACTACTTTTAAAACCCCGTGAAACAAAGACAGTGAAAGAGAGAGAAATTCTTACAAAATTCGTTCAGGGGCTGTGATGCCACCTGGATTGACCATATCTAGACCCACTGCTGATTGAGACATAAGGGTGAACACTCTTGGGGCTGAGAGGTTTGGTGAGGTTGGGTGAGCAAACGCAGACCCTTTAAAGTAATACTGCGTGGTACCCATCCCATGGGTCCCAAATCTCCAGGTTCAAGGGCATCTTCCTACATCGAAAACATGCATGAGACACCCAGAAGATGGTACACCGTGTGATCGGGAAAGGTTTCTAAAACGCACCTCATTTCTCATGTCCTTGTGCTCGGGTTCGCCATTCCAGCCGCTTTACTAGCAATCTCCCTCCTTGGAGAATCAGCACCTTTCACCTCCTGTTCCGTCCAGGTTGCCATTTGTCCTGAGGATGAACGGGAAGAGGGCCAAACAATGAGAGACTAGCTCTAGGTGTTGGGGCAGGCACAGGTCACTCTATTTTCCCATCAGGAAGAAGAATTAACCAGAGGCTCAGCTTGCCGCCCGGAACCAGAATAGGGCCTGAAGCAATCCTGCGCTTTTGCGACCAGCTCCCAAAAAAGCGAGTTGAAAAATGGAGCTCAGGGGCACTGCAATTCACAAACCTGCAGAGTTATAACTGATAACTCTCGTCCACAAATATATTGAGGGAAGGCAACGAAGAGGATTTGAAAGCAAGGCAGAATTGCAGGAAACTGATTTCAGGAGGTAGATTCGAATCGCCTTTAAAGCACAGGAAAAGCGGCAAAACCTCGACAATGATGCCCTTGGCCAAAAAGGGCCTATGCGTTTTTTCCTGAATATATTCAGGAAAAAACGCATACGCCCTTTTTGGCCAACCAAGCAACCTGGAAAGGCAAATCAGCGCTACAAAGAAGTCTCGCTCCCCATCGGTCAAAAGGACCATGCTGAATAAAGTGTCAAAACCAGAAATGCAGCGCAGGCCATGGAGAAACGGGAGCCTTGCTACGCTGATGGGCGGGATGTAAATTGCCAACAGCCACTCTGGAGAAGTGTTCGGTGTGTCCTGAAACATCTAAAAAACTCAGCTTACAGAGCATAGGGCACTTCCACTCATGGGCGTATAAATTGGGAAAACTGAAAATCAGCAAGACACAGGCACCCCAAAGTTTAGGGCTGCTCTGCTGACAAGAACCTCCACTTCCTTACACCTTAAATATCCCAGGAAAGAGAAAAATGGATAAAGACGTTGTGGTCCTTATGTACAATGGAATATCACTGAGCCATGAAATCAACGTCATAAGGCTAGTGGCAGCATGATGAGTAGATTTAGGTACGACGATTCTAAGTGAAATAAGTCAAACAGAAAACGACACTTATCATAAGATATCACTTATAGAGGGAAAGTAAAAACCGCTACACTGGAACTGAATTACAAAACAGAACAGAGTCACACGTTTAGAAAACACACTATGGCTGCTTAACGGGAAAGGTGAGGTGGGGTGATGCGTAAAAGAAGGGTTTCAAATTAGCTCAGATACCGTTCCATAAACCCAATATGTAATCGACAAGACCTACTCCTTGCTCAGTGAACTTGACTCAACACCCCCTATTCAACGCCCAAGAATATATCTGACTAGTAAGAATCTTAAAACCTATGTGTTGATATCCCTCTGTAAGTGAGTCAAGTGGGTGTAAAGCGGCCTAAACACAGCAGTGAAAATCAGCTAAACCCCATTATAAAAATCAACTACTTTTAAAAAACCGTGAAACAAAGACAGTGAAAGAGAGAGAAATTCTTACAAAATTCGTTCAGGGGCTGTGATGCCACCTGGATTGACCATATCTAGACCCACTGCTGATTGAGACATAAGGGTGAACACTCTTGGGGCTGAGAGGTTTGGTGAGGTTGGGTGAGCAAACGCAGACCCTTTAAAGTAATACTGCGTGGTACCCATCCCATGGGTCCCAAATCTCCAGGTTCAAGGGCATCTTCCTACATCGAAAACATGCATGAGACACCCAGAAGATGGTACACCGTGTGATCGGGAAAGGTTTCTAAAACGCACCTCATTTCTCATGTCCTTGTGCTCGGGTTCGCCATTCCAGCCGCTTTACTAGCAATCTCCCTCCTTGGAGAATCAGCACCTTTAACCTCCTGTTCCGTCCAGGTTGCCATTTGTCCTGAGGATGAACTGAAAGAGGGCCAAACAATGAGAGACTAGCTCTAGGTGTTGGGGCAGGCACAGGTCACTCTATTTTCCCATCAGGAAGAAGAATTAACCAGAGGCTCAGCTTGCCGCCCGGAACCAGAATAGGGCCTGAAGCAATCCTGCGCTTTTGCGGCCAGCTCCCAAAAAAGCGAGTTGAAAAATGGAGCTGAGGGGCACTGCAATTCACAAACCTGCAGAGTTATAACTGATAACTCTCGTCCACAAATATATTGAGGGAAGGCAACGAAGAGGATTTGAAAGCAAGGCAGAATTGCAGGAAACTGATTTCAGGAGGTAGATTCGAATCGCCTTTAAAGCACAGGAAAAGCGGCAAAACCTCGACAATGATGCCCTTGGCCAAAAAGGGCGTATGCGTTTTTTCCTGAATATATTCAGGAAAAAACGCATACGCCCTTTTTGGCCAACCAAGCAACCTGGAAAGGCAAATCAGCGCTACAAAGAAGTCTCGCTCCCCATCGGTCAAAAGGACCATGCTGAATAAAGTGTCAAAACCAGAAATGCAGGGCAGGCCATGGAGAAACGGGAGCCTTGCTACGCTGATGGGCGGGATGTAAATTGCCAACAGCCACTCTGGAGAAGTGTACGGTGTGTCCTGAAACACCTAAAAAACGCAGCTTAGAGAGCGTAGGGCACTTCCACTCATGGGCGTATAAATTGGGAAAACTAAAAATCAGCAAGACACAGGCACCCCAAAGTTTAGGGCTGCTCTGCTGACAAGAACCTCCACTTCCTTACACCTTAAATATCCCAGGAAAGAGAAAAATGGATAAAGACGTTGTGGTCCTGATGTACAATGGAATATCACTCAGCCATGAAATCAACGTCATAAGGCTAGTGGCAGCATGATGAGTGGATTTAGGTACGACGATTCTAAGTGAAATAAGTCAAACAGAAAACGACACTTATCATAAGATATCACTTATAGAGGGAAAGTAAAAACCGCTACACTGGAACTGAATTACAAAACAGAACAGAGTCACACGTTTAGAAAACACACTATGGCTGCTTAACGGGAAAGGTGAGGTGGGGTGATGCGTAAAAGAAGGGTTTCAAATTAGCTCAGATACCGTTCCATAAACCCAATATGTAATCGACAAGACCTACTCCTTGCTCAGTGAACTTGACTCAACACCCCCTATTCAACGCCCAAGAATATATCTGACTAGTAAGAATCTTAAAACCTATGTGTTGATATCCCTCTGTAAGTGAGTCAAGTGGGTGTAAAGCGGCCTAAACACAGCAGTGAAAAGCAGCTAAACCCCATTATAAAAATCAACTACTTTTAAAAACCCGTGAAACAAAGACAGTGAAAGAGAGAGAAATTCTTACAAAATTCGTTCAGGGGCTGTGATGCCACCTGGATTGACCATATCTAGACCCACTGCTGATTGAGACATAAGGGTGAACACTCTTGGGGCTGAGAGGTTTGGTGAGGTTGGGTGAGCAAACGCAGACCCTTTAAAGTAATACTGCGTGGAACCCATCCCATGGGTCCCAAATCTCCAGGTTCAAGGGCATCTTCCTACATCGAAAACATGCATGAGACACCCAGAAGATGGTACACCGTGTGATCGGGAAAGGTTTCTAAAACGCACCTCATTTCTCATGTCCTTGTGCTCGGGTTCGCCATTCCAGCCGCTTTACTAGCAGTCTCCCTCCTTGGAGAATCAGCCCCTTTAACCTCCTGTTCCGTCCAGGTTGCCATTTGTCCTGAGGATGAACGGGAAGAGGGGGAACCAATGAGAGACTAGCTCTAGGTGTTGGGACAGGCACAGGTCACCCTATTTTCCCATCAGGAAGAAGAATTAACCAGAGGCTCAGCTTTCCGCCCGGAACCAGAATAGGGCCTGAAGCAATCCTGCGCTTTTGCGACCAGCTCCCAAAAAAGCGAGTTGAAAAATGGAGCTCAGGGCCACTGCAATTCACAAACCTGCAGAGTTATAACTGATAACTCTCGTCCACAAATATATTGAGGGAAGGCAACGAAGAGGATTTGAAAGCAAGGCAGAATTGCAGGAAACTGATTTCAGGAGGTAGATTCGAATCGCCTTTAAAGCACAGGAAAAGCGGCAAAACCTCGACAATGATGCCCTTGGCCAAAAAGGGCGTATGCGTTTTTTCCTGAATATATTCAGGAAAAAACGCATACGCCCTTTTTGGCCAACCAAGCAACCTGGAAAGGCAAATCAGCGCTACAAAGAAGTCTCGCTCCCCATCGGTCAAAAGGACCATGCTGAATAAAGTGTCAAAACCAGAAATGCAGGGCAGGCCATGGAGAAACGGGAGCCTTGCTACGCTGATGGGCGGGATGTAAATTGCCAACAGCCACTCTGGAGAAGTGTACGGTGTGTCCTGAAACACCTAAAAAACGCAGCTTAGAGAGCGTAGGGCACTTCCACTCATGGGCGTATAAATTGGGAAAACTAAAAATCAGCAAGACACAGGCACCCCAAAGTTTAGGGCTGCTCTGCTGACAAGAACCTCCACTTCCTTACACCTTAAATATCCCAGGAAAGAGAAAAATGGATAAAGACGTTGTGGTCCTGATGTACAATGGAATATCACTCAGCCATGAAATCAACGTCATAAGGCTAGTGGCAGCATGATGAGTGGATTTAGGTACGACGATTCTAAGAGAAATAAGTCAAACAGAAAACGACACTTATCATAAGATATCACTTATAGAGGGAAAGTAAAAACCGCTACACTGGAACTGAATTACAAAACAGAACAGAGTCACACGTTTAGAAAACACACTATGGCTGCTTAACGGGAAAGGTGAGGTGGGGTGATGCGTAAAAGAAGGGTTTCAAATTAGCTCAGATACCGTTCCATAAACCCAATATGTAATAGACAAGACCTACTCCTTGCTCAGTGAACTTGACTCAACACCCCCTATTGAACGCCCAAGAATATATCTGACTAGTAAGAATCTTAAAACCTATGTGTTGATATCCCTCTGTAAGTGAGTCAAGTGGGTGTAAAGCGGCCTAAACACAGCAGTGAAAAGCAGCTAAACCCCATTATAAAAATCAACTACTTTTAAAAACCCGTGAAACAAAGACAGTGAAAGAGAGAGAAATTCTTACAAAATTCGTTCAGGGGCTGTGATGCCACCTGGATTGACCATATCTAGACCCACTGCTGATTGAGACATAAGTGTGAACACTCTTGGGGATGAGAGGTTTGGTGAGGTTGGGTGAGCAAACGCAGACCCTTTAAAGTAATACTGCGTGGTACCCATCCCATGGGTCCCAAATCTCCAGGTTCAAGGGCATCTTCCTACATCGAAAACATGCATGAGACACCCAGAAGATGGTACACCGTGTGATCGGGAAAGGTTTCTAAAACGCACCTCATTTCTCATGTCCTTGTGCTCGGGTTCGCCATTCCAGCCGCTTTACTAGCAATCTCCCTCCTTGGAGAATCAGCACCTTTAACCTCCTGTTCCGTCCAGGTTGCCATTTGTCCTGAGGATGAACGGGAAGAGGGCCAAACAATGAGAGACTAGCTCTAGGTGTTGGGGCAGGCACAGGTCACTCTATTTTCCCATCAGGAAGAAGAATTAACCAGAGGCTCAGCTTGCCGCCCGGAACCAGAATAGGGCCTGTAGCAATCCTGCGCTTTTGCGGCCAGCTCCCAAAAAAGCGAGTTGAAAAATGGAGCTCAGGGGCACTGCAATTCACAAACCTGCAGAGTTATAACTGATAACTCTCGTCCACAAATATATTGAGGGAAGGCAACGAAGAGGATTTGAAAGCAAGGCAGAATTGCAGGAAACTGATTTCAGGAGGTAGATTCGAATCGCCTTTAAAGCACAGGAAAAGCGGCAAAACCTCGACAATGATGCCCTTGGCCAAAAAGGGCGTATGCGTTTTTTCCTGAATATATTCAGGAAAAAACGCATACGCCCTTTTTGGCCAACCAAGCAACCTGGAAAGGCAAATCAGCGCTACAAAGAAGTCTCGCTCCCCATCGGTCAAAAGGACCATGCTGAATAAAGTGTCAAAACCAGAAATGCAGGGCAGGCCATGGAGAAACGGGAGCCTTGCTACGCTGATGGGCGGGATGTAAATTGCCAACAGCCACTCTGGAGAAGTGTACGGTGTGTCCTGAAACACCTAAGAAACGCAGCTTAGAGAGCGTAGGGCACTTCCACTCATGGGCGTATAAATTGGGAAAACTAAAAATCAGCAAGACACAGGCACCCCAAAGTTTAGGGCTGATCTGCTGACAAGAACCTCCACTTCCTTACACCTTAAATATCCCAGGAAAGAGAAAAATGGATAAAGACGTTGTGGTCCTGATGTACAATGGAATATCACTGAGCCATGAAATCAACGTCATAAGGCTAGTGGCAGCATGATGAGTGGATTTAGGTACGACGATTCTAAGTGAAATAAGTCAAACAGAAAACGACACTTATCATAAGATATCACTTATAGAGGGAAAGTAAAAACCGCTACACTGGAACTGAATTACAAAACAGAACAGAGTCACACGTTTAGAAAACACACTATGGCTGCTTAACGGGAAAGGTGAGGTGGGGTGATGCGTAAAAGAAGGGTTTCAAATTAGCTCAGATACCGTTCCATAAACCCAATATGTAATAGACAAGACCTACTCCTTGCTCAGTGAACTTGACTCAACACCCCCTATTCAACGCCCAAGAATATATCTGACTAGTAAGAATCTTAAAACCTATGTGTTGATATCCCTCTGTAAGTGAGTCAAGTGGGTGTAAAGCGGCCTAAACACAGCAGTGAAAAGCAGCTAAACCCCATTATAAAAATCAACTACTTTTAAAAACCCGTGAAACAAAGACAGTGAAAGAGAGAGAAATTCTTACAAAATTCGTTCAGGGGCTGTGATGCCACCTGGATTGACCATATCTAGACCCACTGCTGATTGAGATATAAGGGTGAACACTCTTGGGGCTGAGAGGTTTGGTGAGGTTGGGTGAGCAAACGCAGACCCTTTAAAGTAATACTGCGTGGTACCCATCCCATGGGTCCCAAATCTCCAGGTTCAAGGGCATCTTCCTACATCGAAAACATGCATGAGACACCCAGAAGATGGTACACCGTGTGATCGGGAAAGGTTTCTAAAACGCACCTCATTTCTCATGTCCTTGTGCTCGGGTTCGCCATTCCAGCCGCTTTACTAGCAGTCTCCCTCCTTGGAGAATCAGCCCCTTTAACCTCCTGTTCCGCCCAGGTTGCCATTTGTCCTGAGGGTGAACGGGAAGAGGGGGAACCAATGAGAGACTAGCTCTAGGTGTTGGGGCAGGCACAGGTCACTCTATTTTCCCATCAGGAAGAAGAATTAACCAGAGGCTCAGCTTGCCGCCCGGAACCAGAATAGGGCCTGAAGCAATCCTGCGCTTTTGTGACCAGCTCCCAAAAAAGCGAGTTGAAAAATGGAGCTCAGGGGCACTGCAATTCACAAACCTGCAGAGTTATAACTGATAACTCTCGTCCACAAATATATTGAGGGAAGGCAACGAAGAGGATTTGAAAGCAAGGCAGAATTGCAGGAAACTGATTTCAGGAGGTAGATTCGAATCGCCTTTAAAGCACAGGAAAAGCGGCAAAACCTCGACAATGATGCCCTTGGCCAAAAAGGGCCTATGCGTTTTTTCCTGAATATATTCAGGAAAAAACGCATACGCCCTTTTTGGCCAACCAAGCAACCTGGAAAGGCAAATCAGCGCTACAAAGAAGTCTCGCTCCCCATCGGTCAAAAGGACCATGCTGAATAAAGTGTCAAAACCAGAAATGCAGGGCAGGCCATGGAGAAACGGGAGCCTTGCTACGCTGATGGGCGGGATGTAAATTGCCAACAGCCACTCTGGAGAAGTGTACGGTGTGTCCTGAAACACCTAAAAAACGCAGCTTAGAGAGCGTAGGGCACTTCCACTCATGGGCGTATAAATTGGGAAAACTAAAAATCAGCAAGACACAGGCACCCCAAAGTTTAGGGCTGCTCTGCTGACAAGAACCTCCACTTCCTTACACCTTAAATATCCCAGGAAAGAGAAAAATGGATAAAGACGTTGTGGTCCTGATGTACAATGGAATATCACTGAGCCATGAAATCAACGTCATAAGGCTAGTGGCAGCATGATGAGTGGATTTAGGTACGACGATTCTAAGTGAAATAAGTCAAACAGAAAACGACACTTATCATAAGATATCACTTATAGAGGGAAAGTAAAAACCGCTACACTGGAACTGAATTACAAAACAGAACAGAGTCACACGTTTAGAAAACACACTATGGCTGCTTAACGGGAAAGGTGAGGTGGGGTGATGCGTAAAAGAAGGGTTTCAAATTAGCTCAGATACCGTTCCATAAACTCAATATGTAATAGACAAGACCTACACCTTGCTCAGTGAACTTGACTCAACACCCCCTATTCAACGCCCAAGAATATATCTGACTAGTAAGAATCTTAAAACCTACGTGTTGATATCCCTCTGTAAGTGAGTCAAATGGGTGTAAAGCGGCCTAAACACAGCAGTGAAAAGCAGCTAAACCCCATTATAAAAATCAACTACTTTTAAAAACCCGTGAAACAAAGACAGTGAAAGAGAGAAATTCTTACAAAATTCGTTCAGGGGCTGTGATGCCACCTGGATTGACCATATCTAGACCCACTGCTGATTGAGACATAAGGGTGAACACTCTTGGGGCTGAGAGGTTTGGTGAGGTTGGGTGAGCAAACGCAGACCCTTTAAAGTAATACTGCGTGGTACCCATCCCATGGGTCCCAAATCTCCAGGTTCAAGGGCATCTTCCTACATCGAAAACATGCATGAGACACCCAGAAGATGGTACACCGTGTGACCGGGAAAGGTTTCTAAAACGCACCTCATTTCTCATGTCCTTGTGCTCGGGTTCGCCATTCCAGCCGCTTTACTAGCAATCTCCCTCCTTGTAGAATCAGCACCTTTAACCTCCTGTTCCGTCCAGGTTGCCATTTGTCCTGAGGATGAACGGGAAGAGGGCCAAACAATGAGAGACTAGCTCTAGGTGTTGGGGCAGGCACAGGTCACTCTATTTTCCCATCAGGAAGAAGAATTAACCAGAGGCTCAGCTTGCCGCCCGGAACCAGAATAGGGCCTGAAGCAATCCTGCGCTTTTGCGGCCAGCTCCCAAAAAAGCGAGTTGAAAAATGGAGCTCAGGGGCACTGCAATTCACAAACCTGCAGAGTTATAACTGATAACTCTCGTCCACAAATATATTGAGGGAAGGCAACGAAGAGGATTTGAAAGCAAGGCAGAATTGCAGGAAACTGATTTCAGGAGGTAGATTCGAATCGCCTTTAAAGCACAGGAAAAGCGGCAAAACCTCGACAATGATGCCCTTGGCCAAAAAGGGCCTATGCGTTTTTTCCTGAATATATTCAGGAAAAAACGCATACGCCCTTTTTGGCCAACCAAGCAACCTGGAAAGGCAAATCAGCGCTACAAAGAAGTCTCGCTCCCCATCGGTCAAAAGGACCATGCTGAATAAAGTGTCAAAACCAGAAATGCAGGGCAGGCCATGGAGAAACGGGAGCCTTGCTACGCTGATGGGCGGGAGGTAAATTGCCAACAGCCACTCTGGAGAAGTGTTCGGTGTGTCCTGAAACATCTAAAAAACTCAGCTTACAGAGCATAGGGCACTTCCACTCATGGGCGTATAAATTGGGAAAACTGAAAATCAGCAAGACACAGGCACCCCAAAGTTTAGGGCTGCTCTGCTGACAAGAACCTCCACTTCCTTACACCTTAAATATCCCAGGAAAGAGAAAAATGGATAAAGACGTTGTGGTCCTTATGTACAATGGAATATCAATCAGCCATGAAATCAACGTCATAAGGCTAGTGGCAGCATGATGAGTGGATTTAGGTACGACGATTCTAAGTGAAATAAGTCAAACAGAAAACGACACTTATCATAAGATATCACTTATAGAGGGAAAGTAAAAACCGCTACACTGGAACTGAATTACAAAACAGAACAGAGTCACACGTTTAGAAAACACACTATGGCTGCTTAACGGGAAAGGTGAGGTGGGGTGATGCGTAAAAGAAGGGTTTCAAATTAGCTCAGATACCGTTCCATAAACCCAATATGTAATAGACAAGACCTACTCCTTGCTCAGTGAACTCGACTCAACACCCCCTATTCAACGCCCAAGAATATATCTGACTAGTAAGAATCTTAAAACCTATGTGTTGATATCCCTCTGTAAGTGAGTCAAGTGGGTGTAAAGCGGCCTAAACACAGCAGTGAAAAGCAGCTAAACCCCATTATAAAAATCAACTACTTTTAAAAACCCGTGAAACAAAGACAGTGAAAGAGAGAGAAATTCTTACAAAATTCGTTCAGGGGCTGTGATGCCACCTGGATTGACCATATCTAGACCCACTGCTGATTGAGACATAAGTGTGAACACTCTTGGGGCTGAGAGGTTTGGTGAGGTTGGGTGAGCAAACGCAGACCCTTTAAAGTAATACTGCGTGGTACCCATCCCATGGGTCCCAAATCTCCAGGTTCAAGGGCATCTTCCTACATCGAAAACATGCATGAGACACCCAGAAGATGGTACACCGTGTGATCGGGAAAGGTTTCTAAAACGCACCTCATTTCTCATCTCCGTGTGCTCGGGTTCGCCATTCCAGCCGCTTTACTAGCAATCTCCCTCCTTGGAGAATCAGCACCTTTAACCTCCTGTTCCGTCCAGGTTGCCATTTGTCCTGAGGATGAACGGGAAGAGGGCCAAACAATGAGAGACTAGCTCTAGGTGTTGGGGCAGGCACAGGTCACTCTATTTTCCCATCAGGAAGAAGAATTAACCACAGGCTCAGCCTGCCGCCCGGAACCAGAATAGGGTCTTAAGCAATCCTTCGCTTTTGCGGCCAGCTCCCAAAAAAGCGAGTTGAAAAATGGAGCTCAGGGGCACTGCAATTCACAAACCTGCAGAGTTATAACTGATAACTCTCGTCCACAAATATATTGAGGGAAGGCAACGAAGAGGATTTGAAAGCAAGGCAGAATTGCAGGAAACTGATTTCAGGAGGTAGATTCGAATCGCCTTTAAAGCACAGGACAAGCGGCAAAACCTCGACAATGATGCCCTTGGCCAAAAAGCGCCTATGCGTTTTTTCCTGAATATATTCAGGAAAAAACGCATACGCCCTTTTTGGCCAACCAAGCAACCTGGAAAGGCAAATCAGCGCTACAAAGAAGTCTCGCTCCCCATCGGTCAAAAGGACCATGCTGAATAAAGTGTCAAAACCAGAAATGCAGGGCAGGCCATGGAGAAACGGGAGCCTTGCTACGCTGATGGGCGGGATGTAAATTGTCAACAGCCACTCTGGAGAAGTGTACGGTGTGTCCTGAAACACCTAAAAAACGCAGCTTAGAGAGCGTAGGGCACTTCCACTCATGGGCGTATAAATTGGGAAAACTAAAAATCAGCAAGACACAGGCACCCCAACGTTTAGGGCTGCTCTGCTGACAAGAACCTCCACTTCGTTACTCGTTAAATATCCCAGGAAAGAGAAAAATGGATAAAGACGTTGTGGTCCTTATGTACAATGGAATATCACTCAGCCATGAAATCAACGTCATAAGGCTAGTGGCAGCATGATGAGTGGATTTAGGTACGACGATTCTAAGTGAAATAAGTCAAACAGAAAACGACACTTATCATAAGATATCACTTATAGAGGGAATGTAAAAACCGCTACACTTGAACTGAATTACAAAACAGAACAGAGCCACACGTTTAGAAAACACACTATGGCTGCTTAACGGGAAAGGTGAGGTGGGGTGATGCGTAAAAGAAGGGTTTCAAATTAGCTCAGATACCGTTCCATAAACCCAATATGTAATCGACAAGACCTACTCCTTGCTCAGTGAACTTGACTCAACACCCCCTATTCAACGCCCAAGAATATATCTGACTAGTAAGAATCTTAAAACCTATGTGTTGATATCCCTCTGTAAGTGAGTCAAGTGGGTGTAAAGCGGCCTAAACACAGCAGTGAAAAGCAGCTAAACCCCATTATAAAAATCAACTACTTTTAAAAACCCGTGAAACAAAGACAGTGAAAGAGAGAGAAATTCTTACAAAATTCGTTCAGGGGCTGTGATGCCACCTGGATTGACCATATCTAGACCCACTGCTGATTGAGCCATAAGTGTGAACACTCTTGGGGCTGAGAGGTTTGGTGAGGTTGGGTGAGCAAACGCAGACCCTTTAAAGTAATACTGCGTGGTACCCATCCCATGGGTCCCAAATCTCCAGGTTCAAGGGCATCTTCCTACATCGAAAACATGCATGAGACACCCAGAAGATGGTACACCGTGTGATCGGGAAAGGTTTCTAAAACGCACCTCATTTCTCATGTCCTTGTGCTCGGGTTCGCCATTCCAGCCGCTTTACTAGCAATCTCCCTCCTTGGAGAATCAGCACCTTTAACCTCCTGTTCCGTACCGGTTGCATTTGTCCTGAGGATGAACGGGAAGAGGGCGAAACAATGATAGACTAGCTCTAGGTGTTGGGGCAGGCACAGGTCACTCTATTTTCCCATCAGGAAGAAGAATTAACCACAGGCTCAGCTTGCCGCCCGGAACCAGAATAGGGCCTGAAGCAATCCTGCGCTTTTGCGACCAGCTCCCAAAAAAGCGAGTTGAAAAATGGAGCTCAGGGGCACTGCAATTCACAAACCTGCAGAGTTATAACTGATAACTCTCGTCCACAAATATATTGAGGGTAGGCAACGAAGAGGATTTGAAAGCAAGGCAGAATTGCAGGAAACTGATTTCAGGAGGTAGATTCGAATCGCCTTTAAAGCACAGGAAAAACGGCAAAACCTCGACAATGATGCCCTTGGCCAAAAAGGGCGTATGCGTTTTTTCCTGAATATATTCAGGAAAAAACGCATACGCCCTTTTTGGCCAACCAAGCAACCTGGAAAGGCAAATCAGCGCTACAAAGAAGTCTCGCTCCCCATCGGTCAAAAGGACCATGCTGAATAAAGTGTCAAAACCAGAAATGCAGGGCAGGCCATGGAGAAACGGGAGCCTTGCTACGCTGATGGGCGGGATGTAAATTGTCAACAGCCACTCTGGAGAAGTGTACGGTGTGTCCTGAAACACCTAAAAAACGCAGCTTAGAGAGCGTAGGGCACTTCCACTCATGGGCGTATAAATTGGGAAAACTAAAAATCAGCAAGACACAGGCACCCCAACGTTTAGGGCTGCTCTGCTGACAAGAACCTCCACTTCGTTACTCGTTAAATATCCCAGGAAAGAGAAAAATGGATAAAGACGTTGTGGTCCTTATGTACAATGGAATATCACTCAGCCATGAAATCAACGTCATAAGGCTAGTGGCAGCATGATGAGTGGATTTAGGTACGACGATTCTAAGTGAAATAAGTCAAACAGAAAACGACACTTATCATAAGATATCACTTATAGAGGGAATGTAAAAACCGCTACACTTGAACTGAATTACAAAACAGAACAGAGCCACACGTTTAGAAAACACACTATGGCTGCTTAACGGGAAAGGTGAGGTGGGGTGATGCGTAAAAGAAGGGTTTCAAATTAGCTCAGATACCGTTCCATAAACCCAATATGTAATCGACAAGACCTACTCCTTGCTCAGTGAACTTGACTCAACACCCCCTATTCAACGCCCAAGAATATATCTGACTAGTAAGAATCTTAAAACCTATGTGTTGATATCCCTCTGTAAGTGAGTCAAGTGGGTGTAAAGCGGCCTAAACACAGCAGTGAAAAGCAGCTAAACCCCATTATAAAAATCAACTACTTTTAAAAACCCGTGAAACAAAGACAGTGAAAGAGAGAGAAATTCTTACAAAATTCGTTCAGGGGCTGTGATGCCACCTGGATTGACCATATCTAGACCCACTGCTGATTGAGACATAAGTGTGAACACTCTTGGGGCTGAGAGGTTTGGTGAGGTTGGGTGAGCAAACGCAGACCCTTTAAAGTAATACTGTGTGGTACCCATCCCATGGGTCCCAAATCTCCAGGTTCAAGGGCATCTTCCTACATCGAAAACATGCATGAGACACCCAGAAGATGGTACACCGTGTGATCGGGAAAGGTTTCTAAAACGCACCTCATTTCTCATCTCCGTGTGCTCGGGTTCGCCATTCCAGCCGCTTTACTAGCAATCTCCCTCCTTGGAGAATCAGCACCTTTAACCTCCTGTTCCGTCCAGGTTGCCATTTGTCCTGAGGATGAACGGGAAGAGGGCCAAACAATGAGAGACTAGCTCTAGGTGTTGGGGCAGGCACAGGTCACTCTATTTTCCCATCAGGAAGAAGAATTAACCACAGGCTCAGCCTGCCGCCCGGAACCAGAATAGGGTCTTAAGCAATCCTTCGCTTTTGCGGCCAGCTCCCAAAAAAGCGAGTTGAAAAATGGAGCTCAGGGGCACTGCAATTCACAAACCTGCAGAGTTATAACTGATAACTCTCGTCCACAAATATATTGAGGGAAGGCAACGAAGAGGATTTGAAAGCAAGGCAGAATTGCAGGAAACTGATTTCAGGAGGTAGATTCGAATCGCCTTTAAAGCACAGGACAAGCGGCAAAACCTCGACAATGATGCCCTTGGCCAAAAAGCGCCTATGCGTTTTTTCCTGAATATATTCAGGAAAAAACGCATACGCCCTTTTTGGCCAACCAAGCAACCTGGAAAGGCAAATCAGCGCTACAAAGAAGTCTCGCTCCCCATCGGTCAAAAGGACCATGCTGAATAAAGTGTCAAAACCAGAAATGCAGGGCAGGCCATGGAGAAACGGGAGCCTTGCTACGCTGATGGGCGGGATGTAAATTGTCAACAGCCACTCTGGAGAAGTGTACGGTGTGTCCTGAAACACCTAAAAAACGCAGCTTAGAGAGCGTAGGGCACTTCCACTCATGGGCGTATAAATTGGGAAAACTAAAAATCAGCAAGACACAGGCACCCCAAAGTTTAGGGCTGCTCTGCTGACAAGAACCTCCACTTCCTTACACCTTAAATATCCCAGGAAAGAGAAAAATGGATAAAGACGTTGTGGTCCTTATGTACAATGGAATATCACTCAGCCATGAAATCAACGTCATAAGGCTAGTGGCAGCATGATGAGTGGATTTAGGTACGACGATTCTAAGTGAAATAAGTCAAACAGAAAACGACACTTATCATAAGATATCACTTATAGAGGGAATGTAAAAACCGCTACACTTGAACTGAATTACAAAACAGAACAGAGCCACACGTTTAGAAAACACACTATGGCTGCTTAACGGGAAAGGTGAGGTGGGGTGATGCGTAAAAGAAGGGTTTCAAATTAGCTCAGATACCGTTCCATAAACCCAATATGTAATCGACAAGACCTACTCCTTGCTCAGTGAACTTGACTCAACACCCCCTATTCAACGCCCAAGAATATATCTGACTAGTAAGAATCTTAAAACCTATGTGTTGATATCCCTCTGTAAGTGAGTCAAGTGGGTGTAAAGCGGCCTAAACACAGCAGTGAAAAGCAGCTAAACCCCATTATAAAAATCAACTACTTTTAAAAACCCGTGAAACAAAGACAGTGAAAGAGAGAGAAATTCTTACAAAATTCGTTCAGGGGCTGTGATGCCACCTGGATTGACCATATCTAGACCCACTGCTGATTGAGCCATAAGTGTGAACACTCTTGGGGCTGAGAGGTTTGGTGAGGTTGGGTGAGCAAACGCAGACCCTTTAAAGTAATACTGCGTGGTACCCATCCCATGGGTCCCAAATCTCCAGGTTCAAGGGCATCTTCCTACATCGAAAACATGCATGAGACACCCAGAAGATGGTACACCGTGTGATCGGGAAAGGTTTCTAAAACGCACCTCATTTCTCATGTCCTTGTGCTCGGGTTCGCCATTCCAGCCGCTTTACTAGCAATCTCCCTCCTTGGAGAATCAGCACCTTTAACCTCCTGTTCCGTCCAGGTTGCCATTTGTCCTGAGGATGAACGGGAAGAGGGCCAAACAATGAGAGACTAGCTCTAGGTGTTGGGGCAGGCACAGGTCACTCTATTTTCCCATCAGGAAGAAGAATTAACCACAGGCTCAGCCTGCCGCCCGGAACCAGAATAGGGTCTTAAGCAATCCTTCGCTTTTGCGGCCAGCTCCCAAAAAAGCGAGTTGAAAAATGGAGCTCAGGGGCACTGCAATTCACAAACCTGCAGAGTTATAACTGATAACTCTCGTCCACAAATATATTGAGGGAAGGCAACGAAGAGGATTTGAAAGCAAGGCAGAATTGCAGGAAACTGATTTAAGGAGGTAGATTCGAATCGCCTTTAAAGCACAGGAAAAGCGGCAAAACCTCGACAATGATGCCCTTGGCCAAAAAGGGCGTATGCGTTTTTTCCTGAATATATTCAGGAAAAAACGCATACGCCCTTTTTGGCCAACCAAGCAACCTGGAAAGGCAAAAAGGCGCTACAAAGCAGTCTCGCTTCCCATCGGTCAAAAGGGCCGTGCTGAATAAAGTGTCCAAACCAGAAAGGTAGGACAGCCATGGAGAAACGGGAGCCTTGCTACGCTGATGGGCTGGATGTAAATTGCCAACAGCCACTCTGGAGAAGTGTTCGGTGTGTCCTGAAACATCAAAAAACTCAGCTTACAGAGCATAGGGCACTTCCACTCATGGGCGTATAAATTGGGAAAACTGAAAATCAGCAAGACACAGGCACCCCAAAGTTTAGGGTTGCTCTGTTGACAAGAACCTCCACATCGATACACCTTAAATATCCCAGGAAAGAGAAAAATGGATAAAGACGTTGTGGTCCTGATGTACAATGGAATATCACTCAGCCATGAAATCAACGTCATAAGGCTAGTGGCAGCATGATCAGTGGATTTAGGTACGACGATTCTAAGTGAAATAAGTCAAACAGAAAACGACACTTATCATAAGATATCACTTATAGAGGGAATGTAAAAACCGCTACACTTGAACTGAATTACAAAACAGAACAGAGTCACACGTTTAGAAAACACACTATGGCTGCTTAACGGGAAAGGTGAGGTGGGGTGATGCGTAAAAGAAGGGTTTCAAATTAGCTCAGATACCGTTCCATAAACCCAATATGTAATAGACAAGACCTACTCCTTGCTCAGTGAACTTGACTCAACACCCCCTATTCAACGCCCAAGAATATATCTGACTAGTAAGAATCTTAAAACCTATGTGTTGATATCCCTCTGTAAGTGAGTCAAGTGGGTGTAAAGCGGCCTAAACACAGCAGTGAAAAGCAGCTAAACCCCATTATAAAAATCAACTACTTTTAAAAACCCGTGAAACAAAGACAGTGAAAGAGAGAGAAATTCTTACAAAATTCGTTCAGGGGCTGTGATGCCACCTGGATTGACCATATCTAGACCCACTGCTGATTGAGACATAAGGGTGAACACTCTTGGGGCTGAGAGGTTTGGTGAGGTTGGGTGAGCAAACGCAGACCCTTTAAAGTAATACTGCGTGGTACCCATCCCATGGGTCCCAAATCTCCAGGTTCAAGGGCATCTTCCTACATCGAAAACATGCATGAGACACCCAGAAGATGGTACACCGTGTGATCGGGAAAGGTTTCTAAAACGCACCTCATTTCTCATGTCCTTGTGCTCGGGTTCGCCATTCCAGCCGCTTTACTAGCAATCTCCCTCCTTGGAGAATCAGCACCTTTAACCTCCTGTTCCGTCCAGGTTGCCATTTGTCCTGAGGATGAACGGGAAGAGGGCGAAACAATGAGAGACTAGCTCTAGGTGTTGGGGCAGGCACAGGACACTCTATTTTCCCATCAGGAAGAAGAATTAACCAGAGGCTCAGCTTGCCGCCCGGAACCAGAATAGGGCCTGAAGCAATCCTGCGCTTTGCGGCCAGCTCCCAAAAAAGCGAGTTGAAAAATGGAGCTCAGGGGCACTGCAATTCACAAACCTGCAGAGTTATAACTGATAACTCTCGTCCACAAATATATTGAGGGAAGGCAACGAAGAGGATTTGAAAGCAAGGCAGAATTGCAGGAAACTGATTTCAGGAGGTAGATTCGAATCGCCTTTAAAGCACAGGAAAAGCGGCAAAATCTCGACAATGATGCCCTTGGCCAAAAAGGGCGTATGTGTTTTTTCCTGAATATATTCAGGAAAAAACGCATACGCCCTTTTTGGCCAACCAAGCAACCTGGAAAGGCAAATCAGCGCTACAAAGAAGTCTCGCTTCCCATCGGTCAAAAGGACCATGCTGAATAAAGTGTCAAAACCAGAAATGCAGGGCAGGCCATGGAGAAACGGGAGCCTTGCTACGCTGATGGGCGGGATGTAAATTGCCAACAGCCACTCTGGAGAAGTGTACGGTGTGTCCTGAAACACCTAAAAAACTCAGCTTAGAGAGCATAGGGCACTGACACTCATGGGCGTATAAATTGGGAAAACTAAAAATCAGCAAGACACAGGCACCCCAAAGTTTAGGGCTGCTCTGCTGACAAGAACCTCCACTTCGTTACACCTTAAATATCCCAGGAAAGAGAAAAATGGATAAAGACGTTGTGGTCCTTATGTACAATGGAATATCACTCAGCCATGAAATCAACGTCATAAGGCTAGTGGCAGCATGATCAGTGGATTTAGGTACGACGATTCTAAGTGAAATAAGTCAAACAGAAAACGACACTTATCATAAGATATCACTTATAGAGGGAATGTAAAAACCGCTACACTTGAACTGAATTACAAAACAGAACAGAGTCACACGTTTAGAAAACACACTATGGCTGCTTAACGGGAAAGGTGAGGTGGGGTGATGCGAAAAAGAAGGGTTTCAAATTAGCTCAGATACCGTTCCATAAACCCAATATGTAATCGACAAGACCTACTCCTTGCTCAGTGAACTTGACTCAACACCCCCTATTCAACGCCCAAGAATATATCTGACTAGTAAGAATCTTAAAACCTATGTGTTGATATCCCTCTATAAGTGAGTCAAGTGGGTGTAAAGCGGCCTAAACACAGCAGTGAAAAGCAGCTAAACCCCATTATAAAAATCAACTACTTTTAAAAACCCGTGAAACAAAGACAGTGAAAGAGAGAGAAATTCTTACAAAATTCGTTCAGGGGCTGTGATGCCACCTGGATTGACCATATCTAGACCCACTGCTGATTGAGACATAAGGGTGAACACTCTTGGGGCTGAGAGGTTTGGTGAGGTTGGGTGAGCAAACGCAGACCCTTTAAAGTAATACTGCGTGGTACCCACCCATGGGTCCCAAATCTCCAGGTTCAAGGGCATCTTCCTACATCGAAAACATGCATGAGACACCCAGAAGATGGTACACCGTGTGATCGGGAAAGGTTTCTAAAACGCACCTCATTTCTCATGTCCTTGTGCTCGGGTTCGCCATTCCAGCCGCTTTACTAGCAATCTCCCTCCTTGGAGAATCAGCACCTTTCACCTCCTGTTCCGTCCAGGTTGCCATTTGTCCTGAGGATGAACGGGAAGAGGGCCAAACAATGAGAGACTAGCTCTAGGTGTTGGGGCAGGCACAGGTCACTCTATTTTCCCATCAGGAAGAAGAATTAACCAGAGGCTCAGCTTGCCGCCCGGAACCAGAATAGGGCCTGAAGCAATCCTGCGCTTTTGCGGCCAGCTCCCAAAAAAGCGAGTTGAAAAATGGAGCTCAGGGGCACTGCAATTCACAAACCTGCAGAGTTATAACTGATAACTCTCGTCCACAAATATATTGAGGGAAGGCAACGAAGAGGATTTGAAAGCAAGGCAGAATTGCAGGAAACTGATTTCAGGAGGTAGATTCGAATCGCCTTTAAAGCACAGGAAAAGCGGCAAAACCTCGACAATGATGCCCTTGGCCAAAAAGGGCGTATGAGTTTTTTCCTGAATATATTCAGGAAAAAACGCATACGCCCTTTTTGGCCAACCAAGCAACCTGGAAAGGGAAATCAGCGCTACAAAGAAGTCTCGCTCCCCATCGGTCAAAAGGACCATGCTGAATAAAGTGTCAAAACCAGAAATGCAGGGCAGGCCATGGAGAAACAGGAGCCTTGCTACGCTGATGGGCGGGATGTAAATTGCCAACAGCCACTCTGGAGAAGTGTACGGTGTGTCCTGAAACACCTAAAAAACGCAGCTTAGAGAGCGTAGGCCACTTCCACTCATGGGCGTATAAATTGGGAAAACGAAAAATCAGCAAGAAACAGGCACCCCAAAGTTTAGGGCTGCTCTGCTGACAAGAACCTCCACTTCCTTACACCTTAAATATCCCAGGAAAGAGAAAAATGGATAAAGACGTTGTGGTCCTTATGTACAATGGAATATCACTCAGCCATGAAATCAACGTCATAAGGCTAGTGGCAGCATGATGAGTGGATTTAGGTACGACGATTCTAAGTGAAATAAGTCAAACAGAAAACGACACTTATCATAAGATATCACTTATAGAGGGAGAGTAAAAACCGCTACACTGGAACTGAATTACAAAACAGAACAGAGTCACACGTTTAGAAAACACACTATGGCTGCTTAACGGGAAAGGTGAGGTCGGGTGATGCGTAAAAGAAGGGTTTCAAAGTAGCTCAGATACCGTTCCATAAACCCAATATGTAATAGACAAGACCTACTCCTTGCTCAGTGAACTTGACTCAACACCCCCTATTCAACGCCCAAGAATATGTCTGACTAGTAAGAATCTTAAAACCTATGTGATGATATCCCTCTGTAAGTGAGTCAAGTGGGTGTAAAGCGGCCTAAACACAGCAGTGAAAAGCAGCTAAACCCCATTATAAAAATCAACTACTTTTAAAAACCCGTGAAACAAAGACAGTGAAAGAGAGAGAAATTCTTACAAAATTCGTTCAGGGGCTGTGATGCCACCTGGATTGACCATATCAAGACCCACTGCTGATTGAGACATAAGGGTGAACACTCTTGGGGCTGAGAGGTTTGGTGAGGTTGGGTGAGCAAACGCAGACCCTTTAAAGTAATACTGCGTGGTACCCATCCCATGGGTCCCAAATCTCCAGGTTCAAGGGCATCTTCCTACATCGAAAACATGCATGAGACACCCAGAAGATGGTACACCGTGTGATCGGGAAAGGTTTCTAAAACGCACCTCATTTCTCATGTCCTTGTGCTCGGGTTCGCCATTCCAGCCGCTTTACTAGCAATCTCCCTCCTTGGAGAATCAGCACCTCTCACCTCCTGTTCCGTCCAGGTTGCCATTTGTCCTGAGGATGAACGGGAAGAGGGCCAAACAATGAGAGACTAGCTCTAGGTGTTGGGGCAGGCACAGGTCACTCTATTTTCCCATCAGGAAGAAGAATTAACCAGAGGCTCAGCTTGCCGCCCGGAACCAGAATAGGGCCTGAAGCAATCCTGCGCTTTTGCGACCAGCTCCCACAAAAGCGAGTTGAAAAATGGAGCTCAGGGGCACTGCAATTCACAAGCCTGCAGAGTTATAACTGATAACTCTCGTCCACAAATATATTGAGGGAAGGCAACGAAGAGGATTTGAAAGCAAGGCAGAATTGCAGGAAACTGATTTCAGGAGGTAGATTCGAATCGCCTTTAAAGCACAGGAAAAGCGGCAAAACCTCGACAGTGATGCCCTTGGCCAAAAAGGGCGTATGCGTTTTTTCCTGAATATATTCAGGAAAAAACGCATACGCCCTTTTTGGCCAACCAAGCAACCTGGAAAGGCAAATCAGCGCTACAAAGAAGTCTCGCTCCCCATCGGTCAAAAGGACCATGCTGAATAAAGTGTCAAAACCAGAAATACAGGGCAGGCCATGGAGAAACGGGAGCCTTGCTACGCTAATGGGCGGGATGTAAATTGCCAACAGCCACTCTGGAGAAGTGTACGGTGTGTCCTGAAACACCTAAAAAACGCAGCTTAGAGAGCGTAGGGCACTTCCACTCATGGGCGTATAAATTGGGAAAACTAAAAATCAGCAAGACACAGGCACCCCGAAGTTTAGGGCTGCTCTGCTGACAAGAACCTCCACTTCCTTACACCTTAAATATCCCAGGAAAGAGAAAAATGGATAAAGACGTTGTGGTCCTTATGTACAATGGAATATCACTCAGCCATGAAATCAACGTCATAAGGCTAGTGGCAGCATGATGAGTGGATTTAGGTACGACGATTCTATGTGAAATAAGTCAAACAGAAAACGACACTTATCATAAGATATCACTTATAGAGGGAATGTAAAAACCGCTACACTGGAACTGAATTACAAAACAGAACAGAGTCACACGTTTAGAAAACACACTATGGCTGCTTAACGGGAAAGGTGAGGTGGGGTGATGCGTAAAAGAAGGGTTTCAAATTAGCTCAGATACCGTTCCATAAACCCAATATGTAATAGACAAGACCTACTCCTTGCTCAGTGAACTGGACTCAACACCCCCTATTCAACGCCCAAGAATATATCTGACTAGTAAGAATCTTAAAACCTATGTGTTGATATCCCTCTGTAAGTGAGTCAAGTGGGTGTAAAGCGGCCTAAACACAGCAGTGAAAAGCAGCTAAACCCCATTATAAAAATCAACTACTTTTAAAAACCCGTGAAACAAAGACAGTGAAAGAGAGAGAAATTCTTACAAAATTCGTTCAGGGGCTGTGATGCCACCTGGATTGACCATATCTAGACCCACTGCTGATTGAGACATAAGGGTGAACACTCTTGGGGCTGAGAGGTTTGGTGAGGTTGGGTGAGCAAACGCAGACCCTTTAAAGTAATACTGCGTGGTACCCATCCCATGGGTCCCAAATCTCCAGGTTCAAGGGCATCTTCCTACATCGAAAACATGCATGAGACACCCAGAAGATGGTACACCGTGTGATCGGGAAAGGTTTCTAAAACGCACCTCATTTCTCATGTCCTTGTGATCGGGTTCGCCATTCCAGCCGCTTTACTAGCAATCTCCCTCCTTGGAGAATCAGCACCTTTAACCTCCTGTTCCGTCCAGGTTGCCATTTGTCCTGAGGATGAACGGAAAGAGGGCCAAACAATGAGAGACTAGCTCTAGGTGTTGGGGCAGGCACAGGTCACGCTATTTTCCCAACAGGAAGAAGAATTAACCAGAGGCTCAGCTTGCCGCCCGGAACCAGAATAGGGCCTGAAGCAATCCTGCGCTTTTGCGACCAGCTCCCACAAAAGCGAGTTGAAAAATGGAGCTCAGGGGCACTGCAATTCACAAGCCTGCAGAGTTATAACTGATAACTCTCGTCCACAAATATATTGAGGGAAGGCAACGAAGAGGATTTGAAAGCAAGGCAGAATTGCAGGAAACTGATTTCAGGAGGTAGATTCGAATCGCCTTTAAAGCACAGGAAAAGCGGCAAAACCTCGACAGTGATGCCCTTGGCCAAAAAGGGCGTATGCGTTTTTTCCTGAATATATTCAGGAAAAAACGCATACGCCCTTTTTGGCCAACCAAGCAACCTGGAAAGGCAAATCAGCGCTACAAAGAAGTCTCGCTCCCCATCGGTCAAAAGGACCATGCTGAATAAAGTGTCAAAACCAGAAATGCAGGGCAGGCCATGGAGAAACGGGAGCCTTGCTACGCTGATGGGCGGGATGTAAATTGCCAACAGCCACTATGGAGAAGCGTACGGTGTGTCCTGAAACACCTAAAAAACGCAGCTTAGAGAGCGTAGGGCACTTCCACTCATGGGCGTATAAATTGGGAAAACTAAAAATCAGCAAGACACAGGCACCCCGAAGTTTAGGGCTGCTCTGCTGACAAGAACCTCCACTTCGTTACACCTTAAATATCCCAGGAAAGAGAAAAATGGATAAAGACGTTGTGGTCCTTATGTACAATGGAATATCACTCAGCCATGAAATCAACGTCATAAGGCTAGTGGCAGCATGATGAGTGGATTTAGGTACGACGATTCTATGTGAAATAAGTCAAACAGAAAACGACACTTATCATAAGATATCACTTATAGAGGGAATGTAAAAACCGCTACACTGGAACTGAATTACAAAACAGAACAGAGTCACACGTTTAGAAAACACACTATGGCTGCTTAACGGGAAAGGTGAGGTGGGGTGATGCGTAAAAGAAGGGTTTCAAATTAGCTCAGATATCGTTCCATAAACCCAATATGTAATCGACAAGACCTACTCCTTGCTCAGTGAACTTGACTCAACACCCCCTATTCAACGCCCAAGAATATATCTGACTAGTAAGAATCTTAAAACCTATGTGTTGATATCCCTCTGTAAGTGAGTCAAGTGGGTGTAAAGCGGCCTAAACACAGCAGTGAAAAGCAGCTAAACCCCATTATAAAAATCAACTACTTTTAAAAACCCGTGAAACAAAGACAGTGAAAGAGAGAGAAATTCTTACAAAATTCGTTCAGGGGCTGTGATGCCACCTGGATTGACCATATCTAGACCCACTGCTGATTGAGACATAAGGGTGAACACTCTTGGGGCTGAGAGGTTTGGTGAGGTTGGGTGAGCAAACGCAGACCCTTTAAAGTAATACTGCGTGGTACCCATCCCATGGGTCCCAAATCTCCAGGTTCAAGGGCATCTTCCTACATCGAAAACATGCATGAGACACCCAGAAGATGGTACACCGTGTGATCGGGAAAGGTTTCTAAAACGCACCTCATTTCTCATGTCCTTGTGCTCGGGTTCGCCATTCCAGCCGCTTTACTAGCAATCTCCCTCCTTGGAGAATCAGCACCTTTAACCTCCTGTTCCGTCCAGGTTGCCATTTGTCCTGAGGATGAACGGAAAGAGGGCCAAACAATGAGAGACTAGCTCTAGGTGTTGGGGCAGGCACAGGTCACGCTATTTTCCCAACAGGAAGAAGAATTAACCAGAGGCTCAGCTTGCCGCCCGGAACCAGAATAGGGCCTGAAGCAATCCTGCGCTTTTGCGACCAGCTCCCACAAAAGCGAGTTGAAAAATGGAGCTCAGGGGCACTGCAATTCACAAGCCTGCAGAGTTATAACTGATAACTCTCGTCCACAAATATATTGAGGGAAGGCAACGAAGAGGATTTGAAAGCAAGGCAGAATTGCAGGAAACTGATTTCAGGAGGTAGATTCGAATCGCCTTTAAAGCACAGGAAAAGCGGCAAAACCTCGACAGTGATGCCCTTGGCCAAAAAGGGCGTATGCGTTTTTTCCTGAATATATTCAGGAAAAAACGCATACGCCCTTTTTGGCCAACCAAGCAACCTGGAAAGGCAAATCAGCGCTACAAAGAAGTCTCGCTCCCCATCGGTCAAAAGGACCATGCTGAATAAAGTGTCAAAACCAGAAATGCAGGGCAGGCCATGGAGAAACGGGAGCCTTGCTACGCTGATGGGCGGGATGTAAATTGCCAACAGCCACTCTGGAGAAGTGTACGGTGTGTCCTGAAACACCTAAAAAACGCAGCTTAGAGAGCGTAGGCCACTTCCACTCATGGGCGTATAAATTGGGAAAACTAAAAATCAGCAAGACACAGGCACCCCGAAGTTTAGGGCTGCTCTGCTGACAAGAACCTCCACTTCCTTACACCTTAAATATCCCAGGAAAGAGAAAAATGGATAAAGACGTTGTGGTCCTTATGTACAATGGAATATCACTCAGCCATGAAATCAACGTCATAAGGCTAGTGGCAGCATGATGAGTGGATTTAGGTACGACGATTCTATGTGAAATAAGTCAAACAGAAAACGACACTTATCATAAGATATCACTTATAGAGGGAATGTAAAAACCGCTACACTGGAACTGAATTACAAAACAGAACAGAGTCACACGTTTAGAAAACACACTATGGCTGCTTAACGGGAAAGGTGAGGTGGGGTGATGCGTAAAAGAAGGGTTTCAAATTAGCTCAGACACCGTTCCATAAACCCAATATGTAATCGACAAGACCTACTCCTTGCTCAGTGAACTGGACTCAACACCCCCTATTCAACGCCCAAGAATATATCTGACTAGTAAGAATCTTAAAACCTATGTGTTGATATCCCTCTGTAAGTGAGTCAAGTGGGTGTAAAGCGGCCTAAACACAGCAGTGAAAAGCAGCTAAACCCCATTATAAAAATCAACTACTTTTAAAAACCCGTGAAACAAAGACAGTGAAAGAGAGAGAAATTCTTACAAAATTCGTTCAGGGGCTGTGATGCCACCTGGATTGACCATATCTAGACCCACTGCTGATTGAGACATAAGGGTGAACACTCTTGGGGCTGAGAGGTTTGGTGAGGTTGGGTGAGCAAACGCAGACCCTTTAAAGTAATACTGCGTGGTACCCATCCCATGGGTCCCAAATCTCCAGGTTCAAGGGCATCTTCCTACATCGAAAACATGCATGAGACACCCAGAAGATGGTACACCGTGTGATCGGGAAAGGTTTCTAAAACGCACCTCATTTCTCATGTCCTTGTGCTCGGGTTCGCCATTCCAGCCGCTTTACTAGCAATCTCCCTCCTTGGAGAATCAGCACCTTTAACCTCCTGTTCCGTCCAGGTTGCCATTTGTCCTGAGGATGAACGGAAAGAGGGCCAAACAATGAGAGACTAGCTCTAGGTGTTGGGGCAGGCACAGGTCACGCTATTTTCCCAACAGGAAGAAGAATTAACCAGAGGCTCAGCTTGCCGCCCGGAACCAGAATAGGGCCTGAAGCAATCCTGCGCTTTTGCGACCAGCTCCCACAAAAGCGAGTTGAAAAATGGAGCTCAGGGGCACTGCAATTCACAAGCCTGCAGAGTTATAACTGATAACTCTCGTCCACAAATATATTGAGGGAAGGCAACGAAGAGGATTTGAAAGCAAGGCAGAATTGCAGGAAACTGATTTCAGGAGGTAGATTCGAATCGCCTTTAAAGCACAGGAAAAGCGGCAAAACCTCGACAGTGATGCCCTTGGCCAAAAAGGGCGTATGCGTTTTTTCCTGAATATATTCAGGAAAAAACGCATACGCCCTTTTTGGCCAACCAAGCAACCTGGAAAGGCAAATCAGCGCTACAAAGAAGTCTCGCTCCCCATCGGTCAAAAGGACCATGCTGAATAAAGTGTCAAAACCAGAAATGCAGGGCAGGCCATGGAGAAACGGGAGCCTTGCTACGCTGATGGGCGGGATGTAAATTGCCAACAGCCACTATGGAGAAGCGTACGGTGTGTCCTGAAACACCTAAAAAACGCAGCTTAGAGAGCGTAGGGCACTTCCACTCATGGGCGTATAAATTGGGAAAACTAAAAATCAGCAAGACACAGGCACCCCGAAGTTTAGGGCTGCTCTGCTGACAAGAACCTCCACTTCGTTACACCTTAAATATCCCAGGAAAGAGAAAAATGGATAAAGACGTTGTGGTCCTTATGTACAATGGAATATCACTCAGCCATGAAATCAACGTCATAAGGCTAGTGGCAGCATGATGAGTGGATTTAGGTACGACGATTCTATGTGAAATAAGTCAAACAGAAAACGACACTTATCATAAGATATCACTTATAGAGGGAATGTAAAAACCGCTACACTGGAACTGAATTACAAAACAGAACAGAGTCACACGTTTAGAAAACACACTATGGCTGCTTAACGGGAAAGGTGAGGTGGGGTGATGCGTAAAAGAAGGGTTTCAAATTAGCTCAGATATCGTTCCATAAACCCAATATGTAATCGACAAGACCTACTCCTTGCTCAGTGAACTTGACTCAACACCCCCTATTCAACGCCCAAGAATATATCTGACTAGTAAGAATCTTAAAACCTATGTGTTGATATCCCTCTGTAAGTGAGTCAAGTGGGTGTAAAGCGGCCTAAACACAGCAGGGAAAAGCAGCTAAACCCCATTATAAAAATCAACTACTTTTAAAAACCCGTGAAACAAAGACAGTGAAAGAGAGAAATTCTTACAAAATTCGTTCAGGGGCTGTGATGCCACCTGGATTGACAATATCTAGACCCACTGCTGATTGAGACATAAGTGTGAACACTCTTGGGGCTGAGAGGTTTGGTGAGGTTGGGTGAGCAAACGCAGACCCTTTAAAGTAATACTGCGTGGTACCCATCCCATGGGTCCCAAATCTCCAGGTTCAAGGGCATCTTCCTACATCGAAAACATGCATGAGACACCCAGAAGATGGTACACCGTGTGATCGGGAAAGGTTTCTAAAACGCACCTCATTTCTCATGTCCTTGTGCTCGGGTTCGCCATTCCAGCCGCTTTACTAGCAATCTCCCTCCTTGGAGAATCAGCACCTTTAACCTCCTGTTCCGTCCAGGTTGCCATTTGTCCTGAGGATGAACGGGAAGAGGGCCAAACAATGAGAGACTAGCTCTAGGTGTTGGGGCAGGCACAGGTCACTCTATTTTCCCATCAGGAAGAAGAATTAACCAGAGGCTCAGCTTGCCGCCCGGAACCAGAATAGGGCCTGAAGCAATCCTGCGCTTTTGCGGCCAGCTCCCAAAAAAGCGAGTTGAAAAATGGAGCTAAGGGGCACTGCAATTCACAAACCTGCAGAGTTATAACTGATAACTCTCGTCCACAAATATATTGAGGGAAGGCAACGAAGAGGATTTGAAAGCAAGGCAGAATTGCAGGAAACTGATTTCAGGAGGTAGATTCGAATCGCCTTTAAAGCACAGGAAAAGCGGCAAAACCTCGACAATGATGCCCTTGGCCAAAAAGGGCGTATGCGTTTTTTCCTGAATATATTCAGGAAAAAACGCATACGCCCTTTTTGGCCAACCAAGCAACCTGGAAAGGCAAATCAGCGCTACAAAGAAGTCTCGCTCCCCATCGGTCAAAAGGACCATGCTGAATAAAGTGTCAAAACCAGAAATGCAGGGCAGGCCATGGAGAAACGGGAGCCTTGCTACGCTGATGGGCGGGATGTAAATTGCCAACAGCCACTATGGAGAAGCGTACGGTGTGTCCTGAAACACCTAAAAAACGCAGCTTAGAGAGCGTAGGGCACTTCCACTCATGGGCGTATAAATTGGGAAAACTAAAAATCAGCAAGACACAGGCACCCCGAAGTTTAGGGCTGCTCTGCTGACAAGAACCTCCACTTCGTTACACCTTAAATATCCCAGGAAAGAGAAAAATGGATAAAGACGTTGTGGTCCTTATGTACAATGGAATATCACTCAGCCATGAAATCAACGTCATAAGGCTAGTGGCAGCATGATGAGTGGATTTAGGTACGACGATTCTATGTGAAATAAGTCAAACAGAAAACGACACTTATCATAAGATATCACTTATAGAGGGAATGTAAAAACCGCTACACTGGAACTGAATTACAAAACAGAACAGAGTCACACGTTTAGAAAACACACTATGGCTGCTTAACGGGAAAGGTGAGGTGGGGTGATGCGTAAAAGAAGGGTTTCAAATTAGCTCAGATATCGTTCCATAAACCCAATATGTAATCGACAAGACCTACTCCTTGCTCAGTGAACTTGACTCAACACCCCCTATTCAACGCCCAAGAATATATCTGACTAGTAAGAATCTTAAAACCTATGTGTTGATATCCCTCTGTAAGTGAGTCAAGTGGGTGTAAAGCGGCCTAAACACAGCAGTGAAAAGCAGCTAAACCCCATTATAAAAATCAACTACTTTTAAAAACCCGTGAAACAAAGACAGTGAAAGAGAGAAATTCTTACAAAATTCGTTCAGGGGCTGTGATGCCACCTGGATTGACCATATCTAGACCCACTGCTGATTGAGACATAAGTGTGAACACTCTTGGGGCTGAGAGGTTTGGTGAGGTTGGGTGAGCAAACGCAGACCCTTTAAAGTAATACTGCGTGGTACCCATCCCATGGGTCCCAAATCTCCAGGTTCAAGGGCATCTTCCTACATCGAAAACATGCATGAGACACCCAGAAGATGGTACACCGTGTGATCGGGAAAGGTTTCTAAAACGCACCTCATTTCTCATGTCCTTGTGCTCGGGTTCGCCATTCCAGCCGCTTTACTAGCAATCTCCCTCCTTGGAGAATCAGCACCTTTAACCTCCTGTTCCGTCCAGGTTGCCATTTGTCCTGAGGATGAACGGGAAGAGGGCCAAACAATGAGAGACTAGCTCTAGGTGTTGGGGCAGGCACAGGTCACTCTATTTTCCCATCAGGAAGAAGAATTAACCAGAGGCTCAGCTTGCCGCCCGGAACCAGAATAGGGCCTGAAGCAATCCTGCGCTTTTGCGGCCAGCTCCCAAAAAAGCGAGTTGAAAAATGGAGCTCAGGGGCACTGCAATTCACAAACCTGCAGAGTTATAACTGATAACTCTCGTCCACAAATATATTGAGGGAAGGCAACGAAGAGGATTTGAAAGCAAGGCAGAATTGCAGGAAACTGATTTCAGGAGGTAGATTCGAATCGCCTTTAAAGCACAGGAAAAGCGGCAAAACCTCGACAATGATGCCCTTGGCCAAAAAGGGCGTATGCGTTTTTTCCTGAATATATTCAGGAAAAAACGCATACGCCCTTTTTGGCCAACCAAGCAACCTGGAAAGGCAAATCAGCGCTACAAAGAAGTCTCGCTCCCCATCGGTCAAAAGGACCATGCTGAATAAAGTGTCAAAACCAGAAATGCAGGGCAGGCCATGGAGAAACGGGAGCCTTGCTACGCTGATGGGCGGGATGTAAATTGCCAACAGCCACTATGGAGAAGCGTACGGTGTGTCCTGAAACACCTAAAAAACGCAGCTTAGAGAGCGTAGGGCACTTCCACTCATGGGCGTATAAATTGGGAAAACTAAAAATCAGCAAGACACAGGCACCCCGAAGTTTAGGGCTGCTCTGCTGACAAGAACCTCCACTTCGTTACACCTTAAATATCCCAGGAAAGAGAAAAATGGATAAAGACGTTGTGGTCCTTATGTACAATGGAATATCACTCAGCCATGAAATCAACGTCATAAGGCTAGTGGCAGCATGATGAGTGGATTTAGGTACGACGATTCTATGTGAAATAAGTCAAACAGAAAACGACACTTATCATAAGATATCACTTATAGAGGGAATGTAAAAACCGCTACACTGGAACTGAATTACAAAACAGAACAGAGTCACACGTTTAGAAAACACACTATGGCTGCTTAACGGGAAAGGTGAGGTGGGGTGATGCGTAAAAGAAGGGTTTCAAATTAGCTCAGATATCGTTCCATAAACCCAATATGTAATCGACAAGACCTACTCCTTGCTCAGTGAACTTGACTCAACACCCCCTATTCAACGCCCAAGAATATATCTGACTAGTAAGAATCTTAAAACCTATGTGTTGATATCCCTCTGTAAGTGAGTCAAGTGGGTGTAAAGTGGCCTAAACACAGCAGTGAAAAGCAGCTAAACCCCATTATAAAAATCAACTACTTTTAAAAACCCATGAAACAAAGACAGTGAAAGAGAGAAATTCTTACAAAATTCGTTCAGGGGCTGTGATGCCACCTGGATTGACCATATCTAGACCCACTGCTGATTGACACATAAGGGTGAACACTCTTGGGGCTGAGAGGTTTGGTGAGGTTGGGTGAGCAAACGCAGACCCTTTAAAGTAATACTGCGTGGTACCCATCCCATGGGTCCCAAATCTCCAGGTTCAAGGGCATCTTCCTACATCGAAAACATGCATGAGACACCCAGAAGATGGTACACCGTGTGATCGGGAAAGGTTTCTAAAACGCACCTCATTTCTCATGTCCTTGTGCTCGGGTTCGCCATTCCAGCCGCTTTACTAGCAATCTCCCTCCTTGGAGAATCAGCACCTTTAACCTCCTGTTCCGTCCAGGTTGCCATTTGTCCTGAGGATGAACGGGAAGAGGGCCAAACAATGAGAGACTAGCTCTAGGTGTTGGGGCAGGCACAGGTCACTCTATTTTCCCATCAGGAAGAAGAATTAACCAGAGGCTCAGCTTGCCGCCCGGAACCAGAATAGGGCCTGAAGCAATCCTGCGCTTTTGCGGCCAGCTCCCAAAAAAGCGAGTTGAAAAATGGAGCTCAGGGGCACTGCAATTCACAAACCTGCAGAGTTATAACTGATAACTCTCGTCCACAAATATATTGAGGGAAGGCAACGAAGAGGATTTGAAAGCAAGGCAGAATTGCAGGAAACTGATTTCAGGAGGTAGATTCGAATCGCCTTTAAAGCACAGGAAAAGCGGCAAAACCTCGACAATGATGCCCTTGGCCAAAAAGGGCGTATGCGTTTTTTCCTGAATATATTCAGGAAAAAACGCATACGCCCTTTTTGGCCAACCAAGCAACCTGGAAAGGCAAATCAGCGCTACAAAGAAGTCTCGCTTCCCATCGGTCAAAAGGACCATGCTGAATAAAGTGTCAAAACCAGAAATGCAGGGCAGGCCATGGAGAAATGGGAGCCTTGCTACGCTGATGGGCGGGATGTAAATTGCCAACAGCCACTCTGGAGAAGCGTACGGTGTGTCCTGAAACACCTAAAAAACGCAGCTTAGAGAGCGTAGGGCACTTCCACTCATGGGCGTATAAATTGGGAAAACTAAAAATCAGCAAGACACAGGCACCCCAAAGTTTAGGGCTGCTCTGCTGACAAGAACCTCCACTTCCTTACACCTTAAATATCCCAGGAAAGAGAAAAATGGATAAAGACGTTGTGTTCCTTATGTACAATGGAATATCAATCAGCCATGAAATCAACGTCATAAGGCTAGTGGCAGCATGATGAGTGGATTTAGGTACGACGATTCTAAGTGAAATAAGTCAAACAGAAAACGACACTTATCATAAGATATCACTTATAGAGGGAATGTAAAAACCGCTACACTGGAACTGAATTACAAAACAGAACAGAGTCACACGTTTAGAAAACACACTATGGCTGCTTAACGGGAAAGGTGAGGTGGGGTGATGCGTAAAAGAAGGGTTTCAAATTAGCTCAGATACCGTTCCATAAACCCAATATGTAATCGACAAGACCTACTCCTTGCTCAGTGAACTGGACTCAACACCCCCTATTCAACGCCCAAGAATATATCTGACTAGTAAGAATCTTAAAACCTATGTGTTGATATCCCTCTGTAAGTGAGTCAAGTGGGTGTAAAGCGGCCTAAACACAGCAGTGAAAAGCAGCTAAACCCCATTATAAAAATCAACTACTTTTAAAAACCCGTGAAACAAAGACAGTGAAAGAGAGAGAAATTCTTACAAAATTCGTTCAGGGGCTGTGATGCCACCTGGATTGACCATATCTAGACCCACTGCTGATTGAGACATAAGGGTGAACACTCTTGTGGCTGAGAGGTTTGCTGAGGTTGGGTGAGCAAACGCAGACCCTTTAAAGTAATACTGCGTGGTACCCATCCCATGGGTCCCAAATCTCCAGGTTCAAGGGCATCTTCCTACATCGAAAACATGCATGAGACACCCAGAAGATGGTACACCGTGTGATCGGGAAAGGTTTCTAAAACGCACATCATTTCTCATGTCCTTGTGCTCGGGTTCGCCATTCCAGCCGCTTTACTAGCAATCTCCCTCCTTGGAGAATCAGCACCTTTAACCTCCTGTTCCGTCCAGGTTGCCATTTGTCCTGAGGATGAACGGGAAGAGGGCCAAACAATGAGAGACTAGCTCTAGGTGTTGGGGCAGGCACAGGTCACTCTATTTTCCCATCAGGAAGAAGAATTAACCAGAGGCTCAGCTTGCCGCCCGGAACCAGAATAGGGCCTTAAGCAATCCTGCGCTTTTGCGACCAGCTCCCAAAAAAGCGAGTTGAAAAATGGAGCTCAGGGGCACTGCAATTCACAAACCTGCAGAGTTATAACTGATAACTCTCGTCCACAAATATATTGAGGGAAGGCAACGAAGAGGATTTGAAAGCAAGGCAGAATTGCAGGAAACTGATTTCAGGAGGTAGATTCGAATCGCCTTTAAAGCACAGGAAAAGCGGCAAAACCTCGACAATGATGCCCTTGGCCAAAAAGGGCGTATGCGATTTTTCCTGAATATATTCAGGAAAAAACGCATACGCCCTTTTTGGCCAACCAAGCAACCTGGAAAGGCAAATCAGCGCTACAAAGAAGTCTCGCTCCCCATCGGTCAAAAGGACCATGCTGAATAAAGTGTCAAAACCAGAAATGCAGGGCAGGCCATGGAGAAACGGGAGCCTTGCTACGCTGATGGGCGGGATGTAAATTGCCAACAGCCACTCTGGAGAAGTGTACGGTGTGTCCTGAAACACCTAAAAAACGCAGCTTAGAGAGCGTAGGGCACTTCCACTCATGGGCGTATAAATTGGGAAAACTAAAAATCAGCAAGACACAGGCACCTCAAAGTTTAGGGCTGCTCTGCTGACAAGAACCTCCACTTCCTTACACCTTAAATATCCCAGGAAAGAGAAAAATGGATAAAGACGTTGTGGTCCTTATGTACAATGGAATATCACTCAGCCATGAAATCAACGTCATAAGGCTAGTGGCAGCATGATGAGTGGATTTAGGTACGACGATTCTAAGTGAAATAAGTCAAACAGAAAACGACACTTATCATAAGATATCACTTATAGAGGGAATGTAAAAACCGCTACACTGGAACTGAATTACAAAACAGAACAGAGTCACACGTTTAGAAAACACACTATGGCTGCTTAACGGGAAAGGTGAGGTGGGGTGATGCGTAAAAGAAGGCTTTCAAATTAGCTCAGATATCGTTCCATAAACCCAATATGTAATCGACAAGACCTACTCCTTGCTCAGTGAACTTGACTCAACACCCCCTATTCAACGCCCAAGAATATATCTGACTAGTAAGAATCTTAAAACCTATGTGTTGATATCCCTCTGTAAGTGAGTCAAGTGGGTGTAAAGCGGCCTAAACACAGCAGGGAAAAGCAGCTAAACCCCATTATAAAAATCAACTACTTTTAAAAACCCGTGAAACAAAGACAGTGAAAGAGAGAAATTCTTACAAAATTCGTTCAGGGGCTGTGATGCCACCTGGATTGACCATATCTAGACCCACTGCTGATTGAGACATAAGTGTGAACACTCTTGGGGCTGAGAGGTTTGGTGAGGTTGGGTGAGCAAACGCAGACCCTTTAAAGTAATACTGCGTGGTACCCATCCCATGGGTCCCAAATCTCCAGGTTCAAGGGCATCTTCCTACATCGAAAACATGCATGAGACACCCAGAAGATGGTACACCGTGTGATCGGGAAAGGTTTCTAAAATGCACCTCATTTCTCATGTCCTTGTGCTCGGGTTCGCCATTCCAGCCGCTTTACTAGCAATCTCCCTCCTTGGAGAATCAGCACCTTTAACCTCCTGTTCCGTCCAGGTTGCCATTTGTCCTGAGGATGAACGGGAAGAGGGCCAAACAATGAGAGACTAGCTCTAGGTGTTGGGGCAGGCACAGGTCACTCTATTTTCCCATCAGGAAGAAGAATTAACCAGAGGCTCAGCTTGCCGCCCGGAACCAGAATAGGGCCTGAAGCAATCCTGCGCTTTTGCGGCCAGTTCCCAAAAAAGCGAGTTGAAAAATGGAGCTCAGGGGCACTGCAATTCACAAACCTGCAGAGTTATAACTGATAACTCTCGTCCACAAATATATTGAGGGAAGACAACGAAGAGGATTTGAAAGCAAGGCAGAATTGCAGGAAACTGATTTCAGGAGGTAGATTCGAATCGCCTTTAAAGCACAGGAAAAGCGGCAAAACCTCGACAATGATGCCCTTGGCCAAAAAGGGCGTATGCGTTTTTTCCTGAATATATTCAGGAAAAAACGCATACGCCCTTTTTGGCCAACCAAGCAACCTGGAAAGGCAAATCAGCGCTACAAAGAAGTCTCGCTTCCCATCGGTCAAAAGGACCATGCTGAATAAAGTGTCAAAACCAGAAATGCAGGGCAGGCCATGGAGAAATGGGAGCCTTGCTACGCTGATGGGCGGGATGTAAATTGCCAACAGCCACTCTGGAGAAGCGTACGGTGTGTCCTGAAACACCTAAAAAACGCAGCTTAGAGAGCGTAGGGCACTTCCACTCATGGGCGTATAAATTGGGAAAACTAAAAATCAGCAAGACACAGGCACCCCAAAGTTTAGGGCTGCTCTGCTGACAAGAACCTCCACTTCCTTACACCTTAAATATCCCAGGAAAGAGAAAAATGGATAAAGACGTTGTGTTCCTTATGTACAATGGAATATCAATCAGCCATGAAATCAACGTCATAAGGCTAGTGGCAGCATGATGAGTGGATTTAGGTACGACGATTCTAAGTGAAATAAGTCAAACAGAAAACGACACTTATCATAAGATATCACTTATAGAGGGAATGTAAAAACCGCTACACTGGAACTGAATTACAAAACAGAACAGAGTCACACGTTTAGAAAACACACTATGGCTGCTTAACGGGAAAGGTGAGGTGGGGTGATGCGTAAAAGAAGGGTTTCAAATTAGCTCAGATACCGTTCCATAAACCCAATATGTAATCGACAAGACCTACTCCTTGCTCAGTGAACTGGACTCAACACCCCCTATTCAACGCCCAAGAATATATCTGACTAGTAAGAATCTTAAAACCTATGTGTTGATATCCCTCTGTAAGTGAGTCAAGTGGGTGTAAAGCGGCCTAAACACAGCAGTGAAAAGCAGCTAAACCCCATTATAAAAATCAACTACTTTTAAAAACCCGTGAAACAAAGACAGTGAAAGAGAGAGAAATTCTTACAAAATTCGTTCAGGGGCTGTGATGCCACCTGGATTGACCATATCTAGACCCACTGCTGATTGAGACATAAGGGTGAACACTCTTGGGGCTGAGAGGTTTGCTGAGGTTGGGTGAGCAAACGCAGACCCTTTAAAGTAATACTGCGTGGTACCCATCCCATGGGTCCCAAATCTCCAGGTTCAAGGGCATCTTCCTACATCGAAAACATGCATGAGACACCCAGAAGATGGTACACCGTGTGATCGGGAAAGGTTTCTAAAACGCACCTCATTTCTCATGTCCTTGTGCTCGGGTTCGCCATTCCAGCCGCTTTACTAGCAATCTCCCTCCTTGGAGAATCAGCACCTTTAACCTCCTGTTCCGTCCAGGTTGCCATTTGTCCTGAGGATGAACGGGAAGAGGGCCAAACAATGAGAGACTAGCTCTAGGTGTTGGGGCAGGCACAGGTCACTCTATTTTCCCATCAGGAAGAAGAATTAACCAGAGGCTCAGCTTGCCGCCCGGAACCAGAATAGGGCCTTAAGCAATCCTGCGCTTTTGCGACCAGCTCCCAAAAAAGCGAGTTGAAAAATGGAGCTCAGGGGCACTGCAATTCACAAACCTGCAGAGTTATAACTGATAACTCTCGTCCACAAATATATTGAGGGAAGGCAACGAAGAGGATTTGAAAGCAAGGCAGAATTGCAGGAAACTGATTTCAGGAGGTAGATTCGAATCGCCTTTAAAGCACAGGAAAAGCGGCAAAACCTCGACAATGATGCCCTTGGCCAAAAAGGGCGTATGCGTTTTTTCCTGAATATATTCAGGAAAAAACGCATACGCCCTTTTTGGCCAACCAAGCAACCTGGAAAGGCAAATCAGCGCTACAAAGAAGTCTCGCTCCCCATCGGTCAAAAGGACCATGCTGAATAAAGTGTCAAAACCAGAAATGCAGGGCAGGCCATGGAGAAACGGGAGCCTTGCTACGCTGATGGGCGGGATGTAAATTGCCAACAGCCACTCTGGAGAAGTGTACGGTGTGTCCTGAAACACCTAAAAAACGCAGCTTAGAGAGCGTAGGGCACTTCCACTCATGGGCGTATAAATTGGGAAAACTAAAAATCAGCAAGACACAGGCACCTCAAAGTTTAGGGCTGCTCTGCTGACAAGAACCTCCACTTCCTTACACCTTAAATATCCCAGGAAAGAGAAAAATGGATAAAGACGTTGTGGTCCTTATGTACAATGGAATATCACTCAGCCATGAAATCAACGTCATAAGGCTAGTGGCAGCATGATGAGTGGATTTAGGTACGACGATTCTAAGTGAAATAAGTCAAACAGAAAACGACACTTATCATAAGATATCACTTATAGAGGGAATGTAAAAACCGCTACACTGGAACTGAATTACAAAACAGAACAGAGTCACACGTTTAGAAAACACACTATGGCTGCTTAACGGGAAAGGTGAGGTGGGGTGATGCGTAAAAGAAGGGTTTCAAATTAGCTCAGATACCGTTCCATAAACCCAATATGTAATAGACAAGACCTACTCCTTGCTCAGTGAACTGGACTCAACACCCCCTATTCAACGCCCAAGAATATATCTGACTAGTAAGAATTTTAGAACCTATGTGTTGATATCCCTCTGTAAGTGAGTCAAGTGGGTGTAAAGCGGCCTAAACACAGCAGTGAAAAGCAGCTAAACCCCATTATAAAAATCAACTACTTTTAAAAACCCGTGAAACAAAGACAGTGAAAGAGAGAGAAATTCTTACAAAATTCGTTCAGGGGCTGTGATGCCACCTGGATTGACCATATCTAGACCCACTGCTGATTGAGACATAAAGGTGAACACTCTTGGGGCTGAGAGGTTTGCTGAGGTTGGGTGAGCAAACGCAGACCCTTTAAAGTAATACTGCGTGGTACCCATCCCATGGGTCCCAAATCTCCAGGTTCAAGGGCATCTTCCTACATCGAAAACATGCATGAGACACCCAGAAGATGGTACACCGTGTGATCGGGAAAGGTTTCTAAAACGCACCTCATTTCTCATGTCCTTGTGCTCGGGTTCGCCATTCCAGCCGCTTTACTAGCAATCTCCCTCCTTGGAGAATCAGCACCTTTAACCTCCTGTTCCGTCCAGGTTGCCATTTGTCCTGAGGATGAACGGGAAGAGGGCCAAACAATGAGAGACTAGCTCTAGGTGTTGGGGCAGGCACAGGTCACTCTATTTTCCCATCAGGAAGAAGAATTAACCAGAGGCTCAGCTTGCCGCCCGGAACCAGAATAGGGCCTGAAGCAATCCTGCGCTTTTGCGACCAGCTCCCAAAAAAGCGAGTTGAAAACTGGAGCTCAGGGGCACTGCAATTCACAAACCTGCAGAGTTATAACTGATAACTCTCGTCCACAAATATATTGAGGGAAGGCAACGAATAGGATTTGAAAGCAAGGCAGAAATGCAGGAAACTGATTTCAGGAGGTAGATTCGAATCGCCTTTAAAGCACAGGAAAAGCGGCAAAACCTCGACAATGATCCCCTTGGCCAAAAAGGGCGTATGTGTTTTTTCCTGAATATATTCAGGAAAAAACGTATACGCCCTTTTTGGCCAACCAAGCAACCTGGAAAGGCAAATCAGCGATACAAAGAAATCTCGCTCCCCATCGGTCAAAAGGACCATGCTGAATAAAGTGTCAAAACCAGAAATGCAGGGCAGGCCATGGAGAAACGGGAGCCTTGCTACGCTGATGGGCGGGATGTAAATTGCCAACAGCCACTCTGGAGAAGTGTACGGTGTGTCCTGAAACACCTAAAAAACGCAGCTTAGAGAGCGTAGGGCACTTCCACTCATGGGCGTATAAATTGGGAAAACTAAAAATCAGCAAGACACAGGCACCCCAAAGTTTAGGGCTGCTCTGCTGACAAGAACCTCCACTTCCTTACACCTTAAATATCCCAGGAAAGAGAAAAATGGATAAAGACGTTGTGGTCCTTATGTACAATGGAATATCAATCAGCCATGAAATCAACGTCATAAGGCTAGTGGCAGCATGATGAGTGGATTTAGGTACGACGATTCTAAGTGAAATAAGTCAAACAGAAAACGACACTTATCATAAGATATCACTTATAGAGGGAATGTAAAAACCGCTACACTGGAACTGAATTACAAAACAGAACAGAGTCACACGTTTAGAAAACACACTATGGCTGCTTAACGGGAAAGGTGAGGTGGGGTGATGCGTAAAAGAAGGGTTTCAAATTAGCTCAGATATCGTTCCATAAACCCAATATGTAATCGACAAGACCTACTCCTTGCTCAGTGAACTTGACTCAACACCCCCTATTCAACGCCCAAGAATATATCTGACTAGTAAGAATCTTAAAACCTATGTGTTGATATCCCTCTGTAAGTGAGTCAAGTGGGTGTAAAGCGGCCTAAACACAGCAGTGAAAAGCAGCTAAACCCCATTATAAAAATCAACTACTTTTAAAAACCCGTGAAACAAAGACAGTGAAAGAGAGAGAAATTCTTACAAAATTCGTTCAGGGGCTGTGATGCCACCTGGATTGACCATATCTAGACCCACTGCTGATTGAGACATAAGGGTGAACACTCTTGGGGCTGAGAGGTTTGGTGAGGTTGGGTGAGCAAACGCAGACCCTTTAAAGTAATACTGCGTGGTACCCATCCCATGGGTCCCAAATCTCCAGGTTCAAGGGCATCTTCCTACATCGAAAACATGCATGAGACACCCAGAAGATGGTACACCGTGTGATCGGGAAAGGTTTCTAAAACGCACCTCATTTCTCATGTCCTTGTGCTCGGGTTCGCCATTCCAGCCGCTTTACTAGCAATCTCCCTCCTTGGAGAATCAGCACCTTTAACCTCCTGTTCCGTCCAGGTTGCCATTTGTCCTGAGGATGAACGGGAAGAGGGCCAAACAATGAGAGACTAGCTCTAGGTGTTGGGGCAGGCACAGGTCACTCTATTTTCCCATCAGGAAGAAGAATTAACCAGAGGCTCAGCTTGCCGCCCGGAACCAGAATAGGGCCTTAAGCAATCCTGCGCTTTTGCGACCAGCTCCCAAAAAAGCGAGTTGAAAAATGGAGCTCAGGGGCACTGCAATTCACAAACCTGCAGAGTTATAACTGATAACTCTCGTCCACAAATATATTGAGGGAAGGCAACGAAGAGGATTTGAAAGCAAGGCAGAATTGCAGGAAACTGATTTCAGGAGGTAGATTCGAATCGCCTTTAAAGCACAGGAAAAGCGGCAAAACCTCGACAATGATGCCCTTGGCCAAAAAGGGCGTATGCGTTTTTTCCTGAATATATTCAGGAAAAAACGCATACGCCCTTTTTGGCCAACCAAGCAACCTGGAAAGGCAAATCAGCGCTACAAAGAAGTCTCGCTCCCCATCGGTCAAAAGGACCATGCTGAATAAAGTGTCAAAACCAGAAATGCAGGGCAGGCCATGGAGAAACGGGAGCCTTGCTACGCTGATGGGCGGGATGTAAATTGCCAACAGCCACTCTGGAGAAGTGTACGGTGTGTCCTGAAACACCTAAAAAACGCAGCTTAGAGAGCGTAGGGCACTTCCACTCATGGGCGTATAAATTGGGAAAACTAAAAATCAGCAAGACACAGGCACCCCAAAGTTTAGGGCTGCTCTGCTGACAAGAACCTCCACTTCCTTACACCTTAAATATCCCAGGAAAGAGAAAAATGGATAAAGACGTTGTGGTCCTTATGTACAATGGAATATCACTCAGCCATGAAATCAACGTCATAAGGCTAGTGGCAGCATGATGAGTGGATTTAGGTACGACGATTCTAAGTGAAATAAGTCAAACAGAAAACGACACTTATCATAAGATATCACTTATAGAGGGAAAGTAAAAACCGCTACACTGGAACTGAATTACAAAACAGAACAGAGTCACACGTTTAGAAAACACACTATGGCTGCTTAACGGGAAAGGTGAGGTGGGGTGATGCGTAAAAGAAGGGTTTCAAATTAGCTCAGATACCGTTCCATAAACCCAATATGTAATAGACAAGACCTACTCCTTGCTCAGTGAACTGGACTCAACACCCCCTATTCAACGCCCAAGAATATATCTGACTAGTAAGAATCTTAAAACCTATGTGTTGATATCCCTCTGTAAGTGAGTCAAGTGGGTGTAAAGCGGCCTAAACACAGCAGTGAAAAGCAGCTAAACCCCATTATAAAAATCAACTACTTTTAAAAACCCGTGAAACAAAGACAGTGAAAGAGAGAGAAATTCTTACAAAATTCGTTCAGGGGCTGTGATGCCACCTGGATTGACCATATCTAGACCCACTGCTGATTGAGACATAAGGGTGAACACTCTTGGGGCTGAGAGGTTTGGTGAGGTTGGGTGAGCAAACGCAGACCCTTTAAAGTAATACTGCGTGGTACCCATCCCATGGGTCCCAAATCTCCAGGTTCAAGGGCATCTTCCTACATCGAAAACATGCATGAGACACCCAGAAGATGGTACACCGTGTGATCGGGAAAGGTTTCTAAAACGCACCTCATTTCTCATGTCCTTGTGCTCGGGTTCGCCATTCCAGCCGCTTTACTAGCAATCTCCCTCCTTGGAGAATCAGCACCTTTAACCTCCTGTTCCGTCCAGGTTGCCATTTGTCCTGAGGATGAACGGGAAGAGGGCCAAACAATGAGAGACTAGCTCTAGGTGTTGGGGCAGGCACAGGTCACTCTATTTTCCCATCAGGAAGAAGAATTAACCAGAGGCTCAGCTTGCCGCCCGGAACCAGAATACGGCCTGAAGCAATCCTGCGCTTTTGCGGCCAGCTCCCAAAAAAGCGAGTTGAAAAATGGAGCTCAGGGGCACTGCAATTCACAAACCTGCAGAGTTATAACTGATAACTCTCGTCCACAAATATATTGAGGGAAGGCAACGAAGAGGATTTGAAAGCAAGGCAGAATTGCAGGAAACTGATTTCAGGAGGTAGATTCGAATCGCCTTTAAAGCACAGGAAAAGAGGCAAAACCTCGACAATGATGCCCTTGGCCAAAAAGGGCGTATGCGTTTTTTCCTGAATATATTCAGGAAAAAACGCATACGCCCTTTTTGGCCAACCAAGCAACCTGGAAAGGCAAATCAGCGCTACAAAGAAGTCTCGCTTCCCATCGGTCAAAAGGACCATGCTGAATAAAGTGTCAAAACCAGAAATGCAGGGCAGGCCATGGAGAAATGGGAGCCTTGCTACGCTGATGGGCGGGATGTAAATTGCCAACAGCCACTCTGGAGAAGTGTACGGTGTGTCCTGAAACACCTAAAAAACGCAGCTTAGAGAGCGTAGGGCACTTCCACTCATGGGCGTATAAATTGGGAAAACTAAAAATCAGCAAGACACAGGCACCCCAAAGTTTAGGGCTGCTCTGCTGACAAGAACCTCCACTTCCTTACACCTTAAATATCCCAGGAAAGAGAAAAATGGATAAAGACGTTGTGGTCCTTATGTACAATGGAATATCACTCAGCCATGAAATCAACGTCATAAGGCTAGTGGCAGCATGATGAGTGGATTTAGGTACGACGATTCTATGTGAAATAAGTCAAACAGAAAACGACACTTATCATAAGATATCACTTATAGAGGGAATGTAAAAACCGCTACACTGGAACTGAATTACAAAACAGAACAGAGTCACACGTTTAGAAAACACACTATGGCTGCTTAACGGGAAAGGTGAGGTGGGGTGATGCGTAAAAGAAGGGTTTCAAAGTAGCTCAGATATCGTTCCATAAACCCAATATGTAATCGACAAGACCTACTCCTTGCTCAGTGAACTTGACTCAACACCCCCTATTCAACGCCCAAGAATATATCTGACTAGTAAGAATCTTAAAACCTATGTGTTGATATCCCTCTGTAAGTGAGTCAAGTGGGTGTAAAGCGGCCTAAACACAGCAGTGAAAAGCAGCTAAACCCCATTATAAAAATCAACTACTTTTAAAAACCCGTGAAACAAAGACAGTGAAAGAGAGAAATTCTTACAAAATTCGTTCAGGGGCTGTGATGCCACCTGGATTGACCATATCTAGACCCACTGCTGATTGAGACATAAGTGTGAACACTCTTGGGGCTGAGAGGTTTGGTGAGGTTGGGTGAGCAAACGCAGACCCTTTAAAGTAATACTGCGTGGTACCCATCCCATGGGTCCCAAATCTCCAGGTTCAAGGGCATCTTCCTACATCGAAAACATGCATGAGACACCCAGAAGATGGTACACCGTGTGATCGGGAAAGGTTTCTAAAACGCACCTCATTTCTCATGTCCTTGTGCTCGGGTTCGCCATTCCAGCCGCTTTACTAGCAATCTCCCTCCTTGGAGAATCAGCACCTTTAACCTCCTGTTCCGTCCAGGTTGCCATTTGTCCTGAGGATGAACGGGAAGAGGGCCAAACAATGAGAGACTAGCTCTAGGTGTTGGGGCAGGCACAGGTCACTCTATTTTCCCATCAGGAAGAAGAATTAACTAGAGGCTCAGCTTGCCGCCCGGAACCAGAATAGGGCCTTAAGCAATCCTGCGCTTTTGCGACCAGCTCCCAAAAAAGCGAGTTGAAAAATGGAGCTCAGGGGCACTGCAATTCACAAACCTGCAGAGTTATAACTGATAACTCTCGTCCACAAATATATTGAGGGAAGGCAACGAAGAGGATTTGAAAGCAAGGCAGAATTGCAGGAAACTGATTTCAGGAGGTAGATTCGAATCGCCTTTAAAGCACAGGAAAAGCGGCAAAACCTCGACAATGATGCCCTTGGCCAAAAAGGGCGTATGAGTTTTTTCCTGAATATATTCAGGAAAAAACGCATACGCCCTTTTTGGCCAACCAAGCAACCTGGAAAGGCAAATCAGCGCTACAAAGAAGTCTCGCTCCCCATCGGTCAAAAGGACCATGCTGAATAAAGTGTCAAAACCAGAAATGCAGGGTAGGCCATGGAGAAACGGGAGCCTTGCTACGCTGATGGGCGGGATGTAAATTGCCAACAGCCACTCTGGAGAAGTGTACGGTGTGTCCTGAAACACCTAAAAAACCCAGCTTAGAGAGCGTAGGGCACTTCCACTCATGGGCGTATAAATTGGGAAAACTAAAAATCAGCAAGACACAGGCACCCCAAAGTTTAGGGCTGCTCTGCTGACAAGAACCTCCACTTCCTTACACCTTAAATATCCCAGGAAAGAGAAAAATGGATAAAGACGTTGTGGTCCTTATGTACAATGGAATATCACTCAGCCATGAAATCAACGTCATAAGGCTAGTGGCAGCATGATGAGTGGATTTAGGTACGACGATTCTAAGTGAAATAAGTCAAACAGAAAACGACACTTATCATAAGTTATCACTTATAGAAGGAAAGTAAAAACCGCTACACTGGAACTGAATTACAAAACAGAACAGAGTCACACGTTTAGAAAACACACTATGGCTGCTTAACGGGAAAGGTGAGGTGGGGTGATGCGTAAAAGAAGGGTTTCAAATTAGCTCAGATACCGTTCCATAAACCCAATATGTAATCGACAAGACCTACTCCTTGCTCAGTGAACTTGACTCAACACCCCCTATTCAACGCCCAAGAATATGTCTGACTAGTAAGAATCTTAAAACCTATGTGATGATATCCCTCTGTAAGTGAGTCAAGTGGGTGTAAAGCGGCCTAAACACAGCAGTGAAAAGCAGCTAAACCCCATTATAAAAATCAACTACTTTTAAAAACCCGTGAAACAAAGACAGTGAAAGAGAGAGAAATTCTTACAAAATTCGTTCAGGGGCTGTGATGCCACCTGGATTGACCATATCAAGACCCACTGCTGATTGAGACATAAGGGTGAACACTCTTGGGGCTGAGAGGTTTGGTGAGGTTGGGTGAGCAAACGCAGACCCTTTAAAGTAATACTGCGTGGTACCCATCCCATGGGTCCCAAATCTCCAGGTTCAAGGGCATCTTCCTACATCGAAAACATGCATGAGACACCCAGAAGATGGTACACCGTGTGATCGGGAAAGGTTTCTAAAACGCACCTCATTTCTCATGTCCTTGTGCTCGGGTTCGCCATTCCAGCCGCTTTACTAGCAATCTCCCTCCTTGGAGAATCAGCACCTTTAACCTCCTGTTCCGTCCAGGTTGCCATTTGTCCTGAGGATGAACGGGAAGAGGGCCAAACAATGAGAGACTAGCTCTAGGTGTTGGGGCAGGCACAGGTCACTCTATTTTCCCATCAGGAAGAAGAATTAACCAGAGGCTCAGCTTGCCGCCCGGAACCAGAATAGGGCCTTAAGCAATCCTGCGCTTTTGCGACCAGCTCCCAAAAAAGCGAGTTGAAAAATGGAGCTCAGGGGCACTGCAATTCACAAACCTGCAGAGTTATAACTGATAACTCTCGTCCACAAATATATTGAGGGAAGGCAACGAAGAGGATTTGAAAGCAAGGCAGAATTGCAGGAAACTGATTTCAGGAGGTAGATTCGAATCGCCTTTAAAGCACAGGAAAAGCGGCAAAACCTCGACAATGATGCCCATGGCCAAAAAGGGCGTATGAGTTTTTTCCTGAATATATTCAGGAAAAAACGCATACGCCCTTTTTGGCCAACCAAGCAACCTGGAAAGGCAAATCAGCGCTACAAAGAAGTCTCGCTCCCCATCGGTCAAAAGGACCATGCTGAATAAAGTGTCAAAACCAGAAATGCAGGGCAGGCCATGGAGAAATGGGAGCCTTGCTACGCTGATGGGCGGGATGTAAATTGCCAACAGCCACTCTGGAGAAGTGTACGGTGTGTCCTGAAACACCTAAAAAACGCAGCTTAGAGAGCGTAGGGCACTTCCACTCATGGGCGTATAAATTGGGAAAACTAAAAATCAGCAAGACACAGGCACCCCAAAGTTTAGGGCTGCTCTGCTGACAAGAACCTCCACTTCCTTACACCTTAAATATCCCAGGAAAGAGAAAAATGGATAAAGACGTTGTGGTCCTTATGTACAATGGAATATCACTCAGCCATGAAATCAACGTCATAAGGCTAGTGGCAGCATGATGAGTGGATTTAGGTACGACGATTCTAAGTGAAATAAGTCAAACAGAAAACGACACTTATCATAAGATATCACTTATAGAGGGAATGTAAAAACCGCTACACTGGAACTGAATTACAAAACAGAACAGAGTCACACGTTTAGAAAACACACTATGGCTGCTTAACGGGAAAGGTGAGGTGGGGTGATGCGTAAAAGAAGGGTTTCAAATTAGCTCAGATATCGTTCCATAAACCCAATATGTAATCGACAAGACCTACTCCTTGCTCAGTGAACTTGACTCAACACCCCCTATTCAACGCCCAAGAATATATCTGACTAGTAAGAATCTTAAAACCTATGTGTTGATATCCCTCTGTAAGTGAGTCAAGTGGGTGTAAAGTGGCCTAAACACAGCAGTGAAAAGCAGCTAAACCCCATTATAAAAATCAACTACTTTTAAAAACCCATGAAACAAAGACAGTGAAAGAGAGAAATTCTTACAAAATTCGTTCAGGGGCTGTGATGCCACCTGGATTGACCATATCTAGACCCACTGCTGATTGACACATAAGGGTGAACACTCTTGGGGCTGAGAGGTTTGGTGAGGTTGGGTGAGCAAACGCAGACCCTTTAAAGTAATACTGCGTGGTACCCATCCCATGGGTCCCAAATCTCCAGGTTCAAGGGCATCTTCCTACATCGAAAACATGCATGAGACACCCAGAAGATGGTACACCGTGTGATCGGGAAAGGTTTCTAAAACGCACCTCATTTCTCATGTCCTTGTGCTCGGGTTCGCCATTCCAGCCGCTTTACTAGCAATCTCCCTCCTTGGAGAATCAGCACCTTTAACCTCCTGTTCCGTCCAGGTTGCCATTTGTCCTGAGGATGAACGGGAAGAGGGCCAAACAATGAGAGACTAGCTCTAGGTGTTGGGGCAGGCACAGGTCACTCTATTTTCCCATCAGGAAGAAGAATTAACCAGAGGCTCAGCTTGCCGCCCGGAACCAGAATAGGGCCTGAAGCAATCCTGCGCTTTTGCGGCCAGCTCCCAAAAAAGCGAGTTGAAAAATGGAGCTCAGGGGCACTGCAATTCACAAACCTGCAGAGTTATAACTGATAACTCTCGTCCACAAATATATTGAGGGAAGGCAACGAAGAGGATTTGAAAGCAAGGCAGAATTGCAGGAAACTGATTTCAGGAGGTAGATTCGAATCGCCTTTAAAGCACAGGAAAAGCGGCAAAACCTCGACAATGATGCCCTTGGCCAAAAAGGGCGTATGCGTTTTTTCCTGAATATATTCAGGAAAAAACGCATACGCCCTTTTTGGCCAACCAAGCAACCTGGAAAGGCAAATCAGCGCTACAAAGAAGTCTCGCTTCCCATCGGTCAAAAGGACCATGCTGAATAAAGTGTCAAAACCAGAAATGCAGGGCAGGCCATGGAGAAATGGGAGCCTTGCTACGCTGATGGGCGGGATGTAAATTGCCAACAGCCACTCTGGAGAAGCGTACGGTGTGTCCTGAAACACCTAAAAAACGCAGCTTAGAGAGCGTAGGGCACTTCCACTCATGGGCGTATAAATTGGGAAAACTAAAAATCAGCAAGACACAGGCACCCCAAAGTTTAGGGCTGCTCTGCTGACAAGAACCTCCACTTCCTTACACCTTAAATATCCCAGGAAAGAGAAAAATGGATAAAGACGTTGTGTTCCTTATGTACAATGGAATATCAATCAGCCATGAAATCAACGTCATAAGGCTAGTGGCAGCATGATGAGTGGATTTAGGTACGACGATTCTAAGTGAAATAAGTCAAACAGAAAACGACACTTATCATAAGATATCACTTATAGAGGGAATGTAAAAACCGCTACACTGGAACTGAATTACAAAACAGAACAGAGTCACACGTTTAGAAAACACACTATGGCTGCTTAACGGGAAAGGTGAGGTGGGGTGATGCGTAAAAGAAGGGTTTCAAATTAGCTCAGATACCGTTCCATAAACCCAATATGTAATCGACAAGACCTACTCCTTGCTCAGTGAACTGGACTCAACACCCCCTATTCAACGCCCAAGAATATATCTGACTAGTAAGAATCTTAAAACCTATGTGTTGATATCCCTCTGTAAGTGAGTCAAGTGGGTGTAAAGCGGCCTAAACACAGCAGTGAAAAGCAGCTAAACCCCATTATAAAAATCAACTACTTTTAAAAACCCGTGAAACAAAGACAGTGAAAGAGAGAGAAATTCTTACAAAATTCGTTCAGGGGCTGTGATGCCACCTGGATTGACCATATCTAGACCCACTGCTGATTGAGACATAAGGGTGAACACTCTTGTGGCTGAGAGGTTTGCTGAGGTTGGGTGAGCAAACGCAGACCCTTTAAAGTAATACTGCGTGGTACCCATCCCATGGGTCCCAAATCTCCAGGTTCAAGGGCATCTTCCTACATCGAAAACATGCATGAGACACCCAGAAGATGGTACACCGTGTGATCGGGAAAGGTTTCTAAAACGCACATCATTTCTCATGTCCTTGTGCTCGGGTTCGCCATTCCAGCCGCTTTACTAGCAATCTCCCTCCTTGGAGAATCAGCACCTTTAACCTCCTGTTCCGTCCAGGTTGCCATTTGTCCTGAGGATGAACGGGAAGAGGGCCAAACAATGAGAGACTAGCTCTAGGTGTTGGGGCAGGCACAGGTCACTCTATTTTCCCATCAGGAAGAAGAATTAACCAGAGGCTCAGCTTGCCGCCCGGAACCAGAATAGGGCCTTAAGCAATCCTGCGCTTTTGCGACCAGCTCCCAAAAAAGCGAGTTGAAAAATGGAGCTCAGGGGCACTGCAATTCACAAACCTGCAGAGTTATAACTGATAACTCTCGTCCACAAATATATTGAGGGAAGGCAACGAAGAGGATTTGAAAGCAAGGCAGAATTGCAGGAAACTGATTTCAGGAGGTAGATTCGAATCGCCTTTAAAGCACAGGAAAAGCGGCAAAACCTCGACAATGATGCCCTTGGCCAAAAAGGGCGTATGCGATTTTTCCTGAATATATTCAGGAAAAAACGCATACGCCCTTTTTGGCCAACCAAGCAACCTGGAAAGGCAAATCAGCGCTACAAAGAAGTCTCGCTCCCCATCGGTCAAAAGGACCATGCTGAATAAAGTGTCAAAACCAGAAATGCAGGGCAGGCCATGGAGAAACGGGAGCCTTGCTACGCTGATGGGCGGGATGTAAATTGCCAACAGCCACTCTGGAGAAGTGTACGGTGTGTCCTGAAACACCTAAAAAACGCAGCTTAGAGAGCGTAGGGCACTTCCACTCATGGGCGTATAAATTGGGAAAACTAAAAATCAGCAAGACACAGGCACCTCAAAGTTTAGGGCTGCTCTGCTGACAAGAACCTCCACTTCCTTACACCTTAAATATCCCAGGAAAGAGAAAAATGGATAAAGACGTTGTGGTCCTTATGTACAATGGAATATCACTCAGCCATGAAATCAACGTCATAAGGCTAGTGGCAGCATGATGAGTGGATTTAGGTACGACGATTCTAAGTGAAATAAGTCAAACAGAAAACGACACTTATCATAAGATATCACTTATAGAGGGAATGTAAAAACCGCTACACTGGAACTGAATTACAAAACAGAACAGAGTCACACGTTTAGAAAACACACTATGGCTGCTTAACGGGAAAGGTGAGGTGGGGTGATGCGTAAAAGAAGGCTTTCAAATTAGCTCAGATATCGTTCCATAAACCCAATATGTAATCGACAAGACCTACTCCTTGCTCAGTGAACTTGACTCAACACCCCCTATTCAACGCCCAAGAATATATCTGACTAGTAAGAATCTTAAAACCTATGTGTTGATATCCCTCTGTAAGTGAGTCAAGTGGGTGTAAAGCGGCCTAAACACAGCAGGGAAAAGCAGCTAAACCCCATTATAAAAATCAACTACTTTTAAAAACCCGTGAAACAAAGACAGTGAAAGAGAGAAATTCTTACAAAATTCGTTCAGGGGCTGTGATGCCACCTGGATTGACCATATCTAGACCCACTGCTGATTGAGACATAAGTGTGAACACTCTTGGGGCTGAGAGGTTTGGTGAGGTTGGGTGAGCAAACGCAGACCCTTTAAAGTAATACTGCGTGGTACCCATCCCATGGGTCCCAAATCTCCAGGTTCAAGGGCATCTTCCTACATCGAAAACATGCATGAGACACCCAGAAGATGGTACACCGTGTGATCGGGAAAGGTTTCTAAAATGCACCTCATTTCTCATGTCCTTGTGCTCGGGTTCGCCATTCCAGCCGCTTTACTAGCAATCTCCCTCCTTGGAGAATCAGCACCTTTAACCTCCTGTTCCGTCCAGGTTGCCATTTGTCCTGAGGATGAACGGGAAGAGGGCCAAACAATGAGAGACTAGCTCTAGGTGTTGGGGCAGGCACAGGTCACTCTATTTTCCCATCAGGAAGAAGAATTAACCAGAGGCTCAGCTTGCCGCCCGGAACCAGAATAGGGCCTGAAGCAATCCTGCGCTTTTGCGGCCAGTTCCCAAAAAAGCGAGTTGAAAAATGGAGCTCAGGGGCACTGCAATTCACAAACCTGCAGAGTTATAACTGATAACTCTCGTCCACAAATATATTGAGGGAAGACAACGAAGAGGATTTGAAAGCAAGGCAGAATTGCAGGAAACTGATTTCAGGAGGTAGATTCGAATCGCCTTTAAAGCACAGGAAAAGCGGCAAAACCTCGACAATGATGCCCTTGGCCAAAAAGGGCGTATGCGTTTTTTCCTGAATATATTCAGGAAAAAACGCATACGCCCTTTTTGGCCAACCAAGCAACCTGGAAAGGCAAATCAGCGCTACAAAGAAGTCTCGCTTCCCATCGGTCAAAAGGACCATGCTGAATAAAGTGTCAAAACCAAAAATGCAGGGCAGGCCATGGAGAAATGGGAGCCTTGCTACGCTGATGGGCGGGATGTAAATTGCCAACAGCCACTCTGGAGAAGCGTACGGTGTGTCCTGAAACACCTAAAAAACGCAGCTTAGAGAGCGTAGGGCACTTCCACTCATGGGCGTATAAATTGGGAAAACTAAAAATCAGCAAGACACAGGCACCCCAAAGTTTAGGGCTGCTCTGCTGACAAGAACCTCCACTTCCTTACACCTTAAATATCCCAGGAAAGAGAAAAATGGATAAAGACGTTGTGTTCCTTATGTACAATGGAATATCAATCAGCCATGAAATCAACGTCATAAGGCTAGTGGCAGCATGATGAGTGGATTTAGGTACGACGATTCTAAGTGAAATAAGTCAAACAGAAAACGACACTTATCATAAGATATCACTTATAGAGGGAATGTAAAAACCGCTACACTGGAACTGAATTACAAAACAGAACAGAGTCACACGTTTAGAAAACACACTATGGCTGCTTAACGGGAAAGGTGAGGTGGGGTGATGCGTAAAAGAAGGGTTTCAAATTAGCTCAGATACCGTTCCATAAACCCAATATGTAATCGACAAGACCTACTCCTTGCTCAGTGAACTGGACTCAACACCCCCTATTCAACGCCCAAGAATATATCTGACTAGTAAGAATCTTAAAACCTATGTGTTGATATCCCTCTGTAAGTGAGTCAAGTGGGTGTAAAGCGGCCTAAACACAGCAGTGAAAAGCAGCTAAACCCCATTATAAAAATCAACTACTTTTAAAAACCCGTGAAACAAAGACAGTGAAAGAGAGAGAAATTCTTACAAAATTCGTTCAGGGGCTGTGATGCCACCTGGATTGACCATATCTAGACCCACTGCTGATTGAGACATAAGGGTGAACACTCTTGGGGCTGAGAGGTTTGCTGAGGTTGGGTGAGCAAACGCAGACCCTTTAAAGTAATACTGCGTGGTACCCATCCCATGGGTCCCAAATCTCCAGGTTCAAGGGCATCTTCCTACATCGAAAACATGCATGAGACACCCAGAAGATGGTACACCGTGTGATCGGGAAAGGTTTCTAAAACGCACCTCATTTCTCATGTCCTTGTGCTCGGGTTCGCCATTCCAGCCGCTTTACTAGCAATCTCCCTCCTTGGAGAATCAGCACCTTTAACCTCCTGTTCCGTCCAGGTTGCCATTTGTCCTGAGGATGAACGGGAAGAGGGCCAAACAATGAGAGACTAGCTCTAGGTGTTGGGGCAGGCACAGGTCACTCTATTTTCCCATCAGGAAGAAGAATTAACCAGAGGCTCAGCTTGCCGCCCGGAACCAGAATAGGGCCTTAAGCAATCCTGCGCTTTTGCGACCAGCTCCCAAAAAAGCGAGTTGAAAAATGGAGCTCAGGGGCACTGCAATTCACAAACCTGCAGAGTTATAACTGATAACTCTCGTCCACAAATATATTGAGGGAAGGCAACGAAGAGGATTTGAAAGCAAGGCAGAATTGCAGGAAACTGATTTCAGGAGGTAGATTCGAATCGCCTTTAAAGCACAGGAAAAGCGGCAAAACCTCGACAATGATGCCCTTGGCCAAAAAGGGCGTATGCGTTTTTTCCTGAATATATTCAGGAAAAAACGCATACGCCCTTTTTGGCCAACCAAGCAACCTGGAAAGGCAAATCAGCGCTACAAAGAAGTCTCGCTCCCCATCGGTCAAAAGGACCATGCTGAATAAAGTGTCAAAACCAGAAATGCAGGGCAGGCCATGGAGAAACGGGAGCCTTGCTACGCTGATGGGCGGGATGTAAATTGCCAACAGCCACTCTGGAGAAGTGTACGGTGTGTCCTGAAACACCTAAAAAACGCAGCTTAGAGAGCGTAGGGCACTTCCACTCATGGGCGTATAAATTGGGAAAACTAAAAATCAGCAAGACACAGGCACCTCAAAGTTTAGGGCTGCTCTGCTGACAAGAACCTCCACTTCCTTACACCTTAAATATCCCAGGAAAGAGAAAAATGGATAAAGACGTTGTGGTCCTTATGTACAATGGAATATCACTCAGCCATGAAATCAACGTCATAAGGCTAGTGGCAGCATGATGAGTGGATTTAGGTACGACGATTCTAAGTGAAATAAGTCAAACAGAAAACGACACTTATCATAAGATATCACTTATAGAGGGAATGTAAAAACCGCTACACTGGAACTGAATTACAAAACAGAACAGAGTCACACGTTTAGAAAACACACTATGGCTGCTTAACGGGAAAGGTGAGGTGGGGTGATGCGTAAAAGAAGGGTTTCAAATTAGCTCAGATACCGTTCCATAAACCCAATATGTAATAGACAAGACCTACTCCTTGCTCAGTGAACTGGACTCAACACCCCCTATTCAACGCCCAAGAATATATCTGACTAGTAAGAATTTTAGAACCTATGTGTTGATATCCCTCTGTAAGTGAGTCAAGTGGGTGTAAAGCGGCCTAAACACAGCAGTGAAAAGCAGCTAAACCCCATTATAAAAATCAACTACTTTTAAAAACCCGTGAAACAAAGACAGTGAAAGAGAGAGAAATTCTTACAAAATTCGTTCAGGGGCTGTGATGCCACCTGGATTGACCATATCTAGACCCACTGCTGATTGAGACATAAAGGTGAACACTCTTGGGGCTGAGAGGTTTGCTGAGGTTGGGTGAGCAAACGCAGACCCTTTAAAGTAATACTGCGTGGTACCCATCCCATGGGTCCCAAATCTCCAGGTTCAAGGGCATCTTCCTACATCGAAAACATGCATGAGACACCCAGAAGATGGTACACCGTGTGATCGGGAAAGGTTTCTAAAACGCACCTCATTTCTCATGTCCTTGTGCTCGGGTTCGCCATTCCAGCCGCTTTACTAGCAATCTCCCTCCTTGGAGAATCAGCACCTTTAACCTCCTGTTCCGTCCAGGTTGCCATTTGTCCTGAGGATGAACGGGAAGAGGGCCAAACAATGAGAGACTAGCTCTAGGTGTTGGGGCAGGCACAGGTCACTCTATTTTCCCATCAGGAAGAAGAATTAACCAGAGGCTCAGCTTGCCGCCCGGAACCAGAATAGGGCCTGAAGCAATCCTGCGCTTTTGCGACCAGCTCCCAAAAAAGCGAGTTGAAAACTGGAGCTCAGGGGCACTGCAATTCACAAACCTGCAGAGTTATAACTGATAACTCTCGTCCACAAATATATTGAGGGAAGGCAACGAATAGGATTTGAAAGCAAGGCAGAAATGCAGGAAACTGATTTCAGGAGGTAGATTCGAATCGCCTTTAAAGCACAGGAAAAGCGGCAAAACCTCGACAATGATCCCCTTGGCCAAAAAGGGCGTATGTGTTTTTTCCTGAATATATTCAGGAAAAAACGTATACGCCCTTTTTGGCCAACCAAGCAACCTGGAAAGGCAAATCAGCGATACAAAGAAATCTCGCTCCCCATCGGTCAAAAGGACCATGCTGAATAAAGTGTCAAAACCAGAAATGCAGGGCAGGCCATGGAGAAACGGGAGCCTTGCTACGCTGATGGGCGGGATGTAAATTGCCAACAGCCACTCTGGAGAAGTGTACGGTGTGTCCTGAAACACCTAAAAAACGCAGCTTAGAGAGCGTAGGGCACTTCCACTCATGGGCGTATAAATTGGGAAAACTAAAAATCAGCAAGACACAGGCACCCCAAAGTTTAGGGCTGCTCTGCTGACAAGAACCTCCACTTCCTTACACCTTAAATATCCCAGGAAAGAGAAAAATGGATAAAGACGTTGTGGTCCTTATGTACAATGGAATATCAATCAGCCATGAAATCAACGTCATAAGGCTAGTGGCAGCATGATGAGTGGATTTAGGTACGACGATTCTAAGTGAAATAAGTCAAACAGAAAACGACACTTATCATAAGATATCACTTATAGAGGGAATGTAAAAACCGCTACACTGGAACTGAATTACAAAACAGAACAGAGTCACACGTTTAGAAAACACACTATGGCTGCTTAACGGGAAAGGTGAGGTGGGGTGATGCGTAAAAGAAGGGTTTCAAATTAGCTCAGATATCGTTCCATAAACCCAATATGTAATCGACAAGACCTACTCCTTGCTCAGTGAACTTGACTCAACACCCCCTATTCAACGCCCAAGAATATATCTGACTAGTAAGAATCTTAAAACCTATGTGTTGATATCCCTCTGTAAGTGAGTCAAGTGGGTGTAAAGCGGCCTAAACACAGCAGTGAAAAGCAGCTAAACCCCATTATAAAAATCAACTACTTTTAAAAACCCGTGAAACAAAGACAGTGAAAGAGAGAGAAATTCTTACAAAATTCGTTCAGGGGCTGTGATGCCACCTGGATTGACCATATCTAGACCCACTGCTGATTGAGACATAAGGGTGAACACTCTTGGGGCTGAGAGGTTTGGTGAGGTTGGGTGAGCAAACGCAGACCCTTTAAAGTAATACTGCGTGGTACCCATCCCATGGGTCCCAAATCTCCAGGTTCAAGGGCATCTTCCTACATCGAAAACATGCATGAGACACCCAGAAGATGGTACACCGTGTGATCGGGAAAGGTTTCTAAAACGCACCTCATTTCTCATGTCCTTGTGCTCGGGTTCGCCATTCCAGCCGCTTTACTAGCAATCTCCCTCCTTGGAGAATCAGCACCTTTAACCTCCTGTTCCGTCCAGGTTGCCATTTGTCCTGAGGATGAACGGGAAGAGGGCCAAACAATGAGAGACTAGCTCTAGGTGTTGGGGCAGGCACAGGTCACTCTATTTTCCCATCAGGAAGAAGAATTAACCAGAGGCTCAGCTTGCCGCCCGGAACCAGAATAGGGCCTTAAGCAATCCTGCGCTTTTGCGACCAGCTCCCAAAAAAGCGAGTTGAAAAATGGAGCTCAGGGGCACTGCAATTCACAAACCTGCAGAGTTATAACTGATAACTCTCGTCCACAAATATATTGAGGGAAGGCAACGAAGAGGATTTGAAAGCAAGGCAGAATTGCAGGAAACTGATTTCAGGAGGTAGATTCGAATCGCCTTTAAAGCACAGGAAAAGCGGCAAAACCTCGACAATGATGCCCTTGGCCAAAAAGGGCGTATGCGTTTTTTCCTGAATATATTCAGGAAAAAACGCATACGCCCTTTTTGGCCAACCAAGCAACCTGGAAAGGCAAATCAGCGCTACAAAGAAGTCTCGCTCCCCATCGGTCAAAAGGACCATGCTGAATAAAGTGTCAAAACCAGAAATGCAGGGCAGGCCATGGAGAAACGGGAGCCTTGCTACGCTGATGGGCGGGATGTAAATTGCCAACAGCCACTCTGGAGAAGTGTACGGTGTGTCCTGAAACACCTAAAAAACGCAGCTTAGAGAGCGTAGGGCACTTCCACTCATGGGCGTATAAATTGGGAAAACTAAAAATCAGCAAGACACAGGCACCCCAAAGTTTAGGGCTGCTCTGCTGACAAGAACCTCCACTTCCTTACACCTTAAATATCCCAGGAAAGAGAAAAATGGATAAAGACGTTGTGGTCCTTATGTACAATGGAATATCACTCAGCCATGAAATCAACGTCATAAGGCTAGTGGCAGCATGATGAGTGGATTTAGGTACGACGATTCTAAGTGAAATAAGTCAAACAGAAAACGACACTTATCATAAGATATCACTTATAGAGGGAAAGTAAAAACCGCTACACTGGAACTGAATTACAAAACAGAACAGAGTCACACGTTTAGAAAACACACTATGGCTGCTTAACGGGAAAGGTGAGGTGGGGTGATGCGTAAAAGAAGGGTTTCAAATTAGCTCAGATACCGTTCCATAAACCCAATATGTAATAGACAAGACCTACTCCTTGCTCAGTGAACTGGACTCAACACCCCCTATTCAACGCCCAAGAATATATCTGACTAGTAAGAATCTTAAAACCTATGTGTTGATATCCCTCTGTAAGTGAGTCAAGTGGGTGTAAAGCGGCCTAAACACAGCAGTGAAAAGCAGCTAAACCCCATTATAAAAATCAACTACTTTTAAAAACCCGTGAAACAAAGACAGTGAAAGAGAGAGAAATTCTTACAAAATTCGTTCAGGGGCTGTGATGCCACCTGGATTGACCATATCTAGACCCACTGCTGATTGAGACATAAGGGTGAACACTCTTGGGGCTGAGAGGTTTGGTGAGGTTGGGTGAGCAAACGCAGACCCTTTAAAGTAATACTGCGTGGTACCCATCCCATGGGTCCCAAATCTCCAGGTTCAAGGGCATCTTCCTACATCGAAAACATGCATGAGACACCCAGAAGATGGTACACCGTGTGATCGGAAAGGTTTCTAAAACGCACCTCATTTCTCATGTCCTTGTGCTCGGGTTCGCCATTCCAGCCGCTTTACTAGCAATCTCCCTCCTTGGAGAATCAGCACCTTTAACCTCCTGTTCCGTCCAGGTTGCCATTTGTCCTGAGGATGAACGGGAAGAGGGCCAAACAATGAGAGACTAGCTCTAGGTGTTGGGGCAGGCACAGGTCACTCTATTTTCCCCATCAGGAAGAAGAATTAACCAGAGGCTCAGCTTGCCGCCCGGAACCAGAATACGGCCTGAAGCAATCCTGCGCTTTTGCGGCCAGCTCCCAAAAAGCGAGTTGAAAAATGGAGCTCAGGGGCACTGCAATTCACAAACCTGCAGAGTTATAACTGATAACTCTCGTCCACAAATATATTGAGGGAAGGCAACGAAGAGGATTTGAAAGCAAGGCAGAATTGCAGGAAACTGATTTCAGGAGGTAGATTCGAATCGCCTTTAAAGCACAGGAAAAGAGGCAAAACCTCGACAATGATGCCCTTGGCCAAAAAGGGCGTATGCGTTTTTTCCTGAATATATTCAGGAAAAAACGCATACGCCCTTTTGGCCAACCAAGCAACCTGGAAAGGCAAATCAGCGCTACAAAGAAGTCTCGCTTCCCATCGGTCAAAAGGACCATGCTGAATAAAGTGTCAAAACCAGAAATGCAGGGCAGGCCATGGAGAAATGGGAGCCTTGCTACGCTGATGGGCGGGATGTAAATTGCCAACAGCCACTCTGGAGAAGTGTACGGTGTGTCCTGAAACACCTAAAAAACGCAGCTTAGAGAGCGTAGGGCACTTCCACTCATGGGCGTATAAATTGGGAAAACTAAAAATCAGCAAGACACAGGCACCCCAAAGTTTAGGGCTGCTCTGCTGACAAGAACCTCCACTTCCTTACACCTTAAATATCCCAGGAAAGAGAAAAATGGATAAAGACGTTGTGGTCCTTATGTACAATGGAATATCACTCAGCCATGAAATCAACGTCATAAGGCTAGTGGCAGCATGATGAGTGGATTTAGGTACGACGATTCTATGTGAAATAAGTCAAACAGAAAACGACACTTATCATAAGATATCACTTATAGAGGGAATGTAAAAACCGCTACACTGGAACTGAATTACAAAACAGAACAGAGTCACACGTTTAGAAAACACACTATGGCTGCTTAACGGGAAAGGTGAGGTGGGGTGATGCGTAAAAGAAGGGTTTCAAAGTAGCTCAGATATCGTTCCATAAACCCAATATGTAATCGACAAGACCTACTCCTTGCTCAGTGAACTTGACTCAACACCCCCTATTCAACGCCCAAGAATATATCAGACTAGTAAGAATCTTAAAACCTATGTGTTGATATCCCTCTGTAAGTGAGTCAAGTGGGTGTAAAGCGGCCTAAACACAGCAGTGAAAAGCAGCTAAACCCCATTATAAAAATCAACTACTTTTAAAAACCCGTGAAACAAAGACAGTGAAAGAGAGAAATTCTTACAAAATTCGTTCAGGGGCTGTGATGCCACCTGGATTGACCATATCTAGACCCACTGCTGATTGAGACATAAGTGTGAACACTCTTGGGGCTGAGAGGTTTGGTGAGGTTGGGTGAGCAAACGCAGACCCTTTAAAGTAATACTGCGTGGTACCCATCCCATGGGTCCCAAATCTCCAGGTTCAAGGGCATCTTCCTACATCGAAAACATGCATGAGACACCCAGAAGATGGTACACCGTGTGATCGGGAAAGGTTTCTAAAACGCACCTCATTTCTCATGTCCTTGTGCTCGGGTTCGCCATTCCAGCCGCTTTACTAGCAATCTCCCTCCTTGGAGAATCAGCACCTTTAACCTCCTGTTCCGTCCAGGTTGCCATTTGTCCTGAGGATGAACGGGAAGAGGGCCAAACAATGAGAGACTAGCTCTAGGTGTTGGGGCAGGCACAGGTCACTCTATTTTCCCATCAGGAAGAAGAATTAACTAGAGGCTCAGCTTGCCGCCCGGAACCAGAATAGGGCCTTAAGCAATCCTGCGCTTTTGCGACCAGCTCCCAAAAAAGCGAGTTGAAAAATGGAGCTCAGGGGCACTGCAATTCACAAACCTGCAGAGTTATAACTGATAACTCTCGTCCACAAATATATTGAGGGAAGGCAACGAAGAGGATTTGAAAGCAAGGCAGAATTGCAGGAAACTGATTTCAGGAGGTAGATTCGAATCGCCTTTAAAGCACAGGAAAAGCGGCAAAACCTCGACAATGATGCCCTTGGCCAAAAAGGGCGTATGAGTTTTTTCCTGAATATATTCAGGAAAAAACGCATACGCCCTTTTTGGCCAACCAAGCAACCTGGAAAGGCAAATCAGCGCTACAAAGAAGTCTCGCTCCCCATCGGTCAAAAGGACCATGCTGAATAAAGTGTCAAAACCAGAAATGCAGGGTAGGCCATGGAGAAACGGGAGCCTTGCTACGCTGATGGGCGGGATGTAAATTGCCAACAGCCACTCTGGAGAAGTGTACGGTGTGTCCTGAAACACCTAAAAAACCCAGCTTAGAGAGCGTAGGGCACTTCCACTCATGGGCGTATAAATTGGGAAAACTAAAAATCAGCAAGACACAGGCACCCCAAAGTTTAGGGCTGCTCTGCTGACAAGAACCTCCACTTCCTTACACCTTAAATATCCCAGGAAAGAGAAAAATGGATAAAGACGTTGTGGTCCTTATGTACAATGGAATATCACTCAGCCATGAAATCAACGTCATAAGGCTAGTGGCAGCATGATGAGTGGATTTAGGTACGACGATTCTAAGTGAAATAAGTCAAACAGAAAACGACACTTATCATAAGTTATCACTTATAGAAGGAAAGTAAAAACCGCTACACTGGAACTGAATTACAAAACAGAACAGAGTCACACGTTTAGAAAACACACTATGGCTGCTTAACGGGAAAGGTGAGGTGGGGTGATGCGTAAAAGAAGGGTTTCAAATTAGCTCAGATACCGTTCCATAAACCCAATATGTAATCGACAAGACCTACTCCTTGCTCAGTGAACTTGACTCAACACCCCCTATTCAACGCCCAAGAATATGTCTGACTAGTAAGAATCTTAAAACCTATGTGATGATATCCCTCTGTAAGTGAGTCAAGTGGGTGTAAAGCGGCCTAAACACAGCAGTGAAAAGCAGCTAAACCCCATTATAAAAATCAACTACTTTTAAAAACCCGTGAAACAAAGACAGTGAAAGAGAGAGAAATTCTTACAAAATTCGTTCAGGGGCTGTGATGCCACCTGGATTGACCATATCAAGACCCACTGCTGATTGAGACATAAGGGTGAACACTCTTGGGGCTGAGAGGTTTGGTGAGGTTGGGTGAGCAAACGCAGACCCTTTAAAGTAATACTGCGTGGTACCCATCCCATGGGTCCCAAATCTCCAGGTTCAAGGGCATCTTCCTACATCGAAAACATGCATGAGACACCCAGAAGATGGTACACCGTGTGATCGGGAAAGGTTTCTAAAACGCACCTCATTTCTCATGTCCTTGTGCTCGGGTTCGCCATTCCAGCCGCTTTACTAGCAATCTCCCTCCTTGGAGAATCAGCACCTTTAACCTCCTGTTCCGTCCAGGTTGCCATTTGTCCTGAGGATGAACGGGAAGAGGGCCAAACAATGAGAGACTAGCTCTAGGTGTTGGGGCAGGCACAGGTCACTCTATTTTCCCATCAGGAAGAAGAATTAACCAGAGGCTCAGCTTGCCGCCCGGAACCAGAATAGGGCCTTAAGCAATCCTGCGCTTTTGCGACCAGCTCCCAAAAAAGCGAGTTGAAAAATGGAGCTCAGGGGCACTGCAATTCACAAACCTGCAGAGTTATAACTGATAACTCTCGTCCACAAATATATTGAGGGAAGGCAACGAAGAGGATTTGAAAGCAAGGCAGAATTGCAGGAAACTGATTTCAGGAGGTAGATTCGAATCGCCTTTAAAGCACAGGAAAAGCGGCAAAACCTCGACAATGATGCCCATGGCCAAAAAGGGCGTATGAGTTTTTTCCTGAATATATTCAGGAAAAAACGCATACGCCCTTTTTGGCCAACCAAGCAACCTGGAAAGGCAAATCAGCGCTACAAAGAAGTCTCGCTCCCCATCGGTCAAAAGGACCATGCTGAATAAAGTGTCAAAACCAGAAATGCAGGGCAGGCCATGGAGAAACGGGAGCCTTGCTACGCTGATGGGCGGGATGTAAATTGCCAACAGCCACTCTGGAGAAGTGTACGGTGTGTCCTGAAACACCTAAAAAACGCAGCTTAGAGAGCGTAGGGCACTTCCACTCATGGGCGTATAAATTGGGAAAACTAAAAATCAGCAAGACACAGGCACCCCAAAGTTTAGGGCTGCTCTGCTGACAAGAACCTCCACTTCCTTACACCTTAAATATCCCAGGAAAGAGAAAAATGGATAAAGACGTTGTGGTCCTTATGTACAATGGAATATCACTCAGCCATGAAATCAACGTCATAAGGCTAGTGGCAGCATGATGAGTGGATTTAGGTACGACGATTCTAAGTGAAATAAGTCAAACAGAAAACGACACTTATCATAAGATATCACTTATAGAGGGAAAGTAAAAACCGCTACACTGGAACTGAATTACAAAACAGAACAGAGTCACACGTTTAGAAAACACACTATGGCTGCTTAACGGGAAAGGTGAGGTGGGGTGATGCGTAAAAGAAGGGTTTCAAATTAGCTCAGATACCGTTCCATAAACCCAATATGTAATCGACAAGACCTACTCCTTGCTCAGTGAACTTGACTCAACACCCCCTATTCAACGCCCAAGAATATATCTGACTAGTAAGAATCTTAAAACCTATGTGTTGATATCCCTCTGTAAGTGAGTCAAGTGGGTGTAAAGCGGCCTAAACACAGCAGTGAAAAGCAGCTAAACCCCATTATAAAAATCAACTACTTTTAAAAACCCGTGAAACAAAGACAGTGAAAGAGAGAGAAATTCTTACAAAATTCGTTCAGGGGCTGTGATGCCACCTGGATTGACCATATCTAGACCCACTGCTGATTGAGACATAAGGGTGAACACTCTTGGGGCTGAGAGGTTTGGTGAGGTTGGGTGAGCAAACGCAGACCCTTTAAAGTAATACTGCGTGGTACCCATCCCATGGGTCCCAAATCTCCAGGTTCAAGGGCATCTTCCTACATCGAAAACATGCATGAGACACCCAGAAGATGGTACACCGTGTGATCGGGAAAGGTTTCTAAAACGCACCTCATTTCTCATGTCCTTGTGCTCGGGTTCGCCATTCCAGCCGCTTTACTAGCAATCTCCCTCCTTGGAGAATCAGCACCTTTAACCTCCTGTTCCGTCCAGGTTGCCATTTGTCCTGAGGATGAACGGGAAGAGGGCCAAACAATGAGAGACTAGCTCTAGGTGTTGGGGCAGGCACAGGTCACTCTATTTTCCCATCAGGAAGAAGAATTAACCAGAGGCTCAGCTTGCCGCCCGGAACCAGAATAGGGCCTGAAGCAATCCTGCGCTTTTGCGGCCAGCTCCCAAAAAAGCGAGTTGAAAAATGGAGCTCAGGGGCACTGCAATTCACAAACCTGCAGAGTTATAACTGATAACTCTCGTCCACAAATATATTGAGGGAAGTCAACAAAGAGGATTTGAAAGGAAGGCAGAATTGCAGGAAACTGATTTCAGGAGGTAGATTCGAATCGCCTTTAAAGCACAGGAAAAGCGGCAAAACCTCGACAATGATGCCCTTGGCCAAAAAGGGCGTATGCGTTTTTTCCTGAATATATTCAGGAAAAAACGCATACGCCCTTTTTGGCCAACCAAGCAACCTGGAAAGGCAAATCAGCGCTACAAAGAAGTCTCGCTCCCCATCGGTCAAAAGGACCATGCTGAATAAAGTGTCAAAACCAGAAATGCAGGGCAGGCCATGGAGAAACGGGAGCCTTGCTACGCTGATGGGCGGGATGTAAATTGCCAACAGCCACTCTGGAGAAGTGTACGGTGTGTCCTGAAACACCTAAAAAACGCAGCTTAGAGAGCGTAGGACACTTCCACTCATGGGCGTATAAATTGGGAAAACTAAAAATCAGCAAGACACAGGCACCCCAAAGTTTAGGGCTGCTCTGCTGACAAGAACCTCCACTTCCTTACACCTTAAATATCCCAGGAAAGAGAAAAATGGATAAAGACGTTGTGGTCCTTATGTACAATGGAATATCACTCAGCCATGAAATCAACGTCATAAGGCTAGTGGCAGCATGATGAGTGGATTTAGGTACGACGATTCTAAGTGAAATAAGTCAAACAGAAAACGACACTTATCATAAGATATCACTTATAGAGGGAAAGTAAAAACCGCTACACTGGAACTGAATTACAAAACAGAACAGAGTCACACGTTTAGAAAACACACTATGGCTGCTTAACGGGAAAGGTGAGGTGGGGTGATGCGTAAAAGAAGGGTTTCAAATTAGCTCAGATACCGTTCCATAAACCCAATATGTAATAGACAAGACCTACTCCTTTCTCAGTGAACTTGACTCAACACCCCCTATTCAACGCCCAAGAATATATCTGACTAGTAAGAATCTTAAAACCTATGTGTTGATATCCCTCTGTAAGTGAGTCAAGTGGGTGTAAAGCGGCCTAAACACAGCAGTGAAAAGCAGCTAAACCCCATTATAAAAATCAACTACTTTTAAAAACCCGTGAAACAAAGACAGTGAAAGAGAGAGAAATTCTTACAAAATTCGTTCAGGGGCTGTGATGCCACCTGGATTGACCATATCTAGACCCACTGCTGATTGAGACATAAGGGTGAACACTCTTGGGGCTGAGAGGTTTGGTGAGGTTGGGTGAGCAAACGCAGACCCTTTAAAGTAATACTGCGTGGTACCCATCCCATGGGTCCCAAATCTCCAGGTTCAAGGGCATCTTCCTACATCGAAAACATGCATGAGACACCCAGAAGATGGTACACCGTGTGATCGGGAAAGGTTTCTAAAACGCACCTCATTTCTCATGTCCTTGTGCTCGGGTTCGCCATTCCAGCCGCTTTACTAGCAATCTCCCTCCTTGGAGAATCAGCACCTTTCACCTCCTGTTCCGTCCAGGTTGCCATTTGTCCTAAGGATGAACGGAAAGAGGGCCAAACAATGAGAGACTAGCTCTAGGTGTTGGGGCAGGCACAGGTCACGCTATTTTCCCAACAGGAAGAAGAATTAACCAGAGGCTCAGCTTGCCGCCCGGAACCAGAATAGGGCCTGAAGCAATCCTGCGCTTTTGCGACCAGCTCCCACAAAAGCGAGTTGAAAAATGGAGCTCAGGGGCACTGCAATTCACAAGCCTGCAGAGTTATAACTGATAACTCTCGTCCACAAATATATTGAGGGAAGGCAACGAAGAGGATTTGAAAGCAAGGCAGAATTGCAGGAAACTGATTTCAGGAGGTAGATTCGAATCGCCTTTAAAGCACAGGAAAAGCGGCAAAACCTCGACAGTGATGCCCTTGGCCAAAAAGGGCGTATGCGTTTTTTCCTGAATATATTCAGGAAAAAACGCATACGCCCTTTTTGGCCAACCAAGCAACCTGGAAAGGCAAATCAGCGCTACAAAGAAGTCTCGCTCCCCATCGGTCAAAAGGACCATGCTGAATAAAGTGTCAAAACCAGAAATGCAGGGCAGGCCATGGAGAAACGGGAGCCTTGCTACGCTGATGGGCGGGATGTAAATTGCCAACAGCCACTCTGGAGAAGTGTACGGTGTGTCCTGAAACACCTAAAAAACGCAGCTTAGAGAGCGTAGGGCACTTCCACTCATGGGCGTATAAATTGGGAAAACTAAAAATCAGCAAGACACAGGCACCCCGAAGTTTAGGGCTGCTCTGCTGACAAGAACCTCCACTTCCTTACACCTTAAATATCCCAGGAAAGAGAAAAATGGATAAAGACGTTGTGGTCCTTATGTACAATGGAATATCACTCAGCCATGAAATCAGCGTCATAAGGCTAGTGGCAGCATGCTGAGTGGATTTAGGTACGACGATTCTATGTGAAATAAGTCAAACAGAAAACGACACTTATCATAAGATATCACTTATAGAGGGAATGTAAAAACCGCTACACTGGAACTGAATTACAAAACAGAACAGAGTCACACGTTTAGAAAACACGCTATGGCTGCTTAACGGGAAAGGTGAGGCGGGGTGATGCGTAAAAGAAGGGTTTCAAATTAGCTCAGATACCGTTCCATAAACCCAATATGTAATAGACAAGACCTACTCCTTGCTCAGTGAACTGGACTCAACACCCCCTATTCAACGCCCAAGAATATATCTGACTAGTAAGAATCTTAAAACCTATGTGTTGATATCCCTCTGTAAGTGAGTCAAGTGGGTGTAAAGCGGCCTAAACACAGCAGTGAAAAGCAGCTAAACCCCATTATAAAAATCAACTACTTTTAAAAACCCGTGAAACAAAGACAGTGAAAGAGAGAGAAATTCTTACAAAATTCTTTCAGGGGCTGTGATGCCACCTGGATTGACCATATCTAGACCCACTGCTGATTGAGACATAAGGGTGAACACTCTTGGGGCTGAGAGGTTTGGTGAGGTTGGGTGAGCAAACGCAGACCCTTTAAAGTAATACTGCGTGGTACCCATCCCATGGGTCCCAAATCTCCAGGTTCAAGGGCATCTTCCTACATCGAAAACATGCATGAGACACCCAGAAGATGGTACACCGTGTGATCGGGAAAGGTTTCTAAAACGCACCTCATTTCTCATGTCCTTGTGCTCGGGTTCGCCATTCCAGCCGCTTTACTAGCAATCTCCCTCCTTGGAGAATCAGCACCTTTAACCTCCTGTTCCGTCCAGGTTGCCATTTGTCCTGAGGATGAACGGAAAGAGGGCCAAACAATGAGAGACTAGCTCTAGGTGTTGGGGCAGGCACAGGTCACGCTATTTTCCCAACAGGAAGAAGAATTAACCAGAGGCTCAGCTTGCCGCCCGGAACCAGAATAGGGCCGGAAGCAATCCTGCGCTTTTGCGACCAGCTCCCACAAAAGCGAGTTGAAAAATGGAGCTCAGGGGCACTGCAATTCACAAGCCTGCAGAGTTATAACTGATAACTCTCGTCCACAAATATATTGAGGGAAGGCAACGAAGAGGATTTGAAAGCAAGGCAGAATTGCAGGAAACTGATTTCAGGAGGTAGATTCGAATCGCCTTTAAAGCACAGGAAAAGCGGCAAAACCTCGACAGTGATGCCCTTGGCCAAAAAGGGCGTATGCGTTTTTTCCTGAATATATTCAGGAAAAAACGCATACGCCCTTTTTGGCCAACCAAGCAACCTGGAAAGGCAAATCAGCGCTACAAAGAAGTCTCGCTCCCCATCGGTCAAAAGGACCATGCTGAATAAAGTGTCAAAACCAGAAATGCAGGGCAGGCCATGGAGAAACGGGAGCCTTGCTACGCTGATGGGCGGGATGTAAATTGCCAACAGCCACTCTGGAGAAGCGTACGGTGTGTCCTGAAACACCTAAAAAACGCAGCTTAGAGAGCGTAGGGCACTTCCACTCATGGGCGTATAAATTGGGAAAACTAAAAATCAGCAAGACACAGGCACCCCGAAGTTTAGGGCTGCTCTGCTGACAAGAACCTCCACTTCGTTACACCTTAAATATCCCAGGAAAGAGAAAAATGGATAAAGACGTTGTGGTCCTTATGTACAATGGAATATCACTCAGCCATGAAATCAACGTCATAAGGCTAGTGGCAGCATGATGAGTGGATTTAGGTACGACGATTCTATGTGAAATAAGTCAAACAGAAAACGACACTTATCATAAGATATCACTTATAGAGGGAATGTAAAAACCGCTACACTGGAACTGAATTACAAAACAGAACAGAGTCACACGTTTAGAAAACACACTATGGCTGCTTAACGGGAAAGGTGAGGTGGGGTGATGCCTAAAAGAAGGGTTTCAAATTAGCTCAGATATCGTTCCATAAACCCAATATGTAATCGACAAGACCTACTCCTTGCTCAGTGAACTGGACTCAACACCCCCTATTCAACGCCCAAGAATATATCTGACTAGTAAGAATCTTAAAACCTATGTGTTGATATCCCTCTGTAAGTGAGTCAAGTGGGTGTAAAGCGGCCTAAACACAGCAGTGAAAAGCAGCTAAACCCCATTATAAAAATCAACTACTTTTAAAAACCCGTGAAACAAAGACAGTGAAAGAGAGAAATTCTAACAAAATTCGTTCAGGGGCTGTGATGCCACCTGGATTGACCATATCTAGACCCACTGCTGATTGAGACATAAGGGTGAACACTCTTGGGGCTGAGAGGTTTGCTGAGGTTGGGTGAGCAAACGCAGACCCTTTAAAGTAATACTGCGTGGTACCCATCCCATGGGTCCCAAATCTCCAGGTTCAAGGGCATCTTCCTACATCGAAAACATGCATGAGACACCCAGAAGATGGTACACCGTGTGATCGGGAAAGGTTTCTAAAACGCACCTCATTTCTCATGTCCTTGTGCTCGGGTTCGCCATTCCAGCCGCTTTACTAGCAATCCCCCTCCTTGGAGAATCAGCACCTTTAACCTCCTGTTCCGTCCAGATTGCCATTTGTCCTGAGGATGAACGGGAAGAGGGCCAAACAATGAGAGACTAGCTCTAGGTGTTGGGGCAGGCACAGGTCACTCTATTTTCCCATCAGGAAGAAGAATTAACCAGAGGCTCAGCTTGCCGCCCGGAACCAGAATAGGGCCTGAAGCAATCCTGCGCTTTTGCGGCCAGCTCCCAAAAAAGCGAGTTGAAAAATGGAGCTCAGGGGCACTGCAATTCACAAACCTGCAGAGTTATAACTGATAACTCTCGTCCACAAATATATTGAGGGAAGGCAAAGAAGAGGATTTGAAAGCAATGCAGAATTGCAGGAAACTGATTTCAGGAGGTAGATTCGAATCGCCTTTAAAGCACAGGAAAAGCGGCAAAACCTCGACAATGATGCCCTTGGCCAAAAAGGGCGTATGCGTTTTTTCCTGAATATATTCAGGAAAAAACGCATACGCCCTTTTTGGCCAACCAAGCAACCTGGAAAGGCAAATCAGCGCTACAAAGAAGTCTCGCTTCCCATCGGTCAAAAGGACCATGCTGAATAAAGTGTCAAAACCAGAAATGCAGGGCAGGCCATGGAGAAATGGGAGCCTTGCTACGCTGATGGGCGGGATGTAAATTGCCAACAGCCACTCTGGAGAAGTGTACGGTGTGTCCTGAAACACCTAAAAAACGCAGCTTAGAGAGCGTAGGGCACTTCCACTCATGGGCGTATAAATTGGGAAAACTAAAAATCAGCAAGACACAGGCACCCCAAAGTTTAGGGCGGCTCTGCTGACAAGAACCTCCACTTCCTTACACCTTAAATATCCCAGGAAAGAGAAAAATAGATAAAGACGTTGTGGTCCTTATGTACAATGGAACATCAATCAGCCATGAAATCAACGTCATAAGGCTAGTGGCAGCATGATGAGTGGATTTACGTACGACGATTCTAAGTGAAATAAGTCAAACAGAAAACGACACTTATCATAAGATATCACTTATAGAGGGAATGTAAAAACCGCTACACTGGAACTGAATTACAAAACAGAACAGAGTTACACGTTTAGAAAACACACTATGGCTGCTTAACGGGAAAGGTGAGGTGGGGTGATGCGTAAAAGAAGGGTTTCAAATTAGCTCAGATACCGTTCCATAAACCCAATATGTAATAGACAAGACCTACTCCTTGCTCAGTGAACTGGACTCAACACCCCCTATTCAACGCCCAAGAATATATCTGACTAGTAAGAATCTTAAAACCTATGTGTTGATATCCCTCTGTAAGTGAGTCAAGTGGGTGTAAAGCGGCCTAAACACAGCAGTGAAAAGCAGCTAAACCCCATTATAAAAATCAACTACTTTTAAAAACCCGTGAAACAAAGACAGTGAAAGAGAGAGAAATTCTTACAAAATTCGTTCAGGGGCTGTGATGCCACCTGGATTGACCATATCTAGACCCACTGCTGATTGAGACATAAGGGTGAACACTCTTGGGGCTGAGAGGTTTGCTGAGGTTGGGTGAGCAAACGCAGACCCTTTAAAGTAATACTGCGTGGTACCCATCCCATGGGTCCCAAATCTCCAGGTTCAAGGGCATCTTCCTACATCGAAAACATGCATGAGACACCCAGAAGATGGTACACCGTGTGATCGGGAAAGGTTTCTAAAACGCACCTCATTTCTCATGTCCTTGTGCTCGGGTTCGCCATTCCAGCCGCTTTACTAGCAATCTCCCTCCTTGGAGAATCAGCACCTTTAACCTCCTGTTCCGTCCAGGTTGCCATTTGTCCTGAGGATGAACGGGAAGAGGGCCAAACAATGAGAGACTAGCTCTAGGTGTTGGGGCAGGCACAGGTCACTCTATTTTCCCATCAGGAAGAAGAATTAACCAGAGGCTCAGCTTGCCGCCCGGAACCAGAATAGGGCCTGAAGCAATCCTGCGCTTTTGCGGCCAGCTCCCAAAAAAGCGAGTTGAAAAATGGAGCTCAGGGGCACTGCAATTCACAAACCTGCAGAGTTATAACTGATAACTCTCGTCCACAAATATATTGAGGGAAGGCAACGAAGAGGATTTGAAAGCAAGGCAGAATTGCAGGAAACTGATTTCAGGAGGTAGATTCGAATCGCATTTAAAGCACAGGAAAAGCGGCAAAACCTCGACAATGATGCCCTTGGCCAAAAAGGGCGTATGCGTTTTTTCCTGAATATATTCAGGAAAAAACGCATACGCCCTTTTTGGCCAACCAAGCAACCTGGAAAGGCAAATCAGCGCTACAAAGAAGTCTCGCTTCCCATCGGTCAAAAGGACCATGCTGAATAAAGTGTCAAAACCAGAAATGCAGGGCAGGCCATGGAGAAATGGGAGCCTTGCTACGCTGATGGGCGGGATGTAAATTGCCAACAGCCACTCTGGAGAAGTGTACGGTGTGTCCTGAAACACCTAAAAAACGCAGCTTAGAGAGCGTAGGGCACTTCCACTCATGGGCGTATAAATTGGGAAAACTAAAAATCAGCAAGACACAGGCACCCCAAAGTTTAGGGCTGCTCTGCTGACAAGAACCTCCACTTCCTTACACCTTAAATATCCCAGGAAAGAGAAAAATGGATAAAGACGTTGTGGTCCTTATGTACAATGGAATATCACTCAGCCATGAAATCAACGTCATAAGGCTAGTGGCAGCATGATGAGTGGATTTAGGTACGACGATTTTAAGTGAAATAAGTCAAACAGAAAACGACACTTATCATAAGATATCACTTATAGAGGGAATGTAAAAACCGCTACACTGGAACTGAATTACAAAACAGAACAGAGTCACACGTTTAGAAAACACACTATGGCTGCTTAACGGGAAAGGTGAGGTGGGGTGATGCGTAAAAGAAGGGTTTCAAATTAGCTCAGATACCGTTCCATAAACCCAATATGTAATCGACAAGACCTACTCCTTGCTCAGTGAACTGGACTCAACACCCCCTATTCAACGCCCAAGAATATATCTGACTAGTAAGAATCTTAAAACCTATGTGTTGATATCCCTCTGTAAGTGAGTCAAGTGGGTGTAAAGCGGCCTAAACACAGCAGTGAAAAGCAGCTAAACCCCATTATAAAAATCAACTACTTTTAAAAACCCGTGAAACAAAGACAGTGAAAGAGAGAGAAATTCTTACAAAATTCGTTCAGGGGCTGTGATGCCACCTGGATTGACCATATCTAGACCCACTGCTGATTGAGACATAAGGGTGAACACTCTTGGGGCTGAGAGGTTTGCTGAGGTTGGGTGAGCAAACGCAGACCCTTTAAAGTAATACTGCGTGGTACCCATCCCATGGGTCCCAAATCTCCAGGTTCAAGGGCATCTTCCTACATCGAAAACATGCATGAGACACCCAGAAGATGGTACACCGTGTGATCGGGAAAGGTTTCTAAAACGCACCTCATTTCTCATGTCCTTGTGCTCGGGTTCGCCATTCCAGCCGCTTTACTAGCAATCTCCCTCCTTGGAGAATCAGCACCTTTAACCTCCTGTTCCGTCCAGGTTGCCATTTGTCCTGAGGATGAACGGGAAGAGGGCCAAACAATGAGAGACTAGCTCTAGGTGCTGGGGCAGGCACAGGTCACTCTATTTTCCCATCAGGAAGAAGAATTAACCAGAGGCTCAGCTTGCCGCCCGGAACCAGAATAGGGCCTTAAGCAATCCTGCGCTTTTGCGACCAGCTCCCAAAAAAGCGAGTTGAAAAATGGAGCTCAGGGGCACTGCAATTCACAAACCTGCAGAGTTATAACTGATAACTCTCGTCCACAAATATATTGAGGGAAGGCAACGAAGAGGATTTGAAAGCAAGGCAGAATTGCAGGAAACTGATTTCAGGAGGTAGATTCGAATCGCCTTTAAAGCACAGGAAAAGCGGCAAAACCTCGACAATGATGCCCTTGGCCAAAAAGGGCGTATGTGTTTTTTCCTGAATATATTCAGGAAAAAACGTATACGCCCTTTTTGGCCAACCAAGCAACCTGGAAAGGCAAATCAGCGATACAAAGAAGTCTCGCTCCCCATCGGTCAAAAGGACCATGCTGAATAAAGTGTCAAAACCAGAAATGCAGGGCAGGCCATGGAGAAACGGGAGCCTTGCTACGCTGATGGGCGGGATGTAAATTGCCAACAGCCACTCTGGAGAAGTGTACGGTGTGTCCTGAAACACCTAAAAAACGCAGCTTAGAGAGCGTAGGGCACTTCCACTCATGGGCGTATAAATTGGGAAAACTAAAAATCAGCAAGACACAGGCACCCCAAAGTTTAGGGCTGCTCTGCTGACAAGAACCTCCACTTCCTTACACCTTAAATATCCCAGGAAAGAGAAAAATGGATAAAGACGTTGTGGTCCTTATGTACAATGGAATATCAATCAGCCATGAAATCAACGTCATAAGGCTAGTGGCAGCATGATGAGTGGATTTAGGTACGACGATTCTAAGTGAAATAAGTCAAACAGAAAACGACACTTATCATAAGATATCACTTATAGAGGGAATGTAAAAACCGCTACACTGGAACTGAATTACAAAACAGAACAGAGTCACACGTTTAGAAAACACACTATGGCTGCTTAACGGGAAAGGTGAGGTGGGGTGATGCGTAAAAGAAGGGTTTCAAATTAGCTCAGATACCGTTCCATAAACCCAATATGTAATAGACAAGACCTACTCCTTGCTCAGTGAACTTGACTCAACACCCCCTATTCAACGCCCAAGAATATATCTGACTAGTAAGAATCTTTAAACCTATGTGTTGATATCCCTCTGTAAGTGAGTCAAGTGGGTGTAAAGCGGCCTAAACACAGCAGTGAAAAGCAGCTAAACCCCATTATAAAAATCAACTACTTTTAAAAACCCGTGAAACAAAGACAGTGAAAGAGAGAGAAATTCTTACAAAATTCGTTCAGGGGCTGTGATGCCACCTGGATTGACCATATCTAGACCCACTGCTGATTGAGACATAAGGGTGAACACTCTTGGGGCTGAGAGGTTTGCTGAGGTTGGGTGAGCAAACGCAGACCCTTTAAAGTAATACTGCGTGGTACCCATCCCATGGGTCCCAAATCTCCAGGTTCAAGGGCATCTTCCTACATCGAAAACATGCATGAGACACCCAGAAGATGGTACACCGTGTGATCGGGAAAGGTTTCTAAAACGGACCTCATTTCTCATGTCCTTGTGCTCGGGTTCGCCATTCCAGCCGCTTTACTAGCAATCTCCCTCCTTGGAGAATCAGCACCTTTAACCTCCTGTTCCGTCCAGGTTGCCATTTGTCCTGAGGATGAACGGGAAGAGGGCCAAACAATGAGAGACTAGCTCTAGGTGTTGGGGCAGGCACAGGTCACTCTATTTTCCCATCAGGAAGAAGAATTAACCAGAGGCTCAGCTTGCCGCCCGGAACCAGAATAGGGCCTGAAGCAATCCTGCGCTTTTGCGGCCAGCTCCCAAAAAAGCGAGTTGAAAAATGGAGCTCAGGGGCACTGCAATTCACAAACCTGCAGAGTTATAACTGATAACTCTCGTCCACAAATATAGTGAGGGAAGGCAACGAAGAGGATTTGAAAGCAAGGCAGAATTGCAGGAAACTGATTTCAGGAGGTAGATTCGAATCGCCTTTAAAGCACAGGAAAAGCGGCAAAACCTCGACAATGATGCCCTTGGCCAAAAAGGGCGTATGCGTTTTTTCCTGAATATATTCAGGAAAAAACGCATACGCCCTTTTTGGCCAACCAAGCAACCTGGAAAGGCAAATCAGCGCTACAAAGAAGTCTCGCTTCCCATCGGTCAAAAGGACCATGCTGAATAAAGTGTCAAAACCAGAAATGCAGGGCAGGCCATGGAGAAATGGGAGCCTTGCTACGCTGATGGGCGGGATGTAAATTGCCAACAGCCACTCTGGAGAAGTGTACGGTGTGTCCTGAAACACCTAAAAAACGCAGCTTAGAGAGCGTAGGGCACTTCCACTCATGGGCGTATAAATTGGGAAAACTAAAAATCAGCAAGACACAGGCACCCCAAAGTTTAGGGCTGCTCTGCTGACAAGAACCTCCACTTCCTTACACCTTAAATATCCCAGGAAAGAGAAAAATGGATAAAGACGTTGTGGTCCTTATGTACAATGGAATATCAATCAGCCATGAAATCAACGTCATAAGGCTAGTGGCAGCATGATGAGTGGATTTAGGTACGACGATTTTAAGTGAAATAAGTCAAACAGAAAACGACACTTATCATAAGATATCACTTATAGAGGGAATGTAAAAACCGCTACACTGGAACTGAATTACAAAACAGAACAGAGTCACACGTTTAGAAAACACACTATGGCTGCTTAACGGGAAAGGTGAGGTGGGGTGATGCGTAAAAGAAGGGTTTCAAATTAGCTCAGATACCGTTCCATAAACCCAATATGTAATCGACAAGACCTACTCCTTGCTCAGTGAACTGGACTCAACACCCCCTATTCAACGCCCAAGAATATATCTGACTAGTAAGAATCTTAAAACCTATGTGTTGATATCCCTCTGTAAGTGAGTCAAGTGGGTGTAAAGCGGCCTAAACACAGCAGTGAAAAGCAGCTAAACCCCATTATAAAAATCAACTACTTTTAAAAACCCGTGAAACAAAGACAGTGAAAGAGAGAGAAATTCTTACAAAATTCGTTCAGGGGCTGTGATGCCACCTGGATTGACCATATCTAGACCCACTGCTGATTGAGACATAAGGGTGAACACTCTTGGGGCTGAGAGGTTTGCTGAGGTTGGGTGAGCAAACGCAGACCCTTTAAAGTAATACTGCGTGGTACCCATCCCATGGGTCCCAAATCTCCAGGTTCAAGGGCATCTTCCTACATCGAAAACATGCATGAGACACCCAGAAGATGGTACACCGTGTGATCGGGAAAGGTTTCTAAAACGCACCTCATTTCTCATGTCCTTGTGCTCGGGTTCGCCATTCCAGCCGCTTTACTAGCAATCTCCCTCCTTGGAGAATCAGCACCTTTAACCTCCTGTTCCGTCCAGGTTGCCATTTGTCCTGAGGATGAACGGGAAGAGGGCCAAACAATGAGAGACTAGCTCTAGGTGCTGGGGCAGGCACAGGTCACTCTATTTTCCCATCAGGAAGAAGAATTAACCAGAGGCTCAGCTTGCCGCCCGGAACCAGAATAGGGCCTTAAGCAATCCTGCGCTTTTGCGACCAGCTCCCAAAAAAGCGAGTTGAAAAATGGAGCTCAGGGGCACTGCAATTCACAAACCTGCAGAGTTATAACTGATAACTCTCGTCCACAAATATATTGAGGGAAGGCAACGAAGAGGATTTGAAAGCAAGGCAGAATTGCAGGAAACTGATTTCAGGAGGTAGATTCGAATCGCCTTTAAAGCACAGGAAAAGCGGCAAAACCTCGACAATGATGCCCTTGGCCAAAAAGGGCGTATGTGTTTTTTCCTGAATATATTCAGGAAAAAACGTATACGCCCTTTTTGGCCAACCAAGCAACCTGGAAAGGCAAATCAGCGATACAAAGAAGTCTCGCTCCCCATCGGTCAAAAGGACCATGCTGAATAAAGTGTCAAAACCAGAAATGCAGGGCAGGCCATGGAGAAACGGGAGCCTTGCTACGCTGATGGGCGGGATGTAAATTGCCAACAGCCACTCTGGAGAAGTGTACGGTGTGTCCTGAAACACCTAAAAAACGCAGCTTAGAGAGCGTAGGGCACTTCCACTCATGGGCGTATAAATTGGGAAAACTAAAAATCAGCAAGACACAGGCACCCCAAAGTTTAGGGCTGCTCTGCTGACAAGAACCTCCACTTCCTTACACCTTAAATATCCCAGGAAAGAGAAAAATGGATAAAGACGTTGTGGTCCTTATGTACAATGGAATATCAATCAGCCATGAAATCAACGTCATAAGGCTAGTGGCAGCATGATGAGTGGATTTAGGTACGACGATTCTAAGTGAAATAAGTCAAACAGAAAACGACACTTATCATAAGATATCACTTATAGAGGGAATGTAAAAACCGCTACACTGGAACTGAATTACAAAACAGAACAGAGTCACACGTTTAGAAAACACACTATGGCTGCTTAACGGGAAAGGTGAGGTGGGGTGATGCGTAAAAGAAGGGTTTCAAATTAGCTCAGATACCGTTCCATAAACCCAATATGTAATAGACAAGACCTACTCCTTGCTCAGTGAACTTGACTCAACACCCCCTATTCAACGCCCAAGAATATATCTGACTAGTAAGAATCTTTAAACCTATGTGTTGATATCCCTCTGTAAGTGAGTCAAGTGGGTGTAAAGCGGCCTAAACACAGCAGTGAAAAGCAGCTAAACCCCATTATAAAAATCAACTACTTTTAAAAACCCGTGAAACAAAGACAGTGAAAGAGAGAGAAATTCTTACAAAATTCGTTCAGGGGCTGTGATGCCACCTGGATTGACCATATCTAGACCCACTGCTGATTGAGACATAAGGGTGAACACTCTTGGGGCTGAGAGGTTTGGTGAGGTTGGGTGAGCAAACGCAGACCCTTTAAAGTAATACTGCGTGGTACCCATCCCATGGGTCCCAAATCTCCAGGTTCAAGGGCATCTTCCTACATCGAAAACATGCATGAGACACCCAGAAGATGGTACACCGTGTGATCGGGAAAGGTTTCTAAAACGCACCTCATTTCTCATGTCCTTGTGCTCGGGTTCGCCATTCCAGCCGCTTTACTAGCAATCTCCCTCCTTGGAGAATCAGCACCTTTAACCTCCTGTTCCGTCCAGGTTGCCATTTGTCCTGAGGATGAACGGGAAGAGGGCCAAACAATGAGAGACTAGCTCTAGGTGTTGGGGCAGGCACAGGTCACTCTATTTTCCCATCAGGAAGAAGAATTAACCAGAGGCTCAGCTTGCCGCCCGGAACCAGAATAGGGCCTTAAGCAATCCTGCGCTTTTGCGACCAGCTCCCAAAAAAGCGAGTTGAAAAATGGAGCTCAGGGGCACTGCAATTCACAAACCTGCAGAGTTATAACTGATAACTCTCGTCCACAAATATATTGAGGGAAGGCAACGAAGAGGATTTGAAAGCAAGGCAGAATTGCAGGAAACTGATTTCAGGAGGTAGATTCGAATCGCCTTTAAAGCACAGGAAAACCGGCAAAACCTCGACAATGATGCCCTTGGCCAAAAAGGGCGTATGCGTTTTTTCCTGAATATATTCAGGAAAAAACGCATACGCCCTTTTTGGCCAACCAAGCAACCTGGAAAGGCAAATCAGCGCTACAAAGAAGTCTCGCTCCCCATCGGTCAAAAGGACCATGCTGAATAAAGTGTCAAAACCAGAAATGCAGGGCAGGCCATGGAGAAACGGGAGCCTTGCTACGCTGATGGGCGGGATGTAAATTGCCAACAGCCACTCTGGAGAAGTGTACGGTGTGTCCTGAAACACCTAAAAAACGCAGCTTAGAGAGCGTAGGGCACTTCCACTCATGGGCGTATAAATTGGGAAAACTAAAAATCAGCAAGACACAGGCACCCCAAAGTTTAGGGCTGCTCTGCTGACAAGAACCTCCACTTCCTTACACCTTAAATATCCCAGGAAAGAGAAAAATGGATAAAGACGTTGTGGTCCTTATGTACAATGGAATATCACTCAGCCATGAAATCAACGTCATAAGGCTAGTGGCAGCATGATGAGTGGATTTAGGTACGACGATTCTAAGTGAAATAAGTCAAACAGAAAACGACACTTATCATAAGATATCACTTATAGAGGGAAAGTAAAAACCGCTACACTGGAACTGAATTACAAAACAGAACAGAGTCACACGTTTAGAAAACACACTATGGCTGCTTAACGGGAAAGGTGAGGTGGGGTGATGCGTAAAAGAAGGGTTTCAAATTAGCTCAGATACCGTTCCATAAACCCAATATGTAATCGACAAGACCTACTCCTTGCTCAGTGAACTGGACTCAACACCCCCTATTCAACGCCCAAGAATATATCTGACTAGTAAGAATCTTAAAACCTATGTGTTGATATCCCTCTGTAAGTGAGTCAAGTGGGTGTAAAGCGGCCTAAACACAGCAGTGAAAAGCAGCTAAACCCCATTATAAAAATCAACTACTTTTAAAAACCCGTGAAACAAAGACAGTGAAAGAGAGAGAAATTCTTACAAAATTCGTTCAGGGGCTGTGATGCCACCTGGATTGACCATATCTAGACCCACTGCTGATTGAGACATAAGGGTGAACACTCTTGGGGCTGAGAGGTTTGCTGAGGTTGGGTGAGCAAACGCAGACCCTTTAAAGTAATACTGCGTGGTACCCATCCCATGGGTCCCAAATCTCCAGGTTCAAGGGCATCTTCCTACATCGAAAACATGCATGAGACACCCAGAAGATGGTACACCGAGTGATCGGGAAAGGTTTCTAAAACGCACCTCATTTCTCATGTCCTTGTGCTCGGGTTCGCCATTCCAGCCGCTTTACTAGCAATCTCCCTCCTTGGAGAATCAGCACCTTTAACCTCCTGTTCCGTCCAGGTTGCCATTTGTCCTGAGGATGAACGGGAAGAGGGCCAAACAATGAGAGACTAGCTCTAGGTGTTGGGGCAGGCACAGGTCACTCTATTTTCCCATCAGGAAGAAGAATTAACCAGAGGCTCAGCTTGCCGCCCGGAACCAGAATAGGGCCTGAAGCAATCCTGCGCTTTTGCGGCCAGCTCCCAAAAAAGCGAGTTGAAAAATGGAGCTCAGGGGCACTGCAATTCACAAACCTGCAGAGTTATAACTGATAACTCTCGTCCACAAATATATTGAGGGAAGGCAACGAAGAGGATTTGAAAGCAAGGCAGAATTGCAGGAAACTGATTTCAGGAGGTAGATTCGAATCGCCTTTAAAGCACAGGAAAAGCGGCAAAACCTCGACAATGATGCCCTTGGCCAAAAAGGGCGTATGCGTTTTTTCCTGAATATATTCAGGAAAAAACGCATACGCCCTTTTTGGCCAACCAAGCAACCTGGAAAGGCAAATCAGCGCTACAAAGAAGTCTCGCTTCCCATCGGTCAAAAGGACCATGCTGAATAAAGTGTCAAAACCAGAAATGCAGGGCAGGCCATGGAGAAACGGGAGCCTTGCTACGCTGATGGGCGGGATGTAAATTGCCAACAGCCACTCTGGAGAAGTGTACGGTGTGTCCTGAAACACCTAAAAAACGCAGCTTAGAGAGCGTAGGGCACTTCCACTCATGGGCGTATAAATTGGGAAAACTAAAAATCAGCAAGACACAGGCACCCCAAAGTTTAGGGCTGCTCTGCTGACAAGAACCTCCACTTCCTTACACCTTAAATATCCCAGGAAAGAGAAAAATGGATAAAGACGTTGTGGTCCTTATGTACAATGGAATATCACTCAGCCATGAAATCAACGTCATAAGGCTAGTGGCAGCATGATGAGTGGATTTAGGTACGACGATTTTAAGTGAAATAAGTCAAACAGAAAACGACACTTATCATAAGATATCACTTATAGAGGGAATGTAAAAACCGCTACACTGGAACTGAATTACAAAACAGAACAGAGTCACACGTTTAGAAAACACACTATGGCTGCTTAACGGGAAAGGTGAGGTGGGGTGATGCGTAAAAGAAGGGTTTCAAATTAGCTCAGATACCGTTCCATAAACCCAATATGTAATCGACAAGACCTACTCCTTGCTCAGTGAACTGGACTCAACACCCCCTATTCAACGCCCAAGAATATATCTGACTAGTAAGAATCTTAAAACCTATGTGTTGATATCCCTCTGTAAGTGAGTCAAGTGGGTGTAAAGCGGCCTAAACACAGCAGTGAAAAGCAGCTAAACCCCATTATAAAAATCAACTACTTTTAAAAACCCGTGAAACAAAGACAGTGAAAGAGAGAGAAATTCTTACAAAATTCGTTCAGGGGCTGTGATGCCACCTGGATTGACCATATCTAGACCCACTGCTGATTGAGACATAAGGGTGAACACTCTTGGGGCTGAGAGGTTTGCTGAGGTTGGGTGAGCAAACGCAGACCCTTTAAAGTAATACTGCGTGGTACCCATCCCATGGGTCCCAAATCTCCAGGTTCAAGGGCATCTTCCTACATCGAAAACATGCATGAGACACCCAGAAGATGGTACACCGTGTGATCGGGAAAGGTTTCTAAAACGCACCTCATTTCTCATGTCCTTGTGCTCGGGTTCGCCATTCCAGCCGCTTTACTAGCAATCTCCCTCCTTGGAGAATCAGCACCTTTAACCTCCTGTTCCGTCCAGGTTGCCATTTGTCCTGAGGATGAACGGGAAGAGGGCCAAACAATGAGAGACTAGCTCTAGGTGTTGGGGCAGGCACAGGTCACTCTATTTTCCCATCAGGAAGAAGAATTAACCAGAGGCTCAGCTTGCCGCCCGGAACCAGAATAGGGCCTGAAGCAATCCTGCGCTTTTGCGGCCAGCTCCCAAAAAAGCGAGTTGAAAAATGGAGCTCAGGGGCACTGCAATTCACAAACCTGCAGAGTTATAACTGATAACTCTCGTCCACAAATATATTGAGGGAAGGCAACGAAGAGGATTTGAAAGCAAGGCAGAATTGCAGGAAACTGATTTCAGGAGGTAGATTCGAATCGCCTTTAAAGCACAGGAAAAGCGGCAAAACCTCGACAATGATGCCCTTGGCCAAAAAGGGCGTATGTGTTTTTTCCTGAATATATTCAGGAAAAAACGTATACGCCCTTTTTGGCCAACCAAGCAACCTGGAAAGGCAAATCAGCGATACAAAGAAGTCTCGCTCCCCATCGGTCAAAAGGACCATGCTGAATAAAGTGTCAAAACCAGAAATGCAGGGCAGGCCATGGAGAAACGGGAGCCTTGCTACGCTGATGGGCGGGATGTAAATTGCCAACAGCCACTCTGGAGAAGTGTACGGTGTGTCCTGAAACACCTAAAAAACGCAGCTTAGAGAGCGTAGGGCACTTCCACTCATGGGCGTATAAATTGGGAAAACTAAAAATCAGCAAGACACAGGCACCCCAAAGTTTAGGGCTGCTCTGCTGACAAGAACCTCCACTTCCTTACACCTTAAATATCCCAGGAAAGAGAAAAATGGATAAAGACGTTGTGGTCCTTATGTACAATGGAATATCAATCAGCCATGAAATCAACGTCATAAGGCTAGTGGCAGCATGATGAGTGGATTTAGGTACGACGATTCTAAGTGAAATAAGTCAAACAGAAAACGACACTTATCATAAGATATCACTTATAGAGGGAATGTAAAAACCGCTACACTGGAACTGAATTACAAAACAGAACAGAGTCACACGTTTAGAAAACACACTATGGCTGCTTAACGGGAAAGGTGAGGTGGGGTGATGCGTAAAAGAAGGGTTTCAAATTAGCTCAGATACCGTTCCATAAACCCAATATGTAATCGACAAGACCTACTCCTTGCTCAGTGAACTTGACTCAACACCCCCTATTCAACGCCCAAGAATATATCTGACTAGTAAGAATCTTAAAACCTATGTGTTGATATCCCTCTGTAAGTGAGTCAAGTGGGTGTAAAGCGGCCTAAACACAGCAGTGAAAAGCAGCTAAACCCCATTATAAAAATCAACTACTTTTAAAAACCCGTGAAACAAAGACAGTGAAAGAGAGAGAAATTCTTACAAAATTCGTTCAGGGGCTGTGATGCCACCTGGATTGACCATATCTAGACCCACTGCTGATTGAGACATAAGGGTGAACACTCTTGGGGCTGAGAGGTTTGGTGAGGTTGGGTGAGCAAACGCAGACCCTTTAAAGTAATACTGCGTGGTACCCATCCCATGGGTCCCAAATCTCCAGGTTCAAGGGCATCTTCCTACATCGAAAACATGCATGAGACACCCAGAAGATGGTACACCGTGTGATCGGGAAAGGTTTCTAAAACGCACCTCATTTCTCATGTCCTTGTGCTCGGGTTCGCCATTCCAGCCGCTTTACTAGCAATCTCCCTCCTTGGAGAATCAGCACCTTTAACCTCCTGTTCCGTCCAGGTTGCCATTTGTCCTGAGGATGAACGGGAAGAGGGCCAAACAATGAGAGACTAGCTCTAGGTGTTGGGGCAGGCACAGGTCACTCTATTTTCCCATCAGGAAGAAGAATTAACCAGAGGCTCAGCTTGCCGCCCGGAACCAGAATAGGGCCTGAAGCAATCCTGCGCTTTTGCGGCCAGCTCCCAAAAAAGCGAGTTGAAAAATGGAGCTCAGGGGCACTGCAATTCACAAACCTGCAGAGTTATAACTGATAACTCTCGTCCACAAATATATTGAGGGAAGGCAACGAAGAGGATTTGAAAGCAAGGCAGAATTGCAGGAAACTGATTTCAGGAGGTAGATTCGAATCGCCTTTAAAGCACAGGAAAAGCGGCAAAACCTCGACAATGATGCCCTTGGCCAAAAAGGGCGTATGTGTTTTTTCCTGAATATATTCAGGAAAAAACGTATACGCCCTTTTTGGCCAACCAAGCAACCTGGAAAGGCAAATCAGCGATACAAAGAAGTCTCGCTCCCCATCGGTCAAAAGGACCATGCTGAATAAAGTGTCAAAACCAGAAATGCAGGGCAGGCCATGGAGAAACGGGAGCCTTGCTACGCTGATGGGCGGGATGTAAATTGCCAACAGCCACTCTGGAGAAGTGTACGGTGTGTCCTGAAACACCTAAAAAACGCAGCTTAGAGAGCGTAGGGCACTTCCACTCATGGGCGTATAAATTGGGAAAACTAAAAATCAGCAAGACACAGGCACCCCAAAGTTTAGGGCTGCTCTGCTGACAAGAACCTCCACTTCCTTACACCTTAAATATCCCAGGAAAGAGAAAAATGGATAAAGACGTTGTGGTCCTTATGTACAATGGAATATCAATCAGCCATGAAATCAACGTCATAAGGCTAGTGGCAGCATGATGAGTGGATTTAGGTACGACGATTCTAAGTGAAATAAGTCAAACAGAAAACGACACTTATCATAAGATATCACTTATAGAGGGAATGTAAAAACCGCTACACTGGAACTGAATTACAAAACAGAACAGAGTCACACGTTTAGAAAACACACTATGGCTGCTTAACGGGAAAGGTGAGGTGGGGTGATGCGTAAAAGAAGGGTTTCAAATTAGCTCAGATACCGTTCCATAAACCCAATATGTAATCGACAAGACCTACTCCTTGCTCAGTGAACTTGACTCAACACCCCCTATTCAACGCCCAAGAATATATCTGACTAGTAAGAATCTTAAAACCTATGTGTTGATATCCCTCTGTAAGTGAGTCAAGTGGGTGTAAAGCGGCCTAAACACAGCAGTGAAAAGCAGCTAAACCCCATTATAAAAATCAACTACTTTTAAAAACCCGTGAAACAAAGACAGTGAAAGAGAGAGAAATTCTTACAAAATTCGTTCAGGGGCTGTGATGCCACCTGGATTGACCATATCTAGACCCACTGCTGATTGAGACATAAGGGTGAACACTCTTGGGGCTGAGAGGTTTGGTGAGGTTGGGTGAGCAAACGCAGACCCTTTAAAGTAATACTGCGTGGTACCCATCCCATGGGTCCCAAATCTCCAGGTTCAAGGGCATCTTCCTACATCGAAAACATGCATGAGACACCCAGAAGATGGTACACCGTGTGATCGGGAAAGGTTTCTAAAACGCACCTCATTTCTCATGTCCTTGTGCTCGGGTTCGCCATTCCAGCCGCTTTACTAGCAATCTCCCTCCTTGGAGAATCAGCACCTTTAACCTCCTGTTCCGTCCAGGTTGCCATTTGTCCTGAGGATGAACGGGAAGAGGGCCAAACAATGAGAGACTAGCTCTAGGTTTTGGGGCAGGCACAGGTCACTCTATTTTCCCATCAGGAAGAAGAATTAACCAGAGGCTCAGCTTGCCGCCCGGAACCAGAATAGGGCCTGAAGCAATCCTGCGCTTTTGCGGCCAGCTCCCAAAAAAGCGAGTTGAAAAATGGAGCTCAGGGGCACTGCAATTCACAAACCTGCAGAGTTATAACTGATAACTCTCGTCCACAAATATATTGAGGGAAGGCAACGAAGAGGATTTGAAAGCAAGGCAGAATTGCAGGAAACTGATTTCAGGAGGTAGATTCGAATCGCCTTTAAAGCACAGGAAAAGCGGCAAAACCTCGACAATGATGCCCTTGGCCAAAAAGGGCGTATGCGTTTTTTCCTGAATATATTCAGGAAAAAACGCATACGCCCTTTTTGGCCAACCAAGCAACCTGGAAAGGCAAATCAGCGCTACAAAGAAGTCTCGCTTCCCATCGGTCAAAAGGACCATGCTGAATAAAGTGTCAAAACCAGAAATGCAGGGCAGGCCATGGAGAAACGGGAGCCTTGCTACGCTGATGGGCGGGATGTAAATTGCCAACAGCCACTCTGGAGAAGTGTACGGTGTGTCCTGAAACACCTAAAAAACGCAGCTTAGAGAGCGTAGGGCACTTCCACTCATGGGCGTATAAATTGGGAAAACTAAAAATCAGCAAGACACAGGCACCCCAAAGTTTAGGGCTGCTCTGCTGACAAGAACCTCCACTTCCTTACACCTTAAATATCCCAGGAAAGAGAAAAATGGATAAAGACGTTGTGGTCCTTATGTACAATGGAATATCACTCAGCCATGAAATCAACGTCATAAGGCTAGTGGCAGCATGATGAGTGGATTTAGGTACGACGATTCTAAGTGAAATAAGTCAAACAGAAAACGACACTTATCATAAGATATCACTTATAGAGGGAAAGTAAAAACCGCTACACTGGAACTGAATTACAAAACAGAACAGAGTCACACGTTTAGAAAACACACTATGGCTGCTTAACGGGAAAGGTGAGGTGGGGTGATGCGTAAAAGAAGGGTTTCAAATTAGCTCAGATACCGTTCCATAAACCCAATATGTAATCGACAAGACCTACTCCTTGCTCAGTGAACTGGACTCAACACCCCCTATTCAACGCCCAAGAATATATCTGACTAGTAAGAATCTTAAAACCTATGTGTTGATATCCCTCTGTAAGTGAGTCAAGTGGGTGTAAAGCGGCCTAAACACAGCAGTGAAAAGCAGCTAAACCCCATTATAAAAATCAACTACTTTTAAAAACCCGTGAAACAAAGACAGTGAAAGAGAGAGAAATTCTTACAAAATTCGTTCAGGGGCTGTGATGCCACCTGGATTGACCATATCTAGACCCACTGCTGATTGAGACATAAGGGTGAACACTCTTGGGGCTGAGAGGTTTGCTGAGGTTGGGTGAGCAAACGCAGACCCTTTAAAGTAATACTGCGTGGTACCCATCCCATGGGTCCCAAATCTCCAGGTTCAAGGGCATCTTCCTACATCGAAAACATGCATGAGACACCCAGAAGATGGTACACCGAGTGATCGGGAAAGGTTTCTAAAACGCACCTCATTTCTCATGTCCTTGTGCTCGGGTTCGCCATTCCAGCCGCTTTACTAGCAATCTCCCTCCTTGGAGAATCAGCACCTTTAACCTCCTGTTCCGTCCAGGTTGCCATTTGTCCTGAGGATGAACGGGAAGAGGGCCAAACAATGAGAGACTAGCTCTAGGTGTTGGGGCAGGCACAGGTCACTCTATTTTCCCATCAGGAAGAAGAATTAACCAGAGGCTCAGCTTGCCGCCCGGAACCAGAATAGGGCCTGAAGCAATCCTGCGCTTTTGCGGCCAGCTCCCAAAAAAGCGAGTTGAAAAATGGAGCTCAGGGGCACTGCAATTCACAAACCTGCAGAGTTATAACTGATAACTCTCGTCCACAAATATATTGAGGGAAGGCAACGAAGAGGATTTGAAAGCAAGGCAGAATTGCAGGAAACTGATTTCAGGAGGTAGATTCGAATCGCCTTTAAAGCACAGGAAAAGCGGCAAAACCTCGACAATGATGCCCTTGGCCAAAAAGGGCGTATGCGTTTTTTCCTGAATATATTCAGGAAAAAACGCATACGCCCTTTTTGGCCAACCAAGCAACCTGGAAAGGCAAATCAGCGCTACAAAGAAGTCTCGCTTCCCATCGGTCAAAAGGACCATGCTGAATAAAGTGTCAAAACCAGAAATGCAGGGCAGGCCATGGAGAAACGGGAGCCTTGCTACGCTGATGGGCGGGATGTAAATTGCCAACAGCCACTCTGGAGAAGTGTACGGTGTGTCCTGAAACACCTAAAAAACGCAGCTTAGAGAGCGTAGGGCACTTCCACTCATGGGCGTATAAATTGGGAAAACTAAAAATCAGCAAGACACAGGCACCCCAAAGTTTAGGGCTGCTCTGCTGACAAGAACCTCCACTTCCTTACACCTTAAATATCCCAGGAAAGAGAAAAATGGATAAAGACGTTGTGGTCCTTATGTACAATGGAATATCACTCAGCCATGAAATCAACGTCATAAGGCTAGTGGCAGCATGATGAGTGGATTTAGGTACGACGATTTTAAGTGAAATAAGTCAAACAGAAAACGACACTTATCATAAGATATCACTTATAGAGGGAATGTAAAAACCGCTACACTGGAACTGAATTACAAAACAGAACAGAGTCACACGTTTAGAAAACACACTATGGCTGCTTAACGGGAAAGGTGAGGTGGGGTGATGCGTAAAAGAAGGGTTTCAAATTAGCTCAGATACCGTTCCATAAACCCAATATGTAATCGACAAGACCTACTCCTTGCTCAGTGAACTGGACTCAACACCCCCTATTCAACGCCCAAGAATATATCTGACTAGTAAGAATCTTAAAACCTATGTGTTGATATCCCTCTGTAAGTGAGTCAAGTGGGTGTAAAGCGGCCTAAACACAGCAGTGAAAAGCAGCTAAACCCCATTATAAAAATCAACTACTTTTAAAAACCCGTGAAACAAAGACAGTGAAAGAGAGAGAAATTCTTACAAAATTCGTTCAGGGGCTGTGATGCCACCTGGATTGACCATATCTAGACCCACTGCTGATTGAGACATAAGGGTGAACACTCTTGGGGCTGAGAGGTTTGCTGAGGTTGGGTGAGCAAACGCAGACCCTTTAAAGTAATACTGCGTGGTACCCATCCCATGGGTCCCAAATCTCCAGGTTCAAGGGCATCTTCCTACATCGAAAACATGCATGAGACACCCAGAAGATGGTACACCGTGTGATCGGGAAAGGTTTCTAAAACGCACCTCATTTCTCATGTCCTTGTGCTCGGGTTCGCCATTCCAGCCGCTTTACTAGCAATCTCCCTCCTTGGAGAATCAGCACCTTTAACCTCCTGTTCCGTCCAGGTTGCCATTTGTCCTGAGGATGAACGGGAAGAGGGCCAAACAATGAGAGACTAGCTCTAGGTGTTGGGGCAGGCACAGGTCACTCTATTTTCCCATCAGGAAGAAGAATTAACCAGAGGCTCAGCTTGCCGCCCGGAACCAGAATAGGGCCTGAAGCAATCCTGCGCTTTTGCGGCCAGCTCCCAAAAAAGCGAGTTGAAAAATGGAGCTCAGGGGCACTGCAATTCACAAACCTGCAGAGTTATAACTGATAACTCTCGTCCACAAATATATTGAGGGAAGGCAACGAAGAGGATTTGAAAGCAAGGCAGAATTGCAGGAAACTGATTTCAGGAGGTAGATTCGAATCGCCTTTAAAGCACAGGAAAAGCGGCAAAACCTCGACAATGATGCCCTTGGCCAAAAAGGGCGTATGTGTTTTTTCCTGAATATATTCAGGAAAAAACGTATACGCCCTTTTTGGCCAACCAAGCAACCTGGAAAGGCAAATCAGCGATACAAAGAAGTCTCGCTCCCCATCGGTCAAAAGGACCATGCTGAATAAAGTGTCAAAACCAGAAATGCAGGGCAGGCCATGGAGAAACGGGAGCCTTGCTACGCTGATGGGCGGGATGTAAATTGCCAACAGCCACTCTGGAGAAGTGTACGGTGTGTCCTGAAACACCTAAAAAACGCAGCTTAGAGAGCGTAGGGCACTTCCACTCATGGGCGTATAAATTGGGAAAACTAAAAATCAGCAAGACACAGGCACCCCAAAGTTTAGGGCTGCTCTGCTGACAAGAACCTCCACTTCCTTACACCTTAAATATCCCAGGAAAGAGAAAAATGGATAAAGACGTTGTGGTCCTTATGTACAATGGAATATCAATCAGCCATGAAATCAACGTCATAAGGCTAGTGGCAGCATGATGAGTGGATTTAGGTACGACGATTCTAAGTGAAATAAGTCAAACAGAAAACGACACTTATCATAAGATATCACTTATAGAGGGAATGTAAAAACCGCTACACTGGAACTGAATTACAAAACAGAACAGAGTCACACGTTTAGAAAACACACTATGGCTGCTTAACGGGAAAGGTGAGGTGGGGTGATGCGTAAAAGAAGGGTTTCAAATTAGCTCAGATACCGTTCCATAAACCCAATATGTAATCGACAAGACCTACTCCTTGCTCAGTGAACTTGACTCAACACCCCCTATTCAACGCCCAAGAATATATCTGACTAGTAAGAATCTTAAAACCTATGTGTTGATATCCCTCTGTAAGTGAGTCAAGTGGGTGTAAAGCGGCCTAAACACAGCAGTGAAAAGCAGCTAAACCCCATTATAAAAATCAACTACTTTTAAAAACCCGTGAAACAAAGACAGTGAAAGAGAGAGAAATTCTTACAAAATTCGTTCAGGGGCTGTGATGCCACCTGGATTGACCATATCTAGACCCACTGCTGATTGAGACATAAGGGTGAACACTCTTGGGGCTGAGAGGTTTGGTGAGGTTGGGTGAGCAAACGCAGACCCTTTAAAGTAATACTGCGTGGTACCCATCCCATGGGTCCCAAATCTCCAGGTTCAAGGGCATCTTCCTACATCGAAAACATGCATGAGACACCCAGAAGATGGTACACCGTGTGATCGGGAAAGGTTTCTAAAACGCACCTCATTTCTCATGTCCTTGTGCTCGGGTTCGCCATTCCAGCCGCTTTACTAGCAATCTCCCTCCTTGGAGAATCAGCACCTTTAACCTCCTGTTCCGTCCAGGTTGCCATTTGTCCTGAGGATGAACGGGAAGAGGGCCAAACAATGAGAGACTAGCTCTAGGTGTTGGGGCAGGCACAGGTCACTCTATTTTCCCATCAGGAAGAAGAATTAACCAGAGGCTCAGCTTGCCGCCCGGAACCAGAATAGGGCCTGAAGCAATCCTGCGCTTTTGCGGCCAGCTCCCAAAAAAGCGAGTTGAAAAATGGAGCTCAGGGGCACTGCAATTCACAAACCTGCAGAGTTATAACTGATAACTCTCGTCCACAAATATATTGAGGGAAGGCAACGAAGAGGATTTGAAAGCAAGGCAGAATTGCAGGAAACTGATTTCAGGAGGTAGATTCGAATCGCCTTTAAAGCACAGGAAAAGCGGCAAAACCTCGACAATGATGCCCTTGGCCAAAAAGGGCGTATGTGTTTTTTCCTGAATATATTCAGGAAAAAACGTATACGCCCTTTTTGGCCAACCAAGCAACCTGGAAAGGCAAATCAGCGATACAAAGAAGTCTCGCTCCCCATCGGTCAAAAGGACCATGCTGAATAAAGTGTCAAAACCAGAAATGCAGGGCAGGCCATGGAGAAACGGGAGCCTTGCTACGCTGATGGGCGGGATGTAAATTGCCAACAGCCACTCTGGAGAAGTGTACGGTGTGTCCTGAAACACCTAAAAAACGCAGCTTAGAGAGCGTAGGGCACTTCCACTCATGGGCGTATAAATTGGGAAAACTAAAAATCAGCAAGACACAGGCACCCCAAAGTTTAGGGCTGCTCTGCTGACAAGAACCTCCACTTCCTTACACCTTAAATATCCCAGGAAAGAGAAAAATGGATAAAGACGTTGTGGTCCTTATGTACAATGGAATATCAATCAGCCATGAAATCAACGTCATAAGGCTAGTGGCAGCATGATGAGTGGATTTAGGTACGACGATTCTAAGTGAAATAAGTCAAACAGAAAACGACACTTATCATAAGATATCACTTATAGAGGGAATGTAAAAACCGCTACACTGGAACTGAATTACAAAACAGAACAGAGTCACACGTTTAGAAAACACACTATGGCTGCTTAACGGGAAAGGTGAGGTGGGGTGATGCGTAAAAGAAGGGTTTCAAATTAGCTCAGATACCGTTCCATAAACCCAATATGTAATCGACAAGACCTACTCCTTGCTCAGTGAACTTGACTCAACACCCCCTATTCAACGCCCAAGAATATATCTGACTAGTAAGAATCTTAAAACCTATGTGTTGATATCCCTCTGTAAGTGAGTCAAGTGGGTGTAAAGCGGCCTAAACACAGCAGTGAAAAGCAGCTAAACCCCATTATAAAAATCAACTACTTTTAAAAACCCGTGAAACAAAGACAGTGAAAGAGAGAGAAATTCTTACAAAATTCGTTCAGGGGCTGTGATGCCACCTGGATTGACCATATCTAGACCCACTGCTGATTGAGACATAAGGGTGAACACTCTTGGGGCTGAGAGGTTTGGTGAGGTTGGGTGAGCAAACGCAGACCCTTTAAAGTAATACTGCGTGGTACCCATCCCATGGGTCCCAAATCTCCAGGTTCAAGGGCATCTTCCTACATCGAAAACATGCATGAGACACCCAGAAGATGGTACACCGTGTGATCGGGAAAGGTTTCTAAAACGCACCTCATTTCTCATGTCCTTGTGCTCGGGTTCGCCATTCCAGCCGCTTTACTAGCAATCTCCCTCCTTGGAGAATCAGCACCTTTAACCTCCTGTTCCGTCCAGGTTGCCATTTGTCCTGAGGATGAACGGGAAGAGGGCCAAACAATGAGAGACTAGCTCTAGGTTTTGGGGCAGGCACAGGTCACTCTATTTTCCCATCAGGAAGAAGAATTAACCAGAGGCTCAGCTTGCCGCCCGGAACCAGAATAGGGCCTGAAGCAATCCTGCGCTTTTGCGGCCAGCTCCCAAAAAAGCGAGTTGAAAAATGGAGCTCAGGGGCACTGCAATTCACAAACCTGCAGAGTTATAACTGATAACTCTCGTCCACAAATATATTGAGGGAAGGCAACGAAGAGGATTTGAAAGCAAGGCAGAATTGCAGGAAACTGATTTCAGGAGGTAGATTCGAATCGCCTTTAAAGCACAGGAAAAGCGGCAAAACCTCGACAATGATGCCCTTGGCCAAAAAGGGCGTATGCGTTTTTTCCTGAATATATTCAGGAAAAAACGCATACGCCCTTTTTGGCCAACCAAGCAACCTGGAAAGGCAAATCAGCGCTACAAAGAAGTCTCGCTTCCCATCGGTCAAAAGGACCATGCTGAATAAAGTGTCAAAACCAGAAATGCAGGGCAGGCCATGGAGAAACGGGAGCCTTGCTACGCTGATGGGCGGGATGTAAATTGCCAACAGCCACTCTGGAGAAGTGTACGGTGTGTCCTGAAACACCTAAAAAACGCAGCTTAGAGAGCGTAGGGCACTTCCACTCATGGGCGTATAAATTGGGAAAACTAAAAATCAGCAAGACACAGGCACCCCAAAGTTTAGGGCTGCTCTGCTGACAAGAACCTCCACTTCCTTACACCTTAAATATCCCAGGAAAGAGAAAAATGGATAAAGACGTTGTGGTCCTTATGTACAATGGAATATCACTCAGCCATGAAATCAACGTCATAAGGCTAGTGGCAGCATGATGAGTGGATTTAGGTACGACGATTTTAAGTGAAATAAGTCAAACAGAAAACGACACTTATCATAAGATATCACTTATAGAGGGAATGTAAAAACCGCTACACTGGAACTGAATTACAAAACAGAACAGAGTCACACGTTTAGAAAACACACTATGGCTGCTTAACGGGAAAGGTGAGGTGGGGTGATGCGTAAAAGAAGGGTTTCAAATTAGCTCAGATACCGTTCCATAAACCCAATATGTAATCGACAAGACCTACTCCTTGCTCAGTGAACTGGACTCAACACCCCCTATTCAACGCCCAAGAATATATCTGACTAGTAAGAATTTAAAACCTATGTGTTGATATCCCTCTGTAAGTGAGTCAAGTGGGTGTAAAGCGGCCTAAACACAGCAGTGAAAAGCAGCTAAACCCCATTATAAAAATCAACTACTTTTAAAAACCCGTGAAACAAAGACAGTGAAAGAGAGAGAAATTCTTACAAAATTCGTTCAGGGGCTGTGATGCCACCTGGATTGACCATATCTAGACCCACTGCTGATTGAGACATAAGGGTGAACACTCTTGGGGCTGAGAGGTTTGCTGAGGTTGGGTGAGCAAACGCAGACCCTTTAAAGTAATACTGCGTGGTACCCATCCCATGGGTCCCAAATCTCCAGGTTCAAGGGCATCTTCCTACATCGAAAACATGCATGAGACACCCAGAAGATGGTACACCGTGTGATCGGGAAAGGTTTCTAAAACGCACCTCATTTCTCATGTCCTTGTGCTCGGGTTCGCCATTCCAGCCGCTTTACTAGCAATCTCCCTCCTTGGAGAATCAGCACCTTTAACCTCCTGTTCCGTCCAGGTTGCCATTTGTCCTGAGGATGAACGGGAAGAGGGCCAAACAATGAGAGACTAGCTCTAGGTGCTGGGGCAGGCACAGGTCACTCTATTTTCCCATCAGGAAGAAGAATTAACCAGAGGCTCAGCTTGCCGCCCGGAACCAGAATAGGGCCTGAAGCAATCCTGCGCTTTTGCGACCAGCTCCCAAAAAAGCGAGTTGAAAAATGGAGCTCAGGGGCACTGCAATTCACAAACCTGCAGAGTTATAACTGATAACTCTCGTCCACAAATATATTGAGGGAAGGCAACGAAGAGGATTTGAAAGCAAGGCAGAATTGCAGGAAACTGATTTCAGGAGGTAGATTCGAATCGCCTTTAAAGCACAGGAAAAGCGGCAAAACCTCGACAATGATGCCCTTGGCCAAAAAGGGCGTATGTGTTTTTTCCTGAATATATTCAGGAAAAAACGTATACGCCCTTTTTGGCCAACCAAGCAACCTGGAAAGGCAAATCAGCGATACAAAGAAGTCTCGCTCCCCATCGGTCAAAAGGACCATGCTGAATAAAGTGTCAAAACCAGAAATGCAGGGCAGGCCATGGAGAAACGGGAGCCTTGCTACGCTGATGGGCGGGATGTAAATTGCCAACAGCCACTCTGGAGAAGTGTACGGTGTGTCCTGAAACACCTAAAAAACGCAGCTTAGAGAGCGTAGGGCACTTCCACTCATGGGCGTATAAATTGGGAAAACTAAAAATCAGCAAGACACAGGCACCCCAAAGTTTAGGGCTGCTCTGCTGACAAGAACCTCCACTTCCTTACACCTTAAATATCCCAGGAAAGAGAAAAATGGATAAAGACGTTGTGGTCCTTATGTACAATGGAATATCAATCAGCCATGAAATCAACGTCATAAGGCTAGTGGCAGCATGATGAGTGGATTTAGGTACGACGATTCTAAGTGAAATAAGTCAAACAGAAAACGACACTTATCATAAGATATCACTTATAGAGGGAATGTAAAAACCGCTACACTGGAACTGAATTACAAAACAGAACAGAGTCACACGTTTAGAAAACACACTATGGCTGCTTAACGGGAAAGGGGAGGTGGGGTGATGCGTAAAAGAAGGGTTTCAAATTAGCTCAGATACCGTTCCATAAACCCAATATGTAATCGACAAGACCTACTCCTTGCTCAGTGAACTTGACTCAACACCCCCTATTCAACGCCCAAGAATATATCTGACTAGTAAGAATCTTAAAACCTATGTGTTGATATCCCTCTGTAAGTGAGTCAAGTGGGTGTAAAGCGGCCTAAACACAGCAGTGAAAAGCAGCTAAACCCCATTATAAAAATCAACTACTTTTAAAAACCCGTGAAACAAAGACAGTGAAAGAGAGAGAAATTCTTACAAAATTCGTTCAGGGGCTGTGATGCCACCTGGATTGACCATATCTAGACCCACTGCTGATTGAGACATAAGGGTGAACACTCTTGGGGCTGAGAGGTTTGGTGAGGTTGGGTGAGCAAACGCAGACCCTTTAAAGTAATACTGCGTGGTACCCATCCCATGGGTCCCAAATCTCCAGGTTCAAGGGCATCTTCCTACATCGAAAACATGCATGAGACACCCAGAAGATGGTACACCGTGTGATCGGGAAAGGTTTCTAAAACGCACCTCATTTCTCATGTCCTTGTGCTCGGGTTCGCCATTCCAGCCGCTTTACTAGCAATCTCCCTCCTTGGAGAATCAGCACCTTTAACCTCCTGTTCCGTCCAGGTTGCCATTTGTCCTGAGGATGAACGGGAAGAGGGCCAAACAATGAGAGACTAGCTCTAGGTGTTGGGGCAGGCACAGGTCACTCTATTTTCCCATCAGGAAGAAGAATTAACCAGAGGCTCAGCTTGCCGCCCGGAACCAGAATAGGGCCTGAAGCAATCCTGCGCTTTTGCGGCCAGCTCCCAAAAAAGCGAGTTGAAAAATGGAGCTCAGGGGCACTGCAATTCACAAACCTGCAGAGTTATAACTGATAACTCTCGTCCACAAATATATTGAGGGAAGGCAACGAAGAGGATTTGAAAGCAAGGCAGAATTGCAGGAAACTGATTTCAGGAGGTAGATTCGAATCGCCTTTAAAGCACAGGAAAAGCGGCAAAACCTCGACAATGATGCCCTTGGCCAAAAAGGGCGTATGCGTTTTTTCCTGAATATATTCAGGAAAAAACGCATACGCCCTTTTTGGCCAACCAAGCAACCTGGAAAGGCAAATCAGCGCTACAAAGAAGTCTCGCTTCCCATCGGTCAAAAGGACCATGCTGAATAAAGTGTCAAAACCAGAAATGCAGGGCAGGCCATGGAGAAATGGGAGCCTTGCTACGCTGATGGGCGGGATGTAAATTGCCAACAGCCACTCTGGAGAAGTGTACGGTGTGTCCTGAAACACCTAAAAAACGCAGCTTAGAGAGCGTAGGGCACTTCCACTCATGGGCGTATAAATTGGGAAAACTAAAAATCAGCAAGACACAGGCACCCCAAAGTTTAGGGCTGCTCTGCTGACAAGAACCTCCACTTCCTTACACCTTAAATATCCCAGGAAAGAGAAAAATGGATAAAGACGTTGTGGTCCTTATGTACAATGGAATATCACTCAGCCATGAAATCAACGTCATAAGGCTAGTGGCAGCATGATGAGTGGATTTAGGTACGACGATTTTAAGTGAAATAAGTCAAACAGAAAACGACACTTATCATAAGATATCACTTATAGAGGGAATGTAAAAACCGCTACACTGGAACTGAATTACAAAACAGAACAGAGTCACACGTTTAGAAAACACACTATGGCTGCTTAACGGGAAAGGTGAGGTGGGGTGATGCGTAAAAGAAGGGTTTCAAATTAGCTCAGATACCGTTCCATAAACCCAATATGTAATCGACAAGACCTACTCCTTGCTCAGTGAACTGGACTCAACACCCCCTATTCAACGCCCAAGAATATATCTGACTAGTAAGAATCTTAAAACCTATGTGTTGATATCCCTCTGTAAGTGAGTCAAGTGGGTGTAAAGCGGCCTAAACACAGCAGTGAAAAGCAGCTAAACCCCATTATAAAACTCAACTACTTTTAAAAACCCGTGAAACAAAGACAGTGAAAGAGAGAGAAATTCTTACAAAATTCGTTCAGGGGCTGTGATGCCACCTGGATTGACCATATCTAGACCCACTGCTGATTGAGACATAAGGGTGAACACTCTTGGGGCTGAGAGGTTTGGTGAGGTTGGGTGAGCAAACGCAGACCCTTTAAAGTAATACTGCGTGGTACCCATCCCATGGGTCCCAAATCTCCAGGTTCAAGGGCATCTTCCTACATCGAAAACATGCATGAGACACCCAGAAGATGGTACACCGTGTGATCGGGAAAGGTTTCTAAAACGCACCTCATTTCTCATGTCCTTGTGCTCGGGTTCGCCATTCCAGCCGCTTTACTAGCAATCTCCCTCCTTGGAGAATCAGCACCTTTAACTTCCTGTTCCGTCCAGGTAGCCATTTGTCCTGAGGATGAACGGGAAGAGGGCCAAACAATGAGAGACTAGCTCTAGGTGTTGGGGCAGGCACAGGTCACTCTATTTTCCCATCAGGAAGAAGAATTAACCAGAGGCTCAGCTTGCCGCCCGGAACCAGAATAGGGCCTGAAGCAATCCTGCGCTTTTGCGGCCAGCTCCCAAAAAAGCGAGTTGAAAAATGGAGCTCAGGGGCACTGCAATTCACAAACCTGCAGAGTTATAACTGATAACTCTCGTCCACAAATATATTGAGGGAAGGCAACGAAGAGGATTTGAAAGCAAGGCAGAATTGCAGGAAACTGATTTCAGGAGGTAGATTCGAATCGCCTTTAAAGCACAGGAAAAGCGGCAAAACCTCGACAATGATGCCCTTGGCCAAAAAGGGCGTATGCGTTTTTTCCTGAATATATTCAGGAAAAAACGCATACGCCCTTTTTGGCCAACCAAGCAACCTGGAAAGGCAAATCAGCGCTACAAAGAAGTCTCGCTTCCCATCGGTCAAAAGGACCATGCTGAATAAAGTGTCAAAACCAGAAATGCAGGGCAGGCCATGGAGAAATGGGAGCCTTGCTACGCTGATGGGCGGGATGTAAATTGCCAACAGCCACTCTGGAGAAGTGTACGGTGTGTCCTGAAACACCTAAAAAACGCAGCTTAGAGAGCGTAGGGCACTTCCACTCATGGGCGTATAAATTGGGAAAACTAAAAATCAGCAAGACACAGGCACCCCAAAGTTTAGGGCTGCTCTGCTGACAAGAACCTCCACTTCCTTACACCTTAAATATCCCAGGAAAGAGAAAAATGGATAAAGACGTTGTGGTCCTTATGTACAATGGAATATCACTCAGCCATGAAATCAACGTCATAAGGCTAGTGGCAGCATGATGAGTGGATTTAGGTACGACGATTTTAAGTGAAATAAGTCAAACAGAAAACGACACTTATCATAAGATATCACTTATAGAGGGAATGTAAAAACCGCTACACTGGAACTGAATTACAAAACAGAACAGAGTCACACGTTTAGAAAACACACTATGGCTGCTTAACGGGAAAGGTGAGGTGGGGTGATGCGTAAAAGAAGGGTTTCAAATTAGCTCAGATACCGTTCCATAAACCCAATATGTAATCGACAAGACCTACTCCTTGCTCAGTGAACTGGACTCAACACCCCCTATTCAACGCCCAAGAATATATCTGACTAGTAAGAATCTTAAAACCTATGTGTTGATATCCCTCTGTAAGTGAGTCAAGTGGGTGTAAAGCGGCCTAAACACAGCAGTGAAAAGCAGCTAAACCCCATTATAAAACTCAACTACTTTTAAAAACCCGTGAAACAAAGACAGTGAAAGAGAGAGAAATTCTTACAAAATTCGTTCAGGGGCTGTGATGCCACCTGGATTGACCATATCTAGACCCACTGCTGATTGAGACATAAGGGTGAACACTCTTGGGGCTGAGAGGTTTGGTGAGGTTGGGTGAGCAAACGCAGACCCTTTAAAGTAATACTGCGTGGTACCCATCCCATGGGTCCCAAATCTCCAGGTTCAAGGGCATCTTCCTACATCGAAAACATGCATGAGACACCCAGAAGATGGTACACCGTGTGATCGGGAAAGGTTTCTAAAACGCACCTCATTTCTCATGTCCTTGTGCTCGGGTTCGCCATTCCAGCCGCTTTACTAGCAATCTCCCTCCTTGGAGAATCAGCACCTTTAACTTCCTGTTCCGTCCAGGTAGCCATTTGTCCTGAGGATGAACGGGAAGAGGGCCAAACAATGAGAGACTAGCTCTAGGTGTTGGGGCAGGCACAGGTCACTCTATTTTCCCATCAGGAAGAAGAATTAACCAGAGGCTCAGCTTGCCGCCCGGAACCAGAATAGGGCCTGAAGCAATCCTGCGCTTTTGCGGCCAGCTCCCAAAAAAGCGAGTTGAAAAATGGAGCTCAGGGGCACTGCAATTCACAAACCTGCAGAGTTATAACTGATAACTCTCGTCCACAAATATATTGAGGGAAGGCAACGAAGAGGATTTGAAAGCAAGGCAGAATTGCAGGAAACTGATTTCAGGAGGTAGATTCGAATCGCCTTTAAAGCACAGGAAAAGCGGCAAAACCTCGACAATGATGCCCTTGGCCAAAAAGGGCGTATGCGTTTTTTCCTGAATATATTCAGGAAAAAACGCATACGCCCTTTTTGGCCAACCAAGCAACCTGGAAAGGCAAATCAGCGCTACAAAGAAGTCTCGCTTCCCATCGGTCAAAAGGACCATGCTGAATAAAGTGTCAAAACCAGAAATGCAGGGCAGGCCATGGAGAAATGGGAGCCTTGCTACGCTGATGGGCGGGATGTAAATTGCCAACAGCCACTCTGGAGAAGTGTACGGTGTGTCCTGAAACACCTAAAAAACGCAGCTTAGAGAGCGTAGGGCACTTCCACTCATGGGCGTATAAATTGGGAAAACTAAAAATCAGCAAGACACAGGCACCCCAAAGTTTAGGGCTGCTCTGCTGACAAGAACCTCCACTTCCTTACACCTTAAATATCCCAGGAAAGAGAAAAATGGATAAAGACGTTGTGGTCCTTATGTACAATGGAATATCACTCAGCCATGAAATCAACGTCATAAGGCTAGTGGCAGCATGATGAGTGGATTTAGGTACGACGATTTTAAGTGAAATAAGTCAAACAGAAAACGACACTTATCATAAGATATCACTTATAGAGGGAATGTAAAAACCGCTACACTGGAACTGAATTACAAAACAGAACAGAGTCACACGTTTAGAAAACACACTATGGCTGCTTAACGGGAAAGGTGAGGTGGGGTGATGCGTAAAAGAAGGGTTTCAAATTAGCTCAGATACCGTTCCATAAACCCAATATGTAATCGACAAGACCTACTCCTTGCTCAGTGAACTGGACTCAACACCCCCTATTCAACGCCCAAGAATATATCTGACTAGTAAGAATCTTAAAACCTATGTGTTGATATCCCTCTGTAAGTGAGTCAAGTGGGTGTAAAGCGGCCTAAACACAGCAGTGAAAAGCAGCTAAACCCCATTATAAAACTCAACTACTTTTAAAAACCCGTGAAACAAAGACAGTGAAAGAGAGAGAAATTCTTACAAAATTCGTTCAGGGGCTGTGATGCCACCTGGATTGACCATATCTAGACCCACTGCTGATTGAGACATAAGGGTGAACACTCTTGGGGCTGAGAGGTTTGCTGAGGTTGGGTGAGCAAACGCAGACCCTTTAAAGTAATACTGCGTGGTACCCATCCCATGGGTCCCAAATCTCCAGGTTCAAGGGCATCTTCCTACATCGAAAACATGCATGAGACACCCAGAAGATGGTACACCGTGTGATCGGGAAAGGTTTCTAAAACGCACCTCATTTCTCATGTCCTTGTGCTCGGGTTCGCCATTCCAGCCGCTTTACTAGCAATCTCCCTCCTTGGAGAATCAGCACCTTTAACCTCCTGTTCCGTCCAGGTTGCCATTTGTCCTGAGGATGAACGGGAAGAGGGCCAAACAATGAGAGACTAGCTCTAGGTGTTGGGGCAGGCACAGGTCACTCTATTTTCCCATCAGGAAGAAGAATTAACCAGAGGCTCAGCTTGCCGCCCAGAACCAGAATAGGGCCTGAAGCAATCCTGCGCTTTTGCGACCAGCTCCCAAAAAAGCGAGTTGAAAAATGGAGCTCAGGGGCACTGCAATTCACAAACCTGCAGAGTTATAACTGATAACTCTCGTCCACAAATATATTGAGGGAAGGCAACGAAGAGGATTTGAAAGCAAGGCAGAATTGCAGGAAACTGATTTCAGGAGGTAGATTCGAATCGCCTTTAAAGCACAGGAAAAGCGGCAAAACCTCGACAATGATGCCCTTGGCCAAAAAGGGCGTATGTGTTTTTTCCTGAATATATTCAGGAAAAAACGTATACGCCCTTTTTGGCCAACCAAGCAACCTGGAAAGGCAAATCAGCGATACAAAGAAGTCTCGCTCCCCATCGGTCAAAAGGACCATGCTGAATAAAGTGTCAAAACCAGAAATGCAGGGCAGGCCATGGAGAAACGGGAGCCTTGCTACGCTGATGGGCGGGATGTAAATTGCCAACAGCCACTCTGGAGAAGTGTACGGTGTGTCCTGAAACACCTAAAAAACGCAGCTTAGAGAGCGTAGGGCACTTCCACTCATGGGCGTATAAATTGGGAAAACTAAAAATCAGCAAGACACAGGCACCCCAAAGTTTAGGGCTGCTCTGCTGACAAGAACCTCCACTTCCTTACACCTTAAATATCCCAGGAAAGAGAAAAATGGATAAAGACGTTGTGGTCCTTATGTACAATGGAATATCAATCAGCCATGAAATCAACGTCATAAGGCTAGTGGCAGCATGATGAGTGGATTTAGGTACGACGATTCTAAGTGAAATAAGTCAAACAGAAAACGACACTTATCATAAGATATCACTTATAGAGGGAATGTAAAAACCGCTACACTGGAACTGAATTACAAAACAGAACAGAGTCACACGTTTAGAAAACACACTATGGCTGCTTAACGGGAAAGGTGAGGTGGGGTGATGCGTAAAAGAAGGGTTTCAAATTAGCTCAGATACCGTTCCATAAACCCAATATGTAATCGACAAGACCTACTCCTTGCTCAGTGAACTGGACTCAACACCCCCTATTCAACGCCCAAGAATATATCTGACTAGTAAGAATCTTAAAACCTATGTGTTGATATCCCTCTGTAAGTGAGTCAAGTGGGTGTAAAGCGGCCTAAACACAGCAGTGAAAAGCAGCTAAACCCCATTATAAAAATCAACTACTTTTAAAAACCCGTGAAACAAAGACAGTGAAAGAGAGAGAAATTCTTACAAAATTCGTTCAGGGGCTGTGATGCCACCTGGATTGACCATATCTAGACCCACTGCTGATTGAGACATAAGGGTGAACACTCTTGGGGCTGAGAGGTTTGGTGAGGTTGGGTGAGCAAACGCAGACCCTTTAAAGTAATACTGCGTGGTACCCATCCCATGGGTCCCAAATCTCCAGGTTCAAGGGCATCTTCCTACATCGAAAACATGCATGAGACACCCAGAAGATGGTACACCGTGTGATCGGGAAAGGTTTCTAAAACGCACCTCATTTCTCATGTCCTTGTGCTCGGGTTCGCCATTCCAGCCGCTTTACTAGCAATCTCCCTCCTTGGAGAATCAGCACCTTTAACCTCCTGTTCCGTCCAGGTTGCCATTTGTCCTGAGGATGAACGGGAAGAGGGCCAAACAATGAGAGACTAGCTCTAGGTGTTGGGGCAGGCACAGGTCACTCTATTTTCCCATCAGGAAGAAGAATTAACCAGAGGCTCAGCTTGCCGCCCGGAACCAGAATAGGGCCTGAAGCAATCCTGCGCTTTTGCGGCCAGCTCCCAAAAAAGCGAGTTGAAAAATGGAGCTCAGGGGCACTGCAATTCACAAACCTGCAGAGTTATAAATGATAACTCTCGTCCACAAATATATTGAGGGAAGGCAACGAAGAGGATTTGAAAGCAAGGCAGAATTGCAGGAAACTGATTTCAGGAGGTAGATTCGAATCGCCTTTAAAGCACAGGAAAAGCGGCAAAACCTCGACAATGATGCCCTTGGCCAAAAAGGGCGTATGCGTTTTTTCCTGAATATATTCAGGAAAAAACGCATACGCCCTTTTTGGCCAACCAAGCAACCTGGAAAGGCAAATCAGCGCTACAAAGAAGTCTCGCTTCCCATCGGTCAAAAGGACCATGCTGAATAAAGTGTCAAAACCAGAAATGCAGGGCAGGCCATGGAGAAATGGGAGCCTTGCTACGCTGATGGGCGGGATGTAAATTGCCAACAGCCACTCTGGAGAAGTGTACGGTGTGTCCTGAAACACCTAAAAAACGCAGCTTAGAGAGCGTAGGGCACTTCCACTCATGGGCGTATAAATTGGGAAAACTAAAAATCAGCAAGACACAGGCACCCCACAGTTTAGGGCTGCTCTGCTGACAAGAACCTCCACTTCCTTACACCTTAAATATCCCAGGAAAGAGAAAAATGGATAAAGACGTTGTGGTCCTTATGTACAATGGAATATCACTCAGCAATGAAATCAACGTCATAAGGCTAGTGGCAGCATGATGAGTGGATTTAGGTACGACGATTTTAAGTGAAATAAGTCAAACAGAAAACGACACTTATCATAAGATATCACTTATAGAGGGAATGTAAAAACCGCTACACTGGAACTGAATTACAAAACAGAACAGAGTCACACGTTTAGAAAACACACTATGGCTGCTTAACGGGAAAGGTGAGGTGGGGTGATGCGCAAAAGAAGGGTTTCAAATTAGCTCAGATACCGTTCCATAAACCCAATATGTAGTCGACAAGACCTACTCCTTGCTCAGTGAACTTGACTCAACACCCCCTATTCAACGCCCAAGAATATATCTGACTAGTAAGAATCTTAAAACCTATGTGTTGATATCCCTCTGTAAGTGAGTCAAGTGGGTGTAAAGCGGCCTAAACACAGCAGTGAAAAGCAGCTAAACCCCATTATAAAAATCAACTACTTTTAAAAACCCGTGAAACAAAGACAGTGAAAGAGAGAAATTCTTACAAAATTCGTTCAGGGGCTGTGATGCCACCTGGATTGACCATATCTAGACCCACTTCTGATTGAGACATAAGTGTGAACACTCTTGGGGCTGAGAGGTTTGGTGAGGTTGGGTGAGCAAACGCAGACCCTTTAAAGTAATACTGCGTGGTACCCATCCCATGGGTCCCAAATCTCCAGGTTCAAGGGCATCTTCCTACATCGAAAACATGCATGAGACACCCAGAAGATGGTACACCGTGTGATCGGGAAAGGTTTCTAAAACGCACCTCATTTCTCATGTCCTTGTGCTCGGGTTCGCCATTCCAGCCGCTTTACTAGCAATCTCCCTCCTTGGAGAATCAGCACCTTTAACTTCCTGTTCCGTCCAGGTAGCCATTTGTCCTGAGGATGAACGGGAAGAGGGCCAAACAATGAGAGACTAGCTCTAGGTGTTGGGGCAGGCACAGGTCACTCTATTTTCCCATCAGGAAGAAGAATTAACCAGAGGCTCAGCTTGCCGCCCGGAACCAGAATAGGGCCTGAAGCAATCCTGCGCTTTTGCGGCCAGCTCCCAAAAAAGCGAGTTGAAAAATGGAGCTCAGGGGCACTGCAATTCACAAACCTGCAGAGTTATAACTGATAACTCTCGTCCACAAATATATTGAGGGAAGGCAACGAAGAGGATTTGAAAGCAAGGCAGAATTGCAGGAAACTGATTTCAGGAGGTAGATTCGAATCGCCTTTAAAGCACAGGAAAAGCGGCAAAACCTCGACAATGATGCCCTTGGCCAAAAAGGGCGTATGCGTTTTTTCCTGAATATATTCAGGAAAAAACGCATACGCCCTTTTTGGCCAACCAAGCAACCTGGAAAGGCAAATCAGCGCTACAAAGAAGTCTCGCTTCCCATCGGTCAAAAGGACCATGCTGAATAAAGTGTCAAAACCAGAAATGCAGGGCAGGCCATGGAGAAATGGGAGCCTTGCTACGCTGATGGGCGGGATGTAAATTGCCAACAGCCACTCTGGAGAAGTGTACGGTGTGTCCTGAAACACCTAAAAAACGCAGCTTAGAGAGCGTAGGGCACTTCCACTCATGGGCGTATAAATTGGGAAAACTAAAAATCAGCAAGACACAGGCACCCCAAAGTTTAGGGCTGCTCTGCTGACAAGAACCTCCACTTCCTTACACCTTAAATATCCCAGGAAAGAGAAAAATGGATAAAGACGTTGTGGTCCTTATGTACAATGGAATATCAATCAGCCATGAAATCAACGTCATAAGGCTAGTGGCAGCATGATGAGTGGATTTACGTACGACGATTCTAAGTGAAATAAGTCAAACAGAAAACGACACTTATCATAAGATATCACTTATAGAGGGAATGTAAAAACCGCTACACTGGAACTGAATTACAAAACAGAACAGAGTCACACGTTTAGAAAACACACTATGGCTGCTTAACGGGAAAGGTGAGGTGGGGTGATGCGTAAAAGAAGGGTTTCAAATTAGCTCAGATACCGTTCCATAAACCCAATATGTAATCGACAAGACCTACTCCTTGCTCAGTGAACTGGACTCAACACCCCCTATTCAACGCCCAAGAATATATCTGACTAGTAAGAATCTTAAAACCTATGTGTTGATATCCCTCTGTAAGTGAGTCAAGTGGGTGTAAAGCGGCCTAAACACAGCAGTGAAAAGCAGCTAAACCCCATTATAAAAATCAACTACTTTTAAAAACCCGTGAAACAAAGACAGTGAAAGAGAGAGAAATTCTTACAAAATTCGTTCAGGGGCTGTGATGCCACCTGGATTGACCATATCTAGACCCACTGCTGATTGAGACATAAGGGTGAACACTCTTGGGGCTGAGAGGTTTGCTGAGGTTGGGTGAGCAAACGCAGACCCTTTAAAGTAATACTGCGTGGTACCCATCCCATGGGTCCCAAATCTCCAGGTTCAAGGGCATCTTCCTACATCGAAAACATGCATGAGACACCCAGAAGATGGTACACCGTGTGATCGGGAAAGGTTTCTAAAACGCACCTCATTTCTCATGTCCTTGTGCTCGGGTTCGCCATTCCAGCCGCTTTACTAGCAATCTCCCTCCTTGGAGAATCAGCACCTTTAACCTCCTGTTCCGTCCAGGTTGCCATTTGTCCTCAGGATGAACGGGAAGAGGGCCAAACAATGAGAGACTAGCTCTAGGTGTTGGGGCAGGCACAGGTCACTCTATTTTCCCATCAGGAAGAAGAATTAACCAGAGGCTCAGCTTGCCGCCCGGAACCAGAATAGGGCCTGAAGCAATCCTGCGCTTTTGCGGCCAGCTCCCAAAAAAGCGAGTTGAAAAATGGAGCTCAGGGGCACTGCAATTCACAAACCTGCAGAGTTATAACTGATAACTCTCGTCCACAAATATAGTGAGGGAAGGCAACGAAGAGGATTTGAAAGCAAGGCAGAATTGCAGGAAACTGATTTCAGGAGGTAGATTCGAATCGCCTTTAAAGCACAGGAAAAGCGGCAAAACCTCGACAATGATGCCCTTGGCCAAAAAGGGCGTATGCGTTTTTTCCTGAATATATTCAGGAAAAAACGCATACGCCCTTTTTGGCCAACCAAGCAACCTGGAAAGGCAAATCAGCGCTACAAAGAAGTCTCGCTTCCCATCGGTCAAAAGGACCATGCTGAATAAAGTGTCAAAACCAGAAATGCAGGGCAGGCCATGGAGAAATGGGAGCCTTGCTACGCTGATGGGCGGGATGTAAATTGCCAACAGCCACTCTGGAGAAGTGTACGGTGTGTCCTGAAACACCTAAAAAACGCAGCTTAGAGAGCGTAGGGCACTTCCACTCATGGGCGTATAAATTGGGAAAACTAAAAATCAGCAAGACACAGGCACCCCAAAGTTTAGGGCTGCTCTGCTGACAAGAACCTCCACTTCCTTACACCTTAAATATCCCAGGAAAGAGAAAAATGGATAAAGACGTTGTGGTCCTTATGTACAATGGAATATCAATCAGCCATGAAATCAACGTCATAAGGCTAGTGGCAGCATGATGAGTGGATTTAGGTACGACGATTTTAAGTGAAATAAGTCAAACAGAAAACGACACTTATCATAAGATATCACTTATAGAGGGAATGTAAAAACCGCTACACTGGAACTGAATTACAAAACAGAACAGAGTCACACGTTTAGAAAACACACTATGGCTGCTTAACGGGAAAGGTGAGGTGGGGTGATGCGTAAAAGAAGGGTTTCAAATTAGCTCAGATACCGTTCCATAAACCCAATATGTAATCGACAAGACCTACTCCTTGCTCAGTGAACTGGACTCAACACCCCCTATTCAACGCCCAAGAATATATCTGACTAGTAAGAATCTTAAAACCTATGTGTTGATATCCCTCTGTAAGTGAGTCAAGTGGGTGTAAAGCGGCCTAAACACAGCAGTGAAAAGCAGCTAAACCCCATTATAAAAATCAACTACTTTTAAAAACCCGTGAAACAAAGACAGTGAAAGAGAGAGAAATTCTTACAAAATTCGTTCAGGGGCTGTGATGCCACCTGGATTGACCATATCTAGACCCACTGCTGATTGAGACATAAGGGTGAACACTCTTGGGGCTGAGAGGTTTGCTGAGGTTGGGTGAGCAAACGCAGACCCTTTAAAGTAATACTGCGTGGTACCCATCCCATGGGTCCCAAATCTCCAGGTTCAAGGGCATCTTCCTACATCGAAAACATGCATGAGACACCCAGAAGATGGTACACCGTGTGATCGGGAAAGGTTTCTAAAACGCACCTCATTTCTCATGTCCTTGTGCTCGGGTTCGCCATTCCAGCCGCTTTACTAGCAATCTCCCTCCTTGGAGAATCAGCACCTTTAACCTCCTGTTCCGTCCAGGTTGCCATTTGTCCTGAGGATGAACGGGAAGAGGGCCAAACAATGAGAGACTAGCTCTAGGTGCTGGGGCAGGCACAGGTCACTCTATTTTCCCATCAGGAAGAAGAATTAACCAGAGGCTCAGCTTGCCGCCCGGAACCAGAATAGGGCCTGAAGCAATCCTGCGCTTTTGCGACCAGCTCCCAAAAAAGCGAGTTGAAAAATGGAGCTCAGGGGCACTGCAATTCACAAACCTGCAGAGTTATAACTGATAACTCTCGTCCACAAATATATTGAGGGAAGGCAACGAAGAGGATTTGAAAGCAAGGCAGAATTGCAGGAAACTGATTTCAGGAGGTAGATTCGAATCGCCTTTAAAGCACAGGAAAAGCGGCAAAACCTCGACAATGATGCCCTTGGCCAAAAAGGGCGTATGTGTTTTTTCCTGAATATATTCAGGAAAAAACGTATACGCCCTTTTTGGCCAACCAAGCAACCTGGAAAGGCAAATCAGCGATACAAAGAAGTCTCGCTCCCCATCGGTCAAAAGGACCATGCTGAATAAAGTGTCAAAACCAGAAATGCAGGGCAGGCCATGGAGAAACGGGAGCCTTGCTACGCTGATGGGCGGGATGTAAATTGCCAACAGCCACTCTGGAGAAGTGTACGGTGTGTCCTGAAACACCTAAAAAACGCAGCTTAGAGAGCGTAGGGCACTTCCACTCATGGGCGTATAAATTGGGAAAACTAAAAATCAGCAAGACACAGGCACCCCAAAGTTTAGGGCTGCTCTGCTGACAAGAACCTCCACTTCCTTACACCTTAAATATCCCAGGAAAGAGAAAAATGGATAAAGACGTTGTGGTCCTTATGTACAATGGAATATCAATCAGCCATGAAATCAACGTCATAAGGCTAGTGGCAGCATGATGAGTGGATTTAGGTACGACGATTCTAAGTGAAATAAGTCAAACAGAAAACGACACTTATCATAAGATATCACTTATAGAGGGAATGTAAAAACCGCTACACTGGAACTGAATTACAAAACAGAACAGAGTCACACGTTTAGAAAACACACTATGGCTGCTTAACGGGAAAGGTGAGGTGGGGTGATGCGTAAAAGAAGGGTTTCAAATTAGCTCAGATACCGTTCCATAAACCCAATATGTAATAGACAAGACCTACTCCTTGCTCAGTGAACTTGACTCAACACCCCCTATTCAACGCCCAAGAATATATCTGACTAGTAAGAATCTTAAAACCTATGTGTTGATATCCCTCTGTAAGTGAGTCAAGTGGGTGTAAAGCGGCCTAAACACAGCAGTGAAAAGCAGCTAAACCCCATTATAAAAATCAGCTACTTTTAAAAACCCGTGAAACAAAGACAGTGAAAGAGAGAGAAATTCTTACAAAATTCGTTCAGGGGCTGTGATGCCACCTGGATTGACCATATCTAGACCCACTGCTGATTGAGACATAAGGGTGAACACTCTTGGGGCTGAGAGGTTTGCTGAGGTTGGGTGAGCAAACGCAGACCCTTTAAAGTAATACTGCGTGGTACCCATCCCATGGGTCCCAAATCTCCAGGTTCAAGGGCATCTTCCTACATCGAAAACATGCATGAGACACCCAGAAGATGGTACACCGTGTGATCGGGAAAGGATTCTAAAACGCACCTCATTTCTCATGTCCTTGTGCTCGGGTTCGCCATTCCAGCCGCTTTACTAGCAATCTCCCTCCTTGGAGAATCAGCACCTTTAACCTCCTGTTCCGTCCAGGTTGCCATTTGTCCTGAGGATGAACGGGAAGAGGGCCAAACAATGAGAGACTAGCTCTAGGTGTTGGGGCAGGCACAGGTCACTCTATTTTCCCATCAGGAAGAAGAATTAACCAGAGGCTCAGCTTGCCGCCCGGAACCAGAATAGGGCCTGAAGCAATCCTGCGCTTTTGCGACCAGCTCCCAAAAAAGCGAGTTGAAAAATGGAGCTCAGGGGCACTGCAATTCACAAACCTGCAGAGTTATAACTGATAACTCTCGTCCACAAATATATTGAGGGAAGGCAACGAAGAGGATTTGAAAGCAAGGCAGAATTGCAGGAAACTGATTTCAGGAGGTAGATTCGAATCGCCTTTAAAGCACAGGAAAAGCGGCAAAACCTCGACAATGATGCCCTTGGCCAAAAAGGGCGTATGCGTTTTTTCCTGAATATATTCAGGAAAAAACGCATACGCCCTTTTTGGCCAACCAAGCAACCTGGAAAGGCAAATCAGCGCTACAAAGAAGTCTCGCTCCCCATCGGTCAAAAGGACCATGCTGAATAAAGTGTCAAAACCAGAAATGCAGGGCAGGCCATGGAGAAACGGGAGCCTTGCTACGCTGATGGGCGGGATGTAAATTGCCAACAGCCACTCTGGAGAAGTGTACGGTGTGTCCTGAAACACCTAAAAAACGCAGCTTAGAGAGCGTAGGGCACTTCCACTCATGGGCGTATAAATTGGGAAAACTAAAAATCAGCAAGACACAGGCACCCCAAAGTTTAGGGCTGCTCTGCTGACAAGAACCTCCACTTCCTTACACCTTAAATATCCCAGGAAAGAGAAAAATGGATAAAGACGTTGTGGTCCTTATGTACAATGGAATATCACTCAGCCATGAAATCAACGTCATAAGGCTAGTGGCAGCATGATGAGTGGATTTAGGTACGACGATTCTAAGTGAAATAAGTCAAACAGAAAACGACACTTATCATAAGATATCACTTATAGAGGGAAAGTAAAAACCGCTACACTGGAACTGAATTACAAAACAGAACAGAGTCACACGTTTAGAAAACACACTATGGCTGCTTAACGGGAAAGGTGAGGTGGGGTGATGCGTAAAAGAAGGGTTTCAAATTAGCTCAGATACCGTTCCATAAACCCAATATGTAATAGACAAGACCTACTCCTTGCTCAGTGAACTGGACTCAACACCCCCTATTCAACGCCCAAGAATATATCTGACTAGTAAGAATCTTAAAACCTATGTGTTGATATCCCTCTGTAAGTGAGTCAAGTGGGTGTAAAGCGGCCTAAACACAGCAGTGAAAAGCAGCTAAACCCCATTATAAAAATCAACTACTTTTAAAAACCCGTGAAACAAAGACAGTGAAAGAGAGAGAAATTCTTACAAAATTCGTTCAGGGGCTGTGATGCCACCTGGATTGACCATATCTAGACCCACTGCTGATTGAGACATAAGGGTGAACACTCTTGGGGCTGAGAGGTTTGCTGAGGTTGGGTGAGCAAACGCAGACCCTTTAAAGTAATACTGCGTGGTACCCATCCCATGGGTCCCAAATCTCCAGGTTCAAGGGCATCTTCCTACATCGAAAACATGCATGAGACACCCAGAAGATGGTACACCGTGTGATCGGGAAAGGTTTCTAAAACGCACCTCATTTCTCATGTCCTTGTGCTCGGGTTCGCCATTCCAGCCGCTTTACTAGCAATCTCCCTCCTTGGAGAATCAGCACCTTTAACCTCCTGTTCCGTCCAGGTTGCCATTTGTCCTGAGGATGAACGGGAAGAGGGCCAAACAATGAGAGACTAGCTCTAGGTGCTGGGGCAGGCACAGGTCACTCTATTTTCCCATCAGGAAGAAGAATTAACCAGAGGCTCAGCTTGCCGCCCGGAACCAGAATAGGGCCTGAAGCAATCCTGCGCTTTTGCGACCAGCTCCCAAAAAAGCGAGTTGAAAAATGGAGCTCAGGGGCACTGCAATTCACAAACCTGCAGAGTTATAACTGATAACTCTCGTCCACAAATATATTGAGGGAAGGCAACGAAGAGGATTTGAAAGCAAGGCAGAATTGCAGGAAACTGATTTCAGGAGGTAGATTCGAATCGCCTTTAAAGCACAGGAAAAGCGGCAAAACCTCGACAATGATGCCCTTGGCCAAAAAGGGCGTATGTGTTTTTTCCTGAATATATTCAGGAAAAAACGTATACGCCCTTTTTGGCCAACCAAGCAACCTGGAAAGGCAAATCAGCGATACAAAGAAGTCTCGCTCCCCATCGGTCAAAAGGACCATGCTGAATAAAGTGTCAAAACCAGAAATGCAGGGCAGGCCATGGAGAAACGGGAGCCTTGCTACGCTGATGGGCGGGATGTAAATTGCCAACAGCCACTCTGGAGAAGTGTACGGTGTGTCCTGAAACACCTAAAAAACGCAGCTTAGAGAGCGTAGGGCACTTCCACTCATGGGCGTATAAATTGGGAAAACTAAAAATCAGCAAGACACAGGCACCCCAAAGTTTAGGGCTGCTCTGCTGACAAGAACCTCCACTTCCTTACACCTTAAATATCCCAGGAAAGAGAAAAATGGATAAAGACGTTGTGGTCCTTATGTACAATGGAATATCAATCAGCCATGAAATCAACGTCATAAGGCTAGTGGCAGCATGATGAGTGGATTTAGGTACGACGATTCTAAGTGAAATAAGTCAAACAGAAAACGACACTTATCATAAGATATCACTTATAGAGGGAATGTAAAAACCGCTACACTGGAACTGAATTACAAAACAGAACAGAGTCACACGTTTAGAAAACACACTATGGCTGCTTAACGGGAAAGGTGAGGTGGGGTGATGCGTAAAAGAAGGGTTTCAAATTAGCTCAGATACCGTTCCATAAACCCAATATGTAATAGACAAGACCTACTCCTTGCTCAGTGAACTTGACTCAACACCCCCTATTCAACGCCCAAGAATATATCTGACTAGTAAGAATCTTAAAACCTATGTGTTGATATCCCTCTGTAAGTGAGTCAAGTGGGTGTAAAGCGGCCTAAACACAGCAGTGAAAAGCAGCTAAACCCCATTATAAAAATCAGCTACTTTTAAAAACCCGTGAAACAAAGACAGTGAAAGAGAGAGAAATTCTTACAAAATTCGTTCAGGGGCTGTGATGCCACCTGGATTGACCATATCTAGACCCACTGCTGATTGAGACATAAGGGTGAACACTCTTGGGGCTGAGAGGTTTGCTGAGGTTGGGTGAGCAAACGCAGACCCTTTAAAGTAATACTGCGTGGTACCCATCCCATGGGTCCCAAATCTCCAGGTTCAAGGGCATCTTCCTACATCGAAAACATGCATGAGACACCCAGAAGATGGTACACCGTGTGATCGGGAAAGGATTCTAAAACGCACCTCATTTCTCATGTCCTTGTGCTCGGGTTCGCCATTCCAGCCGCTTTACTAGCAATCTCCCTCCTTGGAGAATCAGCACCTTTAACCTCCTGTTCCGTCCAGGTTGCCATTTGTCCTGAGGATGAACGGGAAGAGGGCCAAACAATGAGAGACTAGCTCTAGGTGTTGGGGCAGGCACAGGTCACTCTATTTTCCCATCAGGAAGAAGAATTAACCAGAGGCTCAGCTTGCCGCCCGGAACCAGAATAGGGCCTTAAGCAATCCTGCGCTTTTGCGACCAGCTCCCAAAAAAGCGAGTTGAAAAATGGAGCTCAGGGGCACTGCAATTCACAAACCTGCAGAGTTATAACTGATAACTCTCGTCCACAAATATATTGAGGGAAGGCAACGAAGAGGATTTGAAAGCAAGGCAGAATTGCAGGAAACTGATTTCAGGAGGTAGATTCGAATCGCCTTTAAAGCACAGGAAAAGCGGCAAAACCTCGACAATGATGCCCTTGGCCAAAAAGGGCGTATGCGTTTTTTCCTGAATATATTCAGGAAAAAACGCATACGCCCTTTTTGGCCAACCAAGCAACCTGGAAAGGCAAATCAGCGCTACAAAGAAGTCTCGCTCCCCATCGGTCAAAAGGACCATGCTGAATAAAGTGTCAAAACCAGAAATGCAGGGCAGGCCATGGAGAAACGGGAGCCTTGCTACGCTGATGGGCGGGATGTAAATTGCCAACAGCCACTCTGGAGAAGTGTACGGTGTGTCCTGAAACACCTAAAAAACGCAGCTTAGAGAGCGTAGGGCACTTCCACTCATGGGCGTATAAATTGGGAAAACTAAAAATCAGCAAGACACAGGCACCCCAAAGTTTAGGGCTGCTCTGCTGACAAGAACCTCCACTTCCTTACACCTTAAATATCCCAGGAAAGAGAAAAATGGATAAAGACGTTGTGGTCCTTATGTACAATGGAATATCACTCAGCCATGAAATCAACGTCATAAGGCTAGTGGCAGCATGATGAGTGGATTTAGGTACGACGATTCTAAGTGAAATAAGTCAAACAGAAAACGACACTTATCATAAGATATCACTTATAGAGGGAATGTAAAAACCGCTACACTGGAACTGAATTACAAAACAGAACAGAGTCACACGTTTAGAAAACACACTATGGCTGCTTAACGGGAAAGGTGAGGTGGGGTGATGCGTAAAAGAAGGGTTTCAAATTAGCTCAGATACCGTTCCATAAACCCAATATGTAATAGACAAGACCTACTCCTTGCTCAGTGAACTTGACTCAACACCCCCTATTCAACGCCCAAGAATATATCTGACTAGTAAGAATCTTAAAACCTATGTGTTGATATCCCTCTGTAAGTGAGTCAAGTGGGTGTAAAGCGGCCTAAACACAGCAGTGAAAAGCAGCTAAACCCCATTATAAAAATCAACTACTTTTAAAAACCCGTGAAACAAAGACAGTGAAAGAGAGAGAAATTCTTACAAAATTCGTTCAGGGGCTGTGATGCCACCTGGATTGACCATATCTAGACCCACTGCTGATTGAGACATAAGGGTGAACACTCTTGGGGCTGAGAGGTTTGGTGAGGTTGGGTGAGCAAACGCAGACCCTTTAAAGTAATACTGCGTGGTACCCATCCCATGGGTCCCAAATCTCCAGGTTCAAGGGCATCTTCCTACATCGAAAACATGCATGAGACACCCAGAAGATGGTACACCGTGTGATCGGGAAAGGTTTCTAAAACGCACCTCATTTCTCATGTCCTTGTTCTCGGGTTCGCCATTCCAGCCGCTTTACTAGCAATCTCCCTCCTTGGAGAATCAGCACCTTTAACCTCCTGTTCCGTCCAGGTTGCCATTTGTCCTGAGGATGAACGGGAAGAGGGCCAAACAATGAGAGACTAGCTCTAGGTGTTGGGGCAGGCACAGGTCACTCTATTTTCCCATCAGGAAGAAGAATTAACCAGAGGCTCAGCTTGCCGCCCGGAACCAGAATAGGGCCTTAAGCAATCCTGCGCTTTTGCGACCAGCTCCCAAAAAAGCGAGTTGAAAAATGGAGCTCAGGGGCACTGCAATTCACAAACCTGCAGAGTTATAACTGATAACTCTCGTCCACAAATATATTGAGGGAAGGCAACGAAGAGGATTTGAAAGCAAGGCAGAATTGCAGGAAACTGATTTCAGGAGGTAGATTCGAATCGCCTTTAAAGCACAGGAAAAGCGGCAAAACCTCGACAATGATGCCCTTGGCCAAAAAGGGCGTATGCGTTTTTTCCTGAATATATTCAGGAAAAAACGCATACGCCCTTTTTGGCCAACCAAGCAACCTGGAAAGGCAAATCAGCGCTACAAAGAAGTCTCGCTCCCCATCGGTCAAAAGGACCATGCTGAATAAAGTGTCAAAACCAGAAATGCAGGGCAGGCCATGGAGAAACGGGAGCCTTGCTACGCTGATGGGCGGGATGTAAATTGCCAACAGCCACTCTGGAGAAGTGTACGGTGTGTCCTGAAACACCTAAAAAACGCAGCTTAGAGAGCGTAGGGCACTTCCACTCATGGGCGTATAAATTGGGAAAACTAAAAATCAGCAAGACACAGGCACCCCAAAGTTTAGGGCTGCTCTGCTGACAAGAACCTCCACTTCCTTACACCTTAAATATCCCAGGAAAGAGAAAAATGGATAAAGACGTTGTGGTCCTTATGTACAATGGAATATCACTCAGCCATGAAATCAACGTCATAAGGCTAGTGGCAGCATGATGAGTGGATTTAGGTACGACGATTCTAAGTGAAATAAGTCAAACAGAAAACGACACTTATCATAAGATATCACTTATAGAGGGAAAGTAAAAACCGCTACACTGGAACTGAATTACAAAACAGAACAGAGTCACACGTTTAGAAAACACACTATGGCTGCTTAACGGGAAAGGTGAGGTGGGGTGATGCGTAAAAGAAGGGTTTCAAATTAGCTCAGATACCGTTCCATAAACCCAATATGTAATAGACAAGACCTACTCCTTGCTCAGTGAACTTGACTCAACACCCCCTATTCAACGCCCAAGAATATATCTGACTAGTAAGAATCTTAAAACCTATGTGTTGATATCCCTCTGTAAGTGAGTCAAGTGGGTGTAAAGCGGCCTAAACACAGCAGTGAAAAGCAGCTAAACCCCATTATAAAAATCAACTACTTTTAAAAACCCGTGAAACAAAGACAGTGAAAGAGAGAGAAATTCTTACAAAATTCGTTCAGGGGCTGTGATGCCACCTGGATTGACCATATCTAGACCCACTGCTGATTGAGACATAAGGGTGAACACTCTTGGGGCTGAGAGGTTTGCTGAGGTTGGGTGAGCAAACGCAGACCCTTTAAAGTAATACTGCGTGGTACCCATCCCATGGGTCCCAAATCTCCAGGTTCAAGGGCATCTTCCTACATCGAAAACATGCATGAGACACCCAGAAGATGGTACACCGTGTGATCGGGAAAGGATTCTAAAACGCACCTCATTTCTCATGTCCTTGTGCTCGGGTTCGCCATTCCAGCCGCTTTACTAGCAATCTCCCTCCTTGGAGAATCAGCACCTTTAACCTCCTGTTCCGTCCAGGTTGCCATTTGTCCTGAGGATGAACGGGAAGAGGGCCAAACAATGAGAGACTAGCTCTAGATGTTGGGGCAGGCACAGGTCACTCTATTTTCCCATCAGGAAGAAGAATTAACCAGAGGCTCAGCTTGCCGCCCGGAACCAGAATAGGGCCTTAAGCAATCCTGCGCTTTTGCGACCAGCTCCCAAAAAAGCGAGTTGAAAAATGGAGCTCAGGGGCACTGCAATTCACAAACCTGCAGAGTTATAACTGATAACTCTCGTCCACAAATATATTGAGGGAAGGCAACGAAGAGGATTTGAAAGCAAGGCAGAATTGCAGGAAACTGATTTCAGGAGGTAGATTCGAATCGCCTTTAAAGCACAGGAAAAGCGGCAAAACCTCGACAATGATGCCCTTGGCCAAAAAGGGCGTATGCGTTTTTTCCTGAATATATTCAGGAAAAAACGCATACGCCCTTTTTGGCCAACCAAGCAACCTGGAAAGGCAAATCAGCGCTACAAAGAAGTCTCGCTCCCCATCGGTCAAAAGGACCATGCTGAATAAAGTGTCAAAACCAGAAATGCAGGGCAGGCCATGGAGAAACGGGAGCCTTGCTACGCTGATGGGCGGGATGTAAATTGCCAACAGCCACTCTGGAGAAGTGTACGGTGTGTCCTGAAACACCTAAAAAACGCAGCTTAGAGAGCGTAGGGCACTTCCACTCATGGACGTATAAATTGGGAAAACTAAAAATCAGCAAGACACAGGCACCCCAAAGTTTAGGGCTGCTCTGCTGACAAGAACCTCCACTTCCTTACACCTTAAATATCCCAGGAAAGAGAAAAATGGATAAAGACGTTGTGGTCCTTATGTACAATGGAATATCACTCAGCCATGAAATCAACGTCATAAGGCTAGTGGCAGCATGATGAGTGGATTTAGGTACGACGATTCTAAGTGAAATAAGTCAAACAGAAAACGACACTTATCATAAGATATCACTTATAGAGGGAAAGTAAAAACCGCTACACTGGAACTGAATTACAAAACAGAACAGAGTCACACGTTTAGAAAACACACTATGGCTGCTTAACGGGAAAGGTGAGGTGGGGTGATGCGTAAAAGAAGGGTTTCAAATTAGCTCAGATACCGTTCCATAAACCCAATATGTAATAGACAAGACCTACTCCTTGCTCAGTGAACTGGACTCAACACCCCCTATTCAACGCCCAAGAATATATCTGACTAGTAAGAATCTTAAAACCTATGTGTTGATATCCCTCTGTAAGTGAGTCAAGTGGGTGTAAAGCGGCCTAAACACAGCAGTGAAAAGCAGCTAAACCCCATTATAAAAATCAACTACTTTTAAAAACCCGTGAAACAAAGACAGTGAAAGAGAGAGAAATTCTTACAAAATTCGTTCAGGGGCTGTGATGCCACCTGGATTGACCATATCTAGACCCACTGCTGATTGAGACATAAGGGTGAACACTCTTGGGGCTGAGAGGTTTGCTGAGGTTGGGTGAGCAAACGCAGACCCTTTAAAGTAATACTGCGTGGTACCCATCCCATGGGTCCCAAATCTCCAGGTTCAAGGGCATCTTCCTACATCGAAAACATGCATGAGACACCCAGAAGATGGTACACCGTGTGATCGGGAAAGGTTTCTAAAACGCACCTCATTTCTCATGTCCTTGTGCTCGGGTTCGCCATTCCAGCCGCTTTACTAGCAATCTCCCTCCTTGGAGAATCAGCACCTTTAACCTCCTGTTCCGTCCAGGTTGCCATTTGTCCTGAGGATGAACGGGAAGAGGGCCAAACAATGAGAGACTAGCTCTAGGTGTTGGGGCAGGCACAGGTCACTCTATTTTCCCATCAGGAAGAAGAATTAACCAGAGGCTCAGCTTGCCGCCCGGAACCAGAATAGGGCCTGAAGCAATCCTGCGCTTTTGCGGCCAGCTCCCAAAAAAGCGAGTTGAAAAATGGAGCTCAGGGGCACTGCAATTCACAAACCTGCAGAGTTATAACTGATAACTCTCGTCCACAAATATATTGAGGGAAGGCAACGAAGAGGATTTGAAAGCAAGGCAGAATTGCAGGAAACTGATTTCAGGAGGTAGATTCGAATCGCCTTTAAAGCACAGGAAAAGCGGCAAAACCTCGACAATGATGCCCTTGGCCAAAAAGGGCGTATGCGTTTTTTCCTGAATATATTCAGGAAAAAACGCATACGCCCTTTTTGGCCAACCAAGCAACCTGGAAAGGCAAATCAGCGCTACAAAGAAGTCTCGCTTCCCATCGGTCAAAAGGACCATGCTGAATAAAGTGTCAAAACCAGAAATGCAGGGCAGGCCATGGAGAAATGGGAGCCTTGCTACGCTGATGGGCGGGATGTAAATTGCCAACAGCCACTCTGGAGAAGTGTACGGTGTGTCCTGAAACACCTAAAAAACGCAGCTTAGAGAGCGTAGGGCACTTCCACTCATGGGCGTATAAATTGGGAAAACTAAAAATCAGCAAGACACAGGCACCCCAAAGTTTAGGGCTGCTCTGCTGACAAGAACCTCCACTTCCTTACACCTTAAATATCCCAGGAAAGAGAAAAATGGATAAAGATGTTCTGGTCCTTATGTACAATGGAATATCACTCAGCCATGAAATCAACGTCATAAGGCTAGTGGCAGCATGATGAGTGGATTTAGGTACGACGATTTTAAGTGAAATAAGTCAAACAGAAAACGACACTTATCATAAGATATCACTTATAGAGGGAATGTAAAAACCGCTACACTGGAACTGAATTACAAAACAGAACAGAGTCACACGTTTAGAAAACACACTATGGCTGCTTAACGGGAAAGGTGAGGTGGGATGATGCGTAAAAGAAGGGTTTCAAATTAGCTCAGATACCGTTCCATAAACCCAATATGTAATAGACAAGACCTACTCCTTGCTCAGTGAACTGGACTCAACACCCCCTATTCAACGCCCAAGAATATATCTGACTAGTAAGAATCTTAAAACCTATGTGTTGATATCCCTCTGTAAGTGAGTCAAGTGGGTGTAAAGCGGCCTAAACACAGCAGTGAAAAGCAGCTAAACCCCATTATAAAAATCAACTACTTTTAAAAACCCGTGAAACAAAGACAGTGAAAGAGAGAGAAATTCTTACAAAATTCGTTCAGGGGCTGTGATGCCACCTGGATTGACCATATCTAGACCCACTGCTGATTGAGACATAAGGGTGAACACTCTTGGGGCTGAGAGGTTTGCTGAGGTTGGGTGAGCAAACGCAGACCCTTTAAAGTAATACTGCGTGGTACCCATCCCATGGGTCCCAAATCTCCAGGTTCAAGGGCATCTTCCTACATCGAAAACATGCATGAGACACCCAGAAGATGGTACACCGTGTGATCGGGAAAGGTTTCTAAAACGCACCTCATTTCTCATGTCCTTGTGCTCGGGTTCGCCATTCCAGCCGCTTTACTAGCAATCTCCCTCCTTGGAGAATCAGCACCTTTATCCTCCTGTTCCGTCCAGGTTGCCATTTGTCCTGAGGATGAACGGGAAGAGGGCCAAACAATGAGAGACTAGCTCTAGGTGTTGGGGCAGGCACAGGTCACTCTATTTTCCCATCAGGAAGAAGAATTAACCACAGGCTCAGCTTGCCGCCCGGAACCAGAATAGGGCCTGAAGCAATCCTGCGCTTTTGCGACCAGCTCCCAAAAAAGCGAGTTGAAAAATGGAGCTCAGGGGCACTGCAATTCACAAACCTGCAGAGTTATAACTGATAACTCTCGTCCACAAATATATTGAGGGAAGGCAACGAAGAGGATTTGAAAGCAAGGCAGAATTGCAGGAAACTGATTTCAGGAGGTAGATTCGAATCGCCTTTAAAGCACAGGAAAAGCGGCAAAACCTCGACAATGATGCCCTTGGCCAAAAAGGGCGTATGTGTTTTTTCCTGAATATATTCAGGAAAAAACGTATACGCCCTTTTTGGCCAACCAAGCAACCTGGAAAGGCAAATCAGCGATACAAAGAAGTCTCGCTCCCCATCGGTCAAAAGGACCATGCTGAATAAAGTGTCAAAACCAGAAATGCAGGGCAGGCCATGGAGAAACGGGAGCCTTGCTACGCTGATGGGCGGGATGTAAATTGCCAACAGCCACTCTGGAGAAGTGTACGGTGTGTCCTGAAACACCTAAAAAACGCAGCTTAGAGAGCGTAGGGCACTTCCACTCATGGGCGTATAAATTGGGAAAACTAAAAATCAGCAAGACACAGGCACCCCAAAGTTTAGGGCTGCTCTGCTGACAAGAACCTCCACTTCCTTACACCTTAAATATCCCAGGAAAGAGAAAAATGGATAAAGACGTTGTGGTCCTTATGTACAATGGAATATCACTCAGCCATGAAATCAACGTCATAAGGCTAGTGGCAGCATGATGAGTGGATTTAGGTACGACGATTCTAAGTGAAATAAGTCAAACAGAAAACGACACTTATCATAAGATATCACTTATAGAGGGAATGTAAAAACCGCTACACTGGAACTGAATTACAAAACAGAACAGAGTCACACGTTTAGAAAACACACTATGGCTGCTTAACGGGAAAGGTGAGGTGGGGTGATGCGTAAAAGAAGGGTTTCAAATTAGCTCAGATACCGTTCCATAAACCCAATATGTAATAGACAAGACCTACTCCTTGCTCAGTGAACTTGACTCAACACCCCCTATTCAACGCCCAAGAATATATCTGACTAGTAAGAATCTTAAAACCTATGTGTTGATATCCCTCTGTAAGTGAGTCAAGTGGGTGTAAAGCGGCCTAAACACAGCAGTGAAAAGCAGCTAAACCCCATTATAAAAATCAACTACTTTTAAAAACCCGTGAAACAAAGACAGTGAAAGAGAGAGAAATTCTTACAAAATTCGTTCAGGGGCTGTGATGCCACCTGGATTGACCATATCTAGACCCACTGCTGATTGAGACATAAGGGTGAACACTCTTGGGGCTGAGAGGTTTGGTGAGGTTGGGTGAGCAAACGCAGACCCTTTAAAGTAATACTGCGTGGTACCCATCCCATGGGTCCCAAATCTCCAGGTTCAAGGGCATCTTCCTACATCGAAAACATGCATGAGACACCCAGAAGATGGTACACCGTGTGATCGGGAAAGGTTTCTAAAACGCACCTCATTTCTCATGTCCTTGTTCTCGGGTTCGCCATTCCAGCCGCTTTACTAGCAATCTCCCTCCTTGGAGAATCAGCACCTTTAACCTCCTGTTCCGTCCAGGTTGCCATTTGTCCTGAGGATGAACGGGAAGAGGGCCAAACAATGAGAGACTAGCTCTAGGTGTTGGGGCAGGCACAGGTCACTCTATTTTCCCATCAGGAAGAAGAATTAACCAGAGGCTCAGCTTGCCGCCCGGAACCAGAATAGGGCCTTAAGCAATCCTGCGCTTTTGCGACCAGCTCCCAAAAAAGCGAGTTGAAAAATGGAGCTCAGGGGCACTGCAATTCACAAACCTGCAGAGTTATAACTGATAACTCTCGTCCACAAATATATTGAGGGAAGGCAACGAAGAGGATTTGAAAGCAAGGCAGAATTGCAGGAAACTGATTTCAGGAGGTAGATTCGAATCGCCTTTAAAGCACAGGAAAAGCGGCAAAACCTCGACAATGATGCCCTTGGCCAAAAAGGGCGTATGCGTTTTTTCCTGAATATATTCAGGAAAAAACGCATACGCCCTTTTTGGCCAACCAAGCAACCTGGAAAGGCAAATCAGCGCTACAAAGAAGTCTCGCTCCCCATCGGTCAAAAGGACCATGCTGAATAAAGTGTCAAAACCAGAAATGCAGGGCAGGCCATGGAGAAACGGGAGCCTTGCTACGCTGATGGGCGGGATGTAAATTGCCAACAGCCACTCTGGAGAAGTGTACGGTGTGTCCTGAAACACCTAAAAAACGCAGCTGAGAGAGCGTAGGGCACTTCCACTCATGGGCGTATAAATTGGGAAAACTAAAAATCAGCAAGACACAGTCACCCCAAAGTTTAGGGCTGCTCTGCTGACAAGAACCTCCACTTCCTTACACCTTAAATATCCCAGGAAAGAGAAAAATGGATAAAGACGTTGTGGTCCTTATGTACAATGGAATATCACTCAGCCATGAAATCAACGTCATAAGGCTAGTGGCAGCATGATGAGTGGATTTAGGTACGACGATTCTAAGTGAAATAAGTCAAACAGAAAACGACACTTATCATAAGATATCACTTATAGAGGGAATGTAAAAACCGCTACACTGGAACTGAATTACAAAACAGAACAGAGTCACACGTTTAGAAAACACACTATGGCTGCTTAACGGGAAAGGTGAGGTGGGGTGATGCGTAAAAGAAGGGTTTCAAATTAGCTCAGATACCGTTCCATAAACCCAATATGTAATCGACAAGACCTACTCCTTGCTCAGTGAACTGGACTCAACACCCCCTATTCAACGCCCAAGAATATATCTGACTAGTAAGAATCTTAAAACCTATGTGTTGATATCCCTCTGTAAGTGAGTCAAGTGGGTGTAAAGCGGCCTAAACACAGCAGTGAAAAGCAGCTAAACCCCATTATAAAAATCAACTACTTTTAAAAACCCGTGAAACAAAGACAGTGAAAGAGAGAGAAATTCTTACAAAATTCGTTCAGGGGCTGTGATGCCACCTGGATTGACCATATCTAGACCCACTGCTGATTGAGACATAAGGGTGAACACTCTTGGGGCTGAGAGGTTTGCTGAGGTTGGGTGAGCAAACGCAGACCCTTTAAAGTAATACTGCGTGGTACCCATCCCATGGGTCCCAAATCTCCAGGTTCAAGGGCATCTTCCTACATCGAAAACATGCATGAGACACCCAGAAGATGGTACACCGTGTGATCGGGAAAGGTTTCTAAAACGCACCTCATTTCTCATGTCCTTGTGCTCGGGTTCGCCATTCCAGCCGCTTTACTAGCAATCTCCCTCCTTGGAGAATCAGCACCTTTAACCTCCTGTTCCGTCCAGGTTGCCATTTGTCCTGAGGATGAACGGGAAGAGGGCCAAACAATGAGAGACTAGCTCTAGGTGTTGGGGCAGGCACAGGTCACTCTATTTTCCCATCAGGAAGAAGAATTAACCAGAGGCTCAGCTTGCCGCCCGGAACCAGAATAGGGCCTGAAGCAATCCTGCGCTTTTGCGACCAGCTCCCAAAAAAGCGAGTTGAAAAATGGAGCTCAGGGGCACTTCAATTCACAAACCTGCAGAGTTATAACTGATAACTCTCGTCCACAAATATATTGAGGGAAGGCAACGAAGAGGATTTGAAAGCAAGGCAGAATTGCAGGAAACTGATTTCAGGAGGTAGATTCGAATCGCCTTTAAAGCACAGGAAAAGCGGCAAAACCTCGACAATGATGCCCTTGGCCAAAAAGGGCGTATGTGTTTTTTCCTGAATATATTCAGGAAAAAACGTATACGCCCTTTTTGGCCAACCAAGCAACCTGGAAAGGCAAATCAGCGATACAAAGAAGTCTCGCTCCCCATCGGTCAAAAGGACCATGCTGAATAAAGTGTCAAAACCAGAAATGCAGGGCAGGCCATGGAGAAACGGGAGCCTTGCTACGCTGATGGGCGGGATGTAAATTGCCAACAGCCACTCTGGAGAAGTGTACGGTGTGTCCTGAAACACCTAAAAAACGCAGCTTAGAGAGCGTAGGGCACTTCCACTCATGGGCGTATAAATTGGGAAAACTAAAAATCAGCAAGACACAGGCACCCCAAAGTTTAGGGCTGCTCTGCTGACAAGAACCTCCACTTCCTTACACCTTAAATATCCCAGGAAAGAGAAAAATGGATAAAGACGTTGTGGTCCTTATGTACAATGGAATATCAATCAGCCATGAAATCAACGTCATAAGGCTAGTGGCAGCATGATGAGTGGATTTAGGTACGACGATTCTAAGTGAAATAAGTCAAACAGAAAACGACACTTATCATAAGATATCACTTATAGAGGGAATGTAAAAACCGCTACACTGGAACTGAATTACAAAACAGAACAGAGTCACACGTTTAGAAAACACACTATGGCTGCTTAACGGGAAAGGTGAGGTGGGGTGATGCGTAAAAGAAGGGTTTCAAATTAGCTCAGATACCGTTCCATAAACCCAATATGTAATCGACAAGACCTACTCCTTGCTCAGTGAACTGGACTCAACACCCCCTATTCAACGCCCAAGAATATATCTGACTAGTAAGAATCTTAAAACCTATGTGTTGATATCCCTCTGTAAGTGAGTCAAGTGGGTGTAAAGCGGCCTAAACACAGCAGTGAAAAGCAGCTAAACCCCATTATAAAAATCAACTACTTTTAAAAACCCGTGAAACAAAGACAGTGAAAGAGAGAGAAATTCTTACAAAATTCGTTCAGGGGCTGTGATGCCACCTGGATTGACCATATCTAGACCCACTGCTGATTGAGACATAAGGGTGAACACTCTTGGGGCTGAGAGGTTTGGTGAGGTTGGGTGAGCAAACGCAGACCCTTTAAAGTAATACTGCGTGGTACCCATCCCATGGGTCCCAAATCTCCAGGTTCAAGGGCATCTTCCTACATCGAAAACATGCATGAGACACCCAGAAGATGGTACACCGTGTGATCGGGAAAGGTTTCTAAAACGCACCTCATTTCTCATGTCCTTGTGCTCGGGTTCGCCATTCCAGCCGCTTTACTAGCAATCTCCCTCCTTGGAGAATCAGCACCTTTAACCTCCTGTTCCGTCCAGGTTGCCATTTGTCCTGAGGATGAACGGGAAGAGGGCCAAACAATGAGAGACTAGCTCTAGGTGTTGGGGCAGGCACAGGTCACTCTATTTTCCCATCAGGAAGAAGAATTAACCAGAGGCTCAGCTTGCCGCCCGGAACCAGAATAGGGCCTGAAGCAATCCTGCGCTTTTGCGGCCAGCTCCCAAAAAAGCGAGTTGAAAAATGGAGCTCAGGGGCACTGCAATTCACAAACCTGCAGAGTTATAACTGATAACTCTCGTCCACAAATATATTGAGGGAAGGCAACGAAGAGGATTTGAAAGCAAGGCAGAATTGCAGGAAACTGATTTCAGGAGGTAGATTCGAATCGCCTTTAAAGCACAGGAAAATCGGCAAAACCTCGACAATGATGCCCTTGGCCAAAAAGGGCGTATGCGTTTTTTCCTGAATATATTCAGGAAAAAACGCATACGCCCTTTTTGGCCAACCAAGCAACCTGGAAAGGCAAATCAGCGCTACAAAGAAGTCTCGCTTCCCATCGGTCAAAAGGACCATGCTGAATAAAGTGTCAAAACCAGAAATGCAGGGCAGGCCATGGAGAAATGGGAGCCTTGCTACGCTGATGGGCGGGATGTAAATTGCCAACAGCCACTCTGGAGAAGTGTACGGTGTGTCCTGAAACACCTAAAAAACGCAGCTTAGAGAGCGTAGGGCACTTCCACTCATGGGCGTATAAATTGGGAAAACTAAAAATCAGCAAGACACAGGCACCCCAAAGTTTAGGGCTGCTCTGCTGACAAGAACCTCCACTTCCTTACACCTTAAATATCCCAGGAAAGAGAAAAATGGATAAAGACGTTGTGGTCCTTATGTACAATGGAATATCACTCAGCCATGAAATCAACGTCATAAGGCTAGTGGCAGCATGATGAGTGGATTTAGGTACGACGATTTTAAGTGAAATAAGTCAAACAGAAAACGACACTTATCATAAGATATCACTTATAGAGGGAATGTAAAAACCGCTACACTGGAACTGAATTACAAAACAGAACAGAGTCACACGTTTAGAAAACACACTATGGCTGCTTAACGGGAAAGGTGAGGTGGGGTGATGCGTAAAAGAAGGGTTTCAAATTAGCTCAGATACCGTTCCATAAACCCAATATGTAATCGACAAGACCTACTCCTTGCTCAGTGAACTGGACTCAACACCCCCTATTCAACGCCCAAGAATATATCTGACTAGTAAGAATCTTAAAACCTATGTGTTGATATCCCTCTGTAAGTGAGTCAAGTGGGTGTAAAGCGGCCTAAACACAGCAGTGAAAAGCAGCTAAACCCCATTATAAAACTCAACTACTTTTAAAAACCCGTGAAACAAAGACAGTGAAAGAGAGAGAAATTCTTACAAAATTCGTTCAGGGGCTGTGATGCCACCTGGATTGACCATATCTAGACCCACTGCTGATTGAGACATAAGGGTGAACACTCTTGGGGCTGAGAGGTTTGCTGAGGTTGGGTGAGCAAACGCAGACCCTTTAAAGTAATACTGCGTGGTACCCATCCCATGGGTCCCAAATCTCCAGGTTCAAGGGCATCTTCCTACATCGAAAACATGCATGAGACACCCAGAAGATGGTACACCGTGTGATCGGGAAAGGTTTCTAAAACGCACCTCATTTCTCATGTCCTTGTGCTCGGGTTCGCCATTCCAGCCGCTTTACTAGCAATCTCCCTCCTTGGAGAATCAGCACCTTTAACCTCCTGTTCCGTCCAGGTTGCCATTTGTCCTGAGGATGAACGGGAAGAGGGCCAAACAATGAGAGACTAGCTCTAGGTGTTGGGGCAGGCACAGGTCACTCTATTTTCCCATCAGGAAGAAGAATTAACCAGAGGCTCAGCTTGCCGCCCGGAACCAGAATAGGGCCTGAAGCAATCCTGCGCTTTTGCGACCAGCTCCCAAAAAAGCGAGTTGAAAAATGGAGCTCAGGGGCACTGCAATTCACAAACCTGCAGAGTTATAACTGATAACTCTCGTCCACAAATATATTGAGGGAAGGCAACGAAGAGGATTTGAAAGCAAGGCAGAATTGCAGGAAACTGATTTCAGGAGGTAGATTCGAATCGCCTTTAAAGCACAGGAAAAGCGGCAAAACCTCGACAATGATGCCCTTGGCCAAAAAGGGCGTATGTGTTTTTTCCTGAATATATTCAGGAAAAAACGTATACGCCCTTTTTGGCCAACCAAGCAACCTGGAAAGGCAAATCAGCGATACAAAGAAGTCTCGCTCCCCATCGGTCAAAAGGACCATGCTGAATAAAGTGTCAAAACCAGAAATGCAGGGCAGGCCATGGAGAAACGGGAGCCTTGCTACGCTGATGGGCGGGATGTAAATTGCCAACAGCCACTCTGGAGAAGTGTACGGTGTGTCCTGAAACACCTAAAAAACGCAGCTTAGAGAGCGTAGGGCACTTCCACTCATGGGCGTATAAATTGGGAAAACTAAAAATCAGCAAGACACAGGCACCCCAAAGTTTAGGGCTGCTCTGCTGACAAGAACCTCCACTTCCTTACACCTTAAATATCCCAGGAAAGAGAAAAATGGATAAAGACGTTGTGGTCCTTATGTACAATGGAATATCAATCAGCCATGAAATCAACGTCATAAGGCTAGTGGCAGCATGATGAGTGGATTTAGGTACGACGATTCTAAGTGAAATAAGTCAAACAGAAAACGACACTTATCATAAGATATCACTTATAGAGGGAATGTAAAAACCGCTACACTGGAACTGAATTACAAAACAGAACAGAGTCACACGTTTAGAAAACACACTATGGCTGCTTAACGGGAAAGGTGAGGTGGGGTGATGCGCAAAAGAAGGGTTTCAAATTAGCTCAGATACCGTTCCATAAACCCAATATGTAGTCGACAAGACCTACTCCTTGCTCAGTGAACTTGACTCAACACCCCCTATTCAACGCCCAAGAATATATCTGACTAGTAAGAATCTTAAAACCTATGTGTTGATATCCCTCTGTAAGTGAGTCAAGTGGGTGTAAAGCGGCCTAAACACAGCAGTGAAAAGCAGCTAAACCCCATTATAAAAATCAACTACTTTTAAAAACCCGTGAAACAAAGACAGTGAAAGAGAGAAATTCTTACAAAATTCGTTCAGGGGCTGTGATGCCACCTGGATTGACCATATCTAGACCCACTTCTGATTGAGACATAAGTGTGAACACTCTTGGGGCTGAGAGGTTTGGTGAGGTTGGGTGAGCAAACGCAGACCCTTTAAAGTAATACTGCGTGGTACCCATCCCATGGGTCCCAAATCTCCAGGTTCAAGGGCATCTTCCTACATCGAAAACATGCATGAGACACCCAGAAGATGGTACACCGTGTGATCGGGAAAGGTTTCTAAAACGCACCTCATTTCTCATGTCCTTGTGCTCGGGTTCGCCATTCCAGCCGCTTTACTAGCAATCTCCCTCCTTGGAGAATCAGCACCTTTAACTTCCTGTTCCGTCCAGGTAGCCATTTGTCCTGAGGATGAACGGGAAGAGGGCCAAACAATGAGAGACTAGCTCTAGGTGTTGGGGCAGGCACAGGTCACTCTATTTTCCCATCAGGAAGAAGAATTAACCAGAGGCTCAGCTTGCCGCCCGGAACCAGAATAGGGCCTGAAGCAATCCTGCGCTTTTGCGGCCAGCTCCCAAAAAAGCGAGTTGAAAAATGGAGCTCAGGGGCACTGCAATTCACAAACCTGCAGAGTTATAACTGATAACTCTCGTCCACAAATATATTGAGGGAAGGCAACGAAGAGGATTTGAAAGCAAGGCAGAATTGCAGGAAACTGATTTCAGGAGGTAGATTCGAATCGCCTTTAAAGCACAGGAAAAGCGGCAAAACCTCGACAATGATGCCCTTGGCCAAAAAGGGCGTATGCGTTTTTTCCTGAATATATTCAGGAAAAAACGCATACGCCCTTTTTGGCCAACCAAGCAACCTGGAAAGGCAAATCAGCGCTACAAAGAAGTCTCGCTTCCCATCGGTCAAAAGGACCATGCTGAATAAAGTGTCAAAACCAGAAATGCAGGGCAGGCCATGGAGAAATGGGAGCCTTGCTACGCTGATGGGCGGGATGTAAATTGCCAACAGCCACTCTGGAGAAGTGTACGGTGTGTCCTGAAACACCTAAAAAACGCAGCTTAGAGAGCGTAGGGCACTTCCACTCATGGGCGTATAAATTGGGAAAACTAAAAATCAGCAAGACACAGGCACCCCAAAGTTTAGGGCTGCTCTGCTGACAAGAACCTCCACTTCCTTACACCTTAAATATCCCAGGAAAGAGAAAAATGGATAAAGACGTTGTGGTCCTTATGTACAATGGAATATCAATCAGCCATGAAATCAACGTCATAAGGCTAGTGGCAGCATGATGAGTGGATTTACGTACGACGATTCTAAGTGAAATAAGTCAAACAGAAAACGACACTTATCATAAGATATCACTTATAGAGGGAATGTAAAAACCGCTACACTGGAACTGAATTACAAAACAGAACAGAGTCACACGTTTAGAAAACACACTATGGCTGCTTAACGGGAAAGGTGAGGTGGGGTGATGCGTAAAAGAAGGGTTTCAAATTAGCTCAGATACCGTTCCATAAACCCAATATGTAATCGACAAGACCTACTCCTTGCTCAGTGAACTGGACTCAACACCCCCTATTCAACGCCCAAGAATATATCTGACTAGTAAGAATCTTAAAACCTATGTGTTGATATCCCTCTGTAAGTGAGTCAAGTGGGTGTAAAGCGGCCTAAACACAGCAGTGAAAAGCAGCTAAACCCCATTATAAAACTCAACTACTTTTAAAAACCCGTGAAACAAAGACAGTGAAAGAGAGAGAAATTCTTACAAAATTCGTTCAGGGGCTGTGATGCCACCTGGATTGACCATATCTAGACCCACTGCTGATTGAGACATAAGGGTGAACACTCTTGGGGCTGAGAGGTTTGCTGAGGTTGGGTGAGCAAACGCAGACCCTTTAAAGTAATACTGCGTGGTACCCATCCCATGGGTCCCAAATCTCCAGGTTCAAGGGCATCTTCCTACATCGAAAACATGCATGAGACACCCAGAAGATGGTACACCGTGTGATCGGGAAAGGTTTCTAAAACGGACCTCATTTCTCATGTCCTTGTGCTCGGGTTCGCCATTCCAGCCGCTTTACTAGCAATCTCCCTCCTTGGAGAATCAGCACCTTTAACCTCCTGTTCCGTCCAGGTTGCCATTTGTCCTCAGGATGAACGGGAAGAGGGCCAAACAATGAGAGACTAGCTCTAGGTGTTGGGGCAGGCACAGGTCACTCTATTTTCCCATCAGGAAGAAGAATTAACCAGAGGCTCAGCTTGCCGCCCGGAACCAGAATAGGGCCTGAAGCAATCCTGCGCTTTTGCGGCCAGCTCCCAAAAAAGCGAGTTGAAAAATGGAGCTCAGGGGCACTGCAATTCACAAACCTGCAGAGTTATAACTGATAACTCTCGTCCACAAATATAGTGAGGGAAGGCAACGAAGAGGATTTGAAAGCAAGGCAGAATTGCAGGAAACTGATTTCAGGAGGTAGATTCGAATCGCCTTTAAAGCACAGGAAAAGCGGCAAAACCTCGACAATGATGCCCTTGGCCAAAAAGGGCGTATGCGTTTTTTCCTGAATATATTCAGGAAAAAACGCATACGCCCTTTTTGGCCAACCAAGCAACCTGGAAAGGCAAATCAGCGCTACAAAGAAGTCTCGCTTCCCATCGGTCAAAAGGACCATGCTGAATAAAGTGTCAAAACCAGAAATGCAGGGCAGGCCATGGAGAAATGGGAGCCTTGCTACGCTGATGGGCGGGATGTAAATTGCCAACAGCCACTCTGGAGAAGTGTACGGTGTGTCCTGAAACACCTAAAAAACGCAGCTTAGAGAGCGTAGGGCACTTCCACTCATGGGCGTATAAATTGGGAAAACTAAAAATCAGCAAGACACAGGCACCCCAAAGTTTAGGGCTGCTCTGCTGACAAGAACCTCCACTTCCTTACACCTTAAATATCCCAGGAAAGAGAAAAATGGATAAAGACGTTGTGGTCCTTATGTACAATGGAATATCAATCAGCCATGAAATCAACGTCATAAGGCTAGTGGCAGCATGATGAGTGGATTTAGGTACGACGATTTTAAGTGAAATAAGTCAAACAGAAAACGACACTTATCATAAGATATCACTTATAGAGGGAATGTAAAAACCGCTACACTGGAACTGAATTACAAAACAGAACAGAGTCACACGTTTAGAAAACACACTATGGCTGCTTAACGGGAAAGGTGAGGTGGGGTGATGCGTAAAAGAAGGGTTTCAAATTAGCTCAGATACCGTTCCATAAACCCAATATGTAATCGACAAGACCTACTCCTTGCTCAGTGAACTGGACTCAACACCCCCTATTCAACGCCCAAGAATATATCTGACTAGTAAGAATCTTAAAACCTATGTGTGGATATCCCTCTGTAAGTGAGTCAAGTGGGTGTAAAGCGGCCTAAACACAGCAGTGAAAAGCAGCTAAACCCCATTATAAAAATCAACTACTTTTAAAAACCCGTGAAACAAAGACAGTGAAAGAGAGAGAAATTCTTACAAAATTCGTTCAGGGGCTGTGATGCCACCTGGATTGACCATATCTAGACCCACTGCTGATTGAGACATAAGGGTGAACACTCTTGGGGCTGAGAGGTTTGCTGAGGTTGGGTGAGCAAACGCAGACCCTTTAAAGTAATACTGCGTGGTACCCATCCCATGGGTCCCAAATCTCCAGGTTCAAGGGCATCTTCCTACATCGAAAACATGCATGAGACACCCAGAAGATGGTACACCGTGTGATCGGGAAAGGTTTCTAAAACGCACCTCATTTCTCATGTCCTTGTGCTCGGGTTCGCCATTCCAGCCGCTTTACTAGCAATCTCCCTCCTTGGAGAATCAGCACCTTTAACCTCCTGTTCCGTCCAGGTTGCCATTTGTCCTGAGGATGAACGGGAAGAGGGCCAAACAATGAGAGACTAGCTCTAGGTGCTGGGGCAGGCACAGGTCACTCTATTTTCCCATCAGGAAGAAGAATTAACCAGAGGCTCAGCTTGCCGCCCGGAACCAGAATAGGGCCTGAAGCAATCCTGCGCTTTTGCGACCAGCTCCCAAAAAAGCGAGTTGAAAAATGGAGCTCAGGGGCACTGCAATTCACAAACCTGCAGAGTTATAACTGATAACTCTCGTCCACAAATATATTGAGGGAAGGCAACGAAGAGGATTTGAAAGCAAGGCAGAATTGCAGGAAACTGATTTCAGGAGGTAGATTCGAATCGCCTTTAAAGCACAGGAAAAGCGGCAAAACCTCGACAATGATGCCCTTGGCCAAAAAGGGCGTATGTGTTTTTTCCTGAATATATTCAGGAAAAAACGTATACGCCCTTTTTGGCCAACCAAGCAACCTGGAAAGGCAAATCAGCGATACAAAGAAGTCTCGCTCCCCATCGGTCAAAAGGACCATGCTGAATAAAGTGTCAAAACCAGAAATGCAGGGCAGGCCATGGAGAAACGGGAGCCTTGCTACGCTGATGGGCGGGATGTAAATTGCCAACAGCCACTCTGGAGAAGTGTACGGTGTGTCCTGAAACACCTAAAAAACGCAGCTTAGAGAGCGTAGGGCACTTCCACTCATGGGCGTATAAATTGGGAAAACTAAAAATCAGCAAGACACAGGCACCCCAAAGTTTAGGGCTGCTCTGCTGACAAGAACCTCCACTTCCTTACACCTTAAATATCCCAGGAAAGAGAAAAATGGATAAAGACGTTGTGGTCCTTATGTACAATGGAATATCAATCAGCCATGAAATCAACGTCATAAGGCTAGTGGCAGCATGATGAGTGGATTTAGGTACGACGATTCTAAGTGAAATAAGTCAAACAGAAAACGACACTTATCATAAGATATCACTTATAGAGGGAATGTAAAAACCGCTACACTGGAACTGAATTACAAAACAGAACAGAGTCACACGTTTAGAAAACACACTATGGCTGCTTAACGGGAAAGGTGAGGTGGGGTGATGCGTAAAAGAAGGGTTTCAAATTAGCTCAGATACCGTTCCATAAACCCAATATGTAATCGACAAGACCTACTCCTTGCTCAGTGAACTGGACTCAACACCCCCTATTCAACGCCCAAGAATATATCTGACTAGTAAGAATCTTAAAACCTATGTGTTGATATCCCTCTGTAAGTGAGTCAAGTGGGTGTAAAGCGGCCTAAACACAGCAGTGAAAAGCAGCTAAACCCCATTATAAAAATCAACTACTTTTAAAAACCCGTGAAACAAAGACAGTGAAAGAGAGAGAAATTCTTACAAAATTCGTTCAGGGGCTGTGATGCCACCTGGATTGACCATATCTAGACCCACTGCTGATTGAGACATAAGGGTGAACACTCTTGGGGCTGAGAGGTTTGGTGAGGTTGGGTGAGCAAACGCAGACCCTTTAAAGTAATACTGCGTGGTACCCATCCCATGGGTCCCAAATCTCCAGGTTCAAGGGCATCTTCCTACATCGAAAACATGCATGAGACACCCAGAAGATGGTACACCGTGTGATCGGGAAAGGTTTCTAAAACGCACCTCATTTCTCATGTCCTTGTGCTCGGGTTCGCCATTCCAGCCGCTTTACTAGCAATCTCCCTCCTTGGAGAATCAGCACCTTTAACCTCCTGTTCCGTCCAGGTTGCCATTTGTCCTGAGGATGAACGGGAAGAGGGCCAAACAATGAGAGACTAGCTCTAGGTGTTGGGGCAGGCACAGGTCACTCTATTTTCCCATCAGGAAGAAGAATTAACCAGAGGCTCAGCTTGCCGCCCGGAACCAGAATAGGGCCTGAAGCAATCCTGCGCTTTTGCGGCCAGCTCCCAAAAAAGCGAGTTGAAAAATGGAGCTCAGGGGCACTGCAATTCACAAACCTGCAGAGTTATAACTGATAACTCTCGTCCACAAATATATTGAGGGAAGGCAACGAAGAGGATTTGAAAGCAAGGCAGAATTGCAGGAAACTGATTTCAGGAGGTAGATTCGAATCGCCTTTAAAGCACAGGAAAATCGGCAAAACCTCGACAATGATGCCCTTGGCCAAAAAGGGCGTATGCGTTTTTTCCTGAATATATTCAGGAAAAAACGCATACGCCCTTTTTGGCCAACCAAGCAACCTGGAAAGGCAAATCAGCGCTACAAAGAAGTCTCGCTTCCCATCGGTCAAAAGGACCATGCTGAATAAAGTGTCAAAACCAGAAATGCAGGGCAGGCCATGGAGAAATGGGAGCCTTGCTACGCTGATGGGCGGGATGTAAATTGCCAACAGCCACTCTGGAGAAGTGTACGGTGTGTCCTGAAACACCTAAAAAACGCAGCTTAGAGAGCGTAGGGCACTTCCACTCATGGGCGTATTAATTGGGAAAACTAAAAATCAGCAAGACACAGGCACCCCAAAGTTTAGGGCTGCTCTGCTGACAAGAACCTCCACTTCCTTACACCTTAAATATCCCAGGAAAGAGAAAAATGGATAAAGACGTTGTGGTCCTTATGTACAATGGAATATCACTCAGCCATGAAATCAACGTCATAAGGCTAGTGGCAGCATGATGAGTGGATTTAGGTACGACGATTTTAAGTGAAATAAGTCAAACAGAAAACGACACTTATCATAAGATATCACTTATAGAGGGAATGTAAAAACCGCTACACTGGAACTGAATTACAAAACAGAACAGAGTCACACGTTTAGAAAACACACTATGGCTGCTTAACGGGAAAGGTGAGGTGGGGTGATGCGTAAAAGAAGGGTTTCAAATTAGCTCAGATACCGTTCCATAAACCCAATATGTAATCGACAAGACCTACTCCTTGCTCAGTGAACTGGACTCAACACCCCCTATTCAACGCCCAAGAATATATCTGACTAGTAAGAATCTTAAAACCTATGTGTTGATATCCCTCTGTAAGTGAGTCAAGTGGGTGTAAAGCGGCCTAAACACAGCAGTGAAAAGCAGCTAAACCCCATTATAAAACTCAACTACTTTTAAAAACCCGTGAAACAAAGACAGTGAAAGAGAGAGAAATTCTTACAAAATTCGTTCAGGGGCTGTGATGCCACCTGGATTGACCATATCTAGACCCACTGCTGATTGAGACATAAGGGTGAACACTCTTGGGGCTGAGAGGTTTGCTGAGGTTGGGTGAGCAAACGCAGACCCTTTAAAGTAATACTGCGTGGTACCCATCCCATGGGTCCCAAATCTCCAGGTTCAAGGGCATCTTCCTACATCGAAAACATGCATGAGACACCCAGAAGATGGTACACCGTGTGATCGGGAAAGGTTTCTAAAACGCACCTCATTTCTCATGTCCTTGTGCTCGGGTTCGCCATTCCAGCCGCTTTACTAGCAATCTCCCTCCTTGGAGAATCAGCACCTTTAACCTCCTGTTCCGTCCAGGTTGCCATTTGTCCTGAGGATGAACGGGAAGAGGGCCAAACAATGAGAGACTAGCTCTAGGTGTTGGGGCAGGCACAGGTCACTCTATTTTCCCATCAGGAAGAAGAATTAACCAGAGGCTCAGCTTGCCGCCCGGAACCAGAATAGGGCCTGAAGCAATCCTGCGCTTTTGCGACCAGCTCCCAAAAAAGCGAGTTGAAAAATGGAGCTCAGGGGCACTGCAATTCACAAACCTGCAGAGTTATAACTGATAACTCTCGTCCACAAATATATTGAGGGAAGGCAACGAAGAGGATTTGAAAGCAAGGCAGAATTGCAGGAAACTGATTTCAGGAGGTAGATTCGAATCGCCTTTAAAGCACAGGAAAAGCGGCAAAACCTCGACAATGATGCCCTTGGCCAAAAAGGGCGTATGCGTTTTTTCCTGAATATATTCAGGAAAAAACGCATACGCCCTTTTTGGCCAACCAAGCAACCTGGAAAGGCAAATCAGCGCTACAAAGAAGTCTCGCTCCCCATCGGTCAAAAGGACCATGCTGAATAAAGTGTCAAAACCAGAAATGCAGGGCAGGCCATGGAGAAACGGGAGCCTTGCTACGCTGATGGGCGGGATGTAAATTGCCAACAGCCACTCTGGAGAAGTGTACGGTGTGTCCTGAAACACCTAAAAAACGCAGCTTAGAGAGCGTAGGGCACTTCCACTCATGGGCGTATAAATTGGGAAAACTAAAAATCAGCAAGACACAGGCACCCCAAAGTTTAGGGCTGCTCTGCTGACAAGAACCTCCACTTCCTTACACCTTAAATATCCCAGGAAAGAGAAAAATGGATAAAGACGTTGTGGTCCTTATGTACAATGGAATATCAATCAGCCATGAAATCAACGTCATAAGGCTAGTGGCAGCATGATGAGTGGATTTAGGTACGACGATTCTAAGTGAAATAAGTCAAACAGAAAACGACACTTATCATAAGATATCACTTATAGAGGGAATGTAAAAACCGCTACACTGGAACTGAATTACAAAACAGAACAGAGTCACACGTTTAGAAAACACACTATGGCTGCTTAACGGGAAAGGTGAGGTGGGGTGATGCGCAAAAGAAGGGTTTCAAATTAGCTCAGATACCGTTCCATAAACCCAATATGTAGTCGACAAGACCTACTCCTTGCTCAGTGAACTTGACTCAACACCCCCTATTCAACGCCCAAGAATATATCTGACTAGTAAGAATCTTAAAACCTATGTGTTGATATCCCTCTGTAAGTGAGTCAAGTGGGTGTAAAGCGGCCTAAACACAGCAGTGAAAAGCAGCTAAACCCCATTATAAAAATCAACTACTTTTAAAAACCCGTGAAACAAAGACAGTGAAAGAGAGAAATTCTTACAAAATTCGTTCAGGGGCTGTGATGCCACCTGGATTGACCATATCTAGACCCACTTCTGATTGAGACATAAGTGTGAACACTCTTGGGGCTGAGAGGTTTGGTGAGGTTGGGTGAGCAAACGCAGACCCTTTAAAGTAATACTGCGTGGTACCCATCCCATGGGTCCCAAATCTCCAGGTTCAAGGGCATCTTCCTACATCGAAAACATGCATGAGACACCCAGAAGATGGTACACCGTGTGATCGGGAAAGGTTTCTAAAACGCACCTCATTTCTCATGTCCTTGTGCTCGGGTTCGCCATTCCAGCCGCTTTACTAGCAATCTCCCTCCTTGGAGAATCAGCACCTTTAACTTCCTGTTCCGTCCAGGTAGCCATTTGTCCTGAGGATGAACGGGAAGAGGGCCAAACAATGAGAGACTAGCTCTAGGTGTTGGGGCAGGCACAGGTCACTCTATTTTCCCATCAGGAAGAAGAATTAACCAGAGGCTCAGCTTGCCGCCCGGAACCAGAATAGGGCCTGAAGCAATCCTGCGCTTTTGCGGCCAGCTCCCAAAAAAGCGAGTTGAAAAATGGAGCTCAGGGGCACTGCAATTCACAAACCTGCAGAGTTATAACTGATAACTCTCGTCCACAAATATATTGAGGGAAGGCAACGAAGAGGATTTGAAAGCAAGGCAGAATTGCAGGAAACTGATTTCAGGAGGTAGATTCGAATCGCCTTTAAAGCACAGGAAAAGCGGCAAAACCTCGACAATGATGCCCTTGGCCAAAAAGGGCGTATGCGTTTTTTCCTGAATATATTCAGGAAAAAACGCATACGCCCTTTTTGGCCAACCAAGCAACCTGGAAAGGCAAATCAGCGCTACAAAGAAGTCTCGCTTCCCATCGGTCAAAAGGACCATGCTGAATAAAGTGTCAAAACCAGAAATGCAGGGCAGGCCATGGAGAAATGGGAGCCTTGCTACGCTGATGGGCGGGATGTAAATTGCCAACAGCCACTCTGGAGAAGTGTACGGTGTGTCCTGAAACACCTAAAAAACGCAGCTTAGAGAGCGTAGGGCACTTCCACTCATGGGCGTATAAATTGGGAAAACTAAAAATCAGCAAGACACAGGCACCCCAAAGTTTAGGGCTGCTCTGCTGACAAGAACCTCCACTTCCTTACACCTTAAATATCCCAGGAAAGAGAAAAATGGATAAAGACGTTGTGGTCCTTATGTACAATGGAATATCAATCAGCCATGAAATCAACGTCATAAGGCTAGTGGCAGCATGATGAGTGGATTTACGTACGACGATTCTAAGTGAAATAAGTCAAACAGAAAACGACACTTATCATAAGATATCACTTATAGAGGGAATGTAAAAACCGCTACACTGGAACTGAATTACAAAACAGAACAGAGTCACACGTTTAGAAAACACACTATGGCTGCTTAACGGGAAAGGTGAGGTGGGGTGATGCGTAAAAGAAGGGTTTCAAATTAGCTCAGATACCGTTCCATAAACCCAATATGTAATCGACAAGACCTACTCCTTGCTCAGTGAACTGGACTCAACACCCCCTATTCAACGCCCAAGAATATATCTGACTAGTAAGAATCTTAAAACCTATGTGTTGATATCCCTCTGTAAGTGAGTCAAGTGGGTGTAAAGCGGCCTAAACACAGCAGTGAAAAGCAGCTAAACCCCATTATAAAACTCAACTACTTTTAAAAACCCGTGAAACAAAGACAGTGAAAGAGAGAGAAATTCTTACAAAATTCGTTCAGGGGCTGTGATGCCACCTGGATTGACCATATCTAGACCCACTGCTGATTGAGACATAAGGGTGAACACTCTTGGGGCTGAGAGGTTTGCTGAGGTTGGGTGAGCAAACGCAGACCCTTTAAAGTAATACTGCGTGGTACCCATCCCATGGGTCCCAAATCTCCAGGTTCAAGGGCATCTTCCTACATCGAAAACATGCATGAGACACCCAGAAGATGGTACACCGTGTGATCGGGAAAGGTTTCTAAAACGGACCTCATTTCTCATGTCCTTGTGCTCGGGTTCGCCATTCCAGCCGCTTTACTAGCAATCTCCCTCCTTGGAGAATCAGCACCTTTAACCTCCTGTTCCGTCCAGGTTGCCATTTGTCCTCAGGATGAACGGGAAGAGGGCCAAACAATGAGAGACTAGCTCTAGGTGCTGGGGCAGGCACAGGTCACTCTATTTTCCCATCAGGAAGAAGAATTAACCAGAGGCTCAGCTTGCCGCCCGGAACCAGAATAGGGCCTGAAGCAATCCTGCGCTTTTGCGACCAGCTCCCAAAAAAGCGAGTTGAAAAATGGAGCTCAGGGGCACTGCAATTCACAAACCTGCAGAGTTATAACTGATAACTCTCGTCCACAAATATAGTGAGGGAAGGCAACGAAGAGGATTTGAAAGCAAGGCAGAATTGCAGGAAACTGATTTCAGGAGGTAGATTCGAATCGCCTTTAAAGCACAGGAAAAGCGGCAAAACCTCGACAATGATGCCCTTGGCCAAAAAGGGCGTATGTGTTTTTTCCTGAATATATTCAGGAAAAAACGTATACGCCCTTTTTGGCCAACCAAGCAACCTGGAAAGGCAAATCAGCGATACAAAGAAGTCTCGCTCCCCATCGGTCAAAAGGACCATGCTGAATAAAGTGTCAAAACCGGAAATGCAGGGCAGGCCATGGAGAAACGGGAGCCTTGCTACGCTGATGGGCGGGATGTAAATTGCCAACAGCCACTCTGGAGAAGTGTACGGTGTGTCCTGAAACACCTAAAAAACGCAGCTTAGAGAGCGAAGGGCACTTCCACTCATGGGCGTATAAATTGGGAAAACTAAAAATCAGCAAGACACAGGCACCCCAAAGTTTAGGGCTGCTCTGCTGACAAGAACCTCCACTTCCTTACACCTTAAATATCCCAGGAAAGAGAAAAATGGATAAAGACGTTGTGGTCCTTATGTACAATGGAATATCAATCAGCCATGAAATCAACGTCATAAGGCTAGTGGCAGCATGATGAGTGGATTTAGGTACGACGATTCTAAGTGAAATAAGTCAAACAGAAAACGACACTTATCATAAGATATCACTTATAGAGGGAATGTAAAAACCGCTACACTGGAACTGAATTACAAAACAGAACAGAGTCACACGTTTAGAAAACACACTATGGCTGCTTAACGGGAAAGGTGAGGTGGGGTGATGCGTAAAAGAAGGGTTTCAAATTAGCTCAGATACCGTTCCATAAACCCAATATGTAATAGACAAGACCTACTCCTTGCTCAGTGAACTTGACTCAACACCCCCTATTCAACGCCCAAGAATATATCTGACTAGTAAGAATCTTAAAACCTATGTGTTGATATCCCTCTGTAAGTGAGTCAAGTGGGTGTAAAGCGGCCTAAACACAGCAGTGAAAAGCAGCTAAACCCCATTATAAAAATCAGCTACTTTTAAAAACCCGTGAAACAAAGACAGTGAAAGAGAGAGAAATTCTTACAAAATTCGTTCAGGGGCTGTGATGCCACCTGGATTGACCATATCTAGACCCACTGCTGATTGAGACATAAGGGTGAACACTCTTGGGGCTGAGAGGTTTGCTGAGGTTGGGTGAGCAAACGCAGACCCTTTAAAGTAATACTGCGTGGTACCCATCCCATGGGTCCCAAATCTCCAGGTTCAAGGGCATCTTCCTACATCGAAAACATGCATGAGACACCCAGAAGATGGTACACCGTGTGATCGGGAAAGGATTCTAAAACGCACCTCATTTCTCATGTCCTTGTGCTCGGGTTCGCCATTCCAGCCGCTTTACTAGCAATCTCCCTCCTTGGAGAATCAGCACCTTTAACCTCCTGTTCCGTCCAGGTTGCCATTTGTCCTGAGGATGAACGGGAAGAGGGCCAAACAATGAGAGACTAGCTCTAGGTGTTGGGGCAGGCACAGGTCACTCTATTTTCCCATCAGGAAGAAGAATTAACCAGAGGCTCAGCTTGCCGCCCGGAACCAGAATAGGGCCTTAAGCAATCCTGCGCTTTTGCGACCAGCTCCCAAAAAAGCGAGTTGAAAAATGGAGCTCAGGGGCACTGCAATTCACAAACCTGCAGAGTTATAACTGATAACTCTCGTCCACAAATATATTGAGGGAAGGCAACGAAGAGGATTTGAAAGCAAGGCAGAATTGCAGGAAACTGATTTCAGGAGGTAGATTCGAATCGCCTTTAAAGCACAGGAAAAGCGGCAAAACCTCGACAATGATGCCCTTGGCCAAAAAGGGCGTATGCGTTTTTTCCTGAATATATTCAGGAAAAAACGCATACGCCCTTTTTGGCCAACCAAGCAACCTGGAAAGGCAAATCAGCGCTACAAAGAAGTCTCGCTCCCCATCGGTCAAAAGGACCATGCTGAATAAAGTGTCAAAACCAGAAATGCAGGGCAGGCCATGGAGAAACGGGAGCCTTGCTACGCTGATGGGCGGGATGTAAATTGCCAACAGCCACTCTGGAGAAGTGTACGGTGTGTCCTGAAACACCTAAAAAACGCAGCTTAGAGAGCGTAGGGCACTTCCACTCATGGGCGTATAAATTGGGAAAACTAAAAATCAGCAAGACACAGGCACCCCAAAGTTTAGGGCTGCTCTGCTGACAAGAACCTCCACTTCCTTACACCTTAAATATCCCAGGAAAGAGAAAAATGGATAAAGACGTTGTGGTCCTTATGTACAATGGAATATCACTCAGCCATGAAATCAACGTCATAAGGCTAGTGGCAGCATGATGAGTGGATTTAGGTACGACGATTCTAAGTGAAATAAGTCAAACAGAAAACGACACTTATCATAAGATATCACTTATAGAGGGAAAGTAAAAACCGCTACACTGGAACTGAATTACAAAACAGAACAGAGTCACACGTTTAGAAAACACACTATGGCTGCTTAACGGGAAAGGTGAGGTGGGGTGATGCGTAAAAGAAGGGTTTCAAATTAGCTCAGATACCGTTCCATAAACCCAATATGTAATAGAAAAGACCTACTCCTTGCTCAGTGAACTGGACTCAACACCCCCTATTCAACGCCCAAGAATATATCTGACTAGTAAGAATCTTAAAACCTATGTGTTGATATCCCTCTGTAAGTGAGTCAAGTGGGTGTAAAGCGGCCTAAACACAGCAGTGAAAAGCAGCTAAACCCCATTATAAAAATCAACTACTTTTAAAAACCCGTGAAACAAAGACAGTGAAAGAGAGAGAAATTCTTACAAAATTCGTTCAGGGGCTGTGATGCCACCTGGATTGACCATATCTAGACCCACTGCTGATTGAGACATAAGGGTGAACACTCTTGGGGCTGAGAGGTTTGCTGAGGTTGGGTGAGCAAACGCAGACCCTTTAAAGTAATACTGCGTGGTACCCATCCCATGGGTCCCAAATCTCCAGGTTCAAGGGCATCTTCCTACATCGAAAACATGCATGAGACACCCAGAAGATGGTACACCGTGTGATCGGGAAAGGTTTCTAAAACGGACCTCATTTCTCATGTCCTTGTGCTCGGGTTCGCCATTCCAGCCGCTTTACTAGCAATCTCCCTCCTTGGAGAATCAGCACCTTTAACCTCCTGTTCCGTCCAGGTTGCCATTTGTCCTGAGGATGAACGGGAAGAGGGCCAAACAATGAGAGACTAGCTCTAGGTGTTGGGGCAGGCACAGGTCACTCTATTTTCCCATCAGGAAGAAGAATTAACCAGAGGCTCAGCTTGCCGCCCGGAACCAGAATAGGGCCTTAAGCAATCCTGCGCTTTTGCGACCAGCTCCCAAAAAAGCGAGTTGAAAAATGGAGCTCAGGGGCACTGCAATTCACAAACCTGCAGAGTTATAACTGATAACTCTCGTCCACAAATATATTGAGGGAAGGCAACGAAGAGGATTTGAAAGCAAGGCAGAATTGCAGGAAACTGATTTCAGGAGGTAGATTCGAATCGCCTTTAAAGCACAGGAAAAGCGGCAAAACCTCGACAATGATGCCCTTGGCCAAAAAGGGCGTATGCGTTTTTTCCTGAATATATTCAGGAAAAAACGCATACGCCCTTTTTGGCCAACCAAGCAACCTGGAAAGGCAAATCAGCGCTACAAAGAAGTCTCGCTCCCCATCGGTCAAAAGGACCATGCTGAATAAAGTGTCAAAACCAGAAATGCAGGGCAGGCCATGGAGAAACGGGAGCCTTGCTACGCTGATGGGCGGGATGTAAATTGCCAACAGCCACTCTGGAGAAGTGTACGGTGTGTCCTGAAACACCTAAAAAACGCAGCTTAGAGAGCGTAGGGCACTTCCACTCATGGGCGTATAAATTGGGAAAACTAAAAATCAGCAAGACACAGGCACCCCAAAGTTTAGGGCTGCTCTGCTGACAAGAACCTCCACTTCCTTACACCTTAAATATCCCAGGAAAGAGAAAAATGGATAAAGACGTTGTGGTCCTTATGTACAATGGAATATCACTCAGCCATGAAATCAACGTCATAAGGCTAGTGGCAGCATGATGAGTGGATTTAGGTACGACGATTCTAAGTGAAATAAGTCAAACAGAAAACGACACTTATCATAAGATATCACTTATAGAGGGAAAGTAAAAACCGCTACACTGGAACTGAATTACAAAACAGAACAGAGTCACACGTTTAGAAAACACACTATGGCTGCTTAACGGGAAAGGTGAGGTGGGGTGATGCGTAAAAGAAGGGTTTCAAATTAGCTCAGATACCGTTCCATAAACCCAATATGTAATAGACAAGACCTACTCCTTGCTCAGTGAACTGGACTCAACACCCCCTATTCAACGCCCAAGAATATATCTGACTAGTAAGAATCTTAAAACCTATGTGTTGATATCCCTCTGTAAGTGAGTCAAGTGGGTGTAAAGCGGCCTAAACACAGCAGTGAAAAGCAGCTAAACCCCATTATAAAAATCAACTACTTTTAAAAACCCGTGAAACAAAGACAGTGAAAGAGAGAGAAATTCTTACAAAATTCGTTCAGGGGCTGTGATGCCACCTGGATTGACCATATCTAGACCCACTGCTGATTGAGACATAAGGGTGAACACTCTTGGGGCTGAGAGGTTTGCTGAGGTTGGGTGAGCAAACGCAGACCCTTTAAAGTAATACTGCGTGGTACCCATCCCATGGGTCCCAAATCTCCAGGTTCAAGGGCATCTTCCTACATCGAAAACATGCATGAGACACCCAGAAGATGGTACACCGTGTGATCGGGAAAGGTTTCTAAAACGCACCTCATTTCTCATGTCCTTGTGCTCGGGTTCGCCATTCCAGCCGCTTTACTAGCAATCTCCCTCCTTGGAGAATCAGCACCTTTAACCTCCTGTTCCGTCCAGGTTGCCATTTGTCCTGAGGATGAACGGGAAGAGGGCCAAACAATGAGAGACTAGCTCTAGGTGCTGGGGCAGGCACAGGTCACTCTATTTTCCCATCAGGAAGAAGAATTAACCAGAGGCTCAGCTTGCCGCCCGGAACCAGAATAGGGCCTGAAGCAATCCTGCGCTTTTGCGACCAGCTCCCAAAAAAGCGAGTTGAAAAATGGAGCTCAGGGGCACTGCAATTCACAAACCTGCAGAGTTATAACTGATAACTCTCGTCCACAAATATATTGAGGGAAGGCAACGAAGAGGATTTGAAAGCAAGGCAGAATTGCAGGAAACTGATTTCAGGAGGTAGATTCGAATCGCCTTTAAAGCACAGGAAAAGCGGCAAAACCTCGACAATGATGCCCTTGGCCAAAAAGGGCGTATGTGTTTTTTCCTGAATATATTCAGGAAAAAACGTATACGCCCTTTTTGGCCAACCAAGCAACCTGGAAAGGCAAATCAGCGATACAAAGAAGTCTCGCTCCCCATCGGTCAAAAGGACCATGCTGAATAAAGTGTCAAAACCAGAAATGCAGGGCAGGCCATGGAGAAACGGGAGCCTTGCTACGCTGATGGGCGGGATGTAAATTGCCAACAGCCACTCTGGAGAAGTGTACGGTGTGTCCTGAAACACCTAAAAAACGCAGCTTAGAGAGCGTAGGGCACTTCCACTCATGGGCGTATAAATTGGGAAAACTAAAAATCAGCAAGACACAGGCACCCCAAAGTTTAGGGCTGCTCTGCTGACAAGAACCTCCACTTCCTTACACCTTAAATATCCCAGGAAAGAGAAAAATGGATAAAGACGTTGTGGTCCTTATGTACAATGGAATATCAATCAGCCATGAAATCAACGTCATAAGGCTAGTGGCAGCATGATGAGTGGATTTAGGTACGACGATTCTAAGTGAAATAAGTCAAACAGAAAACGACACTTATCATAAGATATCACTTATAGAGGGAATGTAAAAACCGCTACACTGGAACTGAATTACAAAACAGAACAGAGTCACACGTTTAGAAAACACACTATGGCTGCTTAACGGGAAAGGTGAGGTGGGGTGATGCGTAAAAGAAGGGTTTCAAATTAGCTCAGATACCGTTCCATAAACCCAATATGTAATAGACAAGACCTACTCCTTGCTCAGTGAACTTGACTCAACACCCCCTATTCAACGCCCAAGAATATATCTGACTAGTAAGAATCTTAAAACCTATGTGTTGATATCCCTCTGTAAGTGAGTCAAGTGGGTGTAAAGCGGCCTAAACACAGCAGTGAAAAGCAGCTAAACCCCATTATAAAAATCAGCTACTTTTAAAAACCCGTGAAACAAAGACAGTGAAAGAGAGAGAAATTCTTACAAAATTCGTTCAGGGGCTGTGATGCCACCTGGATTGACCATATCTAGACCCACTGCTGATTGAGACATAAGGGTGAACACTCTTGGGGCTGAGAGGTTTGCTGAGGTTGGGTGAGCAAACGCAGACCCTTTAAAGTAATACTGCGTGGTACCCATCCCATGGGTCCCAAATCTCCAGGTTCAAGGGCATCTTCCTACATCGAAAACATGCATGAGACACCCAGAAGATGGTACACCGTGTGATCGGGAAAGGATTCTAAAACGCACCTCATTTCTCATGTCCTTGTGCTCGGGTTCGCCATTCCAGCCGCTTTACTAGCAATCTCCCTCCTTGGAGAATCAGCACCTTTAACCTCCTGTTCCGTCCAGGTTGCCATTTGTCCTGAGGATGAACGGGAAGAGGGCCAAACAATGAGAGACTAGCTCTAGGTGTTGGGGCAGGCACAGGTCACTCTATTTTCCCATCAGGAAGAAGAATTAACCAGAGGCTCAGCTTGCCGCCCGGAACCAGAATAGGGCCTTAAGCAATCCTGCGCTTTTGCGACCAGCTCCCAAAAAAGCGAGTTGAAAAATGGAGCTCAGGGGCACTGCAATTCACAAACCTGCAGAGTTATAACTGATAACTCTCGTCCACAAATATATTGAGGGAAGGCAACGAAGAGGATTTGAAAGCAAGGCAGAATTGCAGGAAACTGATTTCAGGAGGTAGATTCGAATCGCCTTTAAAGCACAGGAAAAGCGGCAAAACCTCGACAATGATGCCCTTGGCCAAAAAGGGCGTATGCGTTTTTTCCTGAATATATTCAGGAAAAAACGCATACGCCCTTTTTGGCCAACCAAGCAACCTGGAAAGGCAAATCAGCGCTACAAAGAAGTCTCGCTCCCCATCGGTCAAAAGGACCATGCTGAATAAAGTGTCAAAACCAGAAATGCAGGGCAGGCCATGGAGAAACGGGAGCCTTGCTACGCTGATGGGCGGGATGTAAATTGCCAACAGCCACTCTGGAGAAGTGTACGGTGTGTCCTGAAACACCTAAAAAACGCAGCTTAGAGAGCGTAGGGCACTTCCACTCATGGGCGTATAAATTGGGAAAACTAAAAATCAGCAAGACACAGGCACCCCAAAGTTTAGGGCTGCTCTGCTGACAAGAACCTCCACTTCCTTACACCTTAAATATCCCAGGAAAGAGAAAAATGGATAAAGACGTTGTGGTCCTTATGTACAATGGAATATCACTCAGCCATGAAATCAACGTCATAAGGCTAGTGGCAGCATGATGAGTGGATTTAGGTACGACGATTCTAAGTGAAATAAGTCAAACAGAAAACGACACTTATCATAAGATATCACTTATAGAGGGAATGTAAAAACCGCTACACTGGAACTGAATTACAAAACAGAACAGAGTCACACGTTTAGAAAACACACTATGGCTGCTTAACGGGAAAGGTGAGGTGGGGTGATGCGTAAAAGAAGGGTTTCAAATTAGCTCAGATACCGTTCCATAAACCCAATATGTAATAGACAAGACCTACTCCTTGCTCAGTGAACTTGACTCAACACCCCCTATTCAACGCCCAAGAATATATCTGACTAGTAAGAATCTTAAAACCTATGTGTTGATATCCCTCTGTAAGTGAGTCAAGTGGGTGTAAAGCGGCCTAAACACAGCAGTGAAAAGCAGCTAAACCCCATTATAAAAATCAACTACTTTTAAAAACCCGTGAAACAAAGACAGTGAAAGAGAGAGAAATTCTTACAAAATTCGTTCAGGGGCTGTGATGCCACCTGGATTGACCATATCTAGACCCACTGCTGATTGAGACATAAGGGTGAACACTCTTGGGGCTGAGAGGTTTGGTGAGGTTGGGTGAGCAAACGCAGACCCTTTAAAGTAATACTGCGTGGTACCCATCCCATGGGTCCCAAATCTCCAGGTTCAAGGGCATCTTCCTACATCGAAAACATGCATGAGACACCCAGAAGATGGTACACCGTGTGATCGGGAAAGGTTTCTAAAACGCACCTCATTTCTCATGTCCTTGTTCTCGGGTTCGCCATTCCAGCCGCTTTACTAGCAATCTCCCTCCTTGGAGAATCAGCACCTTTAACCTCCTGTTCCGTCCAGGTTGCCATTTGTCCTGAGGATGAACGGGAAGAGGGCCAAACAATGAGAGACTAGCTCTAGGTGTTGGGGCAGGCACAGGTCACTCTATTTTCCCATCAGGAAGAAGAATTAACCAGAGGCTCAGCTTGCCGCCCGGAACCAGAATAGGGCCTTAAGCAATCCTGCGCTTTTGCGACCAGCTCCCAAAAAAGCGAGTTGAAAAATGGAGCTCAGGGGCACTGCAATTCACAAACCTGCAGAGTTATAACTGATAACTCTCGTCCACAAATATATTGAGGGAAGGCAACGAAGAGGATTTGAAAGCAAGGCAGAATTGCAGGAAACTGATTTCAGGAGGTAGATTCGAATCGCCTTTAAAGCACAGGAAAAGCGGCAAAACCTCGACAATGATGCCCTTGGCCAAAAAGGGCGTATGCGTTTTTTCCTGAATATATTCAGGAAAAAACGCATACGCCCTTTTTGGCCAACCAAGCAACCTGGAAAGGCAAATCAGCGCTACAAAGAAGTCTCGCTCCCCATCGGTCAAAAGGACCATGCTGAATAAAGTGTCAAAACCAGAAATGCAGGGCAGGCCATGGAGAAACGGGAGCCTTGCTACGCTGATGGGCGGGATGTAAATTGCCAACAGCCACTCTGGAGAAGTGTACGGTGTGTCCTGAAACACCTAAAAAACGCAGCTTAGAGAGCGTAGGGCACTTCCACTCATGGGCGTATAAATTGGGAAAACTAAAAATCAGCAAGACACAGGCACCCCAAAGTTTAGGGCTGCTCTGCTGACAAGAACCTCCACTTCCTTACACCTTAAATATCCCAGGAAAGAGAAAAATGGATAAAGACGTTGTGGTCCTTATGTACAATGGAATATCACTCAGCCATGAAATCAACGTCATAAGGCTAGTGGCAGCATGATGAGTGGATTTAGGTACGACGATTCTAAGTGAAATAAGTCAAACAGAAAACGACACTTATCATAAGATATCACTTATAGAGGGAAAGTAAAAACCGCTACACTGGAACTGAATTACAAAACAGAACAGAGTCACACGTTTAGAAAACACACTATGGCTGCTTAACGGGAAAGGTGAGGTGGGGTGATGCGTAAAAGAAGGGTTTCAAATTAGCTCAGATACCGTTCCATAAACCCAATATGTAATAGACAAGACCTACTCCTTGCTCAGTGAACTTGACTCAACACCCCCTATTCAACGCCCAAGAATATATCTGACTAGTAAGAATCTTAAAACCTATGTGTTGATATCCCTCTGTAAGTGAGTCAAGTGGGTGTAAAGCGGCCTAAACACAGCAGTGAAAAGCAGCTAAACCCCATTATAAAAATCAACTACTTTTAAAAACCCGTGAAACAAAGACAGTGAAAGAGAGAGAAATTCTTACAAAATTCGTTCAGGGGCTGTGATGCCACCTGGATTGACCATATCTAGACCCACTGCTGATTGAGACATAAGGGTGAACACTCTTGGGGCTGAGAGGTTTGCTGAGGTTGGGTGAGCAAACGCAGACCCTTTAAAGTAATACTGCGTGGTACCCATCCCATGGGTCCCAAATCTCCAGGTTCAAGGGCATCTTCCTACATCGAAAACATGCATGAGACACCCAGAAGATGGTACACCGTGTGATCGGGAAAGGATTCTAAAACGCACCTCATTTCTCATGTCCTTGTGCTCGGGTTCGCCATTCCAGCCGCTTTACTAGCAATCTCCCTCCTTGGAGAATCAGCACCTTTAACCTCCTGTTCCGTCCAGGTTGCCATTTGTCCTGAGGATGAACGGGAAGAGGGCCAAACAATGAGAGACTAGCTCTAGGTGTTGGGGCAGGCACAGGTCACTCTATTTTCCCATCAGGAAGAAGAATTAACCAGAGGCTCAGCTTGCCGCCCGGAACCAGAATAGGGCCTTAAGCAATCCTGCGCTTTTGCGACCAGCTCCCAAAAAAGCGAGTTGAAAAATGGAGCTCAGGGGCACTGCAATTCACAAACCTGCAGAGTTATAACTGATAACTCTCGTCCACAAATATATTGAGGGAAGGCAACGAAGAGGATTTGAAAGCAAGGCAGAATTGCAGGAAACTGATTTCAGGAGGTAGATTCGAATCGCCTTTAAAGCACAGGAAAAGCGGCAAAACCTCGACAATGATGCCCTTGGCCAAAAAGGGCGTATGCGTTTTTTCCTGAATATATTCAGGAAAAAACGCATACGCCCTTTTTGGCCAACCAAGCAACCTGGAAAGGCAAATCAGCGCTACAAAGAAGTCTCGCTCCCCATCGGTCAAAAGGACCATGCTGAATAAAGTGTCAAAACCAGAAATGCAGGGCAGGCCATGGAGAAACGGGAGCCTTGCTACGCTGATGGGCGGGATGTAAATTGCCAACAGCCACTCTGGAGAAGTGTACGGTGTGTCCTGAAACACCTAAAAAACGCAGCTTAGAGAGCGTAGGGCACTTCCACTCATGGACGTATAAATTGGGAAAACTAAAAATCAGCAAGACACAGGCACCCCAAAGTTTAGGGCTGCTCTGCTGACAAGAACCTCCACTTCCTTACACCTTAAATATCCCAGGAAAGAGAAAAATGGATAAAGACGTTGTGGTCCTTATGTACAATGGAATATCACTCAGCCATGAAATCAACGTCATAAGGCTAGTGGCAGCATGATGAGTGGATTTAGGTACGACGATTCTAAGTGAAATAAGTCAAACAGAAAACGACACTTATCATAAGATATCACTTATAGAGGGAAAGTAAAAACCGCTACACTGGAACTGAATTACAAAACAGAACAGAGTCACACGTTTAGAAAACACACTATGGCTGCTTAACGGGAAAGGTGAGGTGGGGTGATGCGTAAAAGAAGGGTTTCAAATTAGCTCAGATACCGTTCCATAAACCCAATATGTAATAGACAAGACCTACTCCTTGCTCAGTGAACTGGACTCAACACCCCCTATTCAACGCCCAAGAATATATCTGACTAGTAAGAATCTTAAAACCTATGTGTTGATATCCCTCTGTAAGTGAGTCAAGTGGGTGTAAAGCGGCCTAAACACAGCAGTGAAAAGCAGCTAAACCCCATTATAAAAATCAACTACTTTTAAAAATCCGTGAAACAAAGACAGTGAAAGAGAGAGAAATTCTTACAAAATTCGTTCAGGGGCTGTGATGCCACCTGGATTGACCATATCTAGACCCACTGCTGATTGAGACATAAGGGTGAACACTCTTGGGGCTGAGAGGTTTGCTGAGGTTGGGTGAGCAAACGCAGACCCTTTAAAGTAATACTGCGTGGTACCCATCCCATGGGTCCCAAATCTCCAGGTTCAAGGGCATCTTCCTACATCGAAAACATGCATGAGACACCCAGAAGATGGTACACCGTGTGATCGGGAAAGGTTTCTAAAACGCACCTCATTTCTCATGTCCTTGTGCTCGGGTTCGCCATTCCAGCCGCTTTACTAGCAATCTCCCTCCTTGGAGAATCAGCACCTTTAACCTCCTGTTCCGTCCAGGTTGCCATTTGTCCTGAGGATGAACGGGAAGAGGGCCAAACAATGAGAGACTAGCTCTAGGTGTTGGGGCAGGCACAGGTCACTCTATTTTCCCATCAGGAAGAAGAATTAACCAGAGGCTCAGCTTGCCGCCCGGAACCAGAATAGGGCCTGAAGCAATCCTGCGCTTTTGCGGCCAGCTCCCAAAAAAGCGAGTTGAAAAATGGAGCTCAGGGGCACTGCAATTCACAAACCTGCAGAGTTATAACTGATAACTCTCGTCCACAAATATATTGAGGGAAGGCAACGAAGAGGATTTGAAAGCAAGGCAGAATTGCAGGAAACTGATTTCAGGAGGTAGATTCGAATCGCCTTTAAAGCACAGGAAAAGCGGCAAAACCTCGACAATGATGCCCTTGGCCAAAAAGGGCGTATGCGTTTTTTCCTGAATATATTCAGGAAAAAACGCATACGCCCTTTTTGGCCAACCAAGCAACCTGGAAAGGCAAATCAGCGCTACAAAGAAGTCTCGCTTCCCATCGGTCAAAAGGACCATGCTGAATAAAGTGTCAAAACCAGAAATGCAGGGCAGGCCATGGAGAAATGGGAGCCTTGCTACGCTGATGGGCGGGATGTAAATTGCCAACAGCCACTCTGGAGAAGTGTACGGTGTGTCCTGAAACACCTAAAAAACGCAGCTTAGAGAGCGTAGGGCACTTCCACTCATGGGCGTATAAATTGGGAAAACTAAAAATCAGCAAGACACAGGCACCCCAAAGTTTAGGGCTGCTCTGCTGACAAGAACCTCCACTTCCTTACACCTTAAATATCCCAGGAAAGAGAAAAATGGATAAAGATGTTCTGGTCCTTATGTACAATGGAATATCACTCAGCCATGAAATCAACGTCATAAGGCTAGTGGCAGCATGATGAGTGGATTTAGGTACGACGATTTTAAGTGAAATAAGTCAAACAGAAAACGACACTTATCATAAGATATCACTTATAGAGGGAATGTAAAAACCGCTACACTGGAACTGAATTACAAAACAGAACAGAGTCACACGTTTAGAAAACACACTATGGCTGCTTAACGGGAAAGGTGAGGTGGGATGATGCGTAAAAGAAGGGTTTCAAATTAGCTCAGATACCGTTCCATAAACCCAATATGTAATAGACAAGACCTACTCCTTGCTCAGTGAACTGGACTCAACACCCCCTATTCAACGCCCAAGAATATATCTGACTAGTAAGAATCTTAAAACCTATGTGTTGATATCCCTCTGTAAGTGAGTCAAGTGGGTGTAAAGCGGCCTAAACACAGCAGTGAAAAGCAGCTAAACCCCATTATAAAAATCAACTACTTTTAAAAACCCGTGAAACAAAGACAGTGAAAGAGAGAGAAATTCTTACAAAATTCGTTCAGGGGCTGTGATGCCACCTGGATTGACCATATCTAGACCCACTGCTGATTGAGACATAAGGGTGAACACTCTTGGGGCTGAGAGGTTTGCTGAGGTTGGGTGAGCAAACGCAGACCCTTTAAAGTAATACTGCGTGGTACCCATCCCATGGGTCCCAAATCTCCAGGTTCAAGGGCATCTTCCTACATCGAAAACATGCATGAGACACCCAGAAGATGGTACACCGTGTGATCGGGAAAGGTTTCTAAAACGCACCTCATTTCTCATGTCCTTGTGCTCGGGTTCGCCATTCCAGCCGCTTTACTAGCAATCTCCCTCCTTGGAGAATCAGCACCTTTATCCTCCTGTTCCGTCCAGGTTGCCATTTGTCCTGAGGATGAACGGGAAGAGGGCCAAACAATGAGAGACTAGCTCTAGGTGTTGGGGCAGGCACAGGTCACTCTATTTTCCCATCAGGAAGAAGAATTAACCACAGGCTCAGCTTGCCGCCCGGAACCAGAATAGGGCCTGAAGCAATCCTGCGCTTTTGCGACCAGCTCCCAAAAAAGCGAGTTGAAAAATGGAGCTCAGGGGCACTGCAATTCACAAACCTGCAGAGTTATAACTGATAACTCTCGTCCACAAATATATTGAGGGAAGGCAACGAAGAGGATTTGAAAGCAAGGCAGAATTGCAGGAAACTGATTTCAGGAGGTAGATTCGAATCGCCTTTAAAGCACAGGAAAAGCGGCAAAACCTCGACAATGATGCCCTTGGCCAAAAAGGGCGTATGTGTTTTTTCCTGAATATATTCAGGAAAAAACGTATACGCCCTTTTTGGCCAACCAAGCAACCTGGAAAGGCAAATCAGCGATACAAAGAAGTCTCGCTCCCCATCGGTCAAAAGGACCATGCTGAATAAAGTGTCAAAACCAGAAATGCAGGGCAGGCCATGGAGAAACGGGAGCCTTGCTACGCTGATGGGCGGGATGTAAATTGCCAACAGCCACTCTGGAGAAGTGTACGGTGTGTCCTGAAACACCTAAAAAACGCAGCTTAGAGAGCGTAGGGCACTTCCACTCATGGGCGTATAAATTGGGAAAACTAAAAATCAGCAAGACACAGGCACCCCAAAGTTTAGGGCTGCTCTGCTGACAAGAACCTCCACTTCCTTACACCTTAAATATCCCAGGAAAGAGAAAAATGGATAAAGACGTTGTGGTCCTTATGTACAATGGAATATCACTCAGCCATGAAATCAACGTCATAAGGCTAGTGGCAGCATGATGAGTGGATTTAGGTACGACGATTCTAAGTGAAATAAGTCAAACAGAAAACGACACTTATCATAAGATATCACTTATAGAGGGAATGTAAAAACCGCTACACTGGAACTGAATTACAAAACAGAACAGAGTCACACGTTTAGAAAACACACTATGGCTGCTTAACGGGAAAGGTGAGGTGGGGTGATGCGTAAAAGAAGGGTTTCAAATTAGCTCAGATACCGTTCCATAAACCCAATATGTAATAGACAAGACCTACTCCTTGCTCAGTGAACTTGACTCAACACCCCCTATTCAACGCCCAAGAATATATCTGACTAGTAAGAATCTTAAAACCTATGTGTTGATATCCCTCTGTAAGTGAGTCAAGTGGGTGTAAAGCGGCCTAAACACAGCAGTGAAAAGCAGCTAAACCCCATTATAAAAATCAACTACTTTTAAAAACCCGTGAAACAAAGACAGTGAAAGAGAGAGAAATTCTTACAAAATTCGTTCAGGGGCTGTGATGCCACCTGGATTGACCATATCTAGACCCACTGCTGATTGAGACATAAGGGTGAACACTCTTGGGGCTGAGAGGTTTGGTGAGGTTGGGTGAGCAAACGCAGACCCTTTAAAGTAATACTGCGTGGTACCCATCCCATGGGTCCCAAATCTCCAGGTTCAAGGGCATCTTCCTACATCGAAAACATGCATGAGACACCCAGAAGATGGTACACCGTGTGATCGGGAAAGGTTTCTAAAACGCACCTCATTTCTCATGTCCTTGTTCTCGGGTTCGCCATTCCAGCCGCTTTACTAGCAATCTCCCTCCTTGGAGAATCAGCACCTTTAACCTCCTGTTCCGTCCAGGTTGCCATTTGTCCTGAGGATGAACGGGAAGAGGGCCAAACAATGAGAGACTAGCTCTAGGTGTTGGGGCAGGCACAGGTCACTCTATTTTCCCATCAGGAAGAAGAATTAACCAGAGGCTCAGCTTGCCGCCCGGAACCAGAATAGGGCCTTAAGCAATCCTGCGCTTTTGCGACCAGCTCCCAAAAAAGCGAGTTGAAAAATGGAGCTCAGGGGCACTGCAATTCACAAACCTGCAGAGTTATAACTGATAACTCTCGTCCACAAATATATTGAGGGAAGGCAACGAAGAGGATTTGAAAGCAAGGCAGAATTGCAGGAAACTGATTTCAGGAGGTAGATTCGAATCGCCTTTAAAGCACAGGAAAAGCGGCAAAACCTCGACAATGATGCCCTTGGCCAAAAAGGGCGTATGCGTTTTTTCCTGAATATATTCAGGAAAAAACGCATACGCCCTTTTTGGCCAACCAAGCAACCTGGAAAGGCAAATCAGCGCTACAAAGAAGTCTCGCTCCCCATCGGTCAAAAGGACCATGCTGAATAAAGTGTCAAAACCAGAAATGCAGGGCAGGCCATGGAGAAACGGGAGCCTTGCTACGCTGATGGGCGGGATGTAAATTGCCAACAGCCACTCTGGAGAAGTGTACGGTGTGTCCTGAAACACCTAAAAAACGCAGCTGAGAGAGCGTAGGGCACTTCCACTCATGGGCGTATAAATTGGGAAAACTAAAAATCAGCAAGACACAGTCACCCCAAAGTTTAGGGCTGCTCTGCTGACAAGAACCTCCACTTCCTTACACCTTAAATATCCCAGGAAAGAGAAAAATGGATAAAGACGTTGTGGTCCTTATGTACAATGGAATATCACTCAGCCATGAAATCAACGTCATAAGGCTAGTGGCAGCATGATGAGTGGATTTAGGTACGACGATTCTAAGTGAAATAAGTCAAACAGAAAACGACACTTATCATAAGATATCACTTATAGAGGGAATGTAAAAACCGCTACACTGGAACTGAATTACAAAACAGAACAGAGTCACACGTTTAGAAAACACACTATGGCTGCTTAACGGGAAAGGTGAGGTGGGATGATGCGTAAAAGAAGGGTTTCAAATTAGCTCAGATACCGTTCCATAAACCCAATATGTAATAGACAAGACCTACTCCTTGCTCAGTGAACTGGACTCAACACCCCCTATTCAACGCCCAAGAATATATCTGACTAGTAAGAATCTTAAAACCTATGTGTTGATATCCCTCTGTAAGTGAGTCAAGTGGGTGTAAAGCGGCCTAAACACAGCAGTGAAAAGCAGCTAAACCCCATTATAAAAATCAACTACTTTTAAAAACCCGTGAAACAAAGACAGTGAAAGAGAGAGAAATTCTTACAAAATTCGTTCAGGGGCTGTGATGCCACCTGGATTGACCATATCTAGACCCACTGCTGATTGAGACATAAGGGTGAACACTCTTGGGGCTGAGAGGTTTGCTGAGGTTGGGTGAGCAAACGCAGACCCTTTAAAGTAATACTGCGTGGTACCCATCCCATGGGTCCCAAATCTCCAGGTTCAAGGGCATCTTCCTACATCGAAAACATGCATGAGACACCCAGAAGATGGTACACCGTGTGATCGGGAAAGGTTTCTAAAACGCACCTCATTTCTCATGTCCTTGTGCTCGGGTTCGCCATTCCAGCCGCTTTACTAGCAATCTCCCTCCTTGGAGAATCAGCACCTTTATCCTCCTGTTCCGTCCAGGTTGCCATTTGTCCTGAGGATGAACGGGAAGAGGGCCAAACAATGAGAGACTAGCTCTAGGTGTTGGGGCAGGCACAGGTCACTCTATTTTCCCATCAGGAAGAAGAATTAACCACAGGCTCAGCTTGCCGCCCGGAACCAGAATAGGGCCTGAAGCAATCCTGCGCTTTTGCGACCAGCTCCCAAAAAAGCGAGTTGAAAAATGGAGCTCAGGGGCACTGCAATTCACAAACCTGCAGAGTTATAACTGATAACTCTCGTCCACAAATATATTGAGGGAAGGCAACGAAGAGGATTTGAAAGCAAGGCAGAATTGCAGGAAACTGATTTCAGGAGGTAGATTCGAATCGCCTTTAAAGCACAGGAAAAGCGGCAAAACCTCGACAATGATGCCCTTGGCCAAAAAGGGCGTATGTGTTTTTTCCTGAATATATTCAGGAAAAAACGTATACGCCCTTTTTGGCCAACCAAGCAACCTGGAAAGGCAAATCAGCGATACAAAGAAGTCTCGCTCCCCATCGGTCAAAAGGACCATGCTGAATAAAGTGTCAAAACCAGAAATGCAGGGCAGGCCATGGAGAAACGGGAGCCTTGCTACGCTGATGGGCGGGATGTAAATTGCCAACAGCCACTCTGGAGAAGTGTACGGTGTGTCCTGAAACACCTAAAAAACGCAGCTTAGAGAGCGTAGGGCACTTCCACTCATGGGCGTATAAATTGGGAAAACTAAAAATCAGCAAGACACAGGCACCCCAAAGTTTAGGGCTGCTCTGCTGACAAGAACCTCCACTTCCTTACACCTTAAATATCCCAGGAAAGAGAAAAATGGATAAAGACGTTGTGGTCCTTATGTACAATGGAATATCACTCAGCCATGAAATCAACGTCATAAGGCTAGTGGCAGCATGATGAGTGGATTTAGGTACGACGATTCTAAGTGAAATAAGTCAAACAGAAAACGACACTTATCATAAGATATCACTTATAGAGGGAATGTAAAAACCGCTACACTGGAACTGAATTACAAAACAGAACAGAGTCACACGTTTAGAAAACACACTATGGCTGCTTAACGGGAAAGGTGAGGTGGGGTGATGCGTAAAAGAAGGGTTTCAAATTAGCTCAGATACCGTTCCATAAACCCAATATGTAATAGACAAGACCTACTCCTTGCTCAGTGAACTTGACTCAACACCCCCTATTCAACGCCCAAGAATATATCTGACTAGTAAGAATCTTAAAACCTATGTGTTGATATCCCTCTGTAAGTGAGTCAAGTGGGTGTAAAGCGGCCTAAACACAGCAGTGAAAAGCAGCTAAACCCCATTATAAAAATCAACTACTTTTAAAAACCCGTGAAACAAAGACAGTGAAAGAGAGAGAAATTCTTACAAAATTCGTTCAGGGGCTGTGATGCCACCTGGATTGACCATATCTAGACCCACTGCTGATTGAGACATAAGGGTGAACACTCTTGGGGCTGAGAGGTTTGGTGAGGTTGGGTGAGCAAACGCAGACCCTTTAAAGTAATACTGCGTGGTACCCATCCCATGGGTCCCAAATCTCCAGGTTCAAGGGCATCTTCCTACATCGAAAACATGCATGAGACACCCAGAAGATGGTACACCGTGTGATCGGGAAAGGTTTCTAAAACGCACCTCATTTCTCATGTCCTTGTTCTCGGGTTCGCCATTCCAGCCGCTTTACTAGCAATCTCCCTCCTTGGAGAATCAGCACCTTTAACCTCCTGTTCCGTCCAGGTTGCCATTTGTCCTGAGGATGAACGGGAAGAGGGCCAAACAATGAGAGACTAGCTCTAGGTGTTGGGGCAGGCACAGGTCACTCTATTTTCCCATCAGGAAGAAGAATTAACCAGAGGCTCAGCTTGCCGCCCGGAACCAGAATAGGGCCTTAAGCAATCCTGCGCTTTTGCGACCAGCTCCCAAAAAAGCGAGTTGAAAAATGGAGCTCAGGGGCACTGCAATTCACAAACCTGCAGAGTTATAACTGATAACTCTCGTCCACAAATATATTGAGGGAAGGCAACGAAGAGGATTTGAAAGCAAGGCAGAATTGCAGGAAACTGATTTCAGGAGGTAGATTCGAATCGCCTTTAAAGCACAGGAAAAGCGGCAAAACCTCGACAATGATGCCCTTGGCCAAAAAGGGCGTATGCGTTTTTTCCTGAATATATTCAGGAAAAAACGCATACGCCCTTTTTGGCCAACCAAGCAACCTGGAAAGGCAAATCAGCGCTACAAAGAAGTCTCGCTCCCCATCGGTCAAAAGGACCATGCTGAATAAAGTGTCAAAACCAGAAATGCAGGGCAGGCCATGGAGAAACGGGAGCCTTGCTACGCTGATGGGCGGGATGTAAATTGCCAACAGCCACTCTGGAGAAGTGTACGGTGTGTCCTGAAACACCTAAAAAACGCAGCTGAGAGAGCGTAGGGCACTTCCACTCATGGGCGTATAAATTGGGAAAACTAAAAATCAGCAAGACACAGTCACCCCAAAGTTTAGGGCTGCTCTGCTGACAAGAACCTCCACTTCCTTACACCTTAAATATCCCAGGAAAGAGAAAAATGGATAAAGACGTTGTGGTCCTTATGTACAATGGAATATCACTCAGCCATGAAATCAACGTCATAAGGCTAGTGGCAGCATGATGAGTGGATTTAGGTACGACGATTCTAAGTGAAATAAGTCAAACAGAAAACGACACTTATCATAAGATATCACTTATAGAGGGAATGTAAAAACCGCTACACTGGAACTGAATTACAAAACAGAACAGAGTCACACGTTTAGAAAACACACTATGGCTGCTTAACGGGAAAGGTGAGGTGGGGTGATGCGTAAAAGAAGGGTTTCAAATTAGCTCAGATACCGTTCCATAAACCCAATATGTAATCGACAAGACCTACTCCTTGCTCAGTGAACTGGACTCAACACCCCCTATTCAACGCCCAAGAATATATCTGACTAGTAAGAATCTTAAAACCTATGTGTTGATATCCCTCTGTAAGTGAGTCAAGTGGGTGTAAAGCGGCCTAAACACAGCAGTGAAAAGCAGCTAAACCCCATTATAAAAATCAACTACTTTTAAAAACCCGTGAAACAAAGACAGTGAAAGAGAGAGAAATTCTTACAAAATTCGTTCAGGGGCTGTGATGCCACCTGGATTGACCATATCTAGACCCACTGCTGATTGAGACATAAGGGTGAACACTCTTGGGGCTGAGAGGTTTGCTGAGGTTGGGTGAGCAAACGCAGACCCTTTAAAGTAATACTGCGTGGTACCCATCCCATGGGTCCCAAATCTCCAGGTTCAAGGGCATCTTCCTACATCGAAAACATGCATGAGACACCCAGAAGATGGTACACCGTGTGATCGGGAAAGGTTTCTAAAACGCACCTCATTTCTCATGTCCTTGTGCTCGGGTTCGCCATTCCAGCCGCTTTACTAGCAATCTCCCTCCTTGGAGAATCAGCACCTTTAACCTCCTGTTCCGTCCAGGTTGCCATTTGTCCTGAGGATGAACGGGAAGAGGGCCAAACAATGAGAGACTAGCTCTAGGTGTTGGGGCAGGCACAGGTCACTCTATTTTCCCATCAGGAAGAAGAATTAACCAGAGGCTCAGCTTGCCGCCCGGAACCAGAATAGGGCCTGAAGCAATCCTGCGCTTTTGCGACCAGCTCCCAAAAAAGCGAGTTGAAAAATGGAGCTCAGGGGCACTGCAATTCACAAACCTGCAGAGTTATAACTGATAACTCTCGTCCACAAATATATTGAGGGAAGGCAACGAAGAGGATTTGAAAGCAAGGCAGAATTGCAGGAAACTGATTTCAGGAGGTAGATTCGAATCGCCTTTAAAGCACAGGAAAAGCGGCAAAACCTCGACAATGATGCCCTTGGCCAAAAAGGGCGTATGTGTTTTTTCCTGAATATATTCAGGAAAAAACGTATACGCCCTTTTTGGCCAACCAAGCAACCTGGAAAGGCAAATCAGCGATACAAAGAAGTCTCGCTCCCCATCGGTCAAAAGGACCATGCTGAATAAAGTGTCAAAACCAGAAATGCAGGGCAGGCCATGGAGAAACGGGAGCCTTGCTACGCTGATGGGCGGGATGTAAATTGCCAACAGCCACTCTGGAGAAGTGTACGGTGTGTCCTGAAACACCTAAAAAACGCAGCTTAGAGAGCGTAGGGCACTTCCACTCATGGGCGTATAAATTGGGAAAACTAAAAATCAGCAAGACACAGGCACCCCAAAGTTTAGGGCTGCTCTGCTGACAAGAACCTCCACTTCCTTACACCTTAAATATCCCAGGAAAGAGAAAAATGGATAAAGACGTTGTGGTCCTTATGTACAATGGAATATCAATCAGCCATGAAATCAACGTCATAAGGCTAGTGGCAGCATGATGAGTGGATTTAGGTACGACGATTCTAAGTGAAATAAGTCAAACAGAAAACGACACTTATCATAAGATATCACTTATAGAGGGAATGTAAAAACCGCTACACTGGAACTGAATTACAAAACAGAACAGAGTCACACGTTTAGAAAACACACTATGGCTGCTTAACGGGAAAGGTGAGGTGGGGTGATGCGTAAAAGAAGGGTTTCAAATTAGCTCAGATACCGTTCCATAAACCCAATATGTAATCGACAAGACCTACTCCTTGCTCAGTGAACTGGACTCAACACCCCCTATTCAACGCCCAAGAATATATCTGACTAGTAAGAATCTTAAAACCTATGTGTTGATATCCCTCTGTAAGTGAGTCAAGTGGGTGTAAAGCGGCCTAAACACAGCAGTGAAAAGCAGCTAAACCCCATTATAAAAATCAACTACTTTTAAAAACCCGTGAAACAAAGACAGTGAAAGAGAGAGAAATTCTTACAAAATTCGTTCAGGGGCTGTGATGCCACCTGGATTGACCATATCTAGACCCACTGCTGATTGAGACATAAGGGTGAACACTCTTGGGGCTGAGAGGTTTGGTGAGGTTGGGTGAGCAAACGCAGACCCTTTAAAGTAATACTGCGTGGTACCCATCCCATGGGTCCCAAATCTCCAGGTTCAAGGGCATCTTCCTACATCGAAAACATGCATGAGACACCCAGAAGATGGTACACCGTGTGATCGGGAAAGGTTTCTAAAACGCACCTCATTTCTCATGTCCTTGTGCTCGGGTTCGCCATTCCAGCCGCTTTACTAGCAATCTCCCTCCTTGGAGAATCAGCACCTTTAACCTCCTGTTCCGTCCAGGTTGCCATTTGTCCTGAGGATGAACGGGAAGAGGGCCAAACAATGAGAGACTAGCTCTAGGTGTTGGGGCAGGCACAGGTCACTCTATTTTCCCATCAGGAAGAAGAATTAACCAGAGGCTCAGCTTGCCGCCCGGAACCAGAATAGGGCCTGAAGCAATCCTGCGCTTTTGCGGCCAGCTCCCAAAAAAGCGAGTTGAAAAATGGAGCTCAGGGGCACTGCAATTCACAAACCTGCAGAGTTATAACTGATAACTCTCGTCCACAAATATATTGAGGGAAGGCAACGAAGAGGATTTGAAAGCAAGGCAGAATTGCAGGAAACTGATTTCAGGAGGTAGATTCGAATCGCCTTTAAAGCACAGGAAAATCGGCAAAACCTCGACAATGATGCCCTTGGCCAAAAAGGGCGTATGCGTTTTTTCCTGAATATATTCAGGAAAAAACGCATACGCCCTTTTTGGCCAACCAAGCAACCTGGAAAGGCAAATCAGCGCTACAAAGAAGTCTCGCTTCCCATCGGTCAAAAGGACCATGCTGAATAAAGTGTCAAAACCAGAAATGCAGGGCAGGCCATGGAGAAATGGGAGCCTTGCTACGCTGATGGGCGGGATGTAAATTGCCAACAGCCACTCTGGAGAAGTGTACGGTGTGTCCTGAAACACCTAAAAAACGCAGCTTAGAGAGCGTAGGGCACTTCCACTCATGGGCGTATAAATTGGGAAAACTAAAAATCAGCAAGACACAGGCACCCCAAAGTTTAGGGCTGCTCTGCTGACAAGAACCTCCACTTCCTTACACCTTAAATATCCCAGGAAAGAGAAAAATGGATAAAGACGTTGTGGTCCTTATGTACAATGGAATATCACTCAGCCATGAAATCAACGTCATAAGGCTAGTGGCAGCATGATGAGTGGATTTAGGTACGACGATTTTAAGTGAAATAAGTCAAACAGAAAACGACACTTATCATAAGATATCACTTATAGAGGGAATGTAAAAACCGCTACACTGGAACTGAATTACAAAACAGAACAGAGTCACACGTTTAGAAAACACACTATGGCTGCTTAACGGGAAAGGTGAGGTGGGGTGATGCGTAAAAGAAGGGTTTCAAATTAGCTCAGATACCGTTCCATAAACCCAATATGTAATCGACAAGACCTACTCCTTGCTCAGTGAACTGGACTCAACACCCCCTATTCAACGCCCAAGAATATATCTGACTAGTAAGAATCTTAAAACCTATGTGTTGATATCCCTCTGTAAGTGAGTCAAGTGGGTGTAAAGCGGCCTAAACACAGCAGTGAAAAGCAGCTAAACCCCATTATAAAACTCAACTACTTTTAAAAACCCGTGAAACAAAGACAGTGAAAGAGAGAGAAATTCTTACAAAATTCGTTCAGGGGCTGTGATGCCACCTGGATTGACCATATCTAGACCCACTGCTGATTGAGACATAAGGGTGAACACTCTTGGGGCTGAGAGGTTTGCTGAGGTTGGGTGAGCAAACGCAGACCCTTTAAAGTAATACTGCGTGGTACCCATCCCATGGGTCCCAAATCTCCAGGTTCAAGGGCATCTTCCTACATCGAAAACATGCATGAGACACCCAGAAGATGGTACACCGTGTGATCGGGAAAGGTTTCTAAAACGCACCTCATTTCTCATGTCCTTGTGCTCGGGTTCGCCATTCCAGCCGCTTTACTAGCAATCTCCCTCCTTGGAGAATCAGCACCTTTAACCTCCTGTTCCGTCCAGGTTGCCATTTGTCCTGAGGATGAACGGGAAGAGGGCCAAACAATGAGAGACTAGCTCTAGGTGTTGGGGCAGGCACAGGTCACTCTATTTTCCCATCAGGAAGAAGAATTAACCAGAGGCTCAGCTTGCCGCCCGGAACCAGAATAGGGCCTGAAGCAATCCTGCGCTTTTGCGACCAGCTCCCAAAAAAGCGAGTTGAAAAATGGAGCTCAGGGGCACTGCAATTCACAAACCTGCAGAGTTATAACTGATAACTCTCGTCCACAAATATATTGAGGGAAGGCAACGAAGAGGATTTGAAAGCAAGGCAGAATTGCAGGAAACTGATTTCAGGAGGTAGATTCGAATCGCCTTTAAAGCACAGGAAAAGCGGCAAAACCTCGACAATGATGCCCTTGGCCAAAAAGGGCGTATGTGTTTTTTCCTGAATATATTCAGGAAAAAACGTATACGCCCTTTTTGGCCAACCAAGCAACCTGGAAAGGCAAATCAGCGATACAAAGAAGTCTCGCTCCCCATCGGTCAAAAGGACCATGCTGAATAAAGTGTCAAAACCAGAAATGCAGGGCAGGCCATGGAGAAACGGGAGCCTTGCTACGCTGATGGGCGGGATGTAAATTGCCAACAGCCACTCTGGAGAAGTGTACGGTGTGTCCTGAAACACCTAAAAAACGCAGCTTAGAGAGCGTAGGGCACTTCCACTCATGGGCGTATAAATTGGGAAAACTAAAAATCAGCAAGACACAGGCACCCCAAAGTTTAGGGCTGCTCTGCTGACAAGAACCTCCACTTCCTTACACCTTAAATATCCCAGGAAAGAGAAAAATGGATAAAGACGTTGTGGTCCTTATGTACAATGGAATATCAATCAGCCATGAAATCAACGTCATAAGGCTAGTGGCAGCATGATGAGTGGATTTAGGTACGACGATTCTAAGTGAAATAAGTCAAACAGAAAACGACACTTATCATAAGATATCACTTATAGAGGGAATGTAAAAACCGCTACACTGGAACTGAATTACAAAACAGAACAGAGTCACACGTTTAGAAAACACACTATGGCTGCTTAACGGGAAAGGTGAGGTGGGGTGATGCGCAAAAGAAGGGTTTCAAATTAGCTCAGATACCGTTCCATAAACCCAATATGTAGTCGACAAGACCTACTCCTTGCTCAGTGAACTTGACTCAACACCCCCTATTCAACGCCCAAGAATATATCTGACTAGTAAGAATCTTAAAACCTATGTGTTGATATCCCTCTGTAAGTGAGTCAAGTGGGTGTAAAGCGGCCTAAACACAGCAGTGAAAAGCAGCTAAACCCCATTATAAAAATCAACTACTTTTAAAAACCCGTGAAACAAAGACAGTGAAAGAGAGAAATTCTTACAAAATTCGTTCAGGGGCTGTGATGCCACCTGGATTGACCATATCTAGACCCACTTCTGATTGAGACATAAGTGTGAACACTCTTGGGGCTGAGAGGTTTGGTGAGGTTGGGTGAGCAAACGCAGACCCTTTAAAGTAATACTGCGTGGTACCCATCCCATGGGTCCCAAATCTCCAGGTTCAAGGGCATCTTCCTACATCGAAAACATGCATGAGACACCCAGAAGATGGTACACCGTGTGATCGGGAAAGGTTTCTAAAACGCACCTCATTTCTCATGTCCTTGTGCTCGGGTTCGCCATTCCAGCCGCTTTACTAGCAATCTCCCTCCTTGGAGAATCAGCACCTTTAACTTCCTGTTCCGTCCAGGTAGCCATTTGTCCTGAGGATGAACGGGAAGAGGGCCAAACAATGAGAGACTAGCTCTAGGTGTTGGGGCAGGCACAGGTCACTCTATTTTCCCATCAGGAAGAAGAATTAACCAGAGGCTCAGCTTGCCGCCCGGAACCAGAATAGGGCCTGAAGCAATCCTGCGCTTTTGCGGCCAGCTCCCAAAAAAGCGAGTTGAAAAATGGAGCTCAGGGGCACTGCAATTCACAAACCTGCAGAGTTATAACTGATAACTCTCGTCCACAAATATATTGAGGGAAGGCAACGAAGAGGATTTGAAAGCAAGGCAGAATTGCAGGAAACTGATTTCAGGAGGTAGATTCGAATCGCCTTTAAAGCACAGGAAAAGCGGCAAAACCTCGACAATGATGCCCTTGGCCAAAAAGGGCGTATGCGTTTTTTCCTGAATATATTCAGGAAAAAACGCATACGCCCTTTTTGGCCAACCAAGCAACCTGGAAAGGCAAATCAGCGCTACAAAGAAGTCTCGCTTCCCATCGGTCAAAAGGACCATGCTGAATAAAGTGTCAAAACCAGAAATGCAGGGCAGGCCATGGAGAAATGGGAGCCTTGCTACGCTGATGGGCGGGATGTAAATTGCCAACAGCCACTCTGGAGAAGTGTACGGTGTGTCCTGAAACACCTAAAAAACGCAGCTTAGAGAGCGTAGGGCACTTCCACTCATGGGCGTATAAATTGGGAAAACTAAAAATCAGCAAGACACAGGCACCCCAAAGTTTAGGGCTGCTCTGCTGACAAGAACCTCCACTTCCTTACACCTTAAATATCCCAGGAAAGAGAAAAATGGATAAAGACGTTGTGGTCCTTATGTACAATGGAATATCAATCAGCCATGAAATCAACGTCATAAGGCTAGTGGCAGCATGATGAGTGGATTTACGTACGACGATTCTAAGTGAAATAAGTCAAACAGAAAACGACACTTATCATAAGATATCACTTATAGAGGGAATGTAAAAACCGCTACACTGGAACTGAATTACAAAACAGAACAGAGTCACACGTTTAGAAAACACACTATGGCTGCTTAACGGGAAAGGTGAGGTGGGGTGATGCGTAAAAGAAGGGTTTCAAATTAGCTCAGATACCGTTCCATAAACCCAATATGTAATCGACAAGACCTACTCCTTGCTCAGTGAACTGGACTCAACACCCCCTATTCAACGCCCAAGAATATATCTGACTAGTAAGAATCTTAAAACCTATGTGTTGATATCCCTCTGTAAGTGAGTCAAGTGGGTGTAAAGCGGCCTAAACACAGCAGTGAAAAGCAGCTAAACCCCATTATAAAACTCAACTACTTTTAAAAACCCGTGAAACAAAGACAGTGAAAGAGAGAGAAATTCTTACAAAATTCGTTCAGGGGCTGTGATGCCACCTGGATTGACCATATCTAGACCCACTGCTGATTGAGACATAAGGGTGAACACTCTTGGGGCTGAGAGGTTTGCTGAGGTTGGGTGAGCAAACGCAGACCCTTTAAAGTAATACTGCGTGGTACCCATCCCATGGGTCCCAAATCTCCAGGTTCAAGGGCATCTTCCTACATCGAAAACATGCATGAGACACCCAGAAGATGGTACACCGTGTGATCGGGAAAGGTTTCTAAAACGGACCTCATTTCTCATGTCCTTGTGCTCGGGTTCGCCATTCCAGCCGCTTTACTAGCAATCTCCCTCCTTGGAGAATCAGCACCTTTAACCTCCTGTTCCGTCCAGGTTGCCATTTGTCCTCAGGATGAACGGGAAGAGGGCCAAACAATGAGAGACTAGCTCTAGGTGTTGGGGCAGGCACAGGTCACTCTATTTTCCCATCAGGAAGAAGAATTAACCAGAGGCTCAGCTTGCCGCCCGGAACCAGAATAGGGCCTGAAGCAATCCTGCGCTTTTGCGGCCAGCTCCCAAAAAAGCGAGTTGAAAAATGGAGCTCAGGGGCACTGTAATTCACAAACCTGCAGAGTTATAACTGATAACTCTCGTCCACAAATATAGTGAGGGAAGGCAACGAAGAGGATTTGAAAGCAAGGCAGAATTGCAGGAAACTGATTTCAGGAGGTAGATTCGAATCGCCTTTAAAGCACAGGAAAAGCGGCAAAACCTCGACAATGATGCCCTTGGCCAAAAAGGGCGTATGCGTTTTTTCCTGAATATATTCAGGAAAAAACGCATACGCCCTTTTTGGCCAACCAAGCAACCTGGAAAGGCAAATCAGCGCTACAAAGAAGTCTCGCTTCCCATCGGTCAAAAGGACCATGCTGAATAAAGTGTCAAAACCAGAAATGCAGGGCAGGCCATGGAGAAATGGGAGCCTTGCTACGCTGATGGGCGGGATGTAAATTGCCAACAGCCACTCTGGAGAAGTGTACGGTGTGTCCTGAAACACCTAAAAAACGCAGCTTAGAGAGCGTAGGGCACTTCCACTCATGGGCGTATAAATTGGGAAAACTAAAAATCAGCAAGACACAGGCACCCCAAAGTTTAGGGCTGCTCTGCTGACAAGAACCTCCACTTCCTTACACCTTAAATATCCCAGGAAAGAGAAAAATGGATAAAGACGTTGTGGTCCTTATGTACAATGGAATATCAATCAGCCATGAAATCAACGTCATAAGGCTAGTGGCAGCATGATGAGTGGATTTAGGTACGACGATTTTAAGTGAAATAAGTCAAACAGAAAACGACACTTATCATAAGATATCACTTATAGAGGGAATGTAAAAACCGCTACACTGGAACTGAATTACAAAACAGAACAGAGTCACACGTTTAGAAAACACACTATGGCTGCTTAACGGGAAAGGTGAGGTGGGGTGATGCGTAAAAGAAGGGTTTCAAATTAGCTCAGATACCGTTCCATAAACCCAATATGTAATCGACAAGACCTACTCCTTGCTCAGTGAACTGGACTCAACACCCCCTATTCAACGCCCAAGAATATATCTGACTAGTAAGAATCTTAAAACCTATGTGTGGATATCCCTCTGTAAGTGAGTCAAGTGGGTGTAAAGCGGCCTAAACACAGCAGTGAAAAGCAGCTAAACCCCATTATAAAAATCAACTACTTTTAAAAACCCGTGAAACAAAGACAGTGAAAGAGAGAGAAATTCTTACAAAATTCGTTCAGGGGCTGTGATGCCACCTGGATTGACCATATCTAGACCCACTGCTGATTGAGACATAAGGGTGAACACTCTTGGGGCTGAGAGGTTTGCTGAGGTTGGGTGAGCAAACGCAGACCCTTTAAAGTAATACTGCGTGGTACCCATCCCATGGGTCCCAAATCTCCAGGTTCAAGGGCATCTTCCTACATCGAAAACATGCATGAGACACCCAGAAGATGGTACACCGTGTGATCGGGAAAGGTTTCTAAAACGCACCTCATTTCTCATGTCCTTGTGCTCGGGTTCGCCATTCCAGCCGCTTTACTAGCAATCTCCCTCCTTGGAGAATCAGCACCTTTAACCTCCTGTTCCGTCCAGGTTGCCATTTGTCCTGAGGATGAACGGGAAGAGGGCCAAACAATGAGAGACTAGCTCTAGGTGCTGGGGCAGGCACAGGTCACTCTATTTTCCCATCAGGAAGAAGAATTAACCAGAGGCTCAGCTTGCCGCCCGGAACCAGAATAGGGCCTGAAGCAATCCTGCGCTTTTGCGACCAGCTCCCAAAAAAGCGAGTTGAAAAATGGAGCTCAGGGGCACTGCAATTCACAAACCTGCAGAGTTATAACTGATAACTCTCGTCCACAAATATATTGAGGGAAGGCAACGAAGAGGATTTGAAAGCAAGGCAGAATTGCAGGAAACTGATTTCAGGAGGTAGATTCGAATCGCCTTTAAAGCACAGGAAAAGCGGCAAAACCTCGACAATGATGCCCTTGGCCAAAAAGGGCGTATGCGTTTTTTCCTGAATATATTCAGGAAAAAACGCATACGCCCTTTTTGGCCAACCAAGCAACCTGGAAAGGCAAATCAGCGCTACAAAGAAGTCTCGCTTCCCATCGGTCAAAAGGACCATGCTGAATAAAGTGTCAAAACCAGAAATGCAGGGCAGGCCATGGAGAAATGGGAGCCTTGCTACGCTGATGGGCGGGATGTAAATTGCCAACAGCCACTCTGGAGAAGTGTACGGTGTGTCCTGAAACACCTAAAAAACGCAGCTTAGAGAGCGTAGGGCACTTCCACTCATGGGCGTATAAATTGGGAAAACTAAAAATCAGCAAGACACAGGCACCCCAAAGTTTAGGGCTGCTCTGCTGACAAGAACCTCCACTTCCTTACACCTTAAATATCCCAGGAAAGAGAAAAATGGATAAAGACGTTGTGGTCCTTATGTACAATGGAATATCAATCAGCCATGAAATCAACGTCATAAGGCTAGTGGCAGCATGATGAGTGGATTTACGTACGACGATTCTAAGTGAAATAAGTCAAACAGAAAACGACACTTATCATAAGATATCACTTATAGAGGGAATGTAAAAACCGCTACACTGGAACTGAATTACAAAACAGAACAGAGTCACACGTTTAGAAAACACACTATGGCTGCTTAACGGGAAAGGTGAGGTGGGGTGATGCGTAAAAGAAGGGTTTCAAATTAGCTCAGATACCGTTCCATAAACCCAATATGTAATCGACAAGACCTACTCCTTGCTCAGTGAACTGGACTCAACACCCCCTATTCAACGCCCAAGAATATATCTGACTAGTAAGAATCTTAAAACCTATGTGTTGATATCCCTCTGTAAGTGAGTCAAGTGGGTGTAAAGCGGCCTAAACACAGCAGTGAAAAGCAGCTAAACCCCATTATAAAACTCAACTACTTTTAAAAACCCGTGAAACAAAGACAGTGAAAGAGAGAGAAATTCTTACAAAATTCGTTCAGGGGCTGTGATGCCACCTGGATTGACCATATCTAGACCCACTGCTGATTGAGACATAAGGGTGAACACTCTTGGGGCTGAGAGGTTTGCTGAGGTTGGGTGAGCAAACGCAGACCCTTTAAAGTAATACTGCGTGGTACCCATCCCATGGGTCCCAAATCTCCAGGTTCAAGGGCATCTTCCTACATCGAAAACATGCATGAGACACCCAGAAGATGGTACACCGTGTGATCGGGAAAGGTTTCTAAAACGGACCTCATTTCTCATGTCCTTGTGCTCGGGTTCGCCATTCCAGCCGCTTTACTAGCAATCTCCCTCCTTGGAGAATCAGCACCTTTAACCTCCTGTTCCGTCCAGGTTGCCATTTGTCCTCAGGATGAACGGGAAGAGGGCCAAACAATGAGAGACTAGCTCTAGGTGTTGGGGCAGGCACAGGTCACTCTATTTTCCCATCAGGAAGAAGAATTAACCAGAGGCTCAGCTTGCCGCCCGGAACCAGAATAGGGCCTGAAGCAATCCTGCGCTTTTGCGGCCAGCTCCCAAAAAAGCGAGTTGAAAAATGGAGCTCAGGGGCACTGCAATTCACAAACCTGCAGAGTTATAACTGATAACTCTCGTCCACAAATATAGTGAGGGAAGGCAACGAAGAGGATTTGAAAGCAAGGCAGAATTGCAGGAAACTGATTTCAGGAGGTAGATTCGAATCGCCTTTAAAGCACAGGAAAAGCGGCAAAACCTCGACAATGATGCCCTTGGCCAAAAAGGGCGTATGCGTTTTTTCCTGAATATATTCAGGAAAAAACGCATACGCCCTTTTTGGCCAACCAAGCAACCTGGAAAGGCAAATCAGCGCTACAAAGAAGTCTCGCTTCCCATCGGTCAAAAGGACCATGCTGAATAAAGTGTCAAAACCAGAAATGCAGGGCAGGCCATGGAGAAATGGGAGCCTTGCTACGCTGATGGGCGGGATGTAAATTGCCAACAGCCACTCTGGAGAAGTGTACGGTGTGTCCTGAAACACCTAAAAAACGCAGCTTAGAGAGCGTAGGGCACTTCCACTCATGGGCGTATAAATTGGGAAAACTAAAAATCAGCAAGACACAGGCACCCCAAAGTTTAGGGCTGCTCTGCTGACAAGAACCTCCACTTCCTTACACCTTAAATATCCCAGGAAAGAGAAAAATGGATAAAGACGTTGTGGTCCTTATGTACAATGGAATATCAATCAGCCATGAAATCAACGTCATAAGGCTAGTGGCAGCATGATGAGTGGATTTAGGTACGACGATTTTAAGTGAAATAAGTCAAACAGAAAACGACACTTATCATAAGATATCACTTATAGAGGGAATGTAAAAACCGCTACACTGGAACTGAATTACAAAACAGAACAGAGTCACACGTTTAGAAAACACACTATGGCTGCTTAACGGGAAAGGTGAGGTGGGGTGATGCGTAAAAGAAGGGTTTCAAATTAGCTCAGATACCGTTCCATAAACCCAATATGTAATCGACAAGACCTACTCCTTGCTCAGTGAACTGGACTCAACACCCCCTATTCAACGCCCAAGAATATATCTGACTAGTAAGAATCTTAAAACCTATGTGTGGATATCCCTCTGTAAGTGAGTCAAGTGGGTGTAAAGCGGCCTAAACACAGCAGTGAAAAGCAGCTAAACCCCATTATAAAAATCAACTACTTTTAAAAACCCGTGAAACAAAGACAGTGAAAGAGAGAGAAATTCTTACAAAATTCGTTCAGGGGCTGTGATGCCACCTGGATTGACCATATCTAGACCCACTGCTGATTGAGACATAAGGGTGAACACTCTTGGGGCTGAGAGGTTTGCTGAGGTTGGGTGAGCAAACGCAGACCCTTTAAAGTAATACTGCGTGGTACCCATCCCATGGGTCCCAAATCTCCAGGTTCAAGGGCATCTTCCTACATCGAAAACATGCATGAGACACCCAGAAGATGGTACACCGTGTGATCGGGAAAGGTTTCTAAAACGCACCTCATTTCTCATGTCCTTGTGCTCGGGTTCGCCATTCCAGCCGCTTTACTAGCAATCTCCCTCCTTGGAGAATCAGCACCTTTAACCTCCTGTTCCGTCCAGGTTGCCATTTGTCCTGAGGATGAACGGGAAGAGGGCCAAACAATGAGAGACTAGCTCTAGGTGCTGGGGCAGGCACAGGTCACTCTATTTTCCCATCAGGAAGAAGAATTAACCAGAGGCTCAGCTTGCCGCCCGGAACCAGAATAGGGCCTGAAGCAATCCTGCGCTTTTGCGACCAGCTCCCAAAAAAGCGAGTTGAAAAATGGAGCTCAGGGGCACTGCAATTCACAAACCTGCAGAGTTATAACTGATAACTCTCGTCCACAAATATATTGAGGGAAGGCAACGAAGAGGATTTGAAAGCAAGGCAGAATTGCAGGAAACTGATTTCAGGAGGTAGATTCGAATCGCCTTTAAAGCACAGGAAAAGCGGCAAAACCTCGACAATGATGCCCTTGGCCAAAAAGGGCGTATGTGTTTTTTCCTGAATATATTCAGGAAAAAACGTATACGCCCTTTTTGGCCAACCAAGCAACCTGGAAAGGCAAATCAGCGATACAAAGAAGTCTCGCTCCCCATCGGTCAAAAGGACCATGCTGAATAAAGTGTCAAAACCAGAAATGCAGGGCAGGCCATGGAGAAACGGGAGCCTTGCTACGCTGATGGGCGGGATGTAAATTGCCAACAGCCACTCTGGAGAAGTGTACGGTGTGTCCTGAAACACCTAAAAAACGCAGCTTAGAGAGCGTAGGGCACTTCCACTCATGGGCGTATAAATTGGGAAAACTAAAAATCAGCAAGACACAGGCACCCCAAAGTTTAGGGCTGCTCTGCTGACAAGAACCTCCACTTCCTTACACCTTAAATATCCCAGGAAAGAGAAAAATGGATAAAGACGTTGTGGTCCTTATGTACAATGGAATATCAATCAGCCATGAAATCAACGTCATAAGGCTAGTGGCAGCATGATGAGTGGATTTAGGTACGACGATTCTAAGTGAAATAAGTCAAACAGAAAACGACACTTATCATAAGATATCACTTATAGAGGGAATGTAAAAACCGCTACACTGGAACTGAATTACAAAACAGAACAGAGTCACACGTTTAGAAAACACACTATGGCTGCTTAACGGGAAAGGTGAGGTGGGGTGATGCGTAAAAGAAGGGTTTCAAATTAGCTCAGATACCGTTCCATAAACCCAATATGTAATCGACAAGACCTACTCCTTGCTCAGTGAACTGGACTCAACACCCCCTATTCAACGCCCAAGAATATATCTGACTAGTAAGAATCTTAAAACCTATGTGTTGATATCCCTCTGTAAGTGAGTCAAGTGGGTGTAAAGCGGCCTAAACACAGCAGTGAAAAGCAGCTAAACCCCATTATAAAAATCAACTACTTTTAAAAACCCGTGAAACAAAGACAGTGAAAGAGAGAGAAATTCTTACAAAATTCGTTCAGGGGCTGTGATGCCACCTGGATTGACCATATCTAGACCCACTGCTGATTGAGACATAAGGGTGAACACTCTTGGGGCTGAGAGGTTTGGTGAGGTTGGGTGAGCAAACGCAGACCCTTTAAAGTAATACTGCGTGGTACCCATCCCATGGGTCCCAAATCTCCAGGTTCAAGGGCATCTTCCTACATCGAAAACATGCATGAGACACCCAGAAGATGGTACACCGTGTGATCGGGAAAGGTTTCTAAAACGCACCTCATTTCTCATGTCCTTGTGCTCGGGTTCGCCATTCCAGCCGCTTTACTAGCAATCTCCCTCCTTGGAGAATCAGCACCTTTAACCTCCTGTTCCGTCCAGGTTGCCATTTGTCCTGAGGATGAACGGGAAGAGGGCCAAACAATGAGAGACTAGCTCTAGGTGTTGGGGCAGGCACAGGTCACTCTATTTTCCCATCAGGAAGAAGAATTAACCAGAGGCTCAGCTTGCCGCCCGGAACCAGAATAGGGCCTGAAGCAATCCTGCGCTTTTGCGGCCAGCTCCCAAAAAAGCGAGTTGAAAAATGGAGCTCAGGGGCACTGCAATTCACAAACCTGCAGAGTTATAACTGATAACTCTCGTCCACAAATATATTGAGGGAAGGCAACGAAGAGGATTTGAAAGCAAGGCAGAATTGCAGGAAACTGATTTCAGGAGGTAGATTCGAATCGCCTTTAAAGCACAGGAAAATCGGCAAAACCTCGACAATGATGCCCTTGGCCAAAAAGGGCGTATGCGTTTTTTCCTGAATATATTCAGGAAAAAACGCATACGCCCTTTTTGGCCAACCAAGCAACCTGGAAAGGCAAATCAGCGCTACAAAGAAGTCTCGCTTCCCATCGGTCAAAAGGACCATGCTGAATAAAGTGTCAAAACCAGAAATGCAGGGCAGGCCATGGAGAAATGGGAGCCTTGCTACGCTGATGGGCGGGATGTAAATTGCCAACAGCCACTCTGGAGAAGTGTACGGTGTGTCCTGAAACACCTAAAAAACGCAGCTTAGAGAGCGTAGGGCACTTCCACTCATGGGCGTATTAATTGGGAAAACTAAAAATCAGCAAGACACAGGCACCCCAAAGTTTAGGGCTGCTCTGCTGACAAGAACCTCCACTTCCTTACACCTTAAATATCCCAGGAAAGAGAAAAATGGATAAAGACGTTGTGGTCCTTATGTACAATGGAATATCACTCAGCCATGAAATCAACGTCATAAGGCTAGTGGCAGCATGATGAGTGGATTTAGGTACGACGATTTTAAGTGAAATAAGTCAAACAGAAAACGACACTTATCATAAGATATCACTTATAGAGGGAATGTAAAAACCGCTACACTGGAACTGAATTACAAAACAGAACAGAGTCACACGTTTAGAAAACACACTATGGCTGCTTAACGGGAAAGGTGAGGTGGGGTGATGCGTAAAAGAAGGGTTTCAAATTAGCTCAGATACCGTTCCATAAACCCAATATGTAATCGACAAGACCTACTCCTTGCTCAGTGAACTGGACTCAACACCCCCTATTCAACGCCCAAGAATATATCTGACTAGTAAGAATCTTAAAACCTATGTGTTGATATCCCTCTGTAAGTGAGTCAAGTGGGTGTAAAGCGGCCTAAACACAGCAGTGAAAAGCAGCTAAACCCCATTATAAAACTCAACTACTTTTAAAAACCCGTGAAACAAAGACAGTGAAAGAGAGAGAAATTCTTACAAAATTCGTTCAGGGGCTGTGATGCCACCTGGATTGACCATATCTAGACCCACTGCTGATTGAGACATAAGGGTGAACACTCTTGGGGCTGAGAGGTTTGCTGAGGTTGGGTGAGCAAACGCAGACCCTTTAAAGTAATACTGCGTGGTACCCATCCCATGGGTCCCAAATCTCCAGGTTCAAGGGCATCTTCCTACATCGAAAACATGCATGAGACACCCAGAAGATGGTACACCGTGTGATCGGGAAAGGTTTCTAAAACGCACCTCATTTCTCATGTCCTTGTGCTCGGGTTCGCCATTCCAGCCGCTTTACTAGCAATCTCCCTCCTTGGAGAATCAGCACCTTTAACCTCCTGTTCCGTCCAGGTTGCCATTTGTCCTGAGGATGAACGGGAAGAGGGCCAAACAATGAGAGACTAGCTCTAGGTGTTGGGGCAGGCACAGGTCACTCTATTTTCCCATCAGGAAGAAGAATTAACCAGAGGCTCAGCTTGCCGCCCGGAACCAGAATAGGGCCTGAAGCAATCCTGCGCTTTTGCGACCAGCTCCCAAAAAAGCGAGTTGAAAAATGGAGCTCAGGGGCACTGCAATTCACAAACCTGCAGAGTTATAACTGATAACTCTCGTCCACAAATATATTGAGGGAAGGCAACGAAGAGGATTTGAAAGCAAGGCAGAATTGCAGGAAACTGATTTCAGGAGGTAGATTCGAATCGCCTTTAAAGCACAGGAAAAGCGGCAAAACCTCGACAATGATGCCCTTGGCCAAAAAGGGCGTATGCGTTTTTTCCTGAATATATTCAGGAAAAAACGCATACGCCCTTTTTGGCCAACCAAGCAACCTGGAAAGGCAAATCAGCGCTACAAAGAAGTCTCGCTCCCCATCGGTCAAAAGGACCATGCTGAATAAAGTGTCAAAACCAGAAATGCAGGGCAGGCCATGGAGAAACGGGAGCCTTGCTACGCTGATGGGCGGGATGTAAATTGCCAACAGCCACTCTGGAGAAGTGTACGGTGTGTCCTGAAACACCTAAAAAACGCAGCTTAGAGAGCGTAGGGCACTTCCACTCATGGGCGTATAAATTGGGAAAACTAAAAATCAGCAAGACACAGGCACCCCAAAGTTTAGGGCTGCTCTGCTGACAAGAACCTCCACTTCCTTACACCTTAAATATCCCAGGAAAGAGAAAAATGGATAAAGACGTTGTGGTCCTTATGTACAATGGAATATCAATCAGCCATGAAATCAACGTCATAAGGCTAGTGGCAGCATGATGAGTGGATTTAGGTACGACGATTCTAAGTGAAATAAGTCAAACAGAAAACGACACTTATCATAAGATATCACTTATAGAGGGAATGTAAAAACCGCTACACTGGAACTGAATTACAAAACAGAACAGAGTCACACGTTTAGAAAACACACTATGGCTGCTTAACGGGAAAGGTGAGGTGGGGTGATGCGCAAAAGAAGGGTTTCAAATTAGCTCAGATACCGTTCCATAAACCCAATATGTAGTCGACAAGACCTACTCCTTGCTCAGTGAACTTGACTCAACACCCCCTATTCAACGCCCAAGAATATATCTGACTAGTAAGAATCTTAAAACCTATGTGTTGATATCCCTCTGTAAGTGAGTCAAGTGGGTGTAAAGCGGCCTAAACACAGCAGTGAAAAGCAGCTAAACCCCATTATAAAAATCAACTACTTTTAAAAACCCGTGAAACAAAGACAGTGAAAGAGAGAAATTCTTACAAAATTCGTTCAGGGGCTGTGATGCCACCTGGATTGACCATATCTAGACCCACTTCTGATTGAGACATAAGTGTGAACACTCTTGGGGCTGAGAGGTTTGGTGAGGTTGGGTGAGCAAACGCAGACCCTTTAAAGTAATACTGCGTGGTACCCATCCCATGGGTCCCAAATCTCCAGGTTCAAGGGCATCTTCCTACATCGAAAACATGCATGAGACACCCAGAAGATGGTACACCGTGTGATCGGGAAAGGTTTCTAAAACGCACCTCATTTCTCATGTCCTTGTGCTCGGGTTCGCCATTCCAGCCGCTTTACTAGCAATCTCCCTCCTTGGAGAATCAGCACCTTTAACTTCCTGTTCCGTCCAGGTAGCCATTTGTCCTGAGGATGAACGGGAAGAGGGCCAAACAATGAGAGACTAGCTCTAGGTGTTGGGGCAGGCACAGGTCACTCTATTTTCCCATCAGGAAGAAGAATTAACCAGAGGCTCAGCTTGCCGCCCGGAACCAGAATAGGGCCTGAAGCAATCCTGCGCTTTTGCGGCCAGCTCCCAAAAAAGCGAGTTGAAAAATGGAGCTCAGGGGCACTGCAATTCACAAACCTGCAGAGTTATAACTGATAACTCTCGTCCACAAATATATTGAGGGAAGGCAACGAAGAGGATTTGAAAGCAAGGCAGAATTGCAGGAAACTGATTTCAGGAGGTAGATTCGAATCGCCTTTAAAGCACAGGAAAAGCGGCAAAACCTCGACAATGATGCCCTTGGCCAAAAAGGGCGTATGCGTTTTTTCCTGAATATATTCAGGAAAAAACGCATACGCCCTTTTTGGCCAACCAAGCAACCTGGAAAGGCAAATCAGCGCTACAAAGAAGTCTCGCTTCCCATCGGTCAAAAGGACCATGCTGAATAAAGTGTCAAAACCAGAAATGCAGGGCAGGCCATGGAGAAATGGGAGCCTTGCTACGCTGATGGGCGGGATGTAAATTGCCAACAGCCACTCTGGAGAAGTGTACGGTGTGTCCTGAAACACCTAAAAAACGCAGCTTAGAGAGCGTAGGGCACTTCCACTCATGGGCGTATAAATTGGGAAAACTAAAAATCAGCAAGACACAGGCACCCCAAAGTTTAGGGCTGCTCTGCTGACAAGAACCTCCACTTCCTTACACCTTAAATATCCCAGGAAAGAGAAAAATGGATAAAGACGTTGTGGTCCTTATGTACAATGGAATATCAATCAGCCATGAAATCAACGTCATAAGGCTAGTGGCAGCATGATGAGTGGATTTACGTACGACGATTCTAAGTGAAATAAGTCAAACAGAAAACGACACTTATCATAAGATATCACTTATAGAGGGAATGTAAAAACCGCTACACTGGAACTGAATTACAAAACAGAACAGAGTCACACGTTTAGAAAACACACTATGGCTGCTTAACGGGAAAGGTGAGGTGGGGTGATGCGTAAAAGAAGGGTTTCAAATTAGCTCAGATACCGTTCCATAAACCCAATATGTAATCGACAAGACCTACTCCTTGCTCAGTGAACTGGACTCAACACCCCCTATTCAACGCCCAAGAATATATCTGACTAGTAAGAATCTTAAAACCTATGTGTTGATATCCCTCTGTAAGTGAGTCAAGTGGGTGTAAAGCGGCCTAAACACAGCAGTGAAAAGCAGCTAAACCCCATTATAAAACTCAACTACTTTTAAAAACCCGTGAAACAAAGACAGTGAAAGAGAGAGAAATTCTTACAAAATTCGTTCAGGGGCTGTGATGCCACCTGGATTGACCATATCTAGACCCACTGCTGATTGAGACATAAGGGTGAACACTCTTGGGGCTGAGAGGTTTGCTGAGGTTGGGTGAGCAAACGCAGACCCTTTAAAGTAATACTGCGTGGTACCCATCCCATGGGTCCCAAATCTCCAGGTTCAAGGGCATCTTCCTACATCGAAAACATGCATGAGACACCCAGAAGATGGTACACCGTGTGATCGGGAAAGGTTTCTAAAACGGACCTCATTTCTCATGTCCTTGTGCTCGGGTTCGCCATTCCAGCCGCTTTACTAGCAATCTCCCTCCTTGGAGAATCAGCACCTTTAACCTCCTGTTCCGTCCAGGTTGCCATTTGTCCTCAGGATGAACGGGAAGAGGGCCAAACAATGAGAGACTAGCTCTAGGTGCTGGGGCAGGCACAGGTCACTCTATTTTCCCATCAGGAAGAAGAATTAACCAGAGGCTCAGCTTGCCGCCCGGAACCAGAATAGGGCCTGAAGCAATCCTGCGCTTTTGCGACCAGCTCCCAAAAAAGCGAGTTGAAAAATGGAGCTCAGGGGCACTGCAATTCACAAACCTGCAGAGTTATAACTGATAACTCTCGTCCACAAATATAGTGAGGGAAGGCAACGAAGAGGATTTGAAAGCAAGGCAGAATTGCAGGAAACTGATTTCAGGAGGTAGATTCGAATCGCCTTTAAAGCACAGGAAAAGCGGCAAAACCTCGACAATGATGCCCTTGGCCAAAAAGGGCGTATGTGTTTTTTCCTGAATATATTCAGGAAAAAACGTATACGCCCTTTTTGGCCAACCAAGCAACCTGGAAAGGCAAATCAGCGATACAAAGAAGTCTCGCTCCCCATCGGTCAAAAGGACCATGCTGAATAAAGTGTCAAAACCGGAAATGCAGGGCAGGCCATGGAGAAACGGGAGCCTTGCTACGCTGATGGGCGGGATGTAAATTGCCAACAGCCACTCTGGAGAAGTGTACGGTGTGTCCTGAAACACCTAAAAAACGCAGCTTAGAGAGCGAAGGGCACTTCCACTCATGGGCGTATAAATTGGGAAAACTAAAAATCAGCAAGACACAGGCACCCCAAAGTTTAGGGCTGCTCTGCTGACAAGAACCTCCACTTCCTTACACCTTAAATATCCCAGGAAAGAGAAAAATGGATAAAGACGTTGTGGTCCTTATGTACAATGGAATATCAATCAGCCATGAAATCAACGTCATAAGGCTAGTGGCAGCATGATGAGTGGATTTAGGTACGACGATTCTAAGTGAAATAAGTCAAACAGAAAACGACACTTATCATAAGATATCACTTATAGAGGGAATGTAAAAACCGCTACACTGGAACTGAATTACAAAACAGAACAGAGTCACACGTTTAGAAAACACACTATGGCTGCTTAACGGGAAAGGTGAGGTGGGGTGATGCGTAAAAGAAGGGTTTCAAATTAGCTCAGATACCGTTCCATAAACCCAATATGTAATAGACAAGACCTACTCCTTGCTCAGTGAACTTGACTCAACACCCCCTATTCAACGCCCAAGAATATATCTGACTAGTAAGAATCTTAAAACCTATGTGTTGATATCCCTCTGTAAGTGAGTCAAGTGGGTGTAAAGCGGCCTAAACACAGCAGTGAAAAGCAGCTAAACCCCATTATAAAAATCAGCTACTTTTAAAAACCCGTGAAACAAAGACAGTGAAAGAGAGAGAAATTCTTACAAAATTCGTTCAGGGGCTGTGATGCCACCTGGATTGACCATATCTAGACCCACTGCTGATTGAGACATAAGGGTGAACACTCTTGGGGCTGAGAGGTTTGCTGAGGTTGGGTGAGCAAACGCAGACCCTTTAAAGTAATACTGCGTGGTACCCATCCCATGGGTCCCAAATCTCCAGGTTCAAGGGCATCTTCCTACATCGAAAACATGCATGAGACACCCAGAAGATGGTACACCGTGTGATCGGGAAAGGATTCTAAAACGCACCTCATTTCTCATGTCCTTGTGCTCGGGTTCGCCATTCCAGCCGCTTTACTAGCAATCTCCCTCCTTGGAGAATCAGCACCTTTAACCTCCTGTTCCGTCCAGGTTGCCATTTGTCCTGAGGATGAACGGGAAGAGGGCCAAACAATGAGAGACTAGCTCTAGGTGTTGGGGCAGGCACAGGTCACTCTATTTTCCCATCAGGAAGAAGAATTAACCAGAGGCTCAGCTTGCCGCCCGGAACCAGAATAGGGCCTTAAGCAATCCTGCGCTTTTGCGACCAGCTCCCAAAAAAGCGAGTTGAAAAATGGAGCTCAGGGGCACTGCAATTCACAAACCTGCAGAGTTATAACTGATAACTCTCGTCCACAAATATATTGAGGGAAGGCAACGAAGAGGATTTGAAAGCAAGGCAGAATTGCAGGAAACTGATTTCAGGAGGTAGATTCGAATCGCCTTTAAAGCACAGGAAAAGCGGCAAAACCTCGACAATGATGCCCTTGGCCAAAAAGGGCGTATGCGTTTTTTCCTGAATATATTCAGGAAAAAACGCATACGCCCTTTTTGGCCAACCAAGCAACCTGGAAAGGCAAATCAGCGCTACAAAGAAGTCTCGCTCCCCATCGGTCAAAAGGACCATGCTGAATAAAGTGTCAAAACCAGAAATGCAGGGCAGGCCATGGAGAAACGGGAGCCTTGCTACGCTGATGGGCGGGATGTAAATTGCCAACAGCCACTCTGGAGAAGTGTACGGTGTGTCCTGAAACACCTAAAAAACGCAGCTTAGAGAGCGTAGGGCACTTCCACTCATGGGCGTATAAATTGGGAAAACTAAAAATCAGCAAGACACAGGCACCCCAAAGTTTAGGGCTGCTCTGCTGACAAGAACCTCCACTTCCTTACACCTTAAATATCCCAGGAAAGAGAAAAATGGATAAAGACGTTGTGGTCCTTATGTACAATGGAATATCACTCAGCCATGAAATCAACGTCATAAGGCTAGTGGCAGCATGATGAGTGGATTTAGGTACGACGATTCTAAGTGAAATAAGTCAAACAGAAAACGACACTTATCATAAGATATCACTTATAGAGGGAAAGTAAAAACCGCTACACTGGAACTGAATTACAAAACAGAACAGAGTCACACGTTTAGAAAACACACTATGGCTGCTTAACGGGAAAGGTGAGGTGGGGTGATGCGTAAAAGAAGGGTTTCAAATTAGCTCAGATACCGTTCCATAAACCCAATATGTAATAGAAAAGACCTACTCCTTGCTCAGTGAACTGGACTCAACACCCCCTATTCAACGCCCAAGAATATATCTGACTAGTAAGAATCTTAAAACCTATGTGTTGATATCCCTCTGTAAGTGAGTCAAGTGGGTGTAAAGCGGCCTAAACACAGCAGTGAAAAGCAGCTAAACCCCATTATAAAAATCAACTACTTTTAAAAACCCGTGAAACAAAGACAGTGAAAGAGAGAGAAATTCTTACAAAATTCGTTCAGGGGCTGTGATGCCACCTGGATTGACCATATCTAGACCCACTGCTGATTGAGACATAAGGGTGAACACTCTTGGGGCTGAGAGGTTTGCTGAGGTTGGGTGAGCAAACGCAGACCCTTTAAAGTAATACTGCGTGGTACCCATCCCATGGGTCCCAAATCTCCAGGTTCAAGGGCATCTTCCTACATCGAAAACATGCATGAGACACCCAGAAGATGGTACACCGTGTGATCGGGAAAGGTTTCTAAAACGGACCTCATTTCTCATGTCCTTGTGCTCGGGTTCGCCATTCCAGCCGCTTTACTAGCAATCTCCCTCCTTGGAGAATCAGCACCTTTAACCTCCTGTTCCGTCCAGGTTGCCATTTGTCCTGAGGATGAACGGGAAGAGGGCCAAACAATGAGAGACTAGCTCTAGGTGTTGGGGCAGGCACAGGTCACTCTATTTTCCCATCAGGAAGAAGAATTAACCAGAGGCTCAGCTTGCCGCCCGGAACCAGAATAGGGCCTGAAGCAATCCTGCGCTTTTGCGGCCAGCTCCCAAAAAAGCGAGTTGAAAAATGGAGCTCAGGGGCACTGCAATTCACAAACCTGCAGAGTTATAACTGATAACTCTCGTCCACAAATATAGTGAGGGAAGGCAACGAAGAGGATTTGAAAGCAAGGCAGAATTGCAGGAAACTGATTTCAGGAGGTAGATTCGAATCGCCTTTAAAGCACAGGAAAAGCGGCAAAACCTCGACAATGATGCCCTTGGCCAAAAAGGGCGTATGCGTTTTTTCCTGAATATATTCAGGAAAAAACGCATACGCCCTTTTTGGCCAACCAAGCAACCTGGAAAGGCAAATCAGCGCTACAAAGAAGTCTCGCTTCCCATCGGTCAAAAGGACCATGCTGAATAAAGTGTCAAAACCAGAAATGCAGGGCAGGCCATGGAGAAATGGGAGCCTTGCTACGCTGATGGGCGGGATGTAAATTGCCAACAGCCACTCTGGAGAAGTGTACGGTGTGTCCTGAAACACCTAAAAAACGCAGCTTAGAGAGCGTAGGGCACTTCCACTCATGGGCGTATAAATTGGGAAAACTAAAAATCAGCAAGACACAGGCACCCCAAAGTTTAGGGCTGCTCTGCTGACAAGAACCTCCACTTCCTTACACCTTAAATATCCCAGGAAAGAGAAAAATGGATAAAGACGTTGTGGTCCTTATGTACAATGGAATATCAATCAGCCATGAAATCAACGTCATAAGGCTAGTGGCAGCATGATGAGTGGATTTAGGTACGACGATTTTAAGTGAAATAAGTCAAACAGAAAACGACACTTATCATAAGATATCACTTATAGAGGGAATGTAAAAACCGCTACACTGGAACTGAATTACAAAACAGAACAGAGTCACACGTTTAGAAAACACACTATGGCTGCTTAACGGGAAAGGTGAGGTGGGGTGATGCGTAAAAGAAGGGTTTCAAATTAGCTCAGATACCGTTCCATAAACCCAATATGTAATCGACAAGACCTACTCCTTGCTCAGTGAACTGGACTCAACACCCCCTATTCAACGCCCAAGAATATATCTGACTAGTAAGAATCTTAAAACCTATGTGTTGATATCCCTCTGTAAGTGAGTCAAGTGGGTGTAAAGCGGCCTAAACACAGCAGTGAAAAGCAGCTAAACCCCATTATAAAAATCAACTACTTTTAAAAACCCGTGAAACAAAGACAGTGAAAGAGAGAGAAATTCTTACAAAATTCGTTCAGGGGCTGTGATGCCACCTGGATTGACCATATCTAGACCCACTGCTGATTGAGACATAAGGGTGAACACTCTTGGGGCTGAGAGGTTTGCTGAGGTTGGGTGAGCAAACGCAGACCCTTTAAAGTAATACTGCGTGGTACCCATCCCATGGGTCCCAAATCTCCAGGTTCAAGGGCATCTTCCTACATCGAAAACATGCATGAGACACCCAGAAGATGGTACACCGTGTGATCGGGAAAGGATTCTAAAACGCACCTCATTTCTCATGTCCTTGTGCTCGGGTTCGCCATTCCAGCCGCTTTACTAGCAATCTCCCTCCTTGGAGAATCAGCACCTTTAACCTCCTGTTCCGTCCAGGTTGCCATTTGTCCTGAGGATGAACGGGAAGAGGGCCAAACAATGAGAGACTAGCTCTAGGTGTTGGGGCAGGCACAGGTCACTCTATTTTCCCATCAGGAAGAAGAATTAACCAGAGGCTCAGCTTGCCGCCCGGAACCAGAATAGGGCCTTAAGCAATCCTGCGCTTTTGCGACCAGCTCCCAAAAAAGCGAGTTGAAAAATGGAGCTCAGGGGCACTGCAATTCACAAACCTGCAGAGTTATAACTGATAACTCTCGTCCACAAATATATTGAGGGAAGGCAACGAAGAGGATTTGAAAGCAAGGCAGAATTGCAGGAAACTGATTTCAGGAGGTAGATTCGAATCGCCTTTAAAGCACAGGAAAAGCGGCAAAACCTCGACAATGATGCCCTTGGCCAAAAAGGGCGTATGCGTTTTTTCCTGAATATATTCAGGAAAAAACGCATACGCCCTTTTTGGCCAACCAAGCAACCTGGAAAGGCAAATCAGCGCTACAAAGAAGTCTCGCTCCCCATCGGTCAAAAGGACCATGCTGAATAAAGTGTCAAAACCAGAAATGCAGGGCAGGCCATGGAGAAACGGGAGCCTTGCTACGCTGATGGGCGGGATGTAAATTGCCAACAGCCACTCTGGAGAAGTGTACGGTGTGTCCTGAAACACCTAAAAAACGCAGCTTAGAGAGCGTAGGGCACTTCCACTCATGGGCGTATAAATTGGGAAAACTAAAAATCAGCAAGACACAGGCACCCCAAAGTTTAGGGCTGCTCTGCTGACAAGAACCTCCACTTCCTTACACCTTAAATATCCCAGGAAAGAGAAAAATGGATAAAGACGTTGTGGTCCTTATGTACAATGGAATATCACTCAGCCATGAAATCAACGTCATAAGGCTAGTGGCAGCATGATGAGTGGATTTAGGTACGACGATTCTAAGTGAAATAAGTCAAACAGAAAACGACACTTATCATAAGATATCACTTATAGAGGGAAAGTAAAAACCGCTACACTGGAACTGAATTACAAAACAGAACAGAGTCACACGTTTAGAAAACACACTATGGCTGCTTAACGGGAAAGGTGAGGTGGGGTGATGCGTAAAAGAAGGGTTTCAAATTAGCTCAGATACCGTTCCATAAACCCAATATGTAATAGACAAGACCTACTCCTTGCTCAGTGAACTGGACTCAACACCCCCTATTCAACGCCCAAGAATATATCTGACTAGTAAGAATCTTAAAACCTATGTGTTGATATCCCTCTGTAAGTGAGTCAAGTGGGTGTAAAGCGGCCTAAACACAGCAGTGAAAAGCAGCTAAACCCCATTATAAAAATCAACTACTTTTAAAAACCCGTGAAACAAAGACAGTGAAAGAGAGAGAAATTCTTACAAAATTCGTTCAGGGGCTGTGATGCCACCTGGATTGACCATATCTAGACCCACTGCTGATTGAGACATAAGGGTGAACACTCTTGGGGCTGAGAGGTTTGCTGAGGTTGGGTGAGCAAACGCAGACCCTTTAAAGTAATACTGCGTGGTACCCATCCCATGGGTCCCAAATCTCCAGGTTCAAGGGCATCTTCCTACATCGAAAACATGCATGAGACACCCAGAAGATGGTACACCGTGTGATCGGGAAAGGTTTCTAAAACGCACCTCATTTCTCATGTCCTTGTGCTCGGGTTCGCCATTCCAGCCGCTTTACTAGCAATCTCCCTCCTTGGAGAATCAGCACCTTTAACCTCCTGTTCCGTCCAGGTTGCCATTTGTCCTGAGGATGAACGGGAAGAGGGCCAAACAATGAGAGACTAGCTCTAGGTGTTGGGGCAGGCACAGGTCACTCTATTTTCCCATCAGGAAGAAGAATTAACCAGAGGCTCAGCTTGCCGCCCGGAACCAGAATAGGGCCTGAAGCAATCCTGCGCTTTTGCGGCCAGCTCCCAAAAAAGCGAGTTGAAAAATGGAGCTCAGGGGCACTGCAATTCACAAACCTGCAGAGTTATAACTGATAACTCTCGTCCACAAATATATTGAGGGAAGGCAACGAAGAGGATTTGAAAGCAAGGCAGAATTGCAGGAAACTGATTTCAGGAGGTAGATTCGAATCGCCTTTAAAGCACAGGAAAAGCGGCAAAACCTCGACAATGATGCCCTTGGCCAAAAAGGGCGTATGCGTTTTTTCCTGAATATATTCAGGAAAAAACGCATACGCCCTTTTTGGCCAACCAAGCAACCTGGAAAGGCAAATCAGCGCTACAAAGAAGTCTCGCTTCCCATCGGTCAAAAGGACCATGCTGAATAAAGTGTCAAAACCAGAAATGCAGGGCAGGCCATGGAGAAATGGGAGCCTTGCTACGCTGATGGGCGGGATGTAAATTGCCAACAGCCACTCTGGAGAAGTGTACGGTGTGTCCTGAAACACCTAAAAAACGCAGCTTAGAGAGCGTAGGGCACTTCCACTCATGGGCGTATAAATTGGGAAAACTAAAAATCAGCAAGACACAGGCACCCCAAAGTTTAGGGCTGCTCTGCTGACAAGAACCTCCACTTCCTTACACCTTAAATATCCCAGGAAAGAGAAAAATGGATAAAGACGTTCTGGTCCTTATGTACAATGGAATATCACTCAGCCATGAAATCAACGTCATAAGGCTAGTGGCAGCATGATGAGTGGATTTAGGTACGACGATTTTAAGTGAAATAAGTCAAACAGAAAACGACACTTATCATAAGATATCACTTATAGAGGGAATGTAAAAACCGCTACACTGGAACTGAATTACAAAACAGAACAGAGTCACACGTTTAGAAAACACACTATGGCTGCTTAACGGGAAAGGTGAGGTGGGGTGATGCGTAAAAGAAGGGTTTCAAATTAGCTCAGATACCGTTCCATAAACCCAATATGTAATAGACAAGACCTACTCCTTGCTCAGTGAACTGGACTCAACACCCCCTATTCAACGCCCAAGAATATATCTGACTAGTAAGAATCTTAAAACCTATGTGTTGATATCCCTCTGTAAGTGAGTCAAGTGGGTGTAAAGCGGCCTAAACACAGCAGTGAAAAGCAGCTAAACCCCATTATAAAAATCAACTACTTTTAAAAACCCGTGAAACAAAGACAGTGAAAGAGAGAGAAATTCTTACAAAATTCGTTCAGGGGCTGTGATGCCACCTGGATTGACCATATCTAGACCCACTGCTGATTGAGACATAAGGGTGAACACTCTTGGGGCTGAGAGGTTTGCTGAGGTTGGGTGAGCAAACGCAGACCCTTTAAAGTAATACTGCGTGGTACCCATCCCATGGGTCCCAAATCTCCAGGTTCAAGGGCATCTTCCTACATCGAAAACATGCATGAGACACCCAGAAGATGGTACACCGTGTGATCGGGAAAGGTTTCTAAAACGCACCTCATTTCTCATGTCCTTGTGCTCGGGTTCGCCATTCCAGCCGCTTTACTAGCAATCTCCCTCCTTGGAGAATCAGCACCTTTAACCTCCTGTTCCGTCCAGGTTGCCATTTGTCCTGAGGATGAACGGGAAGAGGGCCAAACAATGAGAGACTAGCTCTAGGTGCTGGGGCAGGCACAGGTCACTCTATTTTCCCATCAGGAAGAAGAATTAACCACAGGCTCAGCTTGCCGCCCGGAACCAGAATAGGGCCTGAAGCAATCCTGCGCTTTTGCGACCAGCTCCCAAAAAAGCGAGTTGAAAAATGGAGCTCAGGGGCACTGCAATTCACAAACCTGCAGAGTTATAACTGATAACTCTCGTCCACAAATATATTGAGGGAAGGCAACGAAGAGGATTTGAAAGCAAGGCAGAATTGCAGGAAACTGATTTCAGGAGGTAGATTCGAATCGCCTTTAAAGCACAGGAAAAGCGGCAAAACCTCGACAATGATGCCCTTGGCCAAAAAGGGCGTATGCGTTTTTTCCTGAATATATTCAGGAAAAAACGCATACGCCCTTTTTGGCCAACCAAGCAACCTGGAAAGGCAAATCAGCGCTACAAAGAAGTCTCGCTCCCCATCGGTCAAAAGGACCATGCTGAATAAAGTGTCAAAACCAGAAATGCAGGGCAGGCCATGGAGAAACGGGAGCCTTGCTACGCTGATGGGCGGGATGTAAATTGCCAACAGCCACTCTGGAGAAGTGTACGGTGTGTCCTGAAACACCTAAAAAACGCAGCTTAGAGAGCGTAGGGCACTTCCACTCATGGGCGTATAAATTGGGAAAACTAAAAATCAGCAAGACACAGGCACCCCAAAGTTTAGGGCTGCTCTGCTGACAAGAACCTCCACTTCCTTACACCTTAAATATCCCAGGAAAGAGAAAAATGGATAAAGACGTTGTGGTCCTTATGTACAATGGAATATCACTCAGCCATGAAATCAACGTCATAAGGCTAGTGGCAGCATGATGAGTGGATTTAGGTACGACGATTCTAAGTGAAATAAGTCAAACAGAAAACGACACTTATCATAAGATATCACTTATAGAGGGAAAGTAAAAACCGCTACACTGGAACTGAATTACAAAACAGAACAGAGTCACACGTTTAGAAAACACACTATGGCTGCTTAACGGGAAAGGTGAGGTGGGGTGATGCGTAAAAGAAGGGTTTCAAATTAGCTCAGATACCGTTCCATAAACCCAATATGTAATAGACAAGACCTACTCCTTGCTCAGTGAACTGGACTCAACACCCCCTATTCAACGCCCAAGAATATATCTGACTAGTAAGAATCTTAAAACCTATGTGTTGATATCCCTCTGTAAGTGAGTCAAGTGGGTGTAAAGCGGCCTAAACACAGCAGTGAAAAGCAGCTAAACCCCATTATAAAAATCAACTACTTTTAAAAACCCGTGAAACAAAGACAGTGAAAGAGAGAGAAATTCTTACAAAATTCGTTCAGGGGCTGTGATGCCACCTGGATTGACCATATCTAGACCCACTGCTGATTGAGACATAAGGGTGAACACTCTTGGGGCTGAGAGGTTTGCTGAGGTTGGGTGAGCAAACGCAGACCCTTTAAAGTAATACTGCGTGGTACCCATCCCATGGGTCCCAAATCTCCAGGTTCAAGGGCATCTTCCTACATCGAAAACATGCATGAGACACCCAGAAGATGGTACACCGTGTGATCGGGAAAGGTTTCTAAAACGCACCTCATTTCTCATGTCCTTGTGCTCGGGTTCGCCATTCCAGCCGCTTTACTAGCAATCTCCCTCCTTGGAGAATCAGCACCTTTAACCTCCTGTTCCGTCCAGGTTGCCATTTGTCCTGAGGATGAACGGGAAGAGGGCCAAACAATGAGAGACTAGCTCTAGGTGTTGGGGCAGGCACAGGTCACTCTATTTTCCCATCAGGAAGAAGAATTAACCAGAGGCTCAGCTTGCCGCCCGGAACCAGAATAGGGCCTGAAGCAATCCTGCGCTTTTGCGGCCAGCTCCCAAAAAAGCGAGTTGAAAAATGGAGCTCAGGGGCACTGCAATTCACAAACCTGCAGAGTTATAACTGATAACTCTCGTCCACAAATATATTGAGGGAAGGCAACGAAGAGGATTTGAAAGCAAGGCAGAATTGCAGGAAACTGATTTCAGGAGGTAGATTCGAATCGCCTTTAAAGCACAGGAAAAGCGGCAAAACCTCGACAATGATGCCCTTGGCCAAAAAGGGCGTATGCGTTTTTTCCTGAATATATTCAGGAAAAAACGCATACGCCCTTTTTGGCCAACCAAGCAACCTGGAAAGGCAAATCAGCGCTACAAAGAAGTCTCGCTTCCCATCGGTCAAAAGGACCATGCTGAATAAAGTGTCAAAACCAGAAATGCAGGGCAGGCCATGGAGAAATGGGAGCCTTGCTACGCTGATGGGCGGGATGTAAATTGCCAACAGCCACTCTGGAGAAGTGTACGGTGTGTCCTGAAACACCTAAAAAACGCAGCTTAGAGAGCGTAGGGCACTTCCACTCATGGGCGTATAAATTGGGAAAACTAAAAATCAGCAAGACACAGGCACCCCAAAGTTTAGGGCTGCTCTGCTGACAAGAACCTCCACTTCCTTACACCTTAAATATCCCAGGAAAGAGAAAAATGGATAAAGACGTTCTGGTCCTTATGTACAATGGAATATCACTCAGCCATGAAATCAACGTCATAAGGCTAGTGGCAGCATGATGAGTGGATTTAGGTACGACGATTTTAAGTGAAATAAGTCAAACAGAAAACGACACTTATCATAAGATATCACTTATAGAGGGAATGTAAAAACCGCTACACTGGAACTGAATTACAAAACAGAACAGAGTCACACGTTTAGAAAACACACTATGGCTGCTTAACGGGAAAGGTGAGGTGGGGTGATGCGTAAAAGAAGGGTTTCAAATTAGCTCAGATACCGTTCCATAAACCCAATATGTAATAGACAAGACCTACTCCTTGCTCAGTGAACTGGACTCAACACCCCCTATTCAACGCCCAAGAATATATCTGACTAGTAAGAATCTTAAAACCTATGTGTTGATATCCCTCTGTAAGTGAGTCAAGTGGGTGTAAAGCGGCCTAAACACAGCAGTGAAAAGCAGCTAAACCCCATTATAAAAATCAACTACTTTTAAAAACCCGTGAAACAAAGACAGTGAAAGAGAGAGAAATTCTTACAAAATTCGTTCAGGGGCTGTGATGCCACCTGGATTGACCATATCTAGACCCACTGCTGATTGAGACATAAGGGTGAACACTCTTGGGGCTGAGAGGTTTGCTGAGGTTGGGTGAGCAAACGCAGACCCTTTAAAGTAATACTGCGTGGTACCCATCCCATGGGTCCCAAATCTCCAGGTTCAAGGGCATCTTCCTACATCGAAAACATGCATGAGACACCCAGAAGATGGTACACCGTGTGATCGGGAAAGGTTTCTAAAACGCACCTCATTTCTCATGTCCTTGTGCTCGGGTTCGCCATTCCAGCCGCTTTACTAGCAATCTCCCTCCTTGGAGAATCAGCACCTTTAACCTCCTGTTCCGTCCAGGTTGCCATTTGTCCTGAGGATGAACGGGAAGAGGGCCAAACAATGAGAGACTAGCTCTAGGTGCTGGGGCAGGCACAGGTCACTCTATTTTCCCATCAGGAAGAAGAATTAACCACAGGCTCAGCTTGCCGCCCGGAACCAGAATAGGGCCTGAAGCAATCCTGCGCTTTTGCGACCAGCTCCCAAAAAAGCGAGTTGAAAAATGGAGCTCAGGGGCACTGCAATTCACAAACCTGCAGAGTTATAACTGATAACTCTCGTCCACAAATATATTGAGGGAAGGCAACGAAGAGGATTTGAAAGCAAGGCAGAATTGCAGGAAACTGATTTCAGGAGGTAGATTCGAATCGCCTTTAAAGCACAGGAAAAGCGGCAAAACCTCGACAATGATGCCCTTGGCCAAAAAGGGCGTATGTGTTTTTTCCTGAATATATTCAGGAAAAAACGTATACGCCCTTTTTGGCCAACCAAGCAACCTGGAAAGGCAAATCAGCGATACAAAGAAGTCTCGCTCCCCATCGGTCAAAAGGACCATGCTGAATAAAGTGTCAAAACCAGAAATGCAGGGCAGGCCATGGAGAAACGGGAGCCTTGCTACGCTGATGGGCGGGATGTAAATTGCCAACAGCCACTCTGGAGAAGTGTACGGTGTGTCCTGAAACACCTAAAAAACGCAGCTTAGAGAGCGTAGGGCACTTCCACTCATGGGCGTATAAATTGGGAAAACTAAAAATCAGCAAGACACAGGCACCCCAAAGTTTAGGGCTGCTCTGCTGACAAGAACCTCCACTTCCTTACACCTTAAATATCCCAGGAAAGAGAAAAATGGATAAAGACGTTGTGGTCCTTATGTACAATGGAATATCACTCAGCCATGAAATCAACGTCATAAGGCTAGTGGCAGCATGATGAGTGGATTTAGGTACGACGATTCTAAGTGAAATAAGTCAAACAGAAAACGACACTTATCATAAGATATCACTTATAGAGGGAATGTAAAAACCGCTACACTGGAACTGAATTACAAAACAGAACAGAGTCACACGTTTAGAAAACACACTATGGCTGCTTAACGGGAAAGGTGAGGTGGGGTGATGCGTAAAAGAAGGGTTTCAAATTAGCTCAGATACCGTTCCATAAACCCAATATGTAATAGACAAGACCTACTCCTTGCTCAGTGAACTTGACTCAACACCCCCTATTCAACGCCCAAGAATATATCTGACTAGTAAGAATCTTAAAACCTATGTGTTGATATCCCTCTGTAAGTGAGTCAAGTGGGTGTAAAGCGGCCTAAACACAGCAGTGAAAAGCAGCTAAACCCCATTATAAAAATCAACTACTTTTAAAAACCCGTGAAACAAAGACAGTGAAAGAGAGAGAAATTCTTACAAAATTCGTTCAGGGGCTGTGATGCCACCTGGATTGACCATATCTAGACCCACTGCTGATTGAGACATAAGGGTGAACACTCTTGGGGCTGAGAGGTTTGGTGAGGTTGGGTGAGCAAACGCAGACCCTTTAAAGTAATACTGCGTGGTACCGATCCCATGGGTCCCAAATCTCCAGGTTCAAGGGCATCTTCCTACATCGAAAACATGCATGAGACACCCAGAAGATGGTACACCGTGTGATCGGGAAAGGTTTCTAAAACGCACCTCATTTCTCATGTCCTTGTTCTCGGGTTCGCCATTCCAGCCGCTTTACTAGCAATCTCCCTCCTTGGAGAATCAGCACCTTTAACCTCCTGTTCCGTCCAGGTTGCCATTTGTCCTGAGGATGAACGGGAAGAGGGCCAAACAATGAGAGACTAGCTCTAGGTGTTGGGGCAGGCACAGGTCACTCTATTTTCCCATCAGGAAGAAGAATTAACCAGAGGCTCAGCTTGCCGCCCGGAACCAGAATAGGGCCTTAAGCAATCCTGCGCTTTTGCGACCAGCTCCCAAAAAAGCGAGTTGAAAAATGGAGCTCAGGGGCACTGCAATTCACAAACCTGCAGAGTTATAACTGATAACTCTCGTCCACAAATATATTGAGGGAAGGCAACGAAGAGGATTTGAAAGCAAGGCAGAATTGCAGGAAACTGATTTCAGGAGGTAGATTCGAATCGCCTTTAAAGCACAGGAAAAGCGGCAAAACCTCGACAATGATGCCCTTGGCCAAAAAGGGCGTATGCGTTTTTTCCTGAATATATTCAGGAAAAAACGCATACGCCCTTTTTGGCCAACCAAGCAACCTGGAAAGGCAAATCAGCGATACAAAGAAGTCTCGCTCCCCATCGGTCAAAAGGACCATGCTGAATAAAGTGTCAAAACCAGAAATGCAGGGCAGGCCATGGAGAAACGGGAGCCTTGCTACGCTGATGGGCGGGATGTAAATTGCCAACAGCCACTCTGGAGAAGTGTACGGTGTGTCCTGAAACACCTAAAAAACGCAGCTTAGAGAGCGTAGGGCACTTCCACTCATGGGCGTATAAATTGGGAAAACTAAAAATCAGCAAGACACAGTCACCCCAAAGTTTAGGGCTGCTCTGCTGACAAGAACCTCCACTTCCTTACACCTTAAATATCCCAGGAAAGAGAAAAATGGATAAAGACGTTGTGGTCCTTATGTACAATGGAATATCACTCAGCCATGAAATCAACGTCATAAGGCTAGTGGCAGCATGATGAGTGGATTTAGGTACGACGATTCTAAGTGAAATAAGTCAAACAGAAAACGACACTTATCATAAGATATCACTTATAGAGGGAATGTAAAAACCGCTACACTGGAACTGAATTACAAAACAGAACAGAGTCACACGTTTAGAAAACACACTATGGCTGCTTAACGGGAAAGGTGAGGTGGGGTGATGCGTAAAAGAAGGGTTTCAAATTAGCTCAGATACCGTTCCATAAACCCAATATGTAATAGACAAGACCTACTCCTTGCTCAGTGAACTTGACTCAACACCCCCTATTCAACGCCCAAGAATATATCTGACTAGTAAGAATCTTAAAACCTATGTGTTGATATCCCTCTGTAAGTGAGTCAAGTGGGTGTAAAGCGGCCTAAACACAGCAGTGAAAAGCAGCTAAACCCCATTATAAAACTCAACTACTTTTAAAAACCCGTGAAACAAAGACAGTGAAAGAGAGAGAAATTCTTACAAAATTCGTTCAGGGGCTGTGATGCCACCTGGATTGACCATATCTAGACCCACTGCTGATTGAGACATAAGGGTGAACACTCTTGGGGCTGAGAGGTTTGCTGAGGTTGGGTGAGCAAACGCAGACCCTTTAAAGTAATACTGCGTGGTACCCATCCCATGGGTCCCAAATCTCCAGGTTCAAGGGCATCTTCCTACATCGAAAACATGCATGAGACACCCAGAAGATGGTACACCGTGTGATCGGGAAAGGTTTCTAAAACGCACCTCATTTCTCATGTCCTTGTGCTCGGGTTCGCCATTCCAGCCGCTTTACTAGCAATCTCCCTCCTTGGAGAATCAGCACCTTTAACCTCCTGTTCCGTCCAGGTTGCCATTTGTCCTGAGGATGAACGGGAAGAGGGCCAAACAATGAGAGACTAGCTCTAGGTGTTGGGGCAGGCACAGGTCACTCTATTTTCCCATCAGGAAGAAGAATTAACCAGAGGCTCAGCTTGCCGCCCGGAACCAGAATAGGGCCTGAAGCAATCCTGCGCTTTTGCGACCAGCTCCCAAAAAAGCGAGTTGAAAAATGGAGCTCAGGGGCACTGCAATTCACAAACCTGCAGAGTTATAACTGATAACTCTCGTCCACAAATATATTGAGGGAAGGCAACGAAGAGGATTTGAAAGCAAGGCAGAATTGCAGGAAACTGATTTCAGGAGGTAGATTCGAATCGCCTTTAAAGCACAGGAAAAGCGGCAAAACCTCGACAATGATGCCCTTGGCCAAAAAGGGCGTATGCGTTTTTTCCTGAATATATTCAGGAAAAAACGCATACGCCCTTTTTGGCCAACCAAGCAACCTGGAAAGGCAAATCAGCGCTACAAAGAAGTCTCGCTCCCCATCGGTCAAAAGGACCATGCTGAATAAAGTGTCAAAACCAGAAATGCAGGGCAGGCCATGGAGAAACGGGAGCCTTGCTACGCTGATGGGCGGGATGTAAATTGCCAACAGCCACTCTGGAGAAGTGTACGGTGTGTCCTGAAACACCTAAAAAACGCAGCTTAGAGAGCGTAGGGCACTTCCACTCATGGGCGTATAAATTGGGAAAACTAAAAATCAGCAAGACACAGGCACCCCAAAGTTTAGGGCTGCTCTGCTGACAAGAACCTCCACTTCCTTACACCTTAAATATCCCAGGAAAGAGAAAAATGGATAAAGACGTTGTGGTCCTTATGTACAATGGAATATCAATCAGCCATGAAATCAACGTCATAAGGCTAGTGGCAGCATGATGAGTGGATTTAGGTACGACGATTCTAAGTGAAATAAGTCAAACAGAAAACGACACTTATCATAAGATATCACTTATAGAGGGAATGTAAAAACCGCTACACTGGAACTGAATTACAAAACAGAACAGAGTCACACGTTTAGAAAACACACTATGGCTGCTTAACGGGAAAGGTGAGGTGGGGTGATGCGCAAAAGAAGGGTTTCAAATTAGCTCAGATACCGTTCCATAAACCCAATATGTAGTCGACAAGACCTACTCCTTGCTCAGTGAACTTGACTCAACACCCCCTATTCAACGCCCAAGAATATATCTGACTAGTAAGAATCTTAAAACCTATGTGTTGATATCCCTCTGTAAGTGAGTCAAGTGGGTGTAAAGCGGCCTAAACACAGCAGTGAAAAGCAGCTAAACCCCATTATAAAAATCAACTACTTTTAAAAACCCGTGAAACAAAGACAGTGAAAGAGAGAAATTCTTACAAAATTCGTTCAGGGGCTGTGATGCCACCTGGATTGACCATATCTAGACCCACTTCTGATTGAGACATAAGTGTGAACACTCTTGGGGCTGAGAGGTTTGGTGAGGTTGGGTGAGCAAACGCAGACCCTTTAAAGTAATACTGCGTGGTACCCATCCCATGGGTCCCAAATCTCCAGGTTCAAGGGCATCTTCCTACATCGAAAACATGCATGAGACACCCAGAAGATGGTACACCGTGTGATCGGGAAAGGTTTCTAAAACGCACCTCATTTCTCATGTCCTTGTGCTCGGGTTCGCCATTCCAGCCGCTTTACTAGCAATCTCCCTCCTTGGAGAATCAGCACCTTTAACTTCCTGTTCCGTCCAGGTAGCCATTTGTCCTGAGGATGAACGGGAAGAGGGCCAAACAATGAGAGACTAGCTCTAGGTGTTGGGGCAGGCACAGGTCACTCTATTTTCCCATCAGGAAGAAGAATTAACCAGAGGCTCAGCTTGCCGCCCGGAACCAGAATAGGGCCTGAAGCAATCCTGCGCTTTTGCGGCCAGCTCCCAAAAAAGCGAGTTGAAAAATGGAGCTCAGGGGCACTGCAATTCACAAACCTGCAGAGTTATAACTGATAACTCTCGTCCACAAATATATTGAGGGAAGGCAACGAAGAGGATTTGAAAGCAAGGCAGAATTGCAGGAAACTGATTTCAGGAGGTAGATTCGAATCGCCTTTAAAGCACAGGAAAAGCGGCAAAACCTCGACAATGATGCCCTTGGCCAAAAAGGGCGTATGCGTTTTTTCCTGAATATATTCAGGAAAAAACGCATACGCCCTTTTTGGCCAACCAAGCAACCTGGAAAGGCAAATCAGCGCTACAAAGAAGTCTCGCTTCCCATCGGTCAAAAGGACCATGCTGAATAAAGTGTCAAAACCAGAAATGCAGGGCAGGCCATGGAGAAATGGGAGCCTTGCTACGCTGATGGGCGGGATGTAAATTGCCAACAGCCACTCTGGAGAAGTGTACGGTGTGTCCTGAAACACCTAAAAAACGCAGCTTAGAGAGCGTAGGGCACTTCCACTCATGGGCGTATAAATTGGGAAAACTAAAAATCAGCAAGACACAGGCACCCCAAAGTTTAGGGCTGCTCTGCTGACAAGAACCTCCACTTCCTTACACCTTAAATATCCCAGGAAAGAGAAAAATGGATAAAGACGTTGTGGTCCTTATGTACAATGGAATATCAATCAGCCATGAAATCAACGTCATAAGGCTAGTGGCAGCATGATGAGTGGATTTACGTACGACGATTCTAAGTGAAATAAGTCAAACAGAAAACGACACTTATCATAAGATATCACTTATAGAGGGAATGTAAAAACCGCTACACTGGAACTGAATTACAAAACAGAACAGAGTCACACGTTTAGAAAACACACTATGGCTGCTTAACGGGAAAGGTGAGGTGGGGTGATGCGTAAAAGAAGGGTTTCAAATTAGCTCAGATACCGTTCCATAAACCCAATATGTAATCGACAAGACCTACTCCTTGCTCAGTGAACTGGACTCAACACCCCCTATTCAACGCCCAAGAATATATCTGACTAGTAAGAATCTTAAAACCTATGTGTTGATATCCCTCTGTAAGTGAGTCAAGTGGGTGTAAAGCGGCCTAAACACAGCAGTGAAAAGCAGCTAAACCCCATTATAAAACTCAACTACTTTTAAAAACCCGTGAAACAAAGACAGTGAAAGAGAGAGAAATTCTTACAAAATTCGTTCAGGGGCTGTGATGCCACCTGGATTGACCATATCTAGACCCACTGCTGATTGAGACATAAGGGTGAACACTCTTGGGGCTGAGAGGTTTGCTGAGGTTGGGTGAGCAAACGCAGACCCTTTAAAGTAATACTGCGTGGTACCCATCCCATGGGTCCCAAATCTCCAGGTTCAAGGGCATCTTCCTACATCGAAAACATGCATGAGACACCCAGAAGATGGTACACCGTGTGATCGGGAAAGGTTTCTAAAACGGACCTCATTTCTCATGTCCTTGTGCTCGGGTTCGCCATTCCAGCCGCTTTACTAGCAATCTCCCTCCTTGGAGAATCAGCACCTTTAACCTCCTGTTCCGTCCAGGTTGCCATTTGTCCTCAGGATGAACGGGAAGAGGGCCAAACAATGAGAGACTAGCTCTAGGTGCTGGGGCAGGCACAGGTCACTCTATTTTCCCATCAGGAAGAAGAATTAACCAGAGGCTCAGCTTGCCGCCCGGAACCAGAATAGGGCCTGAAGCAATCCTGCGCTTTTGCGACCAGCTCCCAAAAAAGCGAGTTGAAAAATGGAGCTCAGGGGCACTGCAATTCACAAACCTGCAGAGTTATAACTGATAACTCTCGTCCACAAATATAGTGAGGGAAGGCAACGAAGAGGATTTGAAAGCAAGGCAGAATTGCAGGAAACTGATTTCAGGAGGTAGATTCGAATCGCCTTTAAAGCACAGGAAAAGCGGCAAAACCTCGACAATGATGCCCTTGGCCAAAAAGGGCGTATGTGTTTTTTCCTGAATATATTCAGGAAAAAACGTATACGCCCTTTTTGGCCAACCAAGCAACCTGGAAAGGCAAATCAGCGATACAAAGAAGTCTCGCTCCCCATCGGTCAAAAGGACCATGCTGAATAAAGTGTCAAAACCGGAAATGCAGGGCAGGCCATGGAGAAACGGGAGCCTTGCTACGCTGATGGGCGGGATGTAAATTGCCAACAGCCACTCTGGAGAAGTGTACGGTGTGTCCTGAAACACCTAAAAAACGCAGCTTAGAGAGCGAAGGGCACTTCCACTCATGGGCGTATAAATTGGGAAAACTAAAAATCAGCAAGACACAGGCACCCCAAAGTTTAGGGCTGCTCTGCTGACAAGAACCTCCACTTCCTTACACCTTAAATATCCCAGGAAAGAGAAAAATGGATAAAGACGTTGTGGTCCTTATGTACAATGGAATATCAATCAGCCATGAAATCAACGTCATAAGGCTAGTGGCAGCATGATGAGTGGATTTAGGTACGACGATTCTAAGTGAAATAAGTCAAACAGAAAACGACACTTATCATAAGATATCACTTATAGAGGGAATGTAAAAACCGCTACACTGGAACTGAATTACAAAACAGAACAGAGTCACACGTTTAGAAAACACACTATGGCTGCTTAACGGGAAAGGTGAGGTGGGGTGATGCGTAAAAGAAGGGTTTCAAATTAGCTCAGATACCGTTCCATAAACCCAATATGTAATAGACAAGACCTACTCCTTGCTCAGTGAACTTGACTCAACACCCCCTATTCAACGCCCAAGAATATATCTGACTAGTAAGAATCTTAAAACCTATGTGTTGATATCCCTCTGTAAGTGAGTCAAGTGGGTGTAAAGCGGCCTAAACACAGCAGTGAAAAGCAGCTAAACCCCATTATAAAAATCAGCTACTTTTAAAAACCCGTGAAACAAAGACAGTGAAAGAGAGAGAAATTCTTACAAAATTCGTTCAGGGGCTGTGATGCCACCTGGATTGACCATATCTAGACCCACTGCTGATTGAGACATAAGGGTGAACACTCTTGGGGCTGAGAGGTTTGCTGAGGTTGGGTGAGCAAACGCAGACCCTTTAAAGTAATACTGCGTGGTACCCATCCCATGGGTCCCAAATCTCCAGGTTCAAGGGCATCTTCCTACATCGAAAACATGCATGAGACACCCAGAAGATGGTACACCGTGTGATCGGGAAAGGATTCTAAAACGCACCTCATTTCTCATGTCCTTGTGCTCGGGTTCGCCATTCCAGCCGCTTTACTAGCAATCTCCCTCCTTGGAGAATCAGCACCTTTAACCTCCTGTTCCGTCCAGGTTGCCATTTGTCCTGAGGATGAACGGGAAGAGGGCCAAACAATGAGAGACTAGCTCTAGGTGTTGGG